>NC_088392.1:11230000-11861250 GCF_037993035.2 Macaca fascicularis | reverse complement strand
TAAATGTATCTTATCATAGCGTCTGTTTCAAATTGGTAGGATTAAAGCTTCCAAAAATAAAAGTGGGATTTTTAGTCACTGACTCGGGAGCATATGTTTCTAAGCTGCAGTAAACATTTGGAAATATAACACAGGTAAAGAGGCAACAGTTCCATGAAGAAAAACCTGTAGCAACTTTAGACTCATTTTCATTTGTAAATACTTTTGACTGTTTCATACAATCTTTCCTTTCCTCCCTTAGTGAATTTAGGATTGTGAAGGCATTAGGTAAAATATTACATTTATGACATCTGCAGAAGATCAAATAGTCTTATTAGTCAGCCTATATTCATGAATTTTCTATCTTCTTTTGGCATAAAGGGTTTTGAACAAGGGTTTCTTCTCTGAATGAGAAGAAAATGTATTTCACAATAAAGCATGAAAATTATAAGATGTTCAGTGGGATTATAACATTTGGTAGCACAGGAAAAAAGAGAAAGATGTGGAAGTGCCATAATCCATTGGTGTTTCATATAATTCTAGAAGGTTCTGTTTATAACCTCTTCTTAATTTGGAGCTAGAATAATCCCAGGGATTGGCTGAGGGTTCAGGTGAACTTTGCTCTATCTTTGTTTTGAAATCACTTTACAGGTATTGTCAATGGTAGGAATGAGTTGGGTCAAAGCAACTGCCATCCTATTTGTGATACTGCCCAGGCTTTTTCAATCTTTTTGTAATAATGAAACTTAAGTTACGGAATTTATGATTGCATGGATTAAAAATGTGGATGTCGCAATTATGCCGTGCTACAAATGGCCTCTAAATGTGTTAATGTTATATGAATTTACATGCTGGCTTTTATGTTTTGGGTATGGGACTAAATACATTTGACCTGATAATGCAGATTAATGGGAGAAATTCCAGTATTCATGGATTAGAACTAGGAGGGCTATTTCAGATACAGGCTTCTCACAGAAGGTCGGGGCCTAAGCATAGATACTGAATGCAAAACTCTGCTCCTGGACCTCACATGGTCCATTCATTGTCTATAGTTGGCCATCATTGTTTACTCTGTGGCTATAAGTTTCTTCCATATTACTGAGCAGGATGTTTATCTGAATTAATATAAATGACACACTCGAGAAGCATAGATCTTTATACAAAACAATATCAGAAGTAGAAATAGTGCAGAAGACAAACTCCACCTCCCATCTGCTGATTCTTTTGAAACCCCTTGGTTCTCTTATCTCTGAAAGGGATACATGGCTTTGTTCTTCCAAATATCCTGTCCACTTTCCACACTGTTTCAAAAGTATTTCTGGCCAAATAAGTGTAAATCTTCATCTTTTGTAGATACAGATCATCATCATAGGCGTATTTGTGTATTGTTTAAGTACTTGGGAGAATAAAGTTGCTGACAGCAATTAAAGTGGTGTGATTGGGGTTAACCTCACTTAAAACTGTTTCGTTATTAATTTTAAAAGCCTACAAGCATTTAATATCCAAAAGCCACCTTCTTTAGAGAAGACTGACTTATTTAGTGGAACTTGTAATGCTTGTCTTTTGGAAGAAAAGGAATAGTTCTAAGTCACTCTGTTTTAGATTTATCCATGTAGTAATAAATGTCTACCATGTCTCAGACACTGTTCTAGCAATGGACGTAGAGATGTGAATAAAAGTAAAACTGCTTTCTTTTCATTAAGCATTTAGTCTAGCTAGTAAAGCAATAGAATCCATACATACTATATAAATATATATTAAGTCATGATAAGTACTGTGAAGAAAAAAAAGAAAATTCAGGCTAAAAGGGAATAGAACATGCCTGTGCTCTTGAAATGGCCAGGGAATGTCCCTTCTGTTAGGGTGGAGGATGTAAGATACCTAACCACGAGGAATCTTGGCAGGAGAGAGGTAGAGGCAAAGGAAATCACATGTGCTAAAGTCTTAAGTCAGAAGAATGTCTGTCCCTTCAAGGAATGGCCAGATGGCCGGCAGCTGCTGGGAATGAGCAAGGCAAGGAGGCACAGGCGGAGGCATCTTGGGGAGGAAGTAAATCCAGCTTAAGCTTCAAGATATTAGGGTGGTGCAAAAGTAATTGTGGTTTTTGCCATTACTTTCAATGTTTCCATGTTCACCAACCTAATATTATTTTACTTTTAAAAGGCCTCTTCATACCCCAACTGTAGGAGCCTCAAGTCGGGAAATCACGGATCCCGATGAAGAGTTCAGAGTGGTTTATGTTTAGACCATGAGAACATCATAAACTACAACCCCTTTATTCTGAGTTTGATGGGAAGCCATTTGAATGTTGGGATCCTAGAAATATTGTAACATAAGTTGAGTGTTTAAAGCATCACTCAGCTGTAGACTGGAGTAGGGAAAAGGTAGAAGTGGGGAGGCCAGATACAATACAATAGTCCAGGCAAGAAACAAGGTGGTTTGGAGGAGTTATTAGAGATGGAGTTTTTGAAATTCTGCATAGGCTGTATTTCATATTTCCTGCCAGAACTGGCAGAGTTTCCAACAGTGATGTGCAGTGTGAAAAGGTAAAGGAATCAAGGATAACCCCTAAGTTTGGTCTGTAAACCTAGAAGAGTGAAATGTGCATTTATTGGCACAGGAAACACTGTGGAGGAGCAGGTGTAGATGAGAGGGGAGTTCACGTGTTTGTTTTTAAACATGTGAAATCTGAGATGCTGATTCGATATCCTTAGTGATGTTAAGTGGGCAGCTGGACACATGAGCCCAGAGATAAAGGAACATCTCAGACCAGAGATACAGATATTAGGAAATTTCAGAAAATTAATGAATTCGAAGGCAAAGGCTTGGATGCTTTCACCCAGAGCAATTGCCCCAGCCTGAAGTCTCAGTGTTGGAGGGCCTCCAGTCAGAGGTGTGAAGCTGAGACAGAACGTGGGCAGCTACCAGGGAGCAGGAGGAGAACCACGACAGAAGATGCCCTCAGAAGCCAAGAAAAGTGAATGATGAAATGGACAATCACATACAGGGCTTCTGACTGGTCAAGTAAAACAGGAATTTCAGGCCTGGAGTTGACCATTAGATTTGCAGTGTAGAAGCCACCGATTTTCTGTTTTGTGGCAAACTAGAGTTGAAAATGATACCATGACTTCAAGAGAAAATGAGATAAATGAAAGTGTCTTTTAAATAATTTTTGTTTAAAAAAATGCCAATGATATGGAATGGCTGCTGGGTGGGGATCGAATTCTTTTTTTTTTTTTTTTTAATGTTGAGGGTTATTACAGCATGTACATTTGCTAATGGGAATAATCTAATCTAGAGAGAGGTATAAACTGGCTAAACAGGAGAGGAGTGTATTTGAGGAAGCCATGTCCTCGAGTGGATTAGAGGAAATCAGGTAGAGCATACAAATGGGAAGTTTGGTGTTAAGAACATGGAGTGAGTCTCTGTAAAAACAGACAGAATGACGTATGGGTATCGATTAGACACATAGATATGATGGAACCAGTGGAATGCAGTTGTCTTATAATTACCTATCTTTTCTAAGTGAAATAGAAAAACTTCTGCAATCTCAACAGATAAGGCAGAGCTGAAGAAGATATGAAAATTTTGAAGATAGAGAATATATGGAGTTACTCAGTAGAATGTTTGTGAATTAATCAGGGAAAAAGATTAATTTCCCTGTGGTAGAGTTGGCTTGGCTATATTAGAGGCCCATATGAGGTTCAGAGTTGAGAAACTGAGGTGACACCAGATAGAAAAGGGTGCGTTTTCTCGAAGCATGATCAAGTGTGTAGGTGCAGACATGGAGCAGGAAGATAGCTGTAATTCACTGACATTAGAGTTTCTAAGCAAGTAGGGTCACGGGAATGCCAAGCTTGCTCAGAGCAATTTGTTAAAACTGGAGACAGAATAGGGAGGAGAGAGTGGGTGTGATGCGGATGAGGAAGAGAGAAAAAGCAATACTATCCATTGATAGGAGGCCATAGTTGGGTCAAAGAAGAGAGTTATGGGGACAATAGTAAAGGGTAATCAGAGTGCTTATCATTAATATGGAAAGAAATGCTAGCATGGTAATGGGATCTAGGTGCATATCCAGCCGGTGGGTGGGTGAGGTCATATTATTGGAATTAATAGGAGCTGAGAGGTGGGGATATTGTAACGACACTATATGTGAAATACTTTGGACATTAAAATTTTTCTTGTCCCTGAAAACATACCCAACTTCTCCTAATCTATTAACATAATTAGTTTCATTAGATAAATGTTAATATCCATTCCCATGCCAAGACTCTACAGTGTTGTCAGTGATCTCATTTACTTTTCTCTGCTTATGTAACGTTTTGATCAGTCCTACAGACTGTATTAAAGAACAATCTTCAGCCAGGGATCAAAGCAAGACAAGGAAGTCTTCAAATACAACAGATTATAAGCCCATAATATTTTTTAGGTATTTATCATTTTGCCAAAATTGTGGATAAAAATAAAATTATATGTATTAATAATGTTAAGAACACACGAATTAATATTATTTTTAGGTTTTTATTTACAATACAACTGCTATTTTAACAATGACATACATTTTTAAAATTAATAATTATTTTTTTCCCATGCTGTCTAAACAGCTTTAAATATACTGGGATTTTTCAAAGCTTAGATAAGAATGTTCAGCACACATACCCAATTTTTAAAATGATATTCATTTTATTTTTGCATGACTGTTGCAACATCACCTCTTCTCTATTATGTGGCCATGTGGCAGAGAACGAGAATGTCACATTCACTTACCTTTGAATAGCAGGCATAGCTACTTTGGTGTGCATTTTTATTATCAGTACAATATGTTTATCAAGCATATATTTACAAGTAATTATTAGTAGTTATCTTAATGTTCTCTATTTAGGAAGCCTCTAGGTGTTAGAGACAGCAATATTGCCAAAACATTCTGAACATGTTTGAAAAAAATCAGAACACAGTTTTCTATTTCTGTAAAATTCTCTGCGGAAAAAGAAAAGTTCTTGAAGTTTTTTGAATGCTCTACAGCTATTTTGTCCAACAGAAATATAACTCCAGCAACATTTGCAATTTAAAGTAGCTACATTTAAAAAATTAAAAAACCAACTTGTGACATTAATTTTAATAATATTTTTGATTTAATCCAATCTTTCAAAAATATCACTTCAAAATGTAATTAATATGAAGTTATTAATGAGATAGTTTACATTTTACGTTTCATGCTGTGTTTAATTAATACTCACCAAACATCACAATTCAGGCAACCTTCATTTCAAGTGTTTGCTAACTACATCTGATAGGTGACTACCGTTTAAGACAGCACAGGTTTAACACTCCAGAATGTAAACGGTTCAAAAATATCTTCATAGCAATCGTAGAATATATTTCATATTGATATTTATCTCCTTGTTGAAAGGGGGAACACACATGGGTTTGAATGTCCTTATCAAGGAAGAGAATTTACCTCACGTTTTCTGAACCAGTGTTCTCTGGGTTCTACCCATAGCTCTCGTGTTATCATATTTACATACTTATGTTATTTTGATACTGAGAAGTATGTAAAAGACAGTGGCCTCTAGCAACAACTGAGACCAATATATTTTCTGCTTGCTATAATTTAAGAAAATTTACTAATTTAAGAAAATTTAATAGGTATGAAAATCAGGCAATGATAAAAATGATAAAACTCAATTTAGGAGTCCACACAATTCTTAGTACTTTTTCTCTTTGTTTTGTAAATTAAATGCAATGTATAGATCTGGGAAATCATGAGATATTTAAGAAAAACAAGTAAAAACTAGAGATTTTGAGGAAGATTCGAGATATGACATTATAGGAATTACTTGGGAAAGAATTGAAGAAAGTATTTACATGATTGGGAGGCAAAATAAAAAGCAAGCAAGCTTTCAGAAATCTAAGAGTTTAATCTGGTCTTCAACTCTTTGCAGCTTTCCTTGCACATGACATCCATTTTCTGTTTCAGGGACGGAAAGACAGATCTTTTAAGAAATATAAACACTGAGTATTCACTTCCTGTTATTTTGACATTTTTAATCCAGTTCCTTTACTTGTCTTTACTAAGACAAACAACTATGTCAAGATGAAAGGAAACAAATGAAAACAGATCCCAGATCAATCAGCAGTTGTGTTAAGGATTCTGCTTTCTAGTTAAATTGTTTTTTTCTTTATTTCTACCTTCTCCTATGTCAAAGGATGAAAACCAGAAATATCAACACTTAAAAAAAAGATGATTGCAGAGTTGGGGGCCTCTATGTCTGAATAAATTACTAATTTATTTTTGTTAACATGGAGAAAGTATGAGCAGGGATGAACGTTTCACTAGGATTTAAGCAACTAATCTTCAAATCAAAAGCTAATTTTTTTTTTTTAAGATTCCATGTCTTTTCCTTCTCAAGATTACAAACTTATCTATAAGTTTTATATTATAGATGTAACTTTCCCAGTGAAATCAACATTTTGGATCTCACAATTATAAGAAGTAGCTTACATATTGTACAACCATTCTATCTTGTTTTTCAAGTAACATATCTAAAATTGGATTACTTGTTTTATATTATATTAAGATGGAAAGATTAGAACAAAACATGTGACAGATATTGTTTTTATCTTAGAAGAGTTCATATAAATATAATGATTCTGTAAATAAGATTAGAGTGGTCAGGACAAAGAATCCAGCATTTTGTCAAATATTACTAGCTGCTGTTCCTAAAATTTTTGGTGATACACATGCATGTATTAATATTTCTTTTTGTTGCATAATAAAATAACATTTGGTTTTTGAATCATTCCATTGTTATTTCATTGCTTTTACTACACATTTTTATTTCAGTTTTCCTGAAGATTATGAAGCTCTTTGGCTTTAGAAAATGATTGGTTTAATGCCTTTATAGTACAATATACTAACAAAGTGTTTTATTTACATACAAAATGAATTTTACATGATTTTATTTTTAAAAATTTATGTCATAAGAAGTATATATTCTAAAATTTATGCTGTTGCTATTCAGAGGTAAGTAGCCTTGTGATTTCAAAATAGATTATGTGTTTTAAGAAAAAACATAATTATGAAACTTGGGAAGTTCCATGTTCACGAATAATTTTGTTTTCTCAACATCCTCTGCAATTACATTAATAAAAGCATATCATTCAAGGACTAAATCCAGCCTGCAGTAATTTGGAGCATTCATAAACGTAATTGAGCTTCTACAATATTGTGCTTTGAACATGTTGCCACGGGTGGGTGAAAGCAGCTGGCTTTCCTGTCTCAAATATTTTGAGAAATTTTAGAAAGTAAAGTTTACTCTCAGCCAAGAAGTCCCTCATTTTCCATAAAGGAAGAAGAATTGACCATATAAATATTGATATTTGGGAGATAATTCAGGAATTTTAGAGAAACTCTAAAAACACAGTTTAAGTTTGTGTTATACTTTGTGTTATAGATTATGGAATTCTATTTTTTCCAGCTTTTGATGTACATGAAAACCTACTGAAAATTATAATATTCAAAGCAATTTGTTTTTAATAATTTAACGCTATTTTTGTTCTATTAAAAATGTTAACATCTAAATAATTTGTAACAAACGTAATTTTGAAAACTTTTAATTTAAATAGCTACATAATTTTTAAAATAAATACATACTTATTTCCATGAGTCAGATTTTACACATAATCAAAAGTAAGCTCCATGAGAGTGGACCTTTACATCTATTGATTCACTGGTACATCTTCAATGCCTAGAATTTCATGGCTGGACCATAGTAGAAATTTGATAAATATTTGTCAAATGAATGAATTTGAGATTCAAAAACTAATAAATGTTTATTCTTATTCAGCTTTAACAACTTTCAGGAATGAGTAGATATCATTATATACATGTGTGAATGCTTATAGTAAAATGACCATTAAAATACATTGCGTTACCTGCATTTGCTCATTTGTTTGTTGCTTGTTTTGCTTTTGTTTCACATGAGTTACTGAAATGTTTTTAAAACTCAAAATTGGAAAACAATCGAAGTAAAGACAAATGAAAATAAGTATACTTTAAAAATCTTAACATTATTTTACCACTTTTTGTTTTTCATTATGTGTAATTTAATTTGCATAAAGATTTTTTAGTCAAATTTATATTTAGAGATAGATTTGAAAGTGTTAATCTTTAAACAGAGTACATATGTACAACAGATGCTGTTTTAAAAAATACAACAAACAAAATCTAATAACACCAAAAAATTTGGAAAGAGGTAGTAAGCAACTGTCTTACACAAATTCAATTTTCAGATAGATTTTAGTCTTGTCTTTTTTTTTTTTAACCAATCAAGTTATTTGTAAATCTCACTGAAAAACTTCATATAATGGACAATCATTTGCATATACACACTCAGCAGGTGGTAAGCCCTGTTCAGACTTAGCAGATATCACACATGTGATTTATATCTGATTAAAATGGAAATACAACAATGAATCAACGTATTAGTTTACAATATCATTAGAAAAATATTCAGGAAAAATTTTCTCCCTATCTGCCTTAATCCAGGAAATCATATCTCTGTTATTAGCATATCTTATTCTCCATCACTTTTGAATGATTCCTGAATGCTGGTGACTCTTGGGTAATTGTAAACTTAATGCTTTTTTTCCAGACAGGTTGGGTTCTCTAGGATCGTGATTTTTAGAGAGTCTGTTTTGAAAAATTTTCTTTTCTTTTCTTTTTTCTTTCTTTTTAAAATTATACTTTAAGTTCTGGGATAAATGTGCAGAATGTGCAGGTTTGTTACCCAGGTATACACGTGCCATGGTGGTTTGCTGCACCGATCAACCCATCATCTACATTAGGTATTTCTCCTAATGCTATCCCTCCCCTTGTCCCCCACCACCCAACAGGCCCCAGCGTGTGATGTTCCCCTCCTTATGTCCATGTGTTCTCATTGTTCAACTCCCATTTATGAGTGAGAACATGTGGTGTTTGGTTTTCTGGTCCTATGTTAGTTTGCTGAGAATGATGGTTTCCAACTTCATTCTTGTCACTATAAAGGACATGAACTCAGTCTTTTTTACGGCCACATAGTATTCCATGGTGTATATGTGCCACATTTTCTTTATCCAGTCTATCATTGATGGGCATTTGGGTTGGTTCCAAGTCTTTGCTATTGTGAATAGTGCTACAATAAGCATACATGTGCATGTGTCTTCATAACAGAATGATTTATAATCCTTTGGGTATATACACAGTAATGAGATTGCTGGGTCAAATGGTATTTCTGGTTCTACATCCTTGAGGTGTAAAACAATACAGAGCCTTCATGGAAACTTTGAAATAAACAGTTTCTTTTCTATGTTGACAAAAACATAAGAGGTTGGGCGCAGTGGGTCACGCCTATAATCTCAGCACTTTGTGAGGTGGGCAGATCACCTGGGGTCAGGGGTTTGAGACCAGCTTGGCTAACATGGTGAAACCCCATCTCTACTAAAAATACAAAAATTAGCTGGGTGTGGTGGCATGCACCTGTAATTCCAGCTACTTGGGAGGCTGAGGCTGGAGAATCACTTGAACCCGGGAGTCAGAGGTTGCAGTGAACCAGGTTCTTGTCACTGCACTCCAGCCTGGGCAACAAGAGCGAAAAACAAACAAACAAAAAACATAAGAAAGCAAACAATTTAGGCAGGCAGAAGGGTCTTTAAGAAAGAGGGAGATAGAACAAGATAGACAAAGTAGTGAAGAGATTGAAAGGAAGAAGGCTTTCTGGAATGGGAGCATAGTGAGATAGCAGTAATGACAGGTGAGGATCCTGAGGTTGCGTGAAGCACAGAGGACTGCAGGCTGACTCTCAGAGGTAGGGAGAAAAACTGAACCTGGAAGGTAATGTCCAAAGCCAGAAGAGACAAATACTGGGCTGAGGTAGGATTTAATATGCTGAGAATGTTCACTTAAAGGGGAAAATAGCTCAGTCACTGAATGTGGTACCTTTTAAATTGTCCATCTGGAAAAATAGTATAAGATTCTCCTACCACTGCTGATTGAAATAAAACTGTGTAAGAACAAATATACTCGCAGTGTTAGAGTTTTACCATTACAAATCAGTGCCTAATCTTTTCTTGTTAAACATTCTATTGTTAAAATAAAAAGCTTGCTAAAGCTACACATCATGGTTGGGTTTACAGAAAACAAAAACAGATTTTCGTATTTCCCTTAAGAGTATTAAACATTTTGACAGGAAAATATATTTGAATAATTTTATTTAAAAATAGATTCAAAATTCACATTATGTTAAAGCATCCAATAGCTTTCATTCTACTTTATAAAATGTGATAAAATTTTAAGATGTATTTTGTGATGAAACTTAATTCTCAACTAAAGACTCTATTCCAGGAGAAATTTTCCTTTTAATTCCTGGACCATGGTAATCATTTAGAAATTGTGGCTATATATGATTACTGGATTATGGTCATTTTAAAGCAATAGAAAACAACTTTCACGTAATAGTTTACTTTAAGTAATAGAAAAGCATTTTTTTTTTTTTTTTTTTTTTGAGACGGAGTCTCGCTCTGTCGCCCAGACTGGAGTGCAGTGGCGCGATCTCGGCTCACTGCAAGCTCCGCCTCCCGGGTTCACGCCATTCTCCTGCCTCAGCCTCCCGAGTAGCTGGGACTACAGGCGCCCGCCACCACGCCCGGCTAATTTCTTTTTGTATTTTTAGTAGAGACGGGATTTCACCGTGTTAGCCAGGATGGTCTCGATCTCCTGACCTCGTGATCCGCCCGCCTCAGCCTCCCAAAATGCTGGGATTACAGGCTTGAGCCACCGCGCCCGGCCTAGAAAAGCATTTTAAAGAACAAAATAGCAAATTTGAATAGCGCCTCTATAGTTTAGAGTGACCAAATACCTCTGTAGCAGAAGGTGTGTCTTTCAGATGTTGAATATTAATTGGGCAGGTTGATATATTTGAATATATCAAGAGGAAGCAAAATACAAAGAGGCAGGGAAAGAAATCATGACCCTAGTGAGTATTCAAGCATTTCCTGTGTTAAAAATGTGAAGGTACATATTTTAGTTCAAGCTGGTGCTTCTACTTTGTGTGTGTGTGTGTGGAAGAAATATTCCTTCTGAAGAATTAACATACAGAAATTGAGTACTGACATCCTAGAGTCAGTGATAGTATTTGGACTAAAAGTGGATGAGACAGAGAAGCATGAATGCAAATAAAAATTTTTATAAGTTAAAATGAGCAAGACTTTATAATTGACTTGATATAGAAGACGATGAAGAATGGTTAGTAAGGGAAGCCTAAATCTTAGAATGGTTAGTAAGGGAAGCCTAAACTGAAAGGATAGTGGTGCCTTTTATCAGTAGGAAAAAATGAGAAAAATGGAATTAATTTTCTATAGAGTGAGAAGTATTAAAGGCTTTATCTAAACTCCTTAAAGCAGGAAAATTTATGCTTTGCTTTTAGAAAACAGAATGAGTATTTTCTTTACTCCAATTTCTAGGAAAAGGAGGAAAACATTTTTTCAATCTGTTTTTTTTCACATGGAGTAATTTTCTAGCTGTGCAAATTATTGTTTTGCAATTAATCACTTTTTTCTAGGCTTTTCTCTTAATTACAGGCTTTGAGCACTATTAGCCAGAAATATTTATTCAATTTAGAACATCTCTCTCAATAAATCAGCCACTGAAATAGAAATAAACTGGTTTCATCAAGAAACAATATGAATAGATTTGGGTAATTAATACTTCTTCCTTCAGAGAAACATTATTATAGGACTTTGGACCAGAAATGTAGGTTAGTTTTTCATTCAATGGTCAGTTATATTCAGACATTAACTAAAATC
Source organism: Macaca fascicularis (assembly GCF_037993035.2). Classification (NCBI taxonomy): domain Eukaryota; kingdom Metazoa; phylum Chordata; class Mammalia; order Primates; family Cercopithecidae; genus Macaca; species Macaca fascicularis. The sequence continues at coordinate 11,849,430 of NC_088392.1, read as the reverse complement.
TATCATGTATAATCATATTATTTTCAAAGGAAAATTAATGATTAAAATATAGCAATTTTCTCTATTTAAACATTTCTTTTGATTTACTAAACATTTCTAAAGACAGAGCAATAAATGATAAGGTGAATATCATATTACAGAAACTATATACTTAATGTTTAGAAATAATATCAATAAGAATACCTGGGTTTTAAAAAATGTATATGATCCCAGAAGTGTTTTAAGAACAAATAATAGTAATGAGCATGTTTCCCGAAATATTTCATTTGCAATGAAAACAAATTGAAACGAAAAAAAAATCTCCAGTATGTTTATATTTAAAGGCCAAACACAAACTGTACTAAGGAAAACTAATACTCCAGAAATATTAGAATAAATTTCTTCTTCTGATACACACCTATATCACTGCTAAAGTTTTTGATCCACAAATATTTGCCAGTTGAAAATTATTGAAAATTATTTTCAACAGAATATTAACAAATAGAATGCAGATTGTCTTGCCTTGTAACATAAGGAGTTCTTTACTATTCTATGTTAAAGGAGGATATTTTATATATTTTATGTAAATTTATGTAATCATATAACAATAAACATGCTTTTTATTTGCTAGTTCTGAGATTTTAAGTCATTAAAAACTAAATTTTCTTTGAGAACAGTTCTAAAATATTACAAGTAACTGATCACTTTCAAATCATTCTTCTCTTACTTTTTCCTTCATTTCTTTGATTTACACACATACAAACACGGAGACACCAAATATATTTTCATCTCCAACAAATCTGTGTATTCAAATGGATGGGATAAGATCACTTGCTATGGCCCAATGGACATACATAAACTGCACGTATATGCATTGGGGGCAGTTGTAAACTGCATTTTAATTGAATTATAGAATTAGTTCTCTCTAGATTCATTAGTTGAATGTCTTCCATGTCCTAGTTACTGTGAAGACAAGGATAAATAAGATATAAGTTCTTTGCTAAGAAGCTTATAGACTGGTATGGAAACACATATATTAAAATTATTATTCAATGCCATAAATACAGAATGAAGTGATTAACCAGAGCATGGGAACACAGATGAAAATGGAACAAACTGACCAGGAAATATGGTATAGATTCATCATTTCTCTCATACCAGTCACCCTTCACCTCCATTTACACACACACACACACACACACACACACACACTGAACTCTAGTTTGGTTTTCAAATAGTTTTGCACTAACTTCTTTTTTTTCATCTTTTTATAGATATAAGATATATGCATTTTTTAAAAATCTGGATCGTGCAGTTCATGTACTGTAACTGTAAGCTAAGAGTTGATGACAGGGCTAGGGCTCTGTAAAATGTGCATTCCATTTGGAGAGGAACCAAGGAAAAATCAGTTTGAGTTGTTTATTTCAATATATCAATTCTTTTTTCCCATAGCTTTAGATAATTTGGAAAAAGGATTGTTCACACTCCCGTGTCTCATTCTTCATTTTATCTTTAAGTGTTTTGCTTTCCAAATTTTATTAATCCCATGCCTGATTTCATTGTAGCAGATTTTTTATTGTCCAAAGGAGAAGTAGAAAATGGAATAAATTGTTCAAAGATTGATTCTTGTGATAATACCCTCTATCTTCACTGAAGATTTGGTACTAGTAATCAGAAATGTATGAACATTGGTTTTAGAATCTGTATTTTAACTTCAGCCACAAATTCATCATGTACAGAAAGAGAATTTCACATAGTAAGGATGATCATTTATTGAATGTCTACATTGTGCCTGGGGTATCTGAGTGTGCATATTGTAGCGTATATTCTAACAATAAACTGTAGGTAAAATCACTCCAGTTTTATGGTTTAAACTGAGTCTGGGAAAAGTTAACTTCTCCAAAATATCTCCCCGTTCAAAAGTTAAATCAAGTCACTTTTCACTATAGCCTTCTTCCTATTTCCTTTTGGATGAAGTCATGCTCTGTTGCCCAGGCTGGAGTGCAGTGGCACAATCTTGACTCACTGCAACCTCCACCTCCCAGGTTCAAGTGATTCTCCTGCCTCAGCCTCCCAAGCAGCTGGGATTACAGGCGCCCACCACTACTACTGGCTAATTTTTGTATTTTTAGTAGAGGCAAGGTTTGACCGTGTTGGCCAGGATGGTCTCGATCTCCTGACCTCACGATCCGCCTGCCTCGGCATCCCAAAGTGCTGGGATTATAGGCATGAGCCACCACGCCTGGTCTCCTTTTCCCTTTCCAAGGGAACAAAAAGTCTTGCAGAAAATTTCTCTTAAAGAGCTATTGACTATTTTAAGATCAGTAATAATGTCTAAAAGCAGCATTAAATACGGCAATGATCAGTTCGTCTACCTTAGTGTATAATACAACAGGAAATAAAATGTTTTTGTATTCAAGCTAACTTCTGCTATGATTCACACAACATACTCTTGTCTGCTCCATTGTTTTGCATTGTGAGAGAAAGAAATCAGTGAGTTGTGTTCAAGCCACAGGAGTCCCAAGGTGGTCAGACCAAAAATTATGCTATTTTCCATTTATGTTTTCTTACTAGTAGGAAAATCCACTGTTATAAAATGTTGCATGCATTTTTATATTTTATTTCAATTCATGATGACTTTTATAAAACACTTGATTCACATGATTACATATGCCTGAGAATTCTTTAGACTTGTTAATAGTATGTATTATCTGAAAGCATAAAATATATTTGAATACGGGTTTGTTTTCTAGATTTCACACAACAGAACTCAGTGGGACACTTGGGAGTCTGAGGAAAGATTTTTAGGTTGCCAAACAGTGTTCAAAATGTAAAAGTAAATTTGGCTTTCATAAACATAATGAACAAAAGGAACTCAACATTTGAATTTAGCCTTCTTCCAAAATATGCCGTCATTTTTTTGCATTTTCCATGTTAACATTCAAACAGCAAAATAATTATCTTGGTTCTGTTTTTCTGTGTCTCAACTCTTTGCAAATGGAAATATATTCAAAGAAGATGAAGGAAGTGGTTAGGCTTTTTCTGCAAGTTCAATTATCTTTGTGTTATTGCTCATTATTTTGAAGCAGACCCAGAGAATCTTGTTTGTTATCTATTGAGATTGAACATTTATATAAACGCGAGAAAGATAACTGTGAATGAAGATGTTGTTAAGCAAATGTTCACAGTCATGTGTGTGGGTGTGCAGGGTAAACACAGGAAAATTGACTACTCGGTCATGAGACTTGCTAAAGGCTTTCCACATCATCTGCTGACACTCATGCCTCATTTCTATTAACAGAAGGAATATATGATAATGAAATCCTCTTTATCTGAACATACTTGTTTTAATGAGTATTAACTTCATAAGACAAGGAAATATCTGGATAATTTAATTTGGGTGGTAAGATAAAGCATGCATCCACTAGTATTTTGTGATATACTCCTTGTAGTAAAGGCACATGATTAGAAGAAAAGCTAACATTTTCATTATATATGTTATATGTACACATTTCATTACTATTTTGTATTTTAAGTCCATTCAAAATCTCCCTATTAAACTACATTATTTTACAACAATGTATTGAGACTCATTGAGTTTGTGTAGGGTATTTTCTTTTGGAGGAACATGTCTCCTTTCCAGCATAGCTGAATTGAGCTACAACTTGCTGAGATCTGTGAATTTCGGGCCCTGTGCTGCCCCTGTGGTATCTTTGTACTTCCATGGGAGAACACGTTAATATATTGTGATAGTATTCTGTTTATCATGTCTATTCTCCTGCTTAATCTGGAAGCTACTTGACAGCTAGAAATTTGGAAAGACGTAGTATTTGTAAGGATAGTGCTTAGCAACTGGCTGCTTTCTGATTATTTAAATGAGATTCAACGTTAATGACTTCATGTAAAGTTAATAAATTTAAACATATGCACCTCAATGAATTTTTAAAAAGAATACACCCAAGTAGCCAATACCCAGATCAAGATACCCAATACCCAATAGAATATTGTTGGCATTCTAGAAGCCTTCTTCATGACTTCCTCCTGTCATTACCACTCCAACTGAGGGTAAACACTGTTCTGAGTTTTCATGAGTAGCTTTTCCTCTTTTTGAACTTGTTATAATGGGGATTGTACAGTATGTATTATTTTGTGCCAGATTGTTTTTTTTTTTTTTTTTTTTTTTTTTTGGGGGGGGACGGAGTCATGCTCTGTCGCCCAGGCTGGAGTGCAGTGGCCGGATCTCAGCTCACTACAAGCTCCGCCCGGGCGCGGTGGCTCAAGCCTGTGCCAGCTTGTTTTACTTCGCAGTTTGTTTGTGAGATTCCTCCAACTGTAGCACTAGTTCATCTGTTTTTATTGTTACATAGTAACTATGGTAAAATTTTTGCATCCGCTTTTAGTTTATAGACAAAGATTCATTCCATTTTGAGCAATTAGGAATAATGTTGCTATGACAATTCTTACGGGATGTGGGTTTCCATTGCAGTTTTTATTTGCACTTCCTTGGTAACATATAATGTAAGAACTATCCATGTGATTATTGCCTATGTGCATATTGTCTTTCGTGAAGTACGTCTTCAAGTTTTTAGCATGTTATTGAAAAATCATACGGTTAACTTTTTCTTGTCAGTTTGTGACTTTATGAGTCCTCAGTGGAAATGTGCACGCTTAATGTGTTCCTCACGCTATTATTTGCCTTTTCATTCTGTTGACGATGTCTTTCTTCTTATGAACAGAAATTCATAGGCTTAATAAAGTTCTATCTATAAATATTTTTACTTAGTGGTTAATGCTTGATACCCTGTTTAGAAAAATCTTTGTTACCTGCAATATCCCGAATGATTTTTCTTAGATGACTTCTAGGAGGGTTATAGTTTTTACACTTTTAGTGAGCATTCTATTGGGAACTGAATTTTTTTATAAGCTGTGATGTAGCTGTTAGTTCCATATGGACATGATTGAGCTAGTTCCTTTTGTTGAAAAAGGGACAAATAATTTCACATACTGAACTGTCATAAATTAGGTCCCCAGAGATGTGGATCCGTGTTTGGACTCTTAATTCTCTTTCATTTGTCTATTTGTCTCTTTCTGAGCCAATGAGTCATTGTCTTAGTTACTGTAGCTTTATATCACATTCATATCCAATAATATAATTCCCTAAATTTGTTCTTTTTTAAAAAAAAGTTTTGGCTTTCTTTGACTTTTTCTATTTTCGAATGGGTGTTGATATCAACTTACCAATTTCCACAAAATAAAATGTATGAAGTTTTGACTGGAATTATTGAATGCATAGGTTGATTTGGGCATAAATGTCATCCTCACAATTTTGAGCTTTCTAGTCCACAAACAGACATACTATGTTCCTTCACTTTTTTAGATATTCTTTAGTTTGTCTTACAAGTGTATTGTAGTTTATAGGACGTAAGCTTACCTATCTTCTGGTACATCCCTAGCTACCTAATGCATGTGATGCTATAATAGAATTGTATTAATTATTACTATTTGACATTTGATGTCTAAATACTGGTTACTAAAATGTAGAAATATACATAATTGTGTATATTGACTTCAGTAACTTTACTAAAAATCACTTAATTGTTTTAATAGTTTGTGAATTATTTTGAATTTCTACTTACACAATCATATTGGACAAAATGAGAGTTTTATTCACTTTCACTTCTATTTAATTTCCTTTCCTCATCATACTAATGGCTAGACCTCTCCTTTTATACAATGCTGAACAGTAGTGGCATTAGGAGGCACATCCTTTTCATACTGTTTTCAGGGGGAAGCTATCAATAATTCAAAATTAAAGGCGAGTGCTTTAGGTATTCTGCAGAAAACTGTTATCATATCAACGACTTTCCCTTCTATTTTTAGGTGGTTAATTTTTCAAATTGTAAACTAATGTTGAATTTTACCAAATGCATGTTATTCATGTATTGGTGTGTTTCCACTTTATTTTGTTAATATGGTTTATTAAGTCAATCACAATGATTGATAATCAAATGCTAAACCGAAGTTATATTTCTGAAGCATATTCAACTTCGTGATATATTAATTGTTTTAAACACCAAATTTCTCTTACTAACACTTCTGTTAGGGCATTTATGTTAGCTTGAGCGATTTGCAATTAAGTCCTGGTAAGGTCTTGGTATCAAGGTTTTATTGGCCTCATAAAATGAGTTGGCATGTGTTAACTCTTTTTTTCTTATCTGGAAAAGTTTGTGAAAATTGATATCATTTCTTCCTGGTAAGAAAATTTCTTCTTTCTGAATTCTTCATAAATAATCTCTGCTAGATTATTTTCTTTTAAATATCTCGCATTCATTCATTTATTCTTTCATTTATACAATAAATATTTACTTAATGTCCACTCTAACAGACATTGTGCTAGCCTTGCAGATGGAATGGTGAGCAGAGAGAAGCATGGATAGTACCTGCATTGAGCTCACAGCATAGCTGGTGTGGAAGATACAGTAATCGAATAATTTAGAAGCATGGACCAAACTCTGATAAAAATTTATGAAGTATGGATACCAGTGCTCAGAGACTACAGCAGGGACACCTAACCTATGACATGATTACGAAGTCTTCCTTAGAAAGCTAATAGTCAGAAGTAGATAGACTGCCTCATTTCTTTTTTCTTGTTTGAACTTATATCTAATTCATGTGGTTAGAATGTTCTAAATGAGGATAACTGGCTTCCCAGTGTGGTTCATTTTCTATGTTACATAGAGGATGTCCCAAAGTATTGGAGTTTGGTGGTCCAAAAGCAAATTCATGTCCTTCACACTACACAAAAATTTAGAACGAATACTACATACTTAAGTCAGAAATTAAAAACACTAAAAATAAATTAGCCTCACTGGGCCCTTAATAGCAATGCCTAAAAATAAATACTTGCTGCTTGTCTTAAATTTAGTGCAGTCATTTATTCTCATCATTTTCTACTTTCTGGCAAAATACATAACTTTTATTTTCCAGGATGCTATATTTTATAAAACTTTTGAAATTAATTACTTTTATAAATATAATATCTTTATTAATATTTTACAATAACTTGTTTGGATGCACTATACAATTTCTTTCTTAATTCTTTAATTAGTCTCACATACAATATTTAAATGCCACAGAGATCAAACAAATTTTGAGTAGTCAAAATTCTTCCCTTTAATGAAAAATACAGAGTTTTCTCCTGTCTGGAAAGTCAGCTCATGCACTGCAAAACCATGCCAAATACAGGCAGCAGAATAATAAACCCAATATGTTGCAAAGTTCTTTCTTTTTCTTCTTCTCTTTCTTCCTTCCTTCCAATGGAAATATATAAATATATGTGTGTATATATAACTGTGTGTGTAAATATATATATTTTATAAATATGTGTGTGTAAATATATATTATAAATATATATAAAATATAAATAATATAGAAATAAAATATTTAATATTTAATATAATAAAATATAATAATTAAATATAATATATTAAAATTTGTTATAAATAATTAAATATATTATATTGTATATTATAAATAATAAAATATATCATGAACAATTAAAATTATATGTTATAAAATAATAACATAATATAATAATATTAAAAATATAATATATATTTACGCACACACATATATATATTTTCTGGAGAGAAAATCAGTAGACGTTAATTAGTAACTGAAACAAGTTTCTTTCAATTTTAAAACATGTAATAACCATTTCGAATAAACTATATATACACCATTTAATATAATTGTAGAGAAAAATAAAATAAAATATTCCAAAATAATTTCAAAACTCCCTTAGCAAAGAGTCAAGAGTTTCAATGTCAAAAATGTTTCAAGATTTGTATTCTTCTATTTGGGATATGATGAGTATAAAGAATTTGCTAAATGTGCTAGGTCAAATATCACTTTGTTCTAGAAGCTTGTAAAATTATAAATTGGAATACTTTCTAAAAATTATGAAAACTACTGCAGTTTTCTGAGAACTATGTTTTTTAATTGTTTAAAGCTGAAATATTGGCGGGGCATGGTGGCTCACTCCTTTAATCCCAGCAGTTTGGGAACCCAAGGCAGGTGGATCACGAAGTCAGGAGTTCGAGGCCAGCCTGGCTAACATAGTGAATCCTTGTCTTTACTAAAAATGCAAAAATTGGCTGGTCACAGTGGGGCACGCCTGTAGTCCCAGGTACTCAGGATGTTGAAGCAGGAGAATCACTTGAACTAGGGAGACATAGGTTGCAGTGAGCTGAGACTGCGCCACTGCACTCCAGCCTGGGCAACATAGCAAGACTCCATTTCAAAAAAAGAAAGAAAAAACCTGAAATATTGTAGAATCGAATAAATGTTTAACATGTCAATTTGGTGTTTTAATTTGAAATTGGGCATTTAAAAACTGTGATTATTTAATAGTATTATTATTTTTGTTTTTTACAACATCTATTTTTAAATACGCAGGATACCTGTGCAGGTTTTTGCATGGGTATATTGCACCCAGGTAGAGAGTATAGTACCTAATAGGTAGTTTTTCAGCTCTCCTCCTCCCAGTAGTCCACAATGTCTATTGTTTCCATTTTTACGTCCATGCATACTCAATGTTTAGCTCCCACTTAAAAGTGAGAACATGCGGTATTTGGTTTTCTGTTCTTGCATTAATTAGCTTAGGATTATGGCCTCCGGCTCCATCCATGTTGCTGCAAAGGACAATATTTCATTCTTTCTATGGCTGTGTAGTATTGTATGATATATATGTGAGGCAGGAGAATAGGGTCTGGAGACAGGGAGCCTAAGGCCAACCTGAGGCTGACTTCTTGGAATTGAACCAAAAAGAAAACCTCACCTCTCCATGCCTAAGTGACAAGGAACCAGAGGCTCCTGCCACTACAAACCCCCTCCACTCCCCTATAGCACAAATGGGAAGTACCTCTCATTGGTCTGGGGCCAAGCCTTCACTTCAGCCTTTGATTGGTGGCGGGGGCAGGGTCCATTTCAGCCTCTGATTGGTTGTGGGCCAAGCCTTCACTTCAGCCTCTCATTAGTCATGGGCCAGTGCTTCATTCGCATAGGTTGTAACCAATTGGAGGCCTCTAAAGGGTACATGTAGGTGTTACCAAATTCTTTTAGCTTAGTAAAAACTAAAGAACATTGCAATCGGGACTCTTGAGCCACTTTCTTGAGCCCGCTCCCTGTCTCTAGAGTGTATGTTTGCTTCAATAAATCTGCGCTTTCATTGCTTTTTTCTTTTGTTGTTTTGTTGGTGCATCTTAGAATTCAGAATTCCAAGAATCAGGACAACTTGCAGTCAAGACTTTCCATCAGGTAACTTAAGTGCCACCTTTCTTTATCCAGTCTACCACTGATGGATACCTAGGTTGATTCCATGTCTTTGCTATTGTGAAAAGCAGTGATGAGCCTATGAGGGCACATGTCTTTTTGGCTTCATGATCTATTTTCCTTTGGGTATATACCCAGTAATGGGATTGATTGCTCTGTTGAATGGTAGCCTTGTTTTAAGTTCTTTAGCAAATCTCCGAATTGCTTTGCATGGTGACTGAAGTAATTTACACCCCCAGCAACAGTGTCTGAGCATTCCTTTAACTCTGCGGCCTCACCAGCATCCGTTGTTTTTGGGCTTTTTAATAATGGCCATTCTAACTGATGTGAGATAGTATCTCATTGTGGTTTCGATTTGTAATTTCCTGATGGTCAGTGATAATGAGCATCATTTCACATGTTTGTTGGCTTCTTGTGTGTCTTCTTTGTGAAATGTATGTTCATGTCCTTCGCCCACTTTTTAATGGGGCCATTTGTTTTCTGCCTGTTGATTTAAGTTCCTTAAGCGTTCTAGATATTAGACCTTTGCTGGATGCATAGTTTGTGAATAATTTTTCCCATTCTGCCGGCTGTCTGTTTACTCTGTTGATAGGTTCTTTTGCTGTGCAAAAGCTCTTTAATTTACTTAGGTCCCACTTGTCAGTTTTAGGGCTTTTCTTTTGCAATTGCTTTGGGAGACTTAGCCAAAAATTATTTGCCAAGGCTGATGTCAAGAAGGGTATTTCCTAGGTTTTCCTTTCTTTTATAGAAATTCTTTTATTTTATAAAATTCTTTTCAGAATTTTATAGTTTGAGGGCTTACATTTACACCTTTAATTCTTCTTGAGTTAGTGTTTGTGTATAGTAAAAAGCAAGAGTCCAGTTTCATTCTCTGCATATGGCTAGCCAGCTATCCCAGCAACATGTACTGCATGAGGAGGCCGCTTCCCATTGCTTGTTTTTGTTGGCTTTTTCATAGATTGGATGGTTGTAGGTGTGTGGTTATTTTTCTGAGTTTTCTATTCTGAGCCTTTTGGAAAAGTCTTTAGGGTTTTCTAATTATAGAATCATATTGTTAGTGAAGAGAGAGAGTTTGACTTCTTTTTCAATTTGGATGCCTTTTATTTCTTTCTCTCGCCTGATCGTTCCTGCCAGGACTTCCAGTACTAGGTTGAATAGTAGTGGTGAGAGTGGGCATCCTCATCCTGTTCCAGTTCTCAAGGGGAATGGTTTCAGCTAAAACCTGTGATTTTCAATTACATTCCTAAAATACATTTCATTGGATAAAATATAGGCAGAAAAATTAAAATATTGAAATGTGCACAAGTTGTTATTTGAATAGTACAGAATAGCCAGACTGACATATTACAAGTATTTGGAAATGTTTTCTGTTAAGTCAAAGTCTCCATGAAATTACAATTTTAAAAATGATATGTAATAATAGCAATGATTAAAATAGGTCTTTCCTGATCTCAAAAATGTCTTTGTCTATCTTACAGGTACACACTATCACACACTCACACATGCACTCCATAAATAAAAACTGGAAAGGCATAGAGAGACAAATATATATGTACCTCTTGGATTCTGGTAAGAAGGAAATAGGTTAATACATGTGAAATACTCAGGAAAATTCCTGATAATTTCTCTCTCTCTTTCTTTTTTTCATTATACTTTATGTTCTAGGGTACATGTGCACAACGTGCAGGTTTGTTACATATGTATACATGTGCCATATTGGTGTGCTGCACCCATTAACTCATCATTTACATTAGGTATATCTCCTTATGTTATCCCTCCCCCCTCCCCACACCCCACAACAGGCCCCGGTGTGTGAGGTTCTTCTTCCTGTGTCCAAGTGATCTCATTGTTCAGTTCCCACCTATGAGCGAGAACACGCGGTGTTTGGTTTTCTGAGAATTATGGTTTCCAGCTGTATCCATGTCCCTACAAAGGACATGAACTCATCCTTTTTATGACTGCATAGTATTCTATGGTGTATATGTGCCATACTTTCTTAATCCAGTCTGTCATTGATGGGCATTTGGGTTGGTTCCAAGTCTTTGCTATTGTGAATAGTACCGCAATAAACATACGCATGCACGTGTCTTTATAGCAGCATGCTTTATAATCCTTTGGGTATATACCCAGTAATGGGATGGCTAGGTCAAATGGTGTTTCTAGTTCTAGATCCTTGAGGAATCGCCACACTGTCTTCCACAATGGTTGAACTAGTTTTCTCTTTTATCTTTCTCTCTTTCTTGCTGTCCACAAGTTTCATTGTTAGATGCCAAGCAGTTCAGTTTATCTGTTATTTGATTTACAGAAGTTACTCTTATATAAAGGTAAATATTACAAAATATATTGAGAGGCACTAAAATGATTTATTCTCATAGTAAATTAAACTGATGAAACTGACGTGCTTAAAGATTTTAATACCACTTTATGTGTTCAGAGTAAGCACTACTGAACTTAAGGTGCTATTTGAATAGAAAGCTTTTCTCATGCTATTGTATTTGGCACTCAAAAAATGGGAAAGAAAAAGCTAAATAATACATTGGCAGTTCCGTTTTTCCAAAGTAAAACAATATTTGCGTTTGAGGTTTAAAAATATTTTTCAGTAAATTAGGCCAGGTGCGGTCTGTAATGCCCGCGTTTTAGGAGGCTGAGGTGGGCGGATCATTTGAAGCCAGGAGTTGGAGACCCGCCTGGCCAATATAGCGAAACTCCGTCTCTACTAAAAATATAAAAATTAGTTGGGCATGTGGTACGTGCCTGTAGCCCCAGCTACTCAGGAGGCTAAGGCAGGAGAATCACTTGAACCAGGGAGGCAGAAGTTGCAGGGAACTGAGATTACTCCACTGTACTTCAGCCTAAGCAACACAGCAAGACTCAAAAAATAAAAATGATAATAAATAAATAAATAAACATTCAATAAGTTATTAAAACTTCAAGATGTAAAAATGAACATGTTCATCTTTACATACCCTTCAGCGGAAGATCATGCAATGAATTAAATGCAGTAATTCTGCTTGTATAAAATCCAAATACAAAATCCAAGTATTTTGTACCTATAAGTAGTCATGTGCTCTTGAAAAGCACTTTTGGAAAATGAATCTGTACAGTGTTCTCATTTTCTAATTTTAAATTGTTAAAGGCACCATTTCACGTCAATTTATATTTCCTGTTACTGTCACCTCTTTAGAGGGTTAACATATACTAATGAAAACCTAGAATATTTCTCTCTTGTTTGTTTTTATTTTCTAAATATCAAGAGATTAAAATGCATTTTTCTGACCATTCACATTCTTTTAATAGACTGCAGACACAGAAACTGTGAGGTAATAAATACAGTGTTCTAAGAAACTAAATTTTGGTGTAATTTTTTACGCAGCAATATCATTTCTGTGGAATACAGGTGTGGCTTAATTGAATCCTCTGGCCCTGGGTCTCTCTCATAGGCTTCAGGGAAGGTGTCAGCCAGAGCTGCAGTGGACTGAAGACTCAACATGGGGTAGATCTGCTGCCAAGCTTCCACAAATGGTTGTGGGCAGGATTTAGTTCCTGGGAGCTGGTGGCCAGAAGCCTTCCTCAGTTCCTTGCCACGTGGGCCTCTCCAAACAACTGCTTATAACATGACTCTTGGATTCATCAGTGACCAAGAGAAAAGGCAATAGAAAGAATGCTAGCAACATGGAAACCTCATTCTTTCATAACCTGATTTCAGAAGTCACATCTTACCACTTTTATAACATTATATTCATTAGAAGCAGGTCACAGGGCCAGCCCCCACTGAGAGGAAGGGAATTAGACAAGGCTGTGAATACCAAAAGGGGGGATAAGTGAGGGGCATTTTAGAAGTTTGTCTATATTTTAATTTTAAAAAATGATATTCACACACACTGGGAAAATCAATTTGAACTTTTTTTCTTTACCATTTTACCCAATTATTCTGAGGTTAAGGAAACATTTCAAGAATAAAACAAAATATAATTACAAGGTTTGCAGTCATGGCCATAATCTCACTTTTTATTGGCACTTATTAGCGCCTGATTGATCACATTAATTGTTACATAGCTATAATCTATATTTGAAATTCATGGATAAGAGTTAAAATGAAAGATTTATATGCCATAGTATTTACGTTACTGTATAACCAATGCTGAACTTCTAATACAAAATGTCAACACTAGGAATATCAGTTCAAATGATAGTGAATTTCTTACCTGAAGCCACAAAGGCTACAAGGAGATGGTACATTTTTAAGTGTTGAAAAAAAATCAAGTGATAATTGTAGAACTGGTAAAACTATCCTTCGGGAATGAATGGAGAGTAAAGATACCAGATGAAGGAAAACTAGAAGATGCTATTAATAGCAGGAACTACCCTTAAAAATTGGCTAAAGGAAATTCTATAAAGAGAAACAAAATGATAAAAGAATCCCGTAGCATCAAAAAACAAGAAGAAACAATCAAATAGAAATATGAATATATGATAGAATATCTTTCTCATTTGTTTTATAAATCATATTTAATGATTGAAATAAAAATTATAAAATCATTTTATACTCAAGAAAGTGATATTTAATGATAGAGAAGGTAAAATGACCTAAACAGAAGTGGGTTGTCCATACTTCACTTGAAGAGATGAAATGCTGATTTCCAGGAGATAAGGCTGTTACATTTGTGTATTTTAACTCTCAGAACAACAAGTATGAAAACTGTACAAGTGATAAACTAAAAAATACTGTACCTATATCAGCCAGGTGGAATCCACACAAAAATTCAAATAACAAAGAGGAAAGCAAAAGAAGAAAAGCAGGGATGGAAAGAGAGGACAGAAAGAAAACAAATTATAAAATGGCAGATATAAGTTCTAACACATCAATAATTACTGTAAATGTAAATGGCCTAAATAGACCAGGTAGAAGGCAGAGATGGGCAGGGAGTATAAAACAAAAATAAGCAAACAAACAAAAAGCATGAACAAGTCACATGCTATTAATAAGAAACTTAACAAGAAACTCACTTCCTCAGATCATCAATTAAGATTGTCATCTATCACAAATAAAAGAATGTTAAATAAAAGAATGGAAAAAAAATACCTTGGAAATACTAGTTTTTTAAAAAATACCTAAGAGTGGCTACGTTAATACCAGAGATGTTACTTCAGAACAAAACAAAACAAAATAAAATATAGAAACCCACCACAGACAAGGAGGAAAATTTCATGATGATAAAAGGATCAATACATCAGGAAGACATAATGATGCTACATGAGTATACGCAAAACAACACAACTTCCAAACACATGAAGCAAAAACAGGTAGAACTGAAAAGAGAAATAGACAAATCAGGAATTACAGCTGAGGATTTCAGACATCTCTCTGAACAACTAGTAAAATGACTGCACAGAAAATCAGCAAAGGTGTAGAGAATCTGAACAATATAATCAGCAAATAGGATCTAATTGTCATGTATAGAAGATTCCACCATACAATTGCAGAACATACATATTTTCAAGTGTCATGTAACATTCACCAAGGTACATATCCTATACCAAAAAAAAAAAAACAACAACAACAACAAACCCCTTCAACTAATGTAAAATAATTGAAATTGGGCAGAGTATGTCATCTTTCTGTAATGAAATCAAACTAAAAATCACAACAGAAATATCTCTAAAGAAGTAAAAATTAGACAACACATGTCTAAATAATTCATGGTTCAATAAGGAATTCGCCAAGAAAATAAAAAAAAATACAAAACTGAATAAAATGAAAATACTGTAACATCAGATATTTGAAAGACAGTTAACATAGTGCAGAGAAGAAAGATTATGCCCTAAATTCTTACATAAGAAATAAAGTTCTCAACCTAAGTTCCTACCACAAGAAACTTAGAAAAAGAAGAGCAAAATAAAGGAAATACCAATTCAAATATATTTCAAATATATTTCAAAACAATTTCAATTATATTTGAATTGTTATTTCTTTTACTTTGTTACTTTAAAATATTTAAATTATTTCTTTTATTTAAATATAGTTAAATTATTTAAATATATATATATTTAAATATAGTTAAATTATTTAAATATATTCTGTCATGTCACTTCCAATCAATATACGGAATACATAGGTTAAATACTGTTATAATTTTAAAATATCGCTTGACTTGATCATCAAGACAGGTATGACAATCTTACACAACTTCTTAGGGGGTATATTTGAAAAGTGGCTTTTCTGGCTTTCTTACTTTTGAAGTCTGGGTGAAAGGCATAAGTTTCTTATGTCTGATCTGTCTCTTTTCTGAAAGAAAAAACTATCTTGCCCCATCTTTCCTACATGTTCGCTACAACATTCGGATTCACCAGAAATTTTGGAATTTGAAGAAGCTGGGCTTTTAAAAAAATTTTGTTGATTCAATTTATATTTTTTAAGTGTAAATCTTACTCTTTGGTCATGCTGTTTACAATGAAAATTGAATTCCAGATCATACATACAAAATAAAGTTTAACATACCATATCATGCATGATTTTACATAAATACTTTTTGCTTTAAGAACTGGGATGACTGAAGTGGAGTATTTGGACACATGCACAGGTATTGCTCATAAAAGTCTTAGGTACATTGTAAAATGTCTGCTTCTGAATCCAATTTTTTCTTTCAGCTTTTTGATGTGGAATATAGTTTAGCCCATTTGGATTATTAATGTATAGAATGTACTGTTGGGAAAATAAAACTGACTTTAAGAATATATTTTGTTTTGATTAAAAAAATTATAAGTGCTTTTTGAAAATAGGACAATCTTTGAGTTTCACTCTTCAAACTTCATGAAAGTCTGAGAAAATTTTCCAGTCAGCCAACATAAAGCAGTTGGCAGCTTTGCACATCCTATCAAATGGGTGTGAGAAAATATTACCGCATTTTACTGATACATAAGAGCTTTCTCCTGTTCACCACAAAGTGTAAATAGACTTGTGAAGATCTTGTGACTTAGCCACACAGATTCTTTAAGAATAAGTGCGAATATGGTAAACGCCTTAGGAATTTTGCTTAGAAAATGCATAGGAAAATTGGGGTCATCTGTGGTTTTGTTTCCTGAAACCTTAAATGCACAAAAATATTTGGAAATCTCAATGAATTCAATGTTAATGAAAATCTATAATTTTAACAAATAAATGGCTTTTAAATGTAAAAACAACAATAACAAATAGAAAACATTCCCCGATCTTGATGATATAACCACCGTTCTCTAAGTACCACCTAATTTGTAGTGGAGCTGTGATAGGAATTATTTCATAGAGTGATTTTCTCTCACATTAGATATTGATAATAATTATCATTTGGAGTTATTGGCTATGTGCTCTCATTTTAATTTCCTTTTAACATTTTAGTGTTTCTGGGAACAGTTACATTGTCATCATTGTCATTTAATCGATATGAGGTTCTATAAGATGATGTTTACATAATAATGTAAATTTCAGATACAATCACCTGCCCAAATTTAGAAAGCGGTAGAACCTTTAACAATATCAGGTTTGTGCAGTGTTATTTCCCATAAAATGTGCACCATGTCTGTTAGCCACCTGGAAATAGTGCTAAGCTGCTAAGCACGTTCTTATACAAAAATAAGATTAGGTAGGGCTATATAGTTCCAGCAGAGCTAATGTTAATTTTATTTTTGGCTTAAGGTCTCAAGAAACATTTTGGCTTTTTTATTTGGCACCATTAAGTTGGATTAGATTGCATAAGAACATTGGGATAGTTTGTGGCTTTGTTAACTAAAACCTGGCATGGGTATAAATATTTTAAAATGCTGATGAATTGACTGTCAGGTTTCCATACAAACAGGTAAAATATGTAGAACAGATTATATATACATGTATATGTATATATAATACTGTATATTACATTTATTCCATATGTATTCTGTATACTATAGAAATATACTTAGGCTGCTAAGCTCAAATGTATGACATAATCTCTTTAAGTCTCAAAATTTGTACACTGGTGAGAAATTTCAGCAATATTTTAAAGCAGAGCTTTCTTGAACCTGCTTGGCATCCCAAGTACTTCATAAGAGTAGTTAAATGATGTATCCACCAAGAAAGTCTAAATTGTCTGAACCTAAATTTGTACTTGGCAGGCAAAGCACCATAAAGGCTTCAAGCTGATTAGCCTGCCAGAAAACAGGAATTTTATTTTTCCAAGACTCATTACAAATTATGCATTGACACTTTATAAAACGGATTATGGATTTTGGATCTCTCTGTATTTCTTTATTCATATTATAAAGAAGTCAGACTGGTCACTTTTTCTCTCTGATCTATGAGGTTATTATTATAATGTAATTTTTAAGCCCCTTAAAGCTTATAAAAAACACAACAATGACATCAAGATACTATGTGGAGAGACTCTGAAATAGTTTATTTTTAAAGAACTGGAGTTTTAAAAATCATTGAACATTATCTTAGAAATGTAATATTTTATCACGATTTTTTCTCAAATAATTTTACTGAAAACCTAGCCTAAAGGAAAGGCATCACATAGATTTGAGCCAGTGACACATTGCTTCAATAGCACCAGGTAATAGCAATAGCTTAAAGAGGGAGCAATGAAGAGTAAGCTAGCAAAAGGTCTTGTTTACTGTATTAATTCCATCCCAATTCTTTAAAATAGAGACAATTTCTATCTGATCAAATAATGCTATTTAAAATTTAATAAAGACTCTTGGAAAACATGAAATTATGTTTTAAACTTTGTGTTTCTGCTCATTTTATGTTATAATGCTTTTGAAAGTAAAATATCTAAGTTTTAAATTATTGGCAAGTTGTTCAAATTTATTTTATATTATTAGTTGCCTGCTTTGACGAATTATTTTCTGTCTCTATACAATTTAAAAGCCTCTCATTTGCACCAACAAGCATAGACAGAAACTATCTGTATAATTTGCTACAGTGTAAGGATTTTTAGAATAGAATATTTAACCATGAGCAAATCTTGAACTACATACATATGATGTCATGTGGCCATTTAGTGTAATGGTTTCATTTATCTCATCATCACAACTATAGTCTTCTATTTAACATTCTGTGTACTCTTGCAAAAATTCATATGTGTGTGTGTATATATATATATGTATTTGCTTTAGACCTATATGAAATGAATTTTCATACTCTTCATTTATGCCTGTTTGACAGGCCACATTTTATAATACAATAAAGTGTTTATTTTCCCGAATATTAAAATCTGATTCTTTTTCTTTTTGTTAGATTATATTTCATCATATCTATCATAATGATTGTTTCTTAGCATTGTACTTTGAATCTGTGTTAATCCATTTTCTCACTGCAAATGGCTTTTGTTATTTTGTGTGCATTACAGGTCCTATGCTTCTTAGGAAAAAAAATTCAACAAAGGTTTCATTTTCTATAGATTAAGATAAAGCAATAACTATAAACAATAAGACAACATCTTTGTAATGTCTGTTTTATCCTGCCATGGAAGTTTAACTTCTGCCAAAAATGCTTTTCTTTCTGGCCCATTTCTTTCTTCAGATAACACATCAAGTGTCACTTGGGAGAGACTTCGATAAGTACATAGGGAGTTTTTGGATTACAATACACTGCTCCTTTCAAAGATATAGTTAAAAACTGTGATTGTTCATTTGGTTTGTTGTTCATGATTGTTAGCAACATTCAAGATGGCAGAAGTGATGTCTATTTTGTTCACTTTCTAGGAGCAGGTCAGCGGTGGATATTCAACCCACCTTATTTTGTTGTTGTTGTTGTGTTTTGTTTTGTTTTAGGCTTTCAGCAGCAGGAAACCTTGGTTTTTAGCTTCTGTTTCTAGTGATAGGTGGAATAGAGGGATGAGGAAGGGGTTTTGGTAGCCCAGTCAGAAACAGAAACTAAGAACCCGTGACTGTGTCCTCTCCCTTGGACACCCTTAGACAAAGGGCCACTAAGGGATCTAGAATTCTCGGATCACAGGTTTAGTTAGTAGGAAAGTATAACCTGCTACCTGAAGGATGAGAAGCCAGGAGAAAGAGGGTCTGTGGAGAGAGGGGAGCGTGCTCCTGCAGAGCAAACAGGTTGCACCAAGGAGAAGGTGGAGGTGAGGTTGTGCAAGGAATGGACACATCCAGGGTAGCCGACACAGGGGATGTGGAAGATGAAGTGACAAAGAGGAGGCCAGAGGGTTGGACAGGCCTGGACCTCACAGTCCCTTTGAGCTGTGATCAGGAGATTGAATGAACTCAAAGGACAGTGTCAGGATGAGAAGACTAATTGTTGTGTAATTTAATAGGAGATATTTTAGCGTAAAAGTATCCAAAGTGGAAGTATGCCAAATGTATTCCTGAAATACTCTAAAAGATTTATAGTGAAAACAGTTGATATTTTAAAGCTGTAGAATTTTTATATGAAGAGGTGGTAGCTCTGGATTCAAATTTCCTCAGTTTCCAAACTGGGTTGACCCTTTCTAACTGTATGACTTGGCTGGATACATCAGAGCCTAAATCCTAGTTTCTTTATCATTAAAATGGGGATAATAATAGTACTGACTATTTCATTGATTAATATCAATATTATATAGAAATTGGAACTGCAACTTTGTTACACGAAATACAGAGCACTTTTGTAGATTTCATTTTTCCTATGCTTTTCATGTTTTTTAAGTACATCATTTCTCTTTCAAAAGACAGAGGGAGAAACATACAAAAAAGTAAATGGTAAATTAGTATGTCAAGGTGACATACTAATGACTTGTATAACAAAAATGTATGCCTTGCCTACAGGATAGCTAGAGTTAACCAGTCTGCAGGCATTTTCCCTTTTAATAGTCACAAGAATTCAATGAGGCCCATGCTATTCTTGTCTCCTTCTATACTAAGGATATTTAGTGAAAGGCAGTTTATGTAATTGGTGCAAGATCATTGTCTAAAAAGTGGCAGAGTAAGACTCTACCCAATAGAGGCTGGAGTCCACTATCTGACACATTAAGTTCTCCTTTGGCAACAAATAATTTTGTTAGTAATATTATATATACTTTGTAGACCCTTAAGATTTTATTTGGTTATGTACTACATTCAAAAATATTTGCAGGAATCACGGTGGACTGATTGTATAAGCATTTTTACAACGCAAAAATCAGTACAAGAAACCAGAGTCAACAGCATTAAAGTATTTTCCCACATTATCAGTGGCCCTGTTCTACAACCACTGGCAAATACTTTCATAGTTGTCTGAGCTAAAATATGAAGAGTGCACACATTTGTATAGGGAAATGAAGACTTTAGTGCATGCATATGTGTGTTAACCACCCTCATCTCAAGCAAGTTTTCCTTGCCTGAGAAAACTTTTTAAAACAGGAAATACTCTTCAAGTTCAAGGACTGACTGATTAAGCCCAACTCATTTTTATTTAGTCAGATGTGAAAAAATACACAGTTAATTGGTAGGCAAGATCTCAATGTACCAGAATCCAATTATAGAGTCTTCAAAACACTAGTGAAATAAAAGTTAATGAGACATTTAAAGACATTACAATTTTATGATACTGATTTATTTTGAAAACTAGCAAGGATAATTTTAAGTTTAATATGCTGAATTAAATTCTCTGTCTTCACTTTGGAATTTCAACCAAAAGAAATATCATTAAACAGTGAATAGTAAATATATATATGTATTTATGTTTGTGTGTGTGTGTATGTGTGTATATATGTGTGTATATATATATATATATATATACACTGTTTCTAATTAAGAGTTCCTTTTGTTCTTTTCTTTTTTATATTGGTGTTGGAGTTTGGTCAGTTGTATTCTTATTGCCCTCTGAATTATAATATATGAAGGGAACAAAATACTCCAAATCAGCAATAATTGAAACATGATTGGACATATACCAATGCTAACAAAAATAATTACAACCATGTGTCTATATTATTATAACAAGTATTATAATGAAGAGTGAAGTGGTTTGACATCTCTATGTAACACTTGTTAAAATGTTTTCTTCTCTACTATTAAAAGTTAATATTAATTAAGTTTAATATTATAAGATCTCTTAATAAGATAGCCTTAATATTCATCTTTTAAAATATTATGTAGTCTTTTTTCCCAATGATTAAAGGCTTATTTTGTAAGTTAGTTATAGTAATGAAACCCATTCAGTTGATTAAATAGATGGGTCATAAGGAGGCGATTTATGATCTGTAACTATATAAAAGCAAATGAAAAAAAGTGAGAGGATTAAATGTCATGCACATAAAATATTATATAAGATTATTTACACCAGAAAAGCATATCTGAGAATAAAAATGGGTAATTATTTACAGCCATGGAACTTTATTAATTTACAAATTAAGCTGCATGTTTTGAGCACTTTTTTAAAGCAAAAATTCTACTTACTATATTCTCAATATACCTATATTACAATGTTGAATAAAGAATTGGGTATATGAGGCCGGGTGCGGTGGCTCAAGCCTGTAATCCCAGCACTTTGGGAGGCCGAGACGGGTGGATCACGAAGTCAGGAGTTCGAGACCATCCTGGCTAACACGGTGAAACCCCGTCTCTACTAAAAAATACAAAAAAAAACTAGCAGGGCGAGGTGGCGGGTGCCTGTAGTCCCGGCTACTCGGGAGGCTGAGGCAGGAGAATGGCGTAAAAACCCGGGAGGCAGAGCTTGCAGTGAGCTGAGATCCGGCCACTGCACTCCAGCCTGGGCGACACAGCGAGACTCCGTCTCAAAAAAAAAAAAAAAAAAAGAATTGGGTATATGTATTGTTACATATGGTATGCCTTTACAAATTAATTTGTGTTTGGTATTTATATGGAAAGTTGATTTTAATTTCTTTACGAAGCTTTGCATTGGGCTAAGACTCTGTGTCGTGTTATCTACGCTGTAAAGTTTCCTCATTTCTAAGTGGTAGTCACAACTTCATCAGTACTCCTTAGATCACCTTGACCATTCCTACTAATCTAACACTGACTTGACACATACTGCATACTAAACAAAATTATTGAACAAATACATGTATTTGTTATAATGTAAATTATGTATCTTTAAAACTTAACTGTGCTTCTCTCACCCACCAGACTGTAAAACCTTTGACACACAAGAAACATGTGTTTTTCATAATATTTTATTTTTGATCTTATCACAGTATTAACCACAGTGAGAAATTAATTCATGTATATGTTAGATGTGCTTTTGCTTGAAAATAACAGAAAACTCAACCATCATAACTTAAATAAATATAGGTTATTCTGCTCAAATAGCAAAGAAATCAGAGGTATGCATTCTACGTTGTCATGCCATAATTCACACCTTAAATCAGGCTCTTATCTTCATGGTTCACCATTTTGAATGTCATGAGAAGGCTGTTATACTCACCTTCTTCCAGAACTATGTCCTTATTCAAACACAAGGAAGGAAGAGGAAATAGAGTTCCTCATTGTGATGTTCTCATATTTTTCTGGATGGGAAATCTCAGCACACTTCATCTCACATCCCAGCAGCCAGAGTCAGGCCATATGGCTGCCTTGAGACTAGTCAATAGTCAACAGATGAAGGGCATCATGGAAAATGTAGGCTATGATTTAACCTCTGGCATTGAAATAGAGGCTTATTTGCCTATACATCAATAGGTTGTGCATTCTGCCTGAACAAATTGAGGCTTAGCAGGGATAAAGAAAACCATTAAGTAGTTAGTGGACAATAAATATTACAATTTGTATTTTGTAGTGGACAATGTTGCAATAGATATGACCTAAATAGGACTGGATTTGTCAAAATGAATTATTTATGTCATATGCTATCTTCAATTGCATCTTTATATTTTTATTTGTATTTTTTTGGCAAAATTGAATATGAGAATATTCTATTTCTTAGTGGACAGTTACAAGTGTTTAAATTCCTCTATATTTTTAGTTACATTGGAAAAATATGCAATATTGAAAAAGTGCAGCCGGGCGTGGTGGCTCACACCTGTAATCCTAGCACTTCAGGAGGCTGAGGTGGGTGGATCACGAGGTCAGGAGATCAAGAACATCCTGACCAACATGGTGAAACCCCATCTCTACTAAAATACAACAAAAATTAGCTGGGCCTGGTGGTGCGTGCCTGTAGTCCCAGCTACTCAGGAGGCTGAGGCAAGGGAATTGCTTGAACCCTGGAGGCAGAGGTTGTAGTGAGCCGAGATCATGCTACTGCATGATCAAGACTCTGTCTCCAAAAAAAAAAAAAAAAAAAAAAAAAGTGGCATTGTTTTCATCAAATTTCAAAAACAACAAAAATGTAGGTCTTATTCCTGTATTTACAAGGGAAATTTCAGCATGAAATTATGTCCTTTATCTTTTCTCAGGTCTCAAAGATGAATATGAATTTAGATTCCATTCATCGATTAATTGAAGAAACACAGATCTTCCAGATGCAGCAATCATCAATTAAGTCACGTGGTGACATGGTGACACCTGCCTCACCCCCCAGGGATACCTGCTTCCCACTTCATGGGCTACAATCTCATGCTGCTCACAATTTCTGTGCACACTCATGTAACACCAACAAATGGGATATTTGTGAAGAACTTCGCCTGCGGGAGCTTGAAGAAGTCAAGGCCAGAGCTGCTCAGATGGAAAAGACCATGCGGTGGTGGTCAGATTGCACTGCCAACTGGAGAGAAAAATGGAGTAAAGTTCGAGCTGAAAGGAACAGTGCCAGGGAGGAAGGAAGACAACTCAGAATAAAACTAGAGATGGCGATGAAAGAATTGAGTACACTGAAAAAGAAACCGAGTTTGCCACCTCAGAAGGAGGCATTAGAAGCTAAAGACACCCAGGATCTGAAGCTTCCTGGTTTCACAGAAGAAGCCTGTGAACATAGAGACCAATTTCAAGTGAGTTCACAAATGTGTGAGTCCATCAGAGAGTGTTTGGTAAAAAGACAATTTTCTACAAAGGAGGACACAAATAATAAGGTAAGAAAAAAATCCAGAGACTATGTGAATATCTGAAGGTCATAGATAGTGATGGGGAGGAAGAAGGAAGTGACAAATCCAGTGGTGACTATACTAGTCTGCCAGCGCTATCGTAAAAACGTACCATAATCACAGTGGTTTAAGCAACAGAAATTCATTTTCTTATAATTATAGAAGCTAGAAGTACAAGATCAAGGTGCTAGCAGGGTTGGTTTCTTCTGAGGCCTCTCTCCTTGGCTTATAGAAAGCCATTTTCTCCCTGTGTCTTCATATGGTCTTTTCTTTGTACACATGTCTGTGTCTTAAGTTCTTCTTGAAAGGTCACCTAATGAGCCTAATTTAACTAAATCACCTCCTTAAAGGCCCTGTCTCCACCAACAGTCACATTCTATGGTACTGGGGATTAGGACTTTAACAAATAAATTTTGAGGAAACACAAGTTCAGCCCATCCTAGTGGTTTTACTAATCTTTATAGAAAAAATTAACTCAGCATTTTTCATTTGAAAAGAAAATATTTGGAGACATTTCTTTCCATTTGCCTTAATTATGTCTAAATTGTAAACAATCCATACGTAGTTTGAATAGTTCTCAATGTTTGGGACTGAAGCCTCACGATTAACTACTCATAAAATGGGTACTGCAGGCAAATAGGGTACCTTAGGAAATGCTTTATATGGACCACTGATGGAATTTCTTGCTATACTTAGAATCTCAGTTTCTGAGAATTCTGTACAAAGCACATGGAACTTTAAAAAGTCTCTCAGTTTATACACTTATTCATCCATGAACCACCACCCTGTTTTTTCTTTTTCTTTTATTTTAACTTGGTAAATAATATTAACAACCCAAAGAACATACTTTGGGAACTCCTGTTACCTCTTATTATAGTTTCAGTTTATTTTGTTACCTCTTTCTACTTAATTCCTTCTCTAACACGCATTAGTTAATATCCTGCACCTCTACCATTGCATTTAGTATTTTAAGCCATTCTATAATGTATATAATTTATGGTAGGTAAAACCTAGATTTAACTATAAATAAAAAAATTAAGAAGATTGCAATACAATGATTACTTCTGCTTATTTGGTCTTCTACGTTTTCTTTTAAAAATGTTCAAAGCTGATAATCTGGGCTTTGTGTGTATCTTTTGGAAAATCACATATATTCTCAAAACTCAACTGTATTAATGTATGCGTTAGAAGAATGCAATGATGAGGATAAGGGAACATAGCTCACATCAAGTTCTCTAAATCCACAAAACGTTTTTATTATTACAAGTTACTAGCCTCTGCATTTGAGAAAATGAAGGATTCTCTTCACATGTATTATGATGGAAAATTCTCAATATTTTGGGATTTCTTCTGAAATATCTCCTTAACATTAATGTCAAGAACAAATCAAACATAATACTTATTTATTAAAAATGTATTTATTTGCAAAATATCCTTCCAGATATTCCTTCTGATGGTAGGAAAATAAATATTACCTGTTGAAGAAGCTTCAATCAGTTTTTTCCTTAAAATTTTGACCAGTATCTTTGCCAACTCTATACCCAACAAGAAAGATATGTATATGTATCCTCAAACAACACATCTTATTTTATTGTTTGTCAAAATATTATAGTATAGATGATTGCAATGATCATTCTTGAGAGAATTAAGGAATGATTCATACTGGGTAACCTGGCATTCACATACTACTTAAAAAATAAAATAAAAGTGAAGTATCATCGAGATTTTACTTGAACTTGACTATTCATTGAGATTTTATTTGAAATTGTCTTTCATTTTAAACTTATAAACCAGGGCAAATTTAAATTGTAGGCAAATACCAACTGCATGAGCCCTGTGAGGTTTTTGAGTTACGCTCTAAGAGTGTTGATGCAGTTGTTGCTCTAGTATTGATGCCCATGTTTATTAAAGTGCCCCATTAAATTCTATTTGAGATGTGGCTCATGAATTAAAAAAAGGGGAACTAAAATAAAGCGATAAGCAAGCTTTTTAAAATATTCAAGAGCTTCCTGAAAATTCTATCTTGTCTTTCAAAAATGTTAAAAAATAATTACTTTGAAACTGTAAGTGTCTTATGACAAAAGAAACTTGAAAGAGGAATTCATCAACTCATTAAAAATTATTTACAGCTGTTCAAGTTTGTGCATGATTATTTTTAGCGTGATTAGAAAAAGAGAACAAACAGAGTTAAAGCAGAACTTTTGAGAAATGTATTTTTTTTGTAAAGAGGTAGAACATAGAAAAAAATAAGTTTGAAGAAGAATGCAAGTAAGTGTGGCCACACAACGCTTTTAGGGAATGATAATGAAATTAAAATATCAATTTGTTGTTGTATCATAACATGTATTTCTTTATGAAAATGTATTATCATCATGATTTTTCTCCAAGAGGTTTAAATTTTTTTTTTTTTCAGGAAGAAGGTGTGGTTATTGATTCTCTAAAATTAAGTGAGGAAATGAAACCCAATCTAGATGGTGTTGACTTATTCAACAATGGTGGTTCTGGAAATGGTGAAATGAAAGCTGGGCTGAGACTGAAAGCAATAAATCTGCCTTTGGAAAATGAAGTAACTGAAATTTCAGCTTTGCAGGTGCATTTGGATGAATTCCAAAAAATCTTATGGAAGGAAAGAGAGTAAGTGCTAATTATTGTCTCCCTTAACCAAGTCTAACTTTCAAACCACTTAAAATTGTTAATACTGATAGATTGGTCATTTGATAATGTATTTTATCCATGTTTAGTCATTAAGTTTTAGGATTTAAAGAAATTAGTTTGACAGATATTCATATTTTGAATTTTAAAAAGTAGTATATAACTTGTTAGTGTTTTTCATTCTTTTAAGTTGACTTTTATCATGACTATGTTTTTATCATCTCTGGTAGATTCACTTTAATTGTATCTGAATTCTTAATGTACAAGGTTAAAATATCCAGTGTGTTATTTAATTGTTACAGCATCTTGGACTTGGTAAATAAAAAATGGATAAATATGTTAATACTAATAGCAGAAAAATCACAATTTTGTGAGATATTGATTACAGAAAAAGTTGTCTGATACATGGACCACTAAGGGCATCAGGCTTGTGATTAATTGGCCTGGATCTTCATGTATTTCAGATCTGATGTACATCAGATCTTTGTTCTGATGTATTCCAACTATGTGATGTCGGCTGTTGCCCCTTTGTGAAAATAGCTGTAGTGCTGTTATGTTCCAGTTATCTATTGTCTTGAAACAAACTTTTCCAAACAATTATCATTAAAACGTATCAACAGCAACCACCATGTCTTCTGTTCAAGAATCTTGAGCATGCCTTGGCGTGGACATCGAATCTCTCACTTGTGCCTTCAGTTGCAATGGCTCAAAGGCTGGCCATGCCTGGAAGGCTGGGGGCTGCAGCCTCTCTCACTCATACGTCTGGCCTCAGTTCTCATCTAGGCCTCAGTTGGGACACCTGCACTGGGGCTATTTAAAGGGGTGCTTGGCTTCCTCACAACACTGGGGCTAGGCTGCAAGTGAACATCTTAAGAACACAGAGAGAAGAACGCCATTTGAATGACTCTGCCTCAAAAGTCACGTAGCATCACTTCAGACCCATTATCGGTGGTGGGAATCTCAAAGGCTGACTCAGATCAAAGAGAGAGAAGCACTTTCAACGGAAGGAGTGTCAAAACAATTGTATAATAAGGGCGTGTGGGATGCAGTCATTGTGGCAACGGTCTTTGCAAAATACAGTCTGTCATAGCCTTTCTCAGTGAATTCTCATAAAGATCAAGAACAAATAACATCTGGGAAAGAGGATAGTAATATGAAATATTCAATATGGATTTTTGTTTCTTTGCAATCAGTTTACAATTTTATTAGCACAATGTGGAATATCTAATATATAAATGTGGTTCCAAAATCTAAAAATAATTACTTTTATCTCTTAGTTATAAAAGCCTTAATGGGCAGAACCAGAAAAGCGAGAAGGATATGTATGCATATATACACACAATGTATTACATAAGCATATGTTATATAACAGTTTTAATTTTCCTGGTTTGAATGGACTGAAATCAGGATAAATATGCATACTAGCCATTCACAGATACAGTAAGTTCTTTACCACTTATTTTCTGCCAGAAGTTTCTCATTAGTTCCTCTGAAATTTACTAGTGCCACCGATTCCCTTTTTCAGACTCTTCATCTGTATTTCACTAGATTAATAGATTGTGATCATGCAAGCATTTATGTACAGAATAAATACTTATTACCCTATCAAGTGTAAATTCCTAGTACAGGCAACCAACATCAGTAGAAAAAAGAATAAAATTGAATTTAATTTTTAGGCTGGTACATATACTGACAATTTTATCTAGACCTATACATTTCAGTCACATTCTAATTTCTGTGCTTTTACTTCTTGAAGGATTTAACTTTTGGTAATTATAGACTTCTCTCCAGCACTCGTACGATATTACTTCCCTGATGCAGTCTAATGGGAGAAGTGCAGAGCTGTGTTTTTCTAGATGTAAACTTTCCTATTCTAAAGTGTCAGTTTTAAAAACATGCATGTTCTGTCTTAACACGCTTATCCATGTACATATACACAACATGTACTTTTTACTTTCTTGGAATACATGAACAATTCTCAGAGTAAGTACATTCTCCAGTTCTCAGTGACTTCAGTCTATAATCCATAGACAGGTCAAAGAATAAGAGAAAAAAGGAGGCTTTCCATGGCCTTGTCTTCCTACTCTCCTCTTTTAAGAAACAATCCCACGGACTTGATGAGTCATGGTTCCTGTGTCCATGAATCAACATTTGCATGCAATCCGCATGAGGCAATCACAGTCTTTTTTGCTATCGCAAGAGAACATTTTCCAAGAATATAGGATATGCTATTACTTATAAATCCATCTAATCTTTTAAATTCTTCTTCCTGGAATATCAGTGAGTGGGTGGCTTGAATTGAGATGTGAATGTATTTTTTTCTGCATTCCCATCTAGTGGGAAAATTCTCTTCTTAACTAGTGCACAGAAATCAGCTCAGAAAACTCAGGGACTCATTTTTTCCATTGTCCTTGACTAGAACCTCTTCATCAAATAGAAGAAACTTTATTGTTTTATTTGCGCTCTGAGTACTGTTCAGTTTTATGAATAATTCTCCAGCATTAAAAGTTTCTCATATACTGAGAATTTATATATTTCTGATGACTTTCATAAAGACTTCCCAGGTAGAAAATTTAGAGGAAGGCCAGGAAAGCTGATCCTCTTAGAGAGCTATGTGTACCTAAAAATTTAGGAAGCTGAGGTTGGCAATACCGAATCTCAAGTAACAGAGACTGAGATAAAATATTTTGAACTGTTCTAACATTCAGAATCAGTTTTGAAATTTCACTGCAGAGACCTCCTTTATCACTTATAAAATGTTTGTTCTGTGTCCTTTAAGCTGAGCTTCAGTCCTCCTTTTCCATTTCATCTTTTTTTTTTTTTTCTTTTCTTTTTGAGACAGTCTCGCTCTGTTGCCCAGGCTAGAGTGCAGTGGTGCAATCTCGGTTCACTGCAACCTCAGCCTCCTGGGCTCAAGCCATCCTCCCACCTCAGCCTCCCAAGTAGCTGGAATTACAGCCTGTGCCACCACGCCTGGCTAATTTTTTTTTTTTTTTTTGTATTTTTAGTAGAGACAGGGTTTTGCCATATTGCCCAGGCTGGTCTGGAACCCCTGGCCTCAAGTGATCTACCCTCCTTGGCTTCCCAAAGCGCTGGGTTTACAGGTGTGAGCCACTGTGCCCAGCCCATTTTATCTTCTTAATTTATTTTATATATAAGAAAAGTAGTATGCTTCAATTATTTTGTTTTGCTTCATTAAATGTTCAACTTTTTTTCATAATGAGATTTAAAATCTAGGTGAGAAGTTTCAGCAAATTAAAAATGCTTCAAAGGTTATTATTTTTGGTCTGTGTATGAAACAGACAGATTTCTACTTTACATATATATATATAAAGCATATATATATATTCCTCAATTAATGAATACATTGACATGCAAATCTAGTTAATACTGTTTATTGTAAAATTTGTAAGTATTAGAAAGTCAAGCTTATTTTGTTTCTTTATTGTCACTCATGGAATATTCAATAAATCTTTACCATCTTTTGACTCTCCAGTGTCTATTTTGTGTTTCGGCAATTTGCTACCAAATGAAACAGAGTCTACACCTGTGCATAGATTATAAAAATACCAGTAAGTCTCTACCACGGTTTCCTTTGTAATGAGGGTACAGACACTTGACTTAGGAACAGTGTATCAGAGGTGGCCGCCTAGAGTTTTAAGCCAAGCCAGTACCCCAAGGCAGTAGACAGCATCTAGAATCCATGCCTGAGGGGGAAGCAGCAGCAGTAAAGAAACTCGTTTCCAGAGGCAGCGGTGGCCTCTGGTGCCTAGTGACACCACTCACTGTCCCATATTGGTGATCTTGAGGTCCCACTGTGATGTCTGTACCTTAATGGTGGCCGAAATAGTGTGCTTACAGGAAGATTTCGATGGCTTTCTCATCAGTGTTCCTGGCTGCATGTATTCCCCAGAAATTTTTTGAGCTACAATATCCTTTTCCACTCAAATTAGCTAATTTGAATATGTTTGCTTGCCAGACCATAATACCAGGACAGTGTACAGGCAACAGACAGAGGAGGTTACAGGCAGTGGGGTCTTCATGGGACCAGTTTTGTGGCATGAGAGTGGGTCTTCGTCCCTGTCTGCTTCATCTGCAAACCTTGTTCTATGATTCTCCTGGAGATCGGAGCTTAACAATATTCTTTAAATACTTATCTTTTCTAATTAAATTAATTGTATATGGCTTGGCTGTTTGCAACAGCCGAGTGCTAACACTCAGTGCTGAAAGATGTAATTATGAATAGTAGGAAGTGCAATTGCAAAATGACATATATGTTGTTTAAAGTATATTTGTAAAAACTTGTTAACAGTTTAATACTATCTCTAAATTTTGAACTGTTATAAAAATGAATATCTGCGTGTTATTACAAGATAATCATTTGATTTGGTAAGAACATTTTTATATTAATACACCCTTTCAGAAAATAATGATTCAATTTTTTCCAGTGAAACTTCCCACAGTTCAACAATGATTAATATTTATACCTAGATATTAATTTTTAGGACTTTTCATCCCTGAGAAATATTTGAGTAATATTATTGTCTAGAAATTTAAATTTTATTTCCAATTATTGTGGAATTGTGACAGTAAACAAAGCATCAAAAAATGCATGGAAATATAATCACAACTTTTCATAAAAATAATTTTGGTTCATATTTTATATTTAGATTCTACAAACTTTATATATTTTAGCAATATGATTTTTTTAAAGTTTATATCATCATATTAAAGATACTACATTTTTGCTAAGCTTTGCCTTTTTAATTTCATTCTCATGAAGAATGTGTACATAAAATATGCAACATTTTAAATATTAAGTGTTTGCCTTCTTGTAGCTCAAATGCTCTGACAATAATATACAGCTCAATTATAAATTTAACTATATTATTCATCAACTTTGAAAATCTCTCTGAAACACAGAATAAAATGATTAGGCTAGAAAATTAAGGACTTATAGAGTGCCCTCTGCTGCATAAATTTAGACACGCAATGTCCTTAATGCTGGCACAGAGACACAAAAGTTTATGATGGGGCTATCTAAATACTAAAACAATTTAAGTATCCCATTGTCATTAAATAATTTTTTATGAATTCCTTTTTTTCTCACTCCCCTAACCAAATTGTAACCTTTTTCATAATAAAAATGCATAATTTTCCTTTAGGAAACAAATACATATCAGATATTTTCTTTATGTTGTACACTTGAGGTAAATATTACTTTCTTCGAAAATTTTTGAATTTATTTTGAGTTTCTAAATTATCATTTGATTCATTAAAGTATAACATCAAAAGCAGACATTTGATTTCACAACATGTATGATTTTAACTCTAGGTAATTTTCAAGTATGTTTCCATTATTCTATTATAAATAAAATAATTCTCAAAATTAATTTTAAGGAGAAACATAAATATATGCTTCATTACACAAATACAGTTAATTAAAATCTTTTATAAAATTATTTTATTAATTTAACATATGCCATTTGCTTTTCAAGTTTTTCAGTTACCGACAAGACATTCCCACGTCCTACTCAAGAAAATCTAAAAAATTAAAATTATAAATATGGTGATTCTTATCTTAAACATTCCAATGAAGTTACAAACTTAGTACAATTTTATTATAATTTTCAATATAAATTCACAGGTCTAAGTCAATATTCAATATCTTTTAAATATTCTAATTTATCACCCAAAACTTAAAATGCACTCAAATGTTAGATATGCAATATAGTTCATCTTACAATGATTTGTACACATAATTTCTAAATCTAACACAAAATACTAATACTGATTTGTTTATTATTTCTATATTTAATTCTTTTCCTCTCGTCATCTCAAACACAACTACTGAAACACAAATTATATCATAATAAGCAACTTGGGTGTCCTCAGCTGGCTAGGTCTACTTTTCTATCTGAAATTGTGACTGCTGTGGTTAATCTGGATTATAAACATTCATATTCAGTGTTCGTAAGACCTAAACTTTCAAGTTGAATCTTTTTGTTTGTTAATTTTGTTTAATATATTTGCTATGTTAATAAGGGATTCCGGATCAGAGTACTGTAAGTGGTGCTTTGCACCATTTTTTTTTTTGCAACCTGTCTCTTTTGAGGTTAAGCTAAGCTCTAACTAATTCTTTTATATCCTCTTTCAATTTTATGGCTTGATTTATGTAAATATAATTATATAACTTTTTAATAGACTGCTTCTCCATTTGATTGGAGTAAACTAATGTATTTACAGTCTGACACTACTTTGAATTATCATAGTATTGTTACCAAGAAGAATCATATTTCTTATTAATATGTAAATGACATTCAATTTGGATTCTGCCTGCGTCTTCTAGCTCTGTGAATATGTTCCTAAGATCTTTCTAGTCACATTTAATATCACTGAAATAGAACTGTATATTAGTTAATTATGAATACAATAACTATGTGACTAACAATCACAAAATCTCAGTGTCATATAACAATCAAAGTGTATTTACCTGGTGCTCAAACATATAAGTTCTTTTCAAACTTTTTTTTCTGTCATCTCTGCTAATATCTCATTGTCAAATCCTAGAATTGAGGAATGAGGAAAACAACTCTGTCCGTGGAAATGGAGGAAAATCAATGAGTATTTATTTATTTATTTATTTATTTATTTATTTTGAGACAGAGTCTCGCTCTGTAGCCCAGGCGGGAGTGCAGGGGCCGGATCTCAGCTCACTGCAAGCTCCGCCTCCTGGGTTCCCGCCATTCTCCTGCCTCAGCCTCCCGGGTAGATGGGACCACAGGCGCCACCACCACGCCCGGCTAGTTTTTTTTGTTTTTTGTTTTTGGTTTTTTTTTTTTTTTTTGTAATTTTTTAGTAGAGACAGTGTTTCACCGTGTTTGCCAGGATGGTCTCGATCTCCTGACCTCGTGATCCGCGAGTATTTCTGAGTAGTAATCAAATCTACCTTACAGATAAGAACAGGCCAGCTTCAAAGGTCAATATGTGTTCATTACAACCAGAAATAAAACAATTATCAATGACTCTAACAGACATTGTGGGCAAAAAAAAAAAAAAAGAACAAAAATCCAGTGGTTGGTGTATTAAAGGACAAAATTTTTTATTTATTATTTCTTTTTTTTTTTTGAAGCCGAGTCTCGCTCTGTCCCCCAGGCTGGAGTGAGTGGCGCGATCTCGGCTCACTGCAAGCTCCGCCTCCCGGGTTCCCGCCATTCTCCTGCCTCAGCCTCCCGAGTAGCTGGGACCACCGGCGCCACCATCACGCCCGGCTAATTTTTTGTACAGACGGGGTTTCACCGTGTTCGCCAGGATGGTCTCGATCTCCTGACCTCGTGATCCGCCCTCCTCGGCCTCCCAAAGTGCTGGGATTATCGGCGTGAGCCACCGTTCCCGGCCTAAAGGACTAAATTTTAATCCTAGTTCTGTTGCTAGTTCTACAAATAGAGAAATTAATTTCAGTTATTTAGAATAATTTAAATAAGGATCCCAGTGAAATTTCTTTTTTACAACCAAATTTGAAATACTTAAAATTATTTTTAGATCCCCAATAAATGACTATTTTTTAAGATTGTTAGGTGGCCTGTTGGAATTCTGTGTCATTTCAAATGATTTTTTTCATTCACATACAGCCACAATATGAAGATGGATAGAATACCATGTTAAAATTAGAAACATGTATATCCTCCTATGTAAGAAAATATTATGAGTGAGAGGAATTGAGAGGCATGCATGAAATACATGGAAGAAATCAAGCAGAATGTTAATACTGGCAAAGCCAAATTAAATATACGTAATCTACTGTAAAGTTCATTGTCAGAATAATAAACTAAAAACGTTTTATTCAATATTTATAATTTTTTAATAAGTTGCAAAATGTTTTCTCTCATTATGATCAGATACAAATATCAAAAATTAGGAAAATGGCTATAAAATTGAATGCATCCTTGAAATTATTTTACAATTGAAGCTGACTTTTTTTCTTTTAATTTTAAAATTATTTAGAATGCGCACAGCTTTGGAAAAAGAAATAGAGAGGCTGGAGTCGGCTTTGTCTCTATGGAAGTGGAAGTATGAAGAACTGAAAGAATCAAAGTCAGAACATGTGAAAGAGGTATGAGGGAATATGATGTAAAGGAAGAAATGAAGCCTAGCTTTTTCTCTCTTTGGATATGTAAACAAGTGGGCAGAAAGGCACAACAGACCAGAGAAAGGGAGGTTAAATACTGGAATTTCCTCTACAAGAGCAATATTTGAAATCACTTGTCAATAGTGAGCTTAGTCAAATTCAGACAATATATATGACATCTTGTTTGTATTTATACATTTGTGGCAGTTTTATATTGGTAATTATTTATTTTCAAAAATCTCATTGCATATATTTATGATATAAAAATGATATTTTGATATACATATTGGTAGTTAAATGGTTAATGATTAGCTACATGACACAATTAATTATCCATTCTAGGCACATTAGAGCAGATGGTTAAAGATATCCTCTGATAGCACACCATCTATCATAAGTGACTTTATCTTATTCTTTCATGAAGCAGTCTGATAATATCAATTTATCTCAGGCGTATTGAGGTTCTTTTCATATCAACATTGTAGTTATTTGGGATCAGCCACTTGCCAGAATACTTTTCTTTTGCATTTCCATCAATAAAATGCCATCATGAACCTTTCCCATTTTGATGATTTATTATCGTTTATTATTTAAGTAATATTAATTGTACATGTTATGTGTACTAAAGCATGGTATTACATAAGTGTGTGGGAAAGAATAATGAGTAAAGAAAAGAAAAATAATGGGCAAAATATGACTATTTTCACATGAGTTAACATTTAGTGGGTGTGTGTGCAGTATAAATATACATACACACGTATACATGTATGCACAAACATATACATGGATATATGGATCCATAGTATTTACATGCACAGGAACCTCTCTCTGGGTAGGACATTCAAAATGCATTGATGTATACTGGAAAAATAGTTCATGACACAAGAACACATTATGTTTAGAATATGTGTTTATGTGCTCTATAATATAATGGGTTCTAATTTTGACTGAAAAAATTAATATTTAAGATGCAATTAGTGGAAAATTTGTTAAAAAAAGAATGCATTTACTACCTCTTGCCACTAGTGTGCAGTACAGACTTGATAATCTTAGTTTCGTAAGCCTTTATTTGAGTAACATTTATGTAGCAAATATACTGAAAAAGTCAAGTTTTTGAGTTGGTTTAAAAAGCAATACGTATATTTGAAAATGTTTAATGTTTTCTGTTCAGACATGATTTTTGGTAGCAAAGTAAGTGAGAGAAAAAATAAAAGTATGATGTTATACAGTGTAAGGTAGATCTGTATTTGATGACCATTCAAAAGTATTTATTAATACATATATGATACTTTTGATAGATAAAATGCTGACAGGGTTTCAGAACAGGAGAAACCTCAAAATTGTGAAACATTTGTCTTTTGAGTGCATATGTCAGTTAAATGAACCACAAAGTTGAATAATGAACTCAATGAATGTAAAATTTTGTAGACGTTGAAAATTTATAAATATAAAGATCAAACACTGTTTGAATTATTTATATGGAAAAATTTTTTAAATATGTCTTTTCATTCCTAACAAACATTTCTGATGTTCTTAGGTTTTTTTTTTTTTTGGAGAAATGTGTTGTATACACATGTTTAAATTGTTTTTGTAAAATAAGGTTAAATTTTTTAAAATGTTTAAAAACTAAACAAACAAGACTACTTAGAAGGAGTTTATTTATATATTCCTTGTTTAATCATTTCTTATAATGGGTTATAATAGACAATAATTTTAGGCTACATTTAGAAATAGTATTGTAGCACAAGTATAAGCGTAAAATATTCAAAGTCTCTATACAGTTGATTGACAATCAGAAGGTGTGTCATGATTCGTTCTTTAAAATTTCATGTAAATTATTCTTTCTTACTCCCTTTCTCCTCAAAGATTCTGATAATGACCTTTGCATTTATCATAGCTCATCATCTCTATGAATATTTGAATACAAGTGTAATTTCTGTTGTAGACGCCAAAAATGTTAAAAGCAAATACATGCCTGTCTAAGAACTGGTGATGGAAAGATTAGCAATTGTTAAAGTTGGAAACAGATGTGCTTAATAGACCTAGATTTGTAAAAATGCATTTGAAAGTCTGGTGTGCTTTTAGAGGGAAATCATTCTTCAATTATTGACATATAGAGAAGAGAAAAGATAAGAATTTAATTGCAAAATCTAAGTGTTTAAAATACAACCAAAATAATGTATAGTAGAGGTAATTATATCCAAAATGCTGTTTCCATGCTGAATTTAATACTTATTCAGCTTTTCCTTTGCAAGTCTGTCTATATTGATTCAGAATTAGATTATGAATTCTGAGTGTGTGAAAAGGATCATTTATATGAAATTTCATGGTCTAGAGGATCAAACATTCATGTAAGTAACATTGAATACTCATAATTCTGGTTCCTCATTTTAACAATCAGTGACTCCGATTCTTTCCATAATGGAAGAGATTCTCTGCCATATGTGAGAATACTTGCTAACATTTAAAAATTAGTCTCAAGGTAACAAAAATTTAAAAAGTAACTTTTAATTCTCTTTGAAAATTGTGAGCATTTGCTTGGGATGTTCTAATATATTTTCTTAATAAGTCATCTTTTTGTGATCATAATGTGCCTAGCAGCTTATAATTTATAATATTCCCTCAAAAATATGTACGAATACTTATAGAGACACAGGCATTGTTGGGCCCCTTTATGTCTTACATTGAAGCCTTATTTTAAACACCTCAAAATACCTTTCTCATTTGGGAGAAAATAGAAAATTAGAATTACTAAATTGTATGTAGCTAAAATTCTACACTCACACCTTACCTTTTTAAAACATGTGGCATATGGGAGCTATTCTGCATACATCAAGGCAGGGTCGTTGAAGACAGTTATTAGAAATAGGTGTATGGTGGAATATTAGTGCACTTCTGAGCTCAATGCTAATTTTGAAACATTGACTCTTATTGCTATTCCTGTGGCTTAAAT
This sequence comes from Macaca fascicularis, assembly GCF_037993035.2. Taxonomy (NCBI): domain Eukaryota; kingdom Metazoa; phylum Chordata; class Mammalia; order Primates; family Cercopithecidae; genus Macaca; species Macaca fascicularis. Next base: position 11,811,413 of record NC_088392.1, on the reverse strand, counting down.
AAATTATTCCACTGAAGTGGCTATACAAATTAATGTATCTTATCAATTCTGCCTCCAAACTGTATCTCACATCATTCTTTCCATCCCTGCTACTTCTCCAGACAGGGCCATTATCATCTCCTTGTTTTTTCCTTCCAGGTCTATTTACTAACACTGTTGACCTATTCAAATTCATTTTACACCCACTAAGCAGCATGATATTTCTAAGAAATTACATCGGATTGTATTAGCCCATTGTTGGAAACACTTCAGTGAATTATCTATTACTTAGTAGATCGCTGCCTTCCAAGTAATTCAGCAGTCTAAGGAAGTTCACATTCACCTGCCGAAACCATCACAGGCTGATGGTTCAGTGGATGCCCACTGACACCACTCTTTCCTACCCTAACTGCTGTAACAAGCAATACACTAAATCCCAGTAACACCCAATAGGTGATTACTGTTGACTCACATACAGCCCTATCTGTGTTTGGAGGGCAGCTTTCTCCATCTATCCAGTGACTCTGCTGTCCTTCAGGTTCTCAGAGGTTCACTCAGTTGGACACTAGTCCATCTGATCAGAGATTAGAAAAAAGAAAGAAGGGAAGATTATGCAAGGATAATTTATATGGGCCAGGCTTGAGAATAGCATGCATTATTTCCACTTATAATTCACAGATGAGTACTCATTTGTATAGCAATACCTCATTGCAAGGCATGTTGAGCAATGCGTTTAAGTTGTATACCCCAAAAGAAAAAGAAAATGGATTTGGTAAGCATCTAACTAGTTTCTGCAGCAAGAGTCAATACGTTACATGGTATAGTCATACTTACTAATGTCATATCTTATTAATAAATGCATTAATTAAGATACGCTTTCATTAGTGTGGATAAATACATTTTGAGGACTTTGGCTTATATTTAAGGGAGAGTGGGCCTTCTAATCCAAATCTCTCATATTGAGAGTTTGGCTTACCTCTGGAGAGCTGGGAAGTGGAAGGCTTTTGTTTCTCCCCCCAAGGAACTTGCCCTATGTCCTTGAGAAAGACTGAAGAGTGAGTGCTTCTCAAGGTATATATTTCCCAAAGAAATGGGGAGAGAGGAAGGATAAGAGCTACCTGTGATGAGTTTCCTCTTTTAAACTCACCAACCAGCCAATTCCCTCTTCCTTCTGGGTGGTTGGAGGGAAACATACTTGGTTGGAGTCTGAAGAGTGTTGTGAGGACAGCTGGCCATCCACAGGGATGGGTGTTTTGAGTGGAGAAGGTTTTCTCCTTGTACCATTCATCATGGCCTACATGGCTTCATTTCTGCAACACCTCTTTTGTCCTTTCTTTGTCATTTCCCCCTGCCCATGCTTACCTCTTGCTACCCTGGCTTTCACTCATCTAATCAAAGGAACCAAACTTCTTCCTGCTCAATGGCTGGGTCCATGCTGTTTTCCTTGTTGAAAATATCACACACCTCACACCTCTTTCCCCTCCTATGCCAGCCACACCTTGTGATTAACCTCAGTTTGTACATCACTTCATTAAAAAAAAGTCTCTGTCCAAAGTATGTTTCCTTTCCTATTTTTTTTTCAAAGCAACAAGTAATATTTTAAAAGACTTTATCAAACTGTGTGGTTATTTTTATATTTGTTTACTGTTGCCTTCCCCATTGAACTGTCAGCTTCATGAGGATATAGATCATGTCTGCTTATTCACCTCTCCATACTCAATGATGAATAAATGTGCTTAATATTTGTGATGAATAGTAAATGAATGAAGTACTGTACTAATACTTTTCTTAATAGCTATAAATGCTTACATTTCTAAACAGAGGCTATGGGATAGTGTAAGGTGAGTAGTTGACTTCCTGGACTTGTCTTTTATTAGTAAATGAGTCCACTGCCCTCCATCCCTAAGGATTTTAGATTTTCCAGGGTACTGAAATGAAGTCTTATCCATCATGAAAATCTGTTCAGCTTGTTCTCTGCATGACATAAATTAGCTTATCAGGCCAAAGAGTGAGGCAGATAAAACACCATGGTAGAATTCTGCAAATGAATATAAAAATGAAGCATGTGGGATACCACTTTACTGATATAAGTACCTTCAAGACCTTTTAAACAAACGTAATTAAGAATAATATAATCACTGAATTACATAAGTCGGAATTAGTTAGACTACTAGGGGATAATTTATAGGCATTGTCAAGGTAACTCTCAGAACACTGAGATGACTTACTTAACTCTAAGTCTATTATAAGGATTATGAAATAAATTTAGGCTTTTCAGAATCTACTTGTAGTAACATCAAATGATGAAGAAAAAAGAGGGGTTAAGTTAAGCAATATCATTTTAAAATTTAAAACACAATGAAAAGGAAACAACTCATATTTAATTAGTCTAGACAGTTAATAGGTTGAGGATAATGATAAAAGTAGACTAAAAATATATAAAGAATGAGGTCTGTAAGTGAGTTACACAGGTAATTACCTCACACAATGGCAATGTTTTATACCGTGGGGAGCATTTGGTCTATGGAATATCTTTATTTTATATTTCAGATGATGGGATAGTTTCCAGAGACTAATGTTCATGAATCCAAAGCTTCTGTTTTATTTTCTCTTAACAGAAGTCTTTACAGACACATTCACTTAAGACAATTCCATAAAGATCCTCTTCTTATTAAATGGCATTAGTCATTTTACCTAGAAGACCAGTTTTCGTGTTGAAAGGGAGATCGGACCAGGTCTCCTGCCTTCTTTTCTTCTCCCGGGAGGTATGGCCACTTCCCTCTCCCCCACCATGCACGGACATCAAAGGTATTGATTGTACACAAGGGAATGAAAAATCAGACTGAAAACAAAGGTATATTCTCCCATTAAAAAAAAAAATCCTTTCTCTGTTATAAATATATGTGAAATGATAAATTTAAAATTTTCCATTCTTTTCATATACATTATATGTCAATTTTTACTGTAAAAACATCCCCTTTTATTTTATTTATTTGTTTGCCTGCTTTTTTCATGAGACAGATTCTCATTATATTACCCAGGCTGGATTGCAGTGGCATAATCATAGCTCGCTGTAACCTAGGACTCCTGGGCTCAAGCAAACCTCCTGCTTTGGCCTTCCACAGTGCTGGGATTACAGGTGTGAGTCACAGTGCCTGGCCTTTTTTCTCAAGCATATAATTTAAGCACAAGGAATCTAAGGTCAGGATTTGATAATTTGTTAGAGTTTGGCGTGTTTATATACAGTGAGATAAAATTGATTATATGGGGAATATGGTTGAAAAATGGAGAGTATTCTTTTTCCTTGTTAGAACATCGGAATTAAATATGGTATAAATTATGATGCACTTCTATATTTCTGCCAGTTTTAACTATCTTAAGTTAAAGGATAGTTTATTATGGTTAATGGATGTTAACATTAGTATTTCATAACCACACAAATTCTTTGAAGAATAATAATGAACTTCCAAAAGATATGTGTACAAACTCACCAATAAAAATTACAAATATTTTGTATAAGACATATGAAATCTGAAATTTTAAAAATTCTATGTGTATAGTTCACTAGTGTATCCTGAATAATAATATTTAGGCACTAAATGGCATAAACACAGTCATGAAAATGAGCCATGCATCAATGAACAGAGAGATTTTGATTCCTTTGGATGAGACAAGATAATGGTAAAAACATTCAGGGAATTGAAATAAAACAAAACAAACAGCAACCCAAAACAGGAAAGAAAAAAAAAGACACAAAAAAATCCCATGAAGCCACCACCTTTTTGATCGAATGTGGGCTACTGGAATATTAACATTCATATCAAATCAACATTCCAGCCAACAGATTTTCTTAAGATGCAAGTATCATGTTTCTGGTTTTCAGCCACTTCTTAGTTAATCATTATATCTTGCTGAGCTAAATTCTTGCTTTAGAAAATTTCATGGACTACTGGTCACCCTCCAGAGAACAGCACTTGAATGAGGCAGCACCAGGATTGTATCCAGGATAGCAGGTCAAAGTATCACAAGTGCTACTTGTGAAATGAACTTGGTTTAGCTGCTCTAATGAGAAGGGACTATGGACTTGGAGAAGACTCACAGCACCACCATCACCTCTCCCGGGTTGTGAGTGTCCTAATTAGTAGCTATAGATTTAATGAGAGTTAAGAAATCATAAGGCAGTTTTAGCTATTATTTTTCCAGAGATCATCTGGGAGATTTGAAGACATACAATGTCATCCTTGAACTGAAGGTATTCTTTGAAATGCATTTTAGATTGTGTAATTGTCACATGAGGCAATACTTCTTTGCAATGTAGTTCTGAAGTTATGATCAAAGCTAGAGGAAGATATAATTCTTTATCTATATTAACACATCTAATGTGTACAAAATGAAGTTCTCATGGAATCTCATAAGGTTTCTCACATGGATAATCTGAATGTTATTTAAAACAGTTAAAAATTCTTTAATGCAGTTGTACTGAATTAACAGAATCCATTAGATTCAACTGAGAAGTTCTTTGTTGTTTTAAATACATTTTTGGGGATTTTTTTTCTAACTGATTAGAGATGCTTCTCTGATTTCTTTGCTTTGGAGAAGCTAATTATTTTTACATATACATTGAGACCCGCTGCTTTGAGATATCAGATTGCAAAGCTAGAGGATATTATGGAGATCCCAAAGACCAACTATGACTGTTAATTTTATGTGACAACTTGACTAGGCCATGTGATTGACATTTGAATCCATAGGTTGAGTAAAGTTGATTGCCCTCCCCAGGGCAAGTGGCACCCATCCAATCAGTCAAAGGTCCAAACAGAACAGAGCCTGAGCCTCCATATGTAAGAGGGAACTCCTCCTGCCTGATTGCCTTTGAGCTTGGACATTGTTTATTTTTTTATTTTTTTCTGACTTCAGATTGTAATTACACCATCAACTCTCCTGAGTCCCCAGTTTGCCAGTTGCAGATCTTAGATCTGTGTGTACTTATAATCTCTTAACATACAATTACAGATATAATATCTCTAAATATATATAAATGTGTTTATATGTCCATACATGAACACACACGCACACACACACATGCACGCACACACACATCCTATTGGCTCTATTTCTCTGCAGAAGCTTGACTCATGCAACAATCTTACTGAAAGAGCCACAACTTGACCTAAGTGTACTTGCTGCAATGCCAGCTTCTTCCCACTCATTTTTTTCTTCTTTGACTAGGTTTATTATTGGCAGTGAAAGAGCTATGTGTGCTTCTAGTTTGTAATTTCAAATTTGAAATGAAATAGTCATCCCTTGGTATCTGTGGGGGATTGTTTCCAGGATCTTCTGCAGATACGAAAATCCATAGATGTTCAAGTCCCTTACATAAAATGGCATAGTATTTTCATATGACCTATGCACAGCCTCTCATATACTTACATTGTATCTAGATTACTTATAATTCTTAATACACCATTTTCTAGGTTACTTATAATTCCTACACAACATTTCATGCATGTGGAGTCAACATAGCATTCTGGCACCTGGCAAATTCAAGTTTTGTTTTTCAGAACTCTATAGAATTTTTTTTTCTGAATATTTCGGATATTAGATAGATTGAATCCATGGATGCAAAACTCATGGATATGGAAGTATATACTTTATTTAACTTACTATTTATATTGATTACTAGGTTGACTTAAAATAATTTTTATATGTATTGTTGAAAAGATATTGTGCTAGCATAACAATACTTGATATTTGGTTGATTTATTTTTAATTTTGTTTTTGAACGAAACCATTTTTGGTTTTACAAAGGAGAAGAGGTGCAATTCCTCCTTGGTAGGTTCACAGTGAAACTAAAACAGTTTGAGTTTCAGGTCCCCTTTCTTATCCAGACCTCTAGTATGACTACGACAGAAGTCCTAGCAGGATGTAAATATGATCACATGTGTTTTTGTGCAATTTTCATAAGATAATTGAGACACACATGTTAATATCTGTGTCTGTTTCCACTCTGACTTCTCACCCAATATTCTTGCTTTCTTCTCTGATTGACATCAATGAGCTGCGGAAATATTTGTGATCTTTCCAAGTTGATGTTGAGTTGAGACTACATACAGTTGGTAGATAGTGAAATGTATTTTTTATTTGTTTCTGATATATATTTAGTCAATATGAAAGTTCTCCCATTTCTAAAATGTACTTGATAATGCACCATACTTTTAAATGAAAATTACATAAAATATACCTTTTAAAGAATACCTACATTTGGGGGATAGAAACTTCAAAGAGTGAATATTCCAAATAAGAAATGGACCTTTGTGTTACATTGTGAGCTTACTTCTCTCAATTTCATTCTCAAAAAATGATCAACTTTTGGAGAAAGTCTGGAAAAAAGACTAAATGCTATCTATGAAAAATGGTATTACTATATCACTCTCGTACTAAAAGTTGATTAGAGTATATAAAGCCAAAAAGCTAGGAAAAAGTATAAAGCCAAAAAGCTAGGAAAAAGTATTAGTCATTTTAAAATTATTACTAGAACTTTTATTATGTTTTCTAGATTTTATTATGTTTTCTGTGATTTCTTAATGGTATTTGTGAGTTTTCTAAAATTTGCAAATTGTTTTCTCATTTCAAATATTTACTTTTATTCCCAATTTTTCTTTATCCCCAAATTGTAAAAAAAAAAAAAAAAAAAAAAAAAAAAAAAAAAAAAAAAAAAAAATTCTGACTCGATGAAACCGTTGTTTATGGTCGTCTGTATTCCTTTAGGTTAACCCCCAAGACTCCATTAGGCGGCCCTCTTCTTCATAGTACTGTGACCCATTGCACACGTGCTATAAGCACACACACTTATAACCAAGTGTGTGTTTGCACTTCCGCACACGTGTGATCATATTTACATTCTGCTAGGACCTCTGTCAAGCTCCTGTTAGAGAACTAGACAAGAGAGGTGCCCTGAAACTCAAACGTTTTTAGCTTCACTGTGAGCCCACCTGTGCAGAGGAGGAATTGTACTTCTTCTCCTTTGTAGAATAAAAAATGGTTTAGTTCAAAAATGAAAATAAAATCAAACAAATATAGGTATCTTTATGTTAGCATACACCTTTTCTTTTTTTCTTCTTTTTCTTTTTGAGACAGAGTTTTGCTCTTGTTGCCCAGGCTGGAGTGCAGTGGAGCCATCTCAGCTCACCGGAACCTCCGACTCCTGGGTTCACGCCATTCTCCTGCCTCAGCCTCCCGAGTAGCTGGGACTACAGGAGCCGCCACCACGTCCGGTTAATTTTTGTATTTTTAGTAGAGATGGGGATTCTCCATGTTGGTTAGGCTGGTCTGGAACTCCCAACCTCAGGTGACCCACCCGCCTCGGCCTCCCAAAGTGCAAGGATTACAGGCGTGAGCCACCACGCCCGGCAGCATAATACCTTTTCTACAACACATATAAAAATTATTTTTAAGTTAACCCAATAATCAGTATTAACAATAAGTTAAATAAGGTATATATCTCCTCCATGAGTTTTGCATCCATGGATTCAATCAATCTCAGATCAGAAATATTAAAAACAAAAGTTCTGTAGGTTCTAAAAAGCAAAACTTGAATTTACCAGGCGCGGAAGTGATTATACACACTTGTAATACATGCCTCTTTGCCTGTAGGGTATAAACCACCCTGAGGACAGAAACCATTTTTTTTTTTTTTTTAGTTTTATTTTTTATATATTTTTTAAGTCTTTGTGGGCTCCTGCTATCTCGGGGTCTGACTCTTAGTAAGAAGTGATCAGCAGATGCTTGAAAATGGGCTTAATGCGAGTAAATAAAGAATGCTTTAGGAACATGGGAAGGAAAGTTGCTGAGAATTAGCACTGCTTATTTTATCCTATTCATTATTGTTCTTTTGTTTTTTCTACGTTAGTGGCTTTTGCTGCTGCTTTGTGTTTGCATTGTTCACAGGAAAAGGCACAAAGTCCCTAAAAAAGAAAGTGAAATTTTGTCAGTGATTTGGTTGCAGAAAATATTTGCACAGGTCAGACTCCTATTCCTAAAGGCTTCAGGAATGTCATACATGATGGGAGAGTTAGGGAATGTGTTAACACATTTTAAGACACCCCATTCGCAAAAGATTTTATAAGAAACAGTGTTTCCAAGACTAATTTATTTGCATAAAAAGTAAGCAGCATCGTGTTCAAGCCCCATTGCAAGATTGATACACAGAGTTTGAGGTTAGGAAATTCCTCTTTGAACCACACACTCAATGTTAATTTATGAATATGTAAAGAGGTGAGAGAGTAGGGTTTTTGACTCTTCCTAAGATAGGGGTGTCAATAAGACGAATTAAGAGGTGAAAGCTCTTGTTATGTTTCAGATCATTTGATTAAGAATGCTCCAAGCAGAAGCTCTTTAAGACTTAAAATTTAGTTAGAAGGCATAAATGCTGTATTCCTTTTGAATAAAACAACCTCTGCTCTTTACATATTTTAACAGATTTATTGAAATATAATTCTCATACCATACAATTCACCCACTTAAAAATACAGTTAAGTGGCTTTTAATGTATTTACGGAGTTGTATAACTAATACCATAATCAACTGTAGAATATTTTCATCAGTCCAAGAAGAACTCAGTGTACATTAATAGTCACTTCTTATTTCTCTGCAGCCCCAAGAGCCTGAGAATACCATTAACTAATTTTATGCTGTAGATTTCTCTATTCTGGGCATTTCATATAAATGGAATTTTGTGACTTTCACTTTAGGTAGGTTTTCAGAGTTTCTGTAATCTGCTATGATAGCACTTTTTTCTGTCACAACTCAATAAAGAACATACATAATTTTTTTTAAAAAACCAAATAGCTTTTAAAAATATATATTAAATAGTGTAATTTTCTCTTTCTCATAGGAAAAATGTTAACATTCAGGTGTGTGTTAGTCATGTCTGAGGCAAGAAAAAAAATTTTTAAATATTATTTTTCTTAAATGAAAACTTTAGATTTGGCAGGAATATAGGCCACTTTCTTGTGTTTGGTAGAGAAGGAATGAGAGAGAAAAAAACACATTTTAATTTCTAAGGCTTTCCAGAAATGTAAGATCTTTCATTGTGACCATAGTTGGCAATATTTCTTTTTTACTTGATAAAATTAAATCACATACTTTAACTTCATAAAATATTCCCAAACGTGAATATTTTTCTTTAGTTTTATATTGCAGTAATTATTGTACAGCTTTAGGCAATATTTAATTAAGAAGTAAATAGTGTTAATTCTTTTAAAACTCTATTTGTCTATAGGAAAAATGTAAAACATGCTTTTCTTCCGAATATCATTTTTTTCTTCCCTTAAGAGACACAGTCTTGCTCTGTTGCTCACACTGGAGTGCAGTGGCACAATCCTAGCTCACTGAAGCTTTAAACTCCCTGGCTCGAGTGATCCTCCCACCTCAGCCTCTAGATTAGCTGAGACTACAGGCATGCACCACCACAACTGGCTAATTTATAATTTTTAAAATTTTTGGAAAACGGTGTTTCTCACTGTGTTACCCAGGCTGGTCTCCAACTCCTGGCCTCTAGTGATCTTCCCACATTGGCCTCCCAAAATGCTGGGATTAAGGGTGTGAGCCACTGTGCACAGCCCCACTAACTTTCATATCCTATTATTTCAGCTTCTGTATTAGCTGAAGGACTCAGGGTCGTGGAGCGGGAAGAGAGAGGGAGCTCATAGAATAATCTGTGAAGTTTAAAAAGTTTATAAGTGATAAATTAAAATGGTATCACTTTCAAATATATACCTTGAAGATGTTTCTACACAGCATTTTCCTAAAATCACAATCATGATTTATTTATTTTATAGCTGTGATTGATTCAAATATTATGGATATATATGCATATATATACACATATATTGTGTGTATATATATGCATGAATGGACACATTTATACACATACTTATACAGCATACACACACATACAGTATATATATACACACATATACAGCAAATATAATGATCCATTTTTTATTTTTTCTTTATTTTCTTTTAAATAATGATATGTATATATGAACAAAAAGCATTTATATAAATTTATAGCTATTATTCTACATTAAATAAGTATTGTAGAGTTTATTTTGCATACACATTTTTGCTTTCTTTCCTGCTCCACTTACCTTGTATCACTCTCTGCAGATTCCTTTATCTTCCTAATGCTCAATACAAAACCATATGCCAATATGTATGAATAACTATATACTTATATACTCATAGTATATGTGTACATATAACTAAAGACAAATACGTACAGATACCTATAGTATTTTGTAATTTTCATGTACTGGATCACATGAATGGTTTTCTTACTCAACATCTCATGGCCAAAATTCCAAGGAAACTAGTGACATTGAGTGGCTTCAGAATGTTTCACAACGTGATGATTCCACAATTTATTGAATTATTTTCCTAATGGTGAACATTATTCTTTTCTTCCGTCTTTTGTCCCTGTGCACGATTTTTCAGTAAACAACTCTGTGCATGTATCATTAGACTCTGAAGCTTTGATTTTTAGTCTAGTATTTTTTAATACCTCAGTTTAAGGTATGACGAATGCCCTCATGCTAATCTACTTCAGGAAATCTAATCTCAGGTTTTGATTTAATCTATCTGGGATTCTCCCCACTGTCTTCAGGAAGGTGTCTCAAATCTGGAGAGGAACATATTGCCATAGACCTTAAGGCATCTAATCACTTTTGTTACCTGTGATGTCTGCACATGATGAGCCCTAATAAGTTTTGATTAGATGCTTGTCATTATGAATTTTATCTTGTTGAGTGTTAAATATTTTCATCGTTTTATAATTGTTCTTAACCTTTGTTCTGAGTCCTAATTCCATTACTTGGAAGCGTATATTTCATGTCTTGAAGCTTTTAAGTCTTGTTAGATGACACCAGAGTAGCATTTAGCATCAGCATCAGCATCAGCAACAGATCTATTTTCTGTCACCATAGATTAGTTTGCATTTTCTAGAATTGTATAAAAATGTAATTCTACAGTGTTTACTTTTTTCTTCTATCTTCTGGTACTTAGCATACCTGCATAGAGATTCATCATTGATATGCATATCAAATTGTCTTTTTTTCCCTGGCTGTTAACACTTTTTTCTTGATCACTGGTTTAAGCAATTTGATTGTAATGTACATTGATACCACCTTCCTATTTCTTATGCTTGGAGTTTGTTAAAATTCCTGGATCTTCAGGTTTCTACTTTTTATTATATTTGGAAAATTTCTGGTCATTATATTTTTCAAATATTTAACTTCCCCTCCTCTTTGCCAGGAACTCTATTTACAGTATATTAGGTGGCTTGAAGTTGTTCTACCATCTGCCCATTGGCAGGCATTGAGGTCTCACTAGGGTGGGCTATTGGGAAAGTGCTGGAGGATGTTAGGGAGTTTTGATCAATGGGTTGTATCCATCACTTTGAGGTATGCCCCAGTTTTCCAATGTTATTCTCTGTGATTTGGTCATCTATGTTTTCTAACAGGCACCCATTGAAGTAAGATTTCTACCTTGCTGCAGAGAAAGGGAGAACTAGAATTGCTATCTTTTTTAATATATAAATTTTAAGGAGATGGCTTTCAGATCTTTGGAATAAATATTTCTGGGATATAAAACTGTCAAGAAACTGGGAAAATATTTATTCCTTAAAGGGGCAGATAAATAATTTGCAAGTTTTTGTTTTTCTTTTTAAAAATACATGCTCCAAGAAAAGGGAAATCGGGGGCTACAGTCACAAGTAAACCTGTCTGAAGTTTTGTCAAGCTAAGAGGAACATTAAGTTTCTTTTGATGACTACCATGCTTATTTTATCACTTGTGCTTTCTTTTTCTGGAGCAGTTTAAATGTTTTTTTTTTTTTTTCCTGCATTATGTGTTGTATTTTTCTATTTATTTCATGACGTGTAAGTTTTGATTGGATGCTTGTCATTATGAATTTTATCTTGTTGAGTGTTAAATATTTTCGTCATTTTGTAATTATTCTTAACCTTTGTTCTGAGTCCTAATTCCATTACTTGGAAACATATCTTTCATGTCTTCAAGCTTTTAAGTCTTGTTAGATGAGACCAGAGTAGCATTTAGCCTAGGGCTATTTTACCTACTGAGTACTGAGACAAAACCATTTGGATGGAGTACTTTACCCAATGGACTGTGAATTATGAGGTCTTCCACTCTGGCTGTTGAGAACAGGGATGATTATTAACTGGCCTTGTGTGAATCCTAGAGGTTGTTACTTTTAATTCTTTCAGATGTTAGTTTTCTTAAAAGTATGCACTGATCACCACCCTGTTGAATACTCTGCAGCCCCTGAGGGTTCTCTCTCTGATGGTGCTCATCTTGGTGAGCACTTTGCTAGACATTTCATTTGAAGACTATGACTAAGAAATAAAATTATTTGTTGTGATTCAGTATCTGAAGCTGTTAGAAATAAATAACTCAAAATTCAAGGGAAAATCAGGCATATTTTTAGATTAAAAATGGAATAATAGAAAGTGATTGATTTCTAAAGGAGCTAGGTATTTGCCAATAATTTTACAAAATAACCTCCTCCTACTGATTGAACAAATTTATATAATCAACTCTCTCTAAATGTATATGTTATAGATTGATAAACAATCACATAAAGAACCACACACCATCTTGTATTTCCTTATCTGAAATATATGCTAGATAACTTCTTGATAAACTACAAATTACATTTCTCAGATCAATATTCTGAGCAAGTCATAATGAATTATCTGTTGACCATGTGATATCCTTTGTTACCTTGTGGATATGTCTGTTAAGAAAAATAAATAATTATTTGGAACTCTAATTGGCTTTTTCCTGGCCTTTCAGTGACTCTGTGGACAAAAATCAGCCATCGGCTAAAATGTGTAACCTTGGATTGTTGAAACAGGCACTGAACCTTCACTTTGACTCCATTGAGTTAGGGATTAGAGAATGGCAGTACTGATTTAAAATAACCCTTTCAATGATTTATAATAGACACAGTAAGGATGTATTACTTTTCATATTTTTTATTTATAAAAATTTTATGATTCAGTAGTTCAACCCTTGGATGAACTGCCATCCATATTCATCTGCACCCCCACAACCATATATAGAAGCAAAAAGTTAGCCTCCTATTACATATATGTTACAAAGTTCTATGTCAAAGAGTAATAATGTCTTCAAGAGGTGGCAGATTCTCTTAGTGAATCACTAACAGGCAAAAAGACTTTAGACTAATAGATCTTGCTCTTTAAGATAAACCAGAAATCTTTATGCTGGGCTACTCTGCAACTATGCCTATAAATAAAGTGGGCATAGAGTTTACTTTTTAAAATGTTTTATTATGGAAAACTTTGCCTGTGTACAAAAATACAAAGAATACTATAATGAACCCCAACATTTCCATCAGCCATATTTAATAATTTTAATCTCATGAACAGTATTTTTTGTCTATATTATTCCCATCTGCATTTCTACCTTACATTATTCTGTCTGGAAGTATTACAGCATGTATCTCAAAACATAAAGACTTATTTATCACTAAATATAACAATAACATTTTAAACCAAAAAAATGAAAAATGATTTGCTAATATTAAATATTTAGTGTTCAAAATTTCAATTTACTAAGAAATATGATTTTAAAATTATTTACTTTATTTGAATCAGAAATCAAATACAGCGCAGCCATCTTGATTGGATATATATTTTAAAGTGTGGTTTATATATATATATATTTATATCTATTTCTCCATTTCTCCTTTTTCTCTTTTTATAATTTATTCATTAAAAAACTAGATCATTTATCCCGTAGAGTTTTAATGTGCAATACCCTGTACTGTAGTACTGTTTGCTATTTTACTCCATCCTCTGTGTCTCCTACAAAATGAAAGTCGAATTTAAAGAGTTTGGTTTGATTCAATTTCAAGACTTATTCATAGAAATGTGTCAGTGTGTTTCTGTATTAGGAAGCACATGATATACGATTGCGTCTGACTGTGGTATTAGTAGACTGATACTCATTGCCTAGAACCATAGATGAATCAGGAGTTGCAAAGCTGTAATTTTCCAGCTCAATTATTTCTGCCCAAGCTATTATTTGGAATATTTAAATAAAGAGAACTTCATCTCATATAATATTTTGTTCATTTAAATAAGTCAGGACACATAATAAATTTACATTCTCCCCAACCCCGCCATTTCTTTAACCAAGTAACAAAATAATGAATTGGATCGCTACCATTCTTCAATGTTGATCAAATTTGATAAATTTTTCTTTTTTTAGTATCAATATTAAGACGTGGATTTAAACTTATTGGATGTATTTCATTCTATTACTGTATTATCCTTACTGATATTCAAAAGCTACCATATTTAGTAAGCAGGAACCTCTTTATATTGTCTATTGAGTGCAATTGATGTATTAGTAATAATACATCAATTTTTTTATAGATTTCTCACTTCATAGAATGACAAGATATACTGGAATCACCCTGTTTCAGACCTGGATAAAGCAAACTCTTTAGAGTCCAGGGTTCTTTCAGTGGGAAACATCTTAAGACCACAATCTGTGCACACATATGTGCATAGATACTGAGATGGTCATTATTTCTAGGCCATTTCAGTGGAAAGACTGGGAAAAATTGTAAATATATTGAATTATTTTTGCCTCTCTTTATTGGTCATAGTTTCTAAAGCCCTTTTTAATCTATCCTCATTATTTTTGGATTTTAGCATTTTATTTCTTTTCATCTTTCCTCAAGGAATCATCTGTTGCACTAATTTGCTCTTCTGTTCCTTCTAGTTTATTCTGAAACAATTTTTCTTTTCTTCTATTTTCTATTCTTTCAATATAGAAGAGACAGAAAAGTACAAAGAAGAAAACAAGAAAGGTCACCCAGAGAGAAGCATACTGAGATTTTTGTGTACAGTCAGCTCATTTAAAATACTGATATTGGGATCCTACTGCTGCCTGCTTTTTCATTTTCCATGAAAATAAAACCTGACCTGAAGTGTAATGATTTTTTCTTTTATTTCTAATTCTTTCCTGGGTACTGTTACATTTTTCTAATTCCTGGTTTTCCTGCATCATACTATTTATTGTTTTAATAATGTTGTTCAATTGCATTAAAAATTAGTTCTGTTTTTCTTTTTCTATAGTGGGCATATATCTTCCACTGCTTCATTGTCAGTAGCATACTTTCACTATCTTTAAAACATTATTTTTATCTTTTTGTCCTTAATAAGATCATATATGATTCAACTACGATTGTCTTCTGTTGCTCATTATGGCATGAATTAATTTTTGTACTGATAATAAAAAGATTGAATCTAGAAACATTTTCTGGCTTCACTGCTTGAGAGCTGACTATTCTTAATATTTTCTTTTTTTTTTTTTTTTTTTTTTTTTTTGAGACGGAGGCTGGCTCTGTCGCCCAGGCTGGAGTGCAGTGGCCGGATCTCAGCTCACTGCAAGCTCCGCCTCCCGGGTTCACGCCATTCTCCTGCCTCAGCCTCCCGGGTAGCTGGGACTACAGGCGCCGCCACCTCGCCCGGCTAGTTTTTTTTTGTATTTTTTAGTAGAGACGGGGTTTCACCGTGTTAGCCAGGATGGTCTCGATCTCCTGACCTCGTGATCCGCCCGTCTCGGCCTCCCAAAGTGCTGGGATTACAAGCTTGAGCCACCGCGCCCGGCCTATTCTTAATATTTTCATGGAATATCCAAAATATTCCTTGTTCTTTCCAAATATTTCTTGTTCTCTCCAAAAATGCCTGACTCTGGATTATTTCTTTTCTCTGCTTGTATTGCCACTATCCCATCAATATTGCCACTATTCCCATCTATTATCAGTATTCTCTTCTCAGTAGAGGGTGTGTTTTTGAAGGAAGCTTGATGTTTTCTGTTTTGCTTTGTTTTGTTTATGAAAGTATAAAGGATTAACACTTTCCTAGTTCTTTAGGGTTTACCACTAGCCTATTCCATTCACTCACAAATCAGGTTGTGTAAAAATGTGTGAACTCTCCTAGTTGTATTTACTGTTCTCACATTGGCCTGACACACTTGCCAAGGCATGACGATTGCCAACTGAAGGGTTCCCATATTCTCACGTCCTCCTTTTCTTATATGTTCACAAATAGATGCTGATCTTCTGCAATTCCTGAGGTGTCAGTAGATTTTCTTAACCTACTTATGTCTTAGGGTTCACAGGGTTAACTTTTCACCTCATTTTGTTATAGGCATCTACAATTTTGGTTTTGTTAAGTTCACTGCTCCGACTGGTTTTATGGAGAGACTTGCAGACTTTAGAATAATTACCATCATCATACCACTGCCATCTCCCTATGATTCCTCACAGGAATAGGTATATGTTTTTTAATTCCAGATTCACAACTTCCATACATAGTTATTCATAAATTAATCTGCCTAAGGAAGTACTTTATTCTCACGTCCTCCTTTTCTTATATGTTCACAAATAGATGCTGATCTTCTGCAATTCCTGAGGTGTCAGTAGATTTTCTTAACCTACTTGTGTCTTAGGGTTCACAGGGATAACTTTTCACCTCATTTTGTTATAGGCATCTACAATTTTGGTTTTGTTAAGTTCACTGCTCCGACTGGTTTTATGGAGAGACTTGCAGACTTTAGAATAATTACCATCATCATACCACTGCCATCTCCCTATGATTCCTCACAGGAATAGGTATATGTTTTTTAATTCCAGATTCACAACTTCCATACATAGTTATTCATAAATTAATCTGCCTAAGGAAGTACTTTGCAAGCAAGTTTTCCTTTCCTATATTACCTTCCATCCACTTTTCAAATGAAGGGCATACTCGTCTCTTTTTCTCAGTATTATTTTGAAGCATTTTGTGAGAGTGGAAAAACACTTGGGGTACTTAATAGAGAGATATCAGATCCCCTGGAGCTCAGAGAGATATGTTGAAATATTGTTGTTGAGAAATAAACTAATCAATGGGTCACAGATCTTTGGCATTTCAGGTGGTTTCTAATTTTCTCTTTATAAGAATATAGGAATATGACCTACCAGACTGGTCAGCTTATAAATAATAACAAATAAATTTTGATATTAGATAAAAATGTGTCTTTGTCATGTATTTAGAAGGATAGTTAATAAAACACAACGACTCTGATTAAATAAAACTTCTTCCATGTATATCTAACATGTGTGATCAATTTTCTTAATGCCTACATTAACAAAAGAATAATTCTTATGTCATTCTATCAGTAACTAATTTCATCCATAAACACACAAATTAATTGAAAAAAGGTCACCTATCTCATTAAGAGATGCATTTCTAGTAAATGATTAGTTTATATTTAATAATTATCAAAATCTGTACTATCTTGTTTATTTTTAAGCAATTGTGTACACATAACAATTATTAGGGTAATTCATTCCAAAAGAAACTTTTAAAAATATTTGGGGTGTTATAGTAATAATAGATACATACATACTTTATACCCACAGTTTTATTGCATATTATAGAGTAAAAACTTTCTCAAGTGTAAACATTTCACATATCATGGTATGATAATCTGGAGGCAATGGGATAATAAAAATTGAGGGAATAAAATAACAATATAAAATTGTAAGTAGATGATACCAAATATCACATTTCTATGTTTTTAAGATGTCATTGCTTACAGTAAAGTGTGATATAATCATTCTATTTAAAATGTCAACATGTAGACTTTTGTCCAGGCCAGATGCAAGATGGTTGTACTCTTGCGAAGACATGTTGGCTGTCATTGCCTCGGAGCCCAATTTAGCCCTCTGCTCTATATCAGAAAAGCTGCTCCTTTGGAAACCTCAGTCAAAAAAGAGATGGAGTGGCTCTGGAATAAGAACATAGGTTCAAACTGCCCTTTATCTTCCCATAGCACTATCTACAGTTGGTCTATTCCCATGGCGATGTCCATTTGCCACCATGGCACTGGTATTGCTTTGAGTGCATGGGTCTGTCTTTTTGGTATCGGCCCTTTTGCTCCCCGGGAACTTTGAGTATTATTTGAAACTTGTGAAGTCCCTGTGTCTGGGGCCAGCACCGATCCACCACAGCTAAGTTTGTACTCCTCTTCCCTCTCATGTATCACACCTGGAGTGCGATCTCACACTTGATGTGGTATCTGGGAATAGCCTTGAAGCCCAGCTACATCAGTCTAGAGTGGTTGTCTTGGTTCTTACTGTGTTGTCGTCTGTAGGGCTGGCAGCTATATGAAGAGCTGATGTTCCCAACGTCATCTTTCCACACACTATTAAGTTCACATATCTTCCCATTTGTCACTCTTATCTCCAGTCTGGGCCAAGTTCTCCTGATTTATTTAGATCCTTTTGGGCTTTCAGATCCCCTGGAGCTCAGTAGCAGTAGATCATAGTGGTGGAAAAGAGTCCAGTTTTACCCTTGTTTCTAAATATGGAGTGGCTGCAAAATCTTCCCTTTTCCTGCCCACAACTTGCCTACTCTGGGCATAGAAGCACTTATTCTCTCTCCAACTGGGCTTTGATTTGTGCTGAGTCAGCTTTTGGCTCCTTCTCCCTGAGACAGTGGAAACAGACAGCTCTGTGGCCTCTGTCCTGGGGGTTGGGGGTGAGACTTTTGGTGCCACTGCCTATGGGTTGTTGGCCTAAAGGACAATTCTGTTCATTGGTCATAACCCATGCCTTTAACACCTACACAGTGTTATTGAAAGAAGAGAGAGGAGAGAGTGGAAGGGAATTAATCTATCCCAGCTGGAGGGAGATAAAGAGGGCTACTTAGTTCTTGGAGATGCCATTTTGGGGAGAAAATATATCGCTTCTGGCATAAGACAGAAATCCAGACAACTACCATTGAATATATTATTTCTCAATGATATTTCCTTTTATTGCATTTCCAGAAAAACAAACTTCTTAATTTCACGCTTCCAAGTCCATATACCATTTTTTTTCTAAAACTGAGTTAAAATACTCATTTTATGAAAAGTAAATATTTAAAATTCACTAAAAATTTTATTTTTGAGTTCAAATAAATAAACCATTTTAACAAAAACTTTAAAAATTAAAAAATACATTGGTAAGAGAACAAAAGACCATTGAGATAAGTAATTTGACATCCTTATTTTGACTTGAAGAATACAATAACTTTTTTATTTGTTAAAGTTAAACATTCTTCAATGTATTTTCTACCATTCTCTAAAGTTAAGGGAGGGAATTACGTAAAATCTACTTTAAGGGATTGTGGCTAAATTTTTTGAAGCAATGATCTAAGGCATAAAATACTTCTTTGTGGCTTATATTCCCATTTGAAGACTTCTCTTTGCATTGATAAATAATACATGTTATTTGGAATCTTAACCTTGCTGTCACATATTTCTGGTCCCACTGCATTTGAGTCTACTCTTTGGACATATTTCCTCCTTACGTTCCTCAGCTTTCATAAGGATATATCGCTACCAAAACCTGACCAAATGTAAAATACTTGCTCATATACCCTTACGCTAATTGATATTCAATACTTATCTCAAGAACCACATTAAAAACATGTGTACCAACATGAAGGCAATCGGGAGAGCTAACAAAATTTATTGACCAAGGTCAATCTGATCACAATTTCAAAAAATGACCCAAACTTAAGTGTGAAGAAAAGATTTGGGGGGTGAGCATGATGAGGAAACTGTTATGAGCCTGTTACAGTAATCTAGATAGAAATATTCACGTGTCCTGAGCTTGGTGGTGGAGGAGGTATGTTGAGAAATAAGCAGGTGAAGGAAGTGATAATGATTGGTGATTAAACGAATGTTGCAAATACATGAAGATTCAGGGGAGGTGACACAGAAAGAGAAGATTTCTGACCTTATCAGCCAGGTGGACATTCACCAAGAGAACACAACAACAAGAAGAAAAATGTAAGGGAAAAAGACAGTGAATTTAGTTCTGAATATGTTGAGGTTGAGTTGGAAGTGTTTGGTAGGATTATGGATTTGTGAATGTAGAAAGGAAAGTTGAACAATGAACAGAGAGATGATGGCTTAAGCCATGACAGTAGGTGGGATGACTCTGGGTTGGAGCACTGAGGATTGACACCAAGCAAGACAGAGAGAAAAGGAGAAACTGCACAGAAATCCAAGCAGGAGGGTGTTGCGGGAAGTCAGGGACCCGAATGGAGGGACCGGCTGAAGCCTCGGCAAAAGAACATAAATTGTGAAGATTTCATGGACATTTATTAGTTCCCAAAATTAATACTTTTATAATTTCTTACACCTGTCTTTACTGTAATCTCTGAACATAAATTGTGAAGATTTCATGGACACTTATCACTTCCCCAGTGAATATCCTTGTGATTTCCTATGCCTGTCTTTACTTTAATCTCTTAATCCCATCATCTTCTTTGTAAGCTGAGGAGGATGAATGTCGCCTCAGGACCCTGTGATTGTATCAACTGCACAAGTTGGTTGTAGAGCTTGTGTGTTTGAACTATATGAAATCTGGGTATCTTAAAAAAAGAACAAGATAACAGCGATGTTCGGGGAACAAGAGAGGTAACTTTGAACTGGCCGCTGGTGAGCCAGACGGAACAGAGCTATATTTCTCCTCTTTCATAAGCAAATAGGAGAAATATCGCTGAATTCTTTTTCTCAGTAAGGAACATCCCTGAGAAAGAGAATGCACCTGGAGGGTAGGTCTATAGACAGCCCTCTCAAAGGGAGCCATCTTTTATGGTTGAAGCCGAAGGGATGAAATAAACCCCAGTCTCCTGTGGCGCTCCCAGGCTTATCAGGTGGAGGAAAATTCCTGCCTAATAAATTGTGGTCAGACAGGTTATCTGCTCTCAAACCTGTTTCCTGATAAGATGTTATCAGTGACAATGCGTGCCTGAAACTTCATTAGCAATTTTAATTTCTCCTCATCTGGTGGTCCTGTGATCTCACCCTGCCTCCATTTGCTTTGTGATATTTTATTACCTTGTGAAGTATGTGATCTCTGTGACCCACACCCTATTCGTGCACTCCCTCCCCTTTTGAAAATCCCTAATAAAAACTTGCTGGTTTTACCGCTAGGGGAACATCACCGATCCTGCCGACATGTGATGTCTCCCCTGGACACCCAGCATTACATTTCTCTCTCTTGTGCTCTTTCCCTTTATTTCTCAACCCAGCCGAGACACTTAGGAAATAGAAAAGAACCCACGTTAAACATCGGGAAGCAGGAAAACTATTCTTTGTATAAGCCCAAGGAAGAGAGTCTTTGAACAAGGGCATTGTCAACAGTGTATAATTCTGCCAAGGATTCAAGTAAGGGCAGAACTGAATATTGTGTGGTGGAAAGCATGAGGAATGCTGGTAGCAGAAGCGAGTGAGAAAGTTAAGTGCAGCAACTCTTTCAAGGCACTTGATGGTAAGAGGAAACAAAGAACTTGAGTGGAAGCTCCAAGACTGGATAAAATATTATCCTTTTTGTTAATCTGTTTAAGTTCCTTGTAGATTCTGGATATTAGACATTGATCAGATGGGTAGATTGTAAAAATTTTCTCCCATTCTGTAGGTTGCCTGTTCACTCTGATGATAGTTTGTTTTGCTGTTCAGAAGCTCTTTAGTTTAATTATATCTCATTTGTCAATTTTGGTTTTCGTTGCAATTGCTTTTGGGGTTGTAGTCATGAAGTCTTTTCCCATGCCTATGTCCTGAATGGTATTAGCTGGGTTTTCTTCTAGTTTTTTTATGGTTTAGGTTTTATGTTTAAGTCTTTAATCCATCTTGAGTTAATTTTTGTATAAGGTGTAAGAAAGGGTCTGGTTTCAGTTTTCTGCATATGGCCAGCCAGTTTTCCCAGCACCATTTATTAAATAGGGAATCCTTTCCCAATTGCTGGTTTTTGTCAGGTTTTTCAAAGATCAGATGGTTGTAGACGTGTGGTGTTATTTCTGAGGCCTCTGGAAACCATCATTCTCAGCAAACTAACACAGGAACAGAAAACCAAACACCGCATGTTCTCACCCATAAGTGGGAATTGAACAATGAGATCACATGGACACAGGGAGGGGAACATCGCACTCCGGAGCCTGTCAGGGGGTCGTTGGGGGGCGGGCAAGGGGAGCGAGCAGCAAATCACCATGAAACATGTATACCTATGTGACAAACCTGCACATTCTGCACATGTATCCCAGAACTTAAAGTATAATCATAATAATAATAAAGAAAAGATTATCTTTCGACCCTTGATCTCCCACACTCCCTCATCCCCAACCGAAATGGAAAGTTTTGAGCAATTACATGTTAATGGGGAAGAAACCAAGAAAATTTCAAGATACACGAGATAAACAACTCTTAGAATGAGTTTGCCAAGTACCCTGAAGGTATGAAATTCTAAGTACAACTGAAGTGATTAGACTTTGACTTTAGAAGAGATATTTAAGTTCTTTAAAAGAGTAAAAGATTTCTGTAGAGACATGCAAATTTGTATATTTCATCACAGGAAGTAGGAGGTCCTTAGCTCCTATTTCTCCATGAAAGAAGTTGAAAGATTATTTGTTGAAAGTTATGGGAGAAATGCTAGATTTGGTGTTTAGGGGATATTGAATAATTCTACATGGTTAATAATATTGACTTAAATATTTGGTGAATGATTTCCAAAGAGCAGAACTTTGGAGTCTGCATTAACTACTTAATCCTTTTAGATCATTTTGAAGGTTAAAATGTGAAGCAAAATGACAATAGGGTATGTTACTTTTTTTGCCTTTTTGTAATTATTTTTCTTTTTCTACTATATATGAATAAGAAAATACTTTATGTTACACAATACTTTTGTTTCTTGGAGATCATCTTCAGTTTTTTTCCATTCCATGCTTATCTGAATATAGAATACACATTTATATGTGGTACTGATAATTTTCCAGAAGTGAATTATAGCAGATATTTCTGAGATCAAGGATATGGCAAATTGCCTGGTTTAAATTTTCATAAACACTGCAATAAAAACAGAGGATTTTTAAACAGTGATTTTGGAGTTATATTATGGTACAAACACAGAAAAAAGAGAAGGTTTACCAGAGAATAAACTAAACAAATATTAAATAAAAGGACAGGAACTTGGAAAATGCTTTCTAATGCTGAGTAATTCACCTCGTAGAGTACTTTCTATTTCTGTCACTGTCAACTTAACGAATGCGATATATCAGTTGTGGATGACATTCATAATTCCACTAAATTAATCATTGTTAGCATCTATATGTCCACTGCTTTAAACTTCTCAGCTGCTAAATAGATTTTCATTACAAATCCATTAATCTAAACCTAAATTTGAAGAGGCAAGTAACAAAATTAAGGTTATTTTGTGTCCAAAGCATAATTTTAAAATGTTCAAAGTAATTGTTTTTTAAGGAGAAAGTATAGTTGTTTAATCAATCTGTTCATCAATTTTCCCTGCTATATTGTTTTAGTGGCTTTAGTTGTATAATATTTTATTACTTATTATTTTTATTTATTTTTTTACTCCTCCATGCCTAGAATATACAAATAACAGTGAGGAAGATAGAAGGTCTGGAGTAGAATGAGGACCAGGAGTAGGAGATGAGGGCTGAGGAGTTATCAGATCATGTGGATAATGACTTTGATTTATATAGTAAGTTGATTGAAAAGCTATTGAAGAAAATTGAGCAGGAGAGTTTCATGATCTGAATTGCTTTTTAAAAAGCTTTATTTGGTTGCTATCTTGAGAAAGGAAGTATGAGGCTACATGCAGAAGCAGAAAGAATGGAGGCTATTAAAATAACTGAAGTAAGAGATCATGGTGGTTTTTGATCAGAATAATGGTGGAAATGGAGAGAAGTAACTGGATTTATTATGTTTTGTGAAGGGTAAGCTGATTTAGTTAGTTTAGTTTGGATGTGGCATAGAGAAATAAAGAACTTAACATATTCAATAATTTTGGGAAGGATGGTATCGATATTTACTGAGGTGACAAAGACTGACAGAGAAACAGTTTTAAGGGAGAACTTCTGAATTTGGCTTTCCAGTGTGTTAAGTGTGGGATGCCCTTTAGAGGTGTTGAGTAGGAAGCTGGACATGTGCATTCAAAGTTCAATGGAAAACTATAGGCTGGAGACAGACACTTAAAATTTGCCAGCTTTGCAATTAGTACAAATGAAGTAGGTACACGGGAACCATCCAATGGAGTAGATCAGAAACACAGCAGGCAGCAGGACCAAATTTCAGTGCACTCCAGCATTGAACTTTACTTCCCAAATAATTTTTTTTTCTTGACCTATTTAATAAATTTCCTAAAGGACTATATTTTATTATTTAAATTTTTGAATTTGCTGTGTTCTTAATTTATGAGTGTAATATATTCTTATTTTTTTCTTGAAGATAGTGATGACAGTAGTTTTTTAAAACTAGTATCCTCTTTTATATCTTACATTGGTTCCAGTTACTTCTCTCCATTTCCACCATTATTCTGATAAAAAACCACCATGATCTCTTCCTTCCGTTATTTTAAGAGCCTCTGTCCTTCGCCTTCTCCATGTGGCCTCCCTTTTCTTCCATTTTTTTCTTTCCTCTATAGACATTCTGTTTCTTAATCGTAATCTTGACTATTCCTGTTTTTCTTGTTTTGTTTTGTTTTGTTTTATGCCACTCTTATGTTCTTCACATGCCCAGAGATCTTTGATTTTTCCACTCACAATGATGAATGATGTGGATTTATTTGAGGTATTTGATGTGGGTTTCCTTTGCTGTTGTTTATAAAAATTTGCTTTCCTGCCTCCTCTCTCTTTTGAGTGGTACAGCTCATTGAGAGTTCTGTTGGCAATTGAAAGGTTTATTGATGGATTTAATTCCCTGTGGTTTAATGACGAGATTTCAGAAGTTAAACGGGGAGCATTCAATTACCCAAATGAATTTGATATTCTTTTGGTAAACCTAAACCAAAACTGGTTGCTTTTATTTTACTTCTACTATCCTCTGTTTTATTTAGCAAAGTAATTTATATTCTTCTGGCTAGGGATTAATGCCACATTGTTATTTAACTACCATGATAGTGAGCTGGACTTGCCTACTCAGACTTTCAAAGAACTCTGTGGTATCTTCTCTTGTCCTCTTCCTTGCCTTCTGTGTGCTCTCTTTATGTTACCAGCTCTGAACATGGAGTCTCTCTGTAGTGTGTTGGGAAATCAGCTTCTACCATTA
Source organism: Macaca fascicularis (assembly GCF_037993035.2). Taxonomy (NCBI): domain Eukaryota; kingdom Metazoa; phylum Chordata; class Mammalia; order Primates; family Cercopithecidae; genus Macaca; species Macaca fascicularis. The sequence goes on along the minus strand of NC_088392.1, from coordinate 11,786,220 downwards.
TTGTAGTTGATTTCTAGTATACTTAGACTATGACATTTTCTGCTGTTTCCTTTACTATCTCTTCCTATCAGTTTATTGCCTTTGAGACAATTATTTCAGTGGCCTTTAGGTCTATAATTATAGATGCAATAATGGTTTAAAACTCAGGTAATGCATTTGGCAAGTACTTAAAATTTGCTTCCTCCAGTTATTATCTTTGTGAATTTAGGAAAGTTACTTAAGTCTCTTAAAAATATGGTTCACCTCGAGGCAGAAAGATCACGAGGTCAGGAGATTGAGACCATACTGGCTAACACGGTGAAACCCCATTTCTACTAAAAATACAAAAAATTAGCCGAGTGTGGTGGTGGGTGCCTGTAGTCCCAGCTACTCGGGAGGCTGAAGCAGGAGAATGGCATGAACCCGGGAGGTGGAGCTTGCAGTGAGCCGAGTTCACTGTTCTCCAGCCTGGGCAACAGAGCGGGATTCTGTCTCCAAAAAAAAAAAAATATATATATATATATGTGTATATATATATATATGTATGTATATATAGGGTTCACTTTTCTCTAGTGGAGGGATAATAATAACAATGCCTAACATATAGGATTACTGTTAGCATTAACTAAGGCAATATATATCAAGTTCAGTTCTTGGAGACTAGCACCTGCTTAATATTACTATTATTAATAACAACATTATCAGTACTACTTTTTATTTTTAAACAGATAGTGTAACATTGGCTTTTGTATTTTAATTTGTTATAAAATTACACACATATTATGTAATATGGATGATGGAAACATTTACCTACATAGGTTAAAATATATGTCAATATAATGAAAACAGCATATATGTGTGCAACTACATATTTTATATATTTATCAAATTTCATGGTTCTGCTGAAAATTTTTAATTTTAAGAACGATTGTGGGAAAATAATCATTGTTTGCATTTGTAGGACTTTTCTCACCTTTTATTTTTTCTGCAGTCATTTTCTATGGAAATTTATTGACAGCTTTTACAGATGTTTTTCATATATTTTATCAGCCCAAGCAGTATGTATATACCTTTTTTTCCATTGCCCAAGTTTGTCTCTGTTAAAATTAATATACTATTAAATAGACATAAAAAAGATTACAAAGAATACTGAGGTACTAATATTCAGGATGAAAAGATAAGGGTTAATTGGTAAGCTTAGAAACCAGCTGGTCAATTGTTTCAGAGTTTGTGGAGGTAACTGAGTTCTGCCTAGTTTTCAACCGATGAATTGGAATTTACAGAGATTTGCTTATTTTTTTTTTAGAGGTTAGCATTTTTGAACTACAAGTATAACAATAAATGGTTCAACCACAATCATTACATCAACAGCAACAAGCCTGCCAGAATCCACATAGGAAAAAAGCAAAACAACACTAAAGCTAAATGAAAGACTAATGTGGATTATCCTGTAACCACCCTTTATAGCATCCTGTGATTATAATTTCAACTTTCTTTTTCAGTTTGACATTTGTCTTGTTCAACATAATGATGAAATGGAAGAACTGTCAGGCAATGTAAAGGAAGAATCCAAATCTCAAAACAGCAAAGACAGAGTGATTTGTGAGTTAAGAGCAGAGGTAAGACATTGGGTAAAGAGTGCCATATATATTAAAACATAACTGACTGTTGTTAAATGCCATACTATGTTAAGTAGGGTAATGGATGTGCCTTTGGTTACTTTATGAAAGTGAATGCTGCTGGTAATGTAGTTAGCTTATATGTGATTTAAAAGGCTGTGGAATGACATTGGCCCATAACTAGATCTGAGTTATTTGAATATTATTTAAAGATGAAATGTTTAACTATAAAACTATCTGGTAGCCAATACAAGTCTTACTGTGCATAAATATTTTTTAAAAGTTCAACCAGCTGCTGGATCATGTATGTTCATTTACTTTCAGAATCAATGACATACAAGATATGTGTCATGCAATTTCTGGTGGAATTAACATTGCTGTTGGCAGCTAACAACAGTGAGAGATAAAATAAATTCACTTTTGTTGTAGTTATTTCATTTCTTAGATACACCACCTAAGAAACATTTATTTTTCCACTCCTGCCACCACCAACAATAAATGAATTTTCACAAATGTGTAAACTCTGAGTGTTTTTTACTGTTCTGTAGGTAAAAGCAGAATTATTGCATTTATAGAAAGGAGAAGGGAGTGAGTTATTTGTACTTCATAGAAAATAGCATGATGGCATTAAAAATGGAAAATCACAAATTATTTGTCTTGGAACAGATAATTCTGGGAAAATAGCTTGGAAACAAATGCGTAAGAGCAATTTACAGACTGAAATGAATTTAATGCAACTGTAGGCTGGTAGAAAACTGATTTGTATTAGGTTTTCTTCCTTATATAACTCTTCAAATTCTGAACCGACACCAGAGTATATTTACATCAGATGAATATAGTGCAATGGGAAATATACAGATTTTGGAGCTAGAAATGGGTCCATTACCTCCTGATTACTTTATTCTGGTCAATGCTATAAGCATCTCTGTGTGTCAGTCTCCAGATTAAAATAATAGTAATAATAATATTAATAATAGTCATGAAACAGGATTTTGGAAAATGTACGTACTGCAAGAAAACAGTTTTCTGAGACAGAGTGCTCTAGTATTGAAACTTACAGCTAAGCTGCTTAGGAGAATTATATACTCCCTGTGTTCTTCCTCATTACATCAATGCCATCCCATGACAGCTCTTCTTTGAGTCCTAAAAGTGGTGTTGGGGTGAGATGGCATATATCAAGAGGTCCATTATGAGAAAGGCTGAACTGCTGAATACAAATCTTCGTTAAGTCGAAGAGAAAAATTGGTGGCGTTCGTAACTTTTGTTTTCTAAGAGGAAACAAATGATCAGGATAGATACCTCTTTTTCTTGACCCTCAGCTCTGAGAATCATCTTTCATTAAACATTGTACAACATGTTGTATAAAAGCTTATTTAATAGTTAACGGCAAAAAAGGAGGAAGGCACATCTAGATATTTATTATAACTCTCCTCAAAAGCCAAGAACATTATGTATACACTTTTTTTTAAGACAAGTTTTAGGTTCACAGCAAAATTGAGCAGAAAGTAGACAGTTTGCACATACTTCCCCTTTCCCCCAGAGACTCCTCCACAACCAACATCCTTCATCAGTGCTGCATGTTTGTTTGTTATAACTGAGAAACAAACTGAGACATTATCAACCACAGTCATAGTTTACATTAAGGTTCACTCTGTGTTGTACATTCTATGGCTTTTGACAAATGCATAATAACATATATCTACCATGTTAGTATCATGCAGATGCTAAACAAATATTGTATAGAAATATGTTCTTTTGCAACTTGTTTATATAAATGTGTCACAACTACTTATGTTTACATAAAAGTACTATAATTTAATTAAATTTAATAACTTATTTAAAAAATTAGTTTATTATTTTTAGATATATAATCAGCACTACAGTGAGTATGCATATGTATATAAATCACTGGATATTTAAAAATGGCTTATGATATATTCCTAGAAAATAGTGTGGCTTGGTCATTGGAATATTTATTTTTTAAATCTTCTTTTACACATTTCCAAGTGTTCTATTAGAAAAATTGTATCAATTTACATTCTCACTAAGTAAGACTAAAATCTCTGAATATTATGTGTAAAGCAAATATTGAAAAAGACTCAAAGTTGGAGAGAAGAGGTATATCACCCAGGGGACCTGAGAATTGAGAAATGGCATGCTGTTGAGTTTTCTGGGTTTTTGTCACATATATTCCAAAATTAGAACTGAAGAAGCCAGAAATCTGGAAACACCAATAGGTACAGATAAACACACAAAAATACCTAAAATGAAACACAACCTAAGTCTGCTTGCTCTAGCCAACGTACTAAGAGTCAATGTAGCAAGACGAAAACTTTTAGGACAATAATGCTTGAATCCAGCCCAAATCACAGAACACTGTGGCCCCACCCCATGCCTGTTAGCTAAGGCCAGCTGTAGAACCTGGACTTCTACATACATCTGGAAGTAACAAGACAATGCTATCCTTTCACTCTCAATTGTGGTTTCATAAGAACCCACCCAAAACACAATGTTAGATAAAATCCAAATCTCATGACATATTTCACAAAGTATCCAGGATACAATTGGATATTACTCATCATACCTAGAACCACAATAGTTTGAAGTGAATGAAAGAAAAAAATTGATAGATGCCAACACTGAAATGATAAAGATGTGTTAATTATTTGGGAAGGATCTTAGAGAGGGCATCATTAAAATACTTTAGTGAGCAATTGTGCATATGCATGAAACAAATAAAAAATAGGAATTTTCATTAAAGAAATAGAAGGTCTCAGCAATTAAAAAAATGCAAAGAAGGAACAAATGGAAAAATTAAAACTGAAAAATGAACTGAATTTAAAAAAACAACTTCTGAATGCAGAAGACAGAGGAAAGAGTCAGTGAACTTGAAGATAAATGAATGGAAATTATCCTATCTGAATGAGATAAAGAAAATAGGCTGAATTTTAAAAGTAAAGTCTCAGAGACCTGTGGGGTGATAAAAAAAAATTACATTCATGTAATTTGAGGCCAGTGTGAGAGGAAAAATAGTGTAGGACTGACAGTACTAAAAAATAGATGAAAACTTCCCAACTTTCAAATGAAAGGGTCAAATCTAGAGTCAAGAATTTTAGTGAATCCCAGACAGCATAAACCCGAAAAAGCTGATATTAAGACACATCATAGTCAAACTTATGGAAAATAAGAAAAAATAATCTTAACAGCACCTAAAAGGTAAATTACAGTATATACACAGGGGAAAAAATCCAAATAACAGGGCTTATCACATCAGAAACTCTGGAAGTCAGAAAGAAGTGACATACAATTATTTAGGTTCTAAAAGAGCTGTCAACTCAAAATACTATATCCAGTGAAAATATCTTTCAGATCATTCTCTGATGAGGAAAACTAAGATAAATTGTCTTTGGTAAATAAGCATATGAAAAGGTGTTCAACATATTAGTCATCAGGAAAATGGAAATTAAAACCACGATGGTACAAAACTATACACCTATCAGAATGGCTAAAATCAAAATAGCGACAATACTAAATGGTGGTAATAGCACAGCTATTGAATTACTCACCTATTGCTAGAGGGAATGTAAAATGATACAATCACATTGGAAAACAGTTTGACAGTCTTCAAAATTGCAGCTACCATATGATCAAGCAATTGGACTCCTAGGTATTTACTTCATAAAAATAGAAGCTTATATTCACACAAAACTTATAGGTAAATCTTGAGTATTTTATACGTAAATGCCAAAACTTAGAAACAACACAGGTGATCTTCATGGGGTGAATAATTAAACAAGCAATTACATCCATACTTTGAACTACTTCTCAGCAACAAAACAGAATGAACTCTTGATACATGCAACCATCTGGGTGAATCTCTTGAAGTATTGTGAGTGAAAAATATCCCTAAAGACTACAGAGCCCATGATTATGTATATATATGATTTATTTATATATACATGATTTATTTGTATATATGATTACATATAATCATATATATATTCAGCATTTAGAAATGAAGAACCTATTAATGTTTTTCAGGAATACAAGAGTGAAGGGAGTGGGTGCTGTGGCTAAAAAACAGCCACATGATGCATCCTTGTGGTGATGGAAGCATTCTGCATTTCACTGTGTCAAATTCTTTGCATAATTGTCAATGTCTGACTTTGGTATTGTACTAATGTACTGCTGTTTAACAGCCTATCTAAAGGATCCATTCATTCATAACTGTAAAGTACTAAAAATTGTACACAATAGTAGGCACTCAATCAATACTAGGATAAGAACTTAGATCCAGGTCTCTTGGGTCCCAACTATAAATTTCATATGGCTTTTACCATTGGAGGGCTCAGGGTAAAAGGCACATGGAATTTATCTTTTCTTTCAACTGCCTATGAATCGACAGCCAAAAATGAAAATTTAATTCAAACATCCTAATTTTTTTTGAAATTTTTAAGTAGTGATTATATAAGCAACCCTATTTATTTTGCTTATGCAAGATAAAACATAAGTATTTTGTTACACAATTTTTTTCACACCCAGGAAGATTGTATTATCTATGGGGGCTTAGAAAGGTTCTTTCTCCATGTGAAAGTCAATTAGATTCTGTCTGAATAGGTAAAATGCAGTAATAGTGAAGTAAAAAACGAAACCAAATGACAACAAAAATAAGTTCATATGTTCATTCATTATACAACCCAATTATTTACTCCACAAATATTAATCAACAATCTCCCATGTTAAGCACTAAAGATTCTACAAAGTGATGTATTGATGGCCACAGACACAAACAATCCAAGTCAATTAAATGCAATACGTTATATAGCCTTACAGGTGAAGCACAGTTATTTGTGTGGGGATAAAGAGGAGATATAGTGAATGAGATGGGTAAGGTGAAGAGCAGTTAGCCAGGCAAAGTGAAGAGCCAGGTAGAAAGGTAAGAACAAGGCTGGGCGTGGTGGCTCACACCTGTAATCCCAGCATTTTGGGAGGGCAAGGTGGGTGGATTCCCTGAGCTCAGGAGTTCGAGACCATGATGAACCCTGTCACATGGTGAAACCCTGTCTCTAATAAAAATATGAAAATTATCTAGGCATGTTGGGGGACCCCTGTAATCCAAGCTACTCAGGAGGCTGAGGCAGGAGAATCGCTTGAACTTGGGAGGCAGAGGTTGCAGTGAGCTAAGATCATGCCAGTGTACTCCAGCCTGGGTGACGGAGCAAGACAAAAAACACAAAACAAACAAAAAAAAGAAGGTAAGAACAATATCTGAAAAGGGCGGTAGCATGTAAGAAGGGACGACGCTGCAGAATTTAGAGAAAATGTTGTAGGAAAGGGTGGTACATGGGAATATTGACAAAGAAGGAAACACTTCTCCTTTTCTTCTAACATTAGTGTAGATATCAGAAAGTGTGTTGATTTTGGGGGTATTTTGATCACTGGAAGAGCAGTATGTTCTGACTGGGAGCAATTCACCACTAGATGTTTTTAAGGTATGCAGAGGGAAGAAAAATGTTTTGGTTTTGTGCTAAAAATGAAAATAAAAATATTTTCAGGATGTTTTCTTAAATTATAAATTTAATCTTTAGTTCTGCAAATATTGTATGGTATCTGCTATGCTGTGTTCTGGTAACTCAATGGTGTGGGACGTGAAATGGACTTGCCTTCAGAGAACAGCCTTCAGCGAGGGGTACAGTATTCATCAGAGATCATACCTTTTAGTGTAAGTTGTCAACAGTTTGGGAGCTATACAGCAAATGTGAATGAGGCTAGGGGGATTGACCTAGTCAGAAATTTTAGATAAAATACCAGATATTTTATTTACTGACATAGTTAAATAGCCTTATCTTTGACATGAAGGATATTGTATAATTAGAACTCCGGTGTCATAATTTAATTTTTAGAGATTGCCACAGTAAGTGTTGATCTGAATTGATTTAAATCTCCTGTATCTCCATTCCTCTTATTGACTTTACATGTTCTAGCAAAGAGATTTCAATTACTGAGAATATGATGAATATATTAGAAATGGTTATATGATTTTGGAGCAGGATATTGAGGAATGCAAGCAGGTTAATTCAGAAGTCTGTTAGTGATATAGATTTAAACATTCTGGGTTTATATTGACAAAACTCAGGAAACAGAATATATAAAATAAGACTTGATATGAATAAACCATTGGAGAAAAATAACAGTCTGGGAAAACAGAATCAAGCTGTCACAGTTAAATATACTTTCTGGTCATTTAGATAAATACAAGTCTAAATATTCAATTTTTTCAAGAATAAAACTGTTACTTATTCTGCATTTATAGAAATCTGATAAATAGAAGGTTGAATAACCAGTGAAAGCCTGTTATCATTTATTCAGGAAATATTAGGCGCCTTGAGTAACAGGTATTTCTTTCAAAACATTTAAACTATATAGTTCAAAATAAAATACTGAAAATAATCTTTGATAGCACATCAGTAGTAGCTTTTCTTAGTAGCTACATCTTCTGAAAAGATTTCAAGCTAACTTGGGTTGACGATTAAATTACAATCTGAGGTTTTTTTTGCCACCTTCAAGTTTCTTGCTGTCTTCTATTACATAGAGAAGAGCTCAATGATGATTGTGATGTGAGTGGGAAAAGAAGGGACTGTATCAATTACAACTGTAAATATTAGCGTGTCTTAGGAATAGCCCACCTCCCTTCTTTGGAAACTGTGCACATTTTAGTGCCAATCTCAACACATCTAGTGTTCGACACCTTCAAGCTACTTGAGATCTTTAATATGATGTCCTCCAGCTCTTATCTTCCTTAGGACACAAACACATACATTTGAACTTTTCCTGTAAGTTCTGTGCAATTCTTCTAAGACCCTATTTACTGCTTCCCATGAGGTCACAAGTCAACTTAGCAAATCTACACTAATGCTAATTTCTTTTATGTCATCATATCAATTGTTACTCTCAAATGCTTCCAATCCAAAACTGCTTTACTAACACTCTTATGGTTGTGTTTAACAAGGATTCTGATTTCCAGTAGAGAGAAATTTTCTGTTTTACACGAGAGGTCATTGACTTAGAACCTTTCCATCATTATCATCAAATGCTTTTCTTAGAAAACATGTTTTCCTATGAACTGACACCTTCTGAAAACATATGCCTTAAATCAAACAAACAATTACATTTCTCTTCTGCTGAAATCCCTGGTTAATATGAGTATGGCATAAAAAGGGAAGGAAAGGGCCTGACAGTTTAGGTGGTGGAGTTCTTAGCTTCATTCTGCAATAGTGCGTGGCTCACAATCGCTCAAACAATGGCCATTAGCTGAATGAATGAGGGAAAGATAAGGACAAAGCACATATCAAAAAAGAGAACTTTCTATTTTAACTTTCTAGAAGGTCAAAAGAAAAAGTAAAATAAGAATGGAGGAAGGGCAAAGCTGTCTATATTCATTTGGAATATGTTTTCTTCTATATTTGACTCCTTTTTTGTTTGTTTGTTTTGAGATGGGATCTCACTCTGTCACCTAAGCTGGAGTACAGTGGCACAATCTGGGCTCACTGCAACCTCTGCCTCCTGGGCTCAGGCAACTCTTTCACCTCAGTCTCCCAAGTAGCTGGGACGACAGGTGCACACCACTAGGCCTGGCTAATTTTTGCATTTTTTGTTTTTAATAGAGACAGGGGTCTCACCATGTTGGCCAGGCTGGTCCTGAACTCCTAAAACAAGTGATCCACTTGTCTCAGCCTCCCAAAGTGCTGGGATTACAGGCATGAGCCACCATGCCCGGCCTAGATATGACTACGTTTGATGCACTTAAAACATGTTGGTCACTAGTATGGTCTGAATGGCTGTGTGTTTCCCAAACTGACATCCTGACTTCCAAGGTGATGGTTTTAGGAGGTGGGACCTTTAGGAGTTGATTAGGTTATAAGGACAATTAGAATTAATGCCATTAAAAAAGAGACCCCAGACAGCTAGCTCAAGCCTGTACCATGTGAATACATAGGGAGAAGGCGCTGTCTATGAACCAGAAAGCAGGTCCTCACCAGATACAAAATCTACTGGCAACTTAATCTCGGATTCCAGGCTCCAGAACTGTGAGAAATAAATTTCTACTGTTTATAAGCTACCCAGGTTATGATATTTTGTAGCCTGAATGGACTAAGACAGTCACAAGTATAGACTGGCAAGTGTAATTATTTGAAGGACAGAACTATCAAGAAAACTAGTGACTGGGCAACTAAGTCATGAAGATAAGCCCCATTTTCATATAACAACTCTACTTTTGGGGTGAATTGGAGAAATTCACTGTCCTCTAAACCTTTTGTTGAATTGAGTTACTTCTTTAATGGAGTAAATTGTTTCTCTCAAATACTATTAGAAATTCTCCTGCATTTGAATATTTAAGCAGTAGAAAATGTTGTTAATTAAATAGCTTCCATAAATGTATGCATTAGTAAAACATTGCTTGATGTACTTTTTAATCCTAGTAGTCACAAGTAGTTATTGGAACAATTATTTCTAACAGTGATGCACCGTATTGGTTTTTATTTTCAGTATTGATCTGTTCGAGTTCAAAACAACTGTTCTGGAATTGGGTTTTATAGGTTGAGGCATTTCTTTCTGTGTAGTTAGCAATGATTCAAGTGCCCTGAAAAATAGAAAAAGTATCTTCTGTTCATATTTGAGTCTCTGATTTTAGGCTTTCTAGAAATCACCAAGACAATAATTGCTTTACTGAAGAAATAACTCAGACCAGTGATAAATCAAAACAATTATGCTTTGCAATTATTTTATTAACCAATGAGTGGAAGATGTCATTTGGAGATGAACAGGGATGAAAGGAAAAAGAATTAGGCCAAGAAGCTTTCCCTTCAAAGAAGCAAAACTATTTAATATGTACATCCTTGTCTTAAATACTGAGAATTAATGAAAGATGCATAAAGATCTATTAAAATACTCTGTTCAGATTGAGTATCACTAGATATTTAGAGCTAATGTTTATGAATACTTTGTAGGTCTCATGTGCCTTGTAAGGACTTAAAACATTAGATTTCATTTAATCAACATATCAATTTTATAAGATAATGTGATGGTTAATTTTTTGTGTCAGCTTGGCTAGGCCATAGGGTGCCCAGACATTTGTCCAAATATTATTCTGGGTGTGGGGTGTGTCTGTGAGGATGCTTCGGGATGCAGTTAACACTTGCATGGGTGCACTGAGTAAAGTAGATTGCCTTCCCTAATGTGGGTAGATTTCATCCAAACAATTGAAGACCTAAATAGAACAAAAAGGCTGAGAACAAGGGAACTACTGATGCCTAACTGCTTGAGCTGGAGCCTTGATCTGCTCTAACCTTTGGATTTGGACTGAAACATCAGAACATCTTGAGTTTCCAGCTTGCTGTCTGCAAATCTTGGGACTTAGCTTCTATGATTACATGAGCCAATTCCTTATAATTTACCTTTCCCATTCTCTCTCTGTCTCTCTCTCTCTCTCATTAAACCTCACACCCTTGACCACTATGTGATGCTGCTTTACACCACCAAAAATTAACTAAACATTTTATGTATTTGTTCTTTGTATTGTTATAAATTTATTTGTACATTTTTGAGAATATAATTCTCCGATGCTAGACTCCTAAGCAAAAACACATACATCAAGCAAAAGGAGTTATAATACATCTTTTGATATAATGCGGCTAAATAATAATAGGAACACTTCTTTTTAAAAATATTTTTTAAATATTTTAACTATTGTTTTAATAAGATTTTAAAAATCAAATGTCCTTAAAGAGCCAATGATAATTTGCATTGCAAAAGCTGACTTTGCATGCTGCACTTTAGCCACACGAATGAAAATATAAATAAATAAATAAACAAACAAGACAATTATTGTTAACACTCAGACAGTATGCAATAATGCCTTATAGCTTTGAGAAATAAAATGAGAGATGATCTGTGTCAGAGAATCCAATCTCTTTTCTTGCAATGACTTTAGCAACATGTTCCTTCTCCTAAGGAAGTCTTGATACTTCTCATTCACTTCAAGCCCAAAACCTGACAAAGAAACGAGCAAAGCCAGTGACAACTGATAGTTTTAATAAAATATCCCTATGTTTTCCCCTTCACATCAGTCTCCACATTTAAAAGGATTGATTATTTCCTACACTATCCATTGATTTATTTCTAGATTCTAGAGTGATATATGATCATGTTTGATAGAAACTGGGTTAAGTTATTGTAGACATGTAACCAATTTATTCATTTTAGCTCCTAAATAAACCAAGAATGTAACTATTATTCCAGGCTCATATTTCATTTAAATGTTTTTTCTCACTACCTCGTATACAGAATTACTTACCTTTACAAACACAATAAAAGGATTGCCACATTTTCAAGAGGAGCCAAAGAGGAGAATTAACTTTTTACATCTGGAAAATTAAATATAGATACTGCTTCCTACTTTCTCTTCAATCCCAGTGTTTGGAATGTAGCTATACATTTTAACTGTTCTTGCCACAAAATAAATGAACAAAAAATAGGTAACTGTGTGAGGTGATGGATATGCTAATTTGCTTAACTACAGTAGCCTTGCCACTCTCTATGTACATTATAACACCATGTAGCATACAATATATACAATGCAATTTATTTTTAAAAAATAATTCTGGCAGCAGAAGTAGATTAAAAGCCCTACATCTAATATCCGAAGAGCAAAAACACTGATTACCCTCAAAATACCCTCAAAATAATAACAAAATGTTACATAAAATGTAACATGGAGAAGACAAAAATACTGCTCTTAGGACATGGATACATGATAGCACAAAGGAAAATTAAATATATAATTTGGAGTTGAAAGTTGAATGAGTCACCCAGAAAGTAAACCACAAAGACAAGGATGTAATAAAAAAGGGAGTTTCTTAAACATTAATTTAGCAGTTAGTCCCCCAAATTAAGAGATCCTTAAAAAAGAAGTTTACAAGCGAGAGAATTAGAAAAACAAAATTCTTCCAAATGAAGGTCATGATGGTTTAGATGAATATATCCATCCAAGTAAGTAGCATAATAATACCAAAAAGACAGAGCAAAGTTCATTTCATTAAAGTTCATAACACTGGAATACAATAAATTGCCTGAAAGGAAGCAGTGATAAATAAATGAGCACATATAGATAATCAGAAATCAGAAAAATTATCAGACTTCTCAACAAGCAACTCCAGAAATTATAAAACAATGTAGGTAAATGTTTAAAATTCTGAAGAAAGTGATTTACATCTTAGAATTCTACACAGACTCAATTTACAATAATAATATAGATTAGAATAATTCATTATAAGATCTATCAAATCTCCAAAAATTATCAACTGTTGTAACCTCTTTGCAGTTCGCAAAATGACATAGGAAACATGAATTACGAAGTAGAACTAAATAGAAAAGACTTCAAGAATATTTCCAGGATTATGATGCAGGTTGATTCCAGGTAAAAGATGTCTCAAAATAAAACAGAAGTGACACTCATATTATGTTCTGGGTATGTCAGTATTTCTAGGAAATGTATACTTCCATTGAAATGTTCCAGATTAGTAACTACATTGAAAACTAAGCAAGAAACTATGAGGCACTTCATAACTTCAGGAAACATAAAATTATAATAGCAAAATAAATGCAATTATAGTGTACCACATTGGTCACCTGTAAATATATATATATTTTTTCACAATGTTAAGATGGAATACCTGGCCAGGGGCAGTGGCTCACTCCTGTAATCCCAGAACTTTGGGAGAATATATAAAATATAAATAAAAGAAGCGTAAGTGAATTAACAAAGGCAAACAGCTTAAGACTGTGCTTATCTCACTAGACATTCTCAAAAATAATAGACATTATAATTAATGAAACGATATATAATAGGACAAATAATACTATATATTATGTTCAGCCATGGTATGGAGATAATAGGCCTTCACATTAAAATCAGGGTGATGATTTATAAATTACATACAACCATTAAATTTTCAGTAAATGCCACCTATTTATTTGGAAGATGAAGTATTTGGATATTAACAGCAACAAAAAAGTGATCTTGAACCTATTGTTGAACTCAATTTTAACATGGAAGAAATCTTCAATTGAAATTCCTTAAGTAGAAACCTAAATTATTTTATAAGCTTAAAAATATTCTTGATATATTGTGAAGATAATGAATCATTTTATATGTTCAATGTTTGTTTTTCAAATAGAGTGAATGCACTTTTTTTTCTGAGTCCATTGAAATTTTTGTTCTAGAAAAGATTTCATTAAATCTTGTCACTGACTACATAGTAACCATTTTAATTGGTCAAAGGAATCCTTTACCATATACTTTCTACTGCCTTGCTTAATAATGTTGGTGTTTACTCCATGTATCTAGTTTGACATTCACTCATTTCAATGGACCCCAGCAAAGTGATTCTATACTCCTTTAATAATGTGCTCTCAGAAGCTAGTCGTTTGCTTGACATTTAGAGTTCAAGCCTTTCTTTACTTATTTCAGTACCAATGACTTATAAGACAATCCCACAGTCCTGACCACTGCTTTTTTAGCTTCTAGGTCCTGAAATTTTTCAATACTCATTCTATATTTCCTCTTTTTATAGTTAAACATCTTGGCCCCCACAAAGGCTTTTCCTCATGTATGCTCTATCCATTAATCTAGGTTGAGTAGAAGCAGTTGTCATTTTAACCTACTCCTTTATTTGACACTAGGACTGCTGGCAAGAGAGGGAAGGAGATTCTTCCTTCTCCCATCGATTTTACTTTGTGGAGGTGAGAGAATGCGGAGCGCAGCAGTGAGGTGGAGCATTGAGGTAAAAGCAAGCCTAATAGGAAGCTCAAAGGATATATGCCAGGTTCTAGACAAGAGCCACTTAAAATTTTCACTACAAATGGTTTTGAATTCTGATCATACATAATTATTGAAAACTAAATTTCAAACGACACTCAAGTGTATACTCTGACCTTTATCTAATCGTTTGGGAAATCCTATCCTCTGCCATAAATGTTAAGAACCTTTCTGTAAAAAGGTCAGGTGAGCTGAAGAGTCTTATGTAATCGATTCATAGGCATTGACATTTGTTTTTGAATTTGGACAAATGTCCGTGTTGGACTTTGGCTCACTGACATATTTGAGTCATCGATCCTTTCAACTAACCCGCACTTGCAAAATGTTTTTCCACTCCTAGAAGAGAAAACTTAGGCTACGGATGTAAATCTTCACTCAAGTGTACCTTTAATGCTGATGTCACAACTAACACAATATTTTTTTTCCCGCGTCCTGAAGTTTTAACCTTACCAGGTAAATACAAGCTTGAAACATCAAAATCAATACATATTTATAGTGTGCAGTGGGAAAACATGTTTTATCTAGAACTTGTCTATCTGTGCCAGAGTATAAATAAAATTCTGCAAGCAGGACCCTGGGAGTGATGGTGATATCTTAATACCCAAGGCATACGTTCATATTTATGTTTAATAAATAGGTTTACTTTTTACTTATTTAGCACCCAGACACAGACAACTTTCTTAGGCAATCTGCTTTAGTTTATGGCACACGATCACCACTGGTTTCTACAAAGCCTTTCTCTTTGTGCTCAATCATTCATTTTATATTTTCTGCATATTTTTTCCATACCATTTCCTACATGGGCTACTATTGCAATATGTTTTTCTTTATCTATGTTCTTTAAAAAAGTATATTTCTAACTTTAATAAATGTTAAAATCAGCACTATCTTTTATCTTTTAAGGTTATTGTCTGTTGTAGGTATACTATTTCAACACATGGGGCAGTCATCATGATGCCTGTCTCAAACGTGTTAACGTGCATCTCCCTAGAATAATGGCATTTACCTACATGATCATAATGTTCAAACTGAATAAATTAATAAATTATTAATATTATCAATAGCTAATTCATAAATTAGCTTTTTCCTAGAATGTCTTTTATAGGCATTATTGTAAAGCAGCCTCCAGTCTAGTTTTGTTAATGCGTCTGCTGTTATATCTTCCTAATTGCTTTTAGTTTAGAATAGATTCTCTCATTATTTCCCCTGAAAGTGGTGTTTTAAACAATCAGATAGGTTCAGTGGTACAATATGCTATATTCTGTATTGGTCTAATTGATTGTTAATGGTATCCTTTATTCTTCTATGTTCTGTATTTCCTGCAAACAAGAATTAAGTCTAGAGCAGGATTTCTCCCCCTTGGCACTATTGACATTTTGTGGGGTGCCGCCCTGTACATTGTAGGATGTTTAGCAGTACTCCTGGTTTCTACCCACCAGATGCCAGTAGTACTTCTTCAGATGTGACAACTAAAATCATCTTCAGACTTTGCTAAATGTCTTCTCAGGACAAAATCATCATGGTTGAACACCACTGATCGACAGACTAGACTCAGGTTAACGTATTTTTAGTAAGGATAATATATAACATCTCCATGGATTTCCTAATGCTTCATATTAAGAGAAACAATGCCATGTTGTTCAGCTATTACCCATGCTAAATAGAATCACTTGGTTAAGGTGTGGACTGCCAGCTTTCTCCAATATCATACTCACTTTGAAATTGGAAGTCGTGTGTGGTAGAACGCTTTGATTCCTGAATGTATCGTTTTCTCCAGAAACCCTTTATCTAGTGATTCTGAAACCCACTGATGATCTTTATGTACATTTATTATAATTGGTAGTTGCAAAAGTTATTCTATCTGTTTACAGTTTTGAGCTACCATTTCTCTGCCCTTCCCAGTAGTTTTTCTTTCTTTCTTTTTTTCTTTGTCTCTTTTTCTCTCTTTAACATTATAGAATCATGAATTAATTTTCTTAGGGTGTTATAGTGAATATTGTCTAGTATGGTCTGAACACTGTGTCCTTACATGGTCTTTCCTCTGTGCTCACTTGGAGAGAGGGATCTCTAGTACATCTTCCTTTTCTTGTAAGGACATCAGTTCCATTGGATTAAGGCCCCACCCTAATGAATCCTCTTAACCTTTGTTATGTATTTATAGGGCCTAATTCCAAATACAATCACACTGGGGATAAGACTTCTAAACACAAATATTGGGGGGAACACAATTCAGTCCATAACAGTTGGGTAGGATTTTCCTGGGATAACAAGAATAAGTGATAACAGGTAGGTTCTATGGGGGAAAGTGGAATAATAAAAATTTTGAGTTGTGTACTTAATATCTTAGTTGTAGCGTGCCCTCTTTTGTCGATATAGTGAAGGGACACTTTTTTAAAATTCAGGCTTTTGGGTAGGGAGGATGAAAATAAATTTGTCTTATGATTCTTTGATAATTCCCTTAATATCAACTTCCTGCTTTCCTACTGTCCCTTTCCAGGAAGTTTCTAAATGACACCCCTGCTTTCCAAGATACCCCTTGCAATCTAGAGTGCTACTCATGAGCTTGAAAAACCTGAAAACAATTACCCTTGGGCTTTCTAATCTCCTTTATTACATTTCTGATAGTAGCTTGTGTTCTGGCTCCCCAAGTCTGAGACCTGTTCTCAGTTATTTCCCTGCTTAAGGTGATGTGGCTACCTTTACAGGACATCCAGCATAGTGTATGTTTTCTCTTCTGCACCATCCCTATCTGACTCTGCTCCCCCGTGGTCTCCAGAGAAAGCTCTGCTGCCCTCAGACATTTATTGCACCTCTTACCTATCTGTCAAGATTCTATAAGTCTAAGCCTCTTTATTATGTTGACAGGTTTGCAGCTACCAGTAATTTTATTTTTTTTTTTCAGTTTTGATCTTTGGAGGTTGGGTTGAGAGATTGAGATTTGGTATGTGTTCATGTTTTAAACTATGCAGTTTTCAAAGGATACTATTTTATAGCCATAGTCATCTGTTTTTGTATTGATTACAAAAAATTAAGAAACTAATTTATTTGGATATTACAAAACAGACATCTAAATAAGTCTAGCAAATAAATAAATTTAATGTAATTTAAGACTGAAAGATAAAAACATTGAAATCTTGAGGGATACTGCAAAGCTTAAAAATAGGTATAACATCAATACGTATATAAGGAAATAGCTGTGTCTGACATTAGACAATGCCTCTCATATCTCAATTACAGGGAGTATAGTTAAGTCAGAACCCAATTGCTACGTTCTGAAACCAGGAAATGAGATCTTGCTTTCCACAGGCTGCTCCCAGCCTAACACTGACCTCTCTGTGCCTGGGAGGTGTGAAGTTCCTCTGGCTACTGATGTTGACTCAAAAACCCCTAAGGGTCTTGCATAACTTTGCTTAGACTGCAGTGAGGTCTCAGAGGCTTCACAGCATCCTCCCTTCTTTACTGCTTCTCCCTCACTCAAAGCCAGTCTTGCATCACAGTTTGACTATTCCCCACCTCTCGTCTTCCTCTCCATTTTTTTCTCATAGGCATTCTCCCTAATAAATTTATTACATTTCTACAATGAGTGGTAGAATTGCTTCTTGGAGTATCCAGAATAACAAAAATAACAAAGACAAAAGAGCAAATAAGCTAATATTCTACTTTAAAAGTTAAAAAGTGGCAGAAGAAAAGTGTAGTAAGAAGAGAAGAATGACAATACTAGGAATTGATCAAATAATTTTTTAAAACTTTAATAGAGATAGCAAAGCCAGAAGTTAATTCTTTGGAAAAAATAACTAACTAATCAAGAAGCTATAATTAGAAATTACTAGTAATAAAAAGTAGACATAGCTTTTGATAAGGCAGAGATTTACAAATATAAGGAAACACCATGAAGAGACACTGCTAATAAAAATGAAACCTTACATGAAACAAATTACTGACCAGAAAAATATAGCTTACCCAATATGACACTTTAGAAATAGAAAGGCTGAATGGATTTGTAACAGCAAGTAATTAAATTAAAATATAATAAATGAAAACTCTTCTTGCAGTGAAACTCCAGTATCAGAAAAGTTTATGCACAAGCTGTACTATTTAGGATATATGATTCCAATTTTTAAGGACATCTTCCAGAGAAGAGAAAAGCAGAAATACTTTCCAACTTTTTCCAATGTGTTAATTTAACTCTACTACTGCATCCAAAGAAAGATAATAGAAGAAAGGAAAATTACAGTTAATTTCACAGATAAATTTAGTAGCAAATACATTCATCAAGTGCAAGTAATATTAATTTAAATTTAGTAATTAAAAATTGCTTTGTCACAGTAGTGGAAGACATATTATAGCATTAGAACATCTGTTATGCAAATCATCACATTAAACAGACTAAAAGCAAAAATCAATGGCATGGTTATCTCAAATGTTATTTAAAAAGCATTTGCCAAAACTAAATTTATGCTTATAAGGAAAAACTTTAACACAGTAGCAATCAAAGTGGACTGTTAAAATCTGGTATCAAGTAGCAACATTTTAGAGCAAATGTTTTACTTAATAATGATTGGAAGCATGCTATCAGTTTAATATTTTACTTCAGGTCCCAGCCACTTCCAGAAAGGAAGACAAATAAATACAATTACAAGAGTTGGAAAGATACAAAATTACAATGATCAAAAATGATACAATTATCTATTTACAAAACACAAAATAATCTACAAGATATATTTTCTGAGAGTTTAGAGATATTGCTGGATATAAGATCAATTTTGTGTGTATACACTGGCAAAAATATGTATATCTGGATATCTGTATCTATGTATAATAAACACTAGTATTTGTCCAATGATAGATAAACTGAATAATTAATACCAGCCCAGAATCAAAGTTACACACTTATGGGCGGTTGATCTATCACCACAGTTGTCATTATAACTCAGTGATGAATAGAGAGGCCAATTAAAACTGCTGACTTTAAAGATGAATAAAAAAAGAATTAGCTTACCCAGTTATAAGAGTAATCCTTTTGTCTAGGTGATCAAATTTTAATGTCAATGCATATGTAATTCTGGTTTAATTACAAAAAAGCTAATTGTTAGTCTTCAATTTTTTTTTTTCCAAAGAGTTCATCCATGTATCTGTTTTGGCAAATTCAACTTCCCCCTAAAAACCCAGATATTAGAACAGCAACATATATAAAACACAAAATGGTTATGCTAAATCATTCTTAGCACAGATGTGGAATAAAAGATGATGATTTAAGAGGGGTGCTGGTTAATACTTTGTCACAATTTTATTCTTTCTTTGTGCATCATTCTCCAGTTCTGATTCATTTTACCATCTCTTATCCCACTATTTTCCTCCTTTAAATTATATATAAATTTTTTCTTCTTTACAACTCAATGCTAATAATTGAAGCTAAGTTGCTATTTTTTTCTGAACCATCAGAGTGTCTACAAATAATGCTTGTTAATTCCTTAGAGAAAACAAATATATGGATTAACACAAAGCATATTCTCGGTTGAGCAGAAAAGCTTGTTTTAGGCAGTGTCAGCAGGTTTCTTGTTTCTCGGATACTGAGATCAATTGAAATCCTTGAGAATACCTGTTTGGCAGCTTCGGTGCCAAGATAATTTGTCTACTTTTAAAATTACTTCTAGGAGAGATTTTGCAAATAGAGCGCTTACCTCGCATGTTTAATTACAATTCCATTATAATACATTCATTTTTCCAATGCAGATCTTGTTAAGTATTGTGTGTTTGCATATTTCTTCCTAATAATAGAGCACGCTTGAGAGTGTAGTTTGTGCCTGGTAAAATTAAGTCCCATTATAGATGCTTTATATAAACCCCTTGTTCCTATTATCCCTGGAACAAGATCTACATTTTACCAGCTCTATTGTGTTTCACTTCTCAGATTTGGTAAGCACTCATCCTGTAAAGCTTCACACTTCCTTGATTTTATAAGAAATCCGTGGTAGCATGTCAGTGTTTGGCATGGGAGTGAAAGAAGGGTATCTTTTTCCTGTTTTGGTTTTAAATCGAGGCTTTTCTCTGGTTGGGCTTGAATACTTTCATGAAACATTTCTCATTTTGCAGGGATAACAGTAACATGTTTATTTTTATGTTTAGTTTTCATAGTTCCTAAGTTATGTATAGATGATTATTACTTCTAATTGAAATGGGGAAAGTATTAATTCTATAAGATCATTAAGAACTTTTGAGGCAGTGCATGGTTGTTGTGAAATCTAGGGTTCAAAGCATCCCCTTAAGAGATTTTACTTGTGAGGTTTGTAAGTTTTCTTTTTTCTTTTTTCTTTTTTTTTTTGAGACGGAGTCTCGCTTTGTCGCCCAGGCTGGAGTGCAGTGGCCGGATCTCAGCTCACTGCAAGCTCCGCCTCCCGGGTTCACGCCATTCTCCTGCCTCAGCCTCCCGAGTAGCTGGGACTACAGGCGCCCACCACCTCGCCCGGCTAGTTTTTTGTATTTTTTAGTAGAGACGGGGTTTCACCATATTAGCCAGGATGGTCTCGATCTCCTGACCTCGTGATCCGCCCGTCTCGGCCTCCCAAAGTGCTGGGATTACAGGCTTGAGCCACCGCGCCCGGCCTGTAAGTTTTCTCTACCGGAACATAATCAAAGTATTTACAAATGTATTTTCACTTGTCATTCTAATATGTACTGACTTATTTAGAAATAGATGTATTAAAAAATGCTTACATTGCTTTTGATTCATGTTTAATCTGAAATAGCATTTTGGCCACTCTCTTCTTTTATATTTAACTTTGGCACACATTTTGTTTCAAACTAGTGAGGCAATTTTTACTTTTAGAAATTCTCCAAGTATTTTAAATAAAAAGAAAGCAACTAAAATATGTATGACATTACACATCACTAAAATCGTTTATTGTACTGTTGACTCTTGGTCAAAAAGAGACTGAGCTATTCCTAGGCTATATTTAACTATGGACAGATTGGAAGTAGATTTTCATTTAGGAAGGGGTTCCTCCAATTCTTATTTGTGATTCTAAGACATAGAGGAAGACTGGTAAAGGATACAAGGGGTGATATCAATAATATGGACTCATTTAAAATGGAGTTGCCAGACTTTTAAATGTGATTCTACAGAAATTGCCTCTCTTGTGAATTAATTTGCCTTAGACAGAGACAGAACAAAAAGGGAAAAAAACCCTAAAAGATGTAAAACCAAACCAAAATCATAAATGAAACCTTTGCTATAATGCAATATAGGATTCAGAATCTGGTAGTTGCTATTGCAAGTGGATATGTGGTCCTGTTTACTGGTTTCTGAGCTCAGAAGTAGAACCAGAGAGGATCTTTAGGTGAACCATGGCTTGGACTCCTTGTCCAACTGGAAAATGACTTCTACTCTTGGAACCCCGGCTCCCTCATGCATAGCACAGTCAAATGATTTGTGGAATCATTGTAAGAATAGGAAATAATCTATATGACTGTTTACCCAGGATACCTTAGGGCCTCAATAAAGGGTGATAATTTCTTACTGCTAGGAAACAGAAATGCTTTCTGTCATTTCCTTCTTTCCTCCAAAACCACAGTATATATAATGAGGTTTTATGGCTAACTTGTCTGAAATCAAAATTCGGAATATTTGCAAATCGATTACTGGAACATCCACATTGGTGTTAGGTGACTCTTCGCTGGCCTGCCAAGTGACATATAGTGCATGCTTTTGGGAGTTTTCTCAGTTGATTAGGGCCATTTAAAAAGTGATTGTCATCTTGATAAAACTTAAGGAAAACGTTAATACACTATTTTGTATTTGAAGTGGCTGTTGATGTTTTCTTCTTTAGAGAATAAACTTATGACTTTAGACATTTTTGACTTGAATTTGGAAGTTAATAAATATTTTCCCTAAATGATTTCTTTTCTCCCTCACAACATTAGGTTGTAGGAAAAAGTTTTCTTATGTTTTAAAGAACACAAATTGAAGCAATCAGTCTAAATGAGAATTGGGACTCATCTGTTGGTTATTTTATTAAAAATCATCTCTGCCTCACTGTGTTCACTACTATAAAATGTAAAGCAGCTCTGACAATAGCAGTAAGAGCTCAGAGTCAATGTACTGAGAAATCCTTTTCATGTTAGGTCATGGTAAGTCAAGTAACTGGATTTTTCTAGAGTGCTGTCTTAATTTTGCTTTGTGTCTAATTGTTGTCATTGAAATACAGAAAGGATTTTTCCTGGAGACCATCATTATCTGCTTTCTCTCTCACTTAACAGTTTTTTATGGAGCACACATACAGTGTGTGTCTGGTGCTGGGCTTATGAGCAAAATGACACAGTCCTGGCTTCATAAAGCTTGCATTCCAGTTGTTGTTAATGATTACAATTTTAGGTATGTTTTCAACAATATCAAGCAATGACAGTTGAAGAATGAGTAAATAGCTATGTTTAGAAAATGATCCAACATTTTATCCTTAGGAATAATCACAATACTACAGTTTTTACGAGAAACTCAAGTGATTCTGTTATTCATACTTATTTTTTAGAACCAGTCTGTGTTTGCCCAATTTCCTTTTATACCATGTCCTCCCCAAATCCTAGCTTTCCATAACTGGACAGACTCCTCTTGGTCTTGCAGTGTTCAAACATATTTCCTGCTTCCTGTGCTTGGTACAGTCTGGGCTTGGCTGTGCTTTTCTGCCTTGTTAAACTTCAAGTTGCAGCTTAAATATCATTTCCTCAAACAACCTTCTCCTTTTACCTGATTTATTGCAGGCCGTTCTATGATACTCAATTTTTTTCCTTTGTAAAAAGATGCCCAATTTTACTCATATTCTATTTGCATTTTTAATGTCATATATTCAGTTCCTCTTTGTTTCTTGATACATAAATATGCTCAATAAATATTCATTCAGTAAATATAGTGTTGGATATTTATGTACTTTTTCTCAGTGTTTAATAAGAAATTGATGTCATTAAGTGAACAAATATTTTAGTACTTACTCTACAAAGAATGTACTTTTACATTAAAATTTTCAGAAAACATGTTTCAGTAATTTCTGCATTATCTGAAATTCATTTAACGCTAGAACACACTAATGGTTAAAATTCACAGTTGAGTAAGAATTAAAATATTTTAGGAGTTTCTCTTCATCATCAGATGCAAAGCAATGGAATTCTATTTCCATTTGATAAAATTATTGTAATTTTTTATGGTAAACTCTGAGAGCTTAAAATATTACTTGATTTTTTATTTATCATTTTAAGGTACATGCAATTAAATGCTTTTTAAATTAGTGGATTTTCATATGATTCTTGGAAAAGAATAATGTGATAAGAAACAGTTTTACAAAATAACTAAAACTGCTAATAATTTTTATAAGATTTTTAATTTTTAATATATGTTATATGCATATATTTATCAAATAATTTGTATGTTTTGATAAATTTGTAAATAGTAAAACATCAGAAGGCATTATTTAAGCTTTGTTGTTGCTACTGCTAAAATCATTACTTAAAAAAAAATCTTAAGAGTTAAAATTTGTTCATTCAGACCATGTATTACTTATTTAAAACCTTGGTTCTACTTGTTATCTGTTATTTAGTGTTAAATCAATTTATTTAATTTTAACATTTAAAAGAATCCTACAAGTTTGCAAAGACTTGACACAGCATATTTGTCCTAGCCCAAAAATACATTTGCTCTCCTTATATTAATTTTTCATTACTAAGTTGCTGCCTTTTTGTGGCAACTTTATTATTTTTATTCTGACAAGTGAGGCAATGATAGAAACTTTAAGTATTAATCTTAACAATGAAAGTAATGTAATGTACTAAATTAAATTGTGATATATTTTCACCTCATATTCCCAAACAAGCATCCCAAATGTCAAACTACATCATCTAAAATTTGACCCTTAGTTTATTATACATAATAGGTAAATGTGCCAAGAATGTAATTTTGGTTTCCTACATTTTAGAAGCCAGAGCATCTCTTAGATTTGGGAACAGAACATTTTCTACAATAATGGTACAATTATATATATATGAAAAAGCAGTTTTTAGGCTTTTATATCATAATTTATTATGATATTATAAAGGATATTTTTGAAATGTAACATTTTTCTAAATGTTGACTAAGTTGATGGGTTTTTAGAATTTAACATGTCATAGCAACAGATTTTATAACAGTATGATAATTATAAAGTATGCTGCAATCAAGCCATTATAATTAACAATGTAAAAACAAGTAATTTAGAATGTTTATCCTTTTGAGATATTTTTAAAATGCCTCATACTTTAATCATCCTAAATAGTTTGCAAGGAATTTTGAGTAGTTGACCCTCTTCTGTCCATACAATACCACAAATGTGGCATTTGTGGTATTGTATTTATGGTATTATATGTATGGTACCATACTAATTTTACTAGTAAGAAAACTTAATAAGACAATAAATGTCCAGAATTAGACAGTGAGTAAGTGGTGGAACCAGGATGAGATTCTAATAGATTTTCTACTGTAAAGAGTTACTCTGTTGTATAGATATATGCAATAAATTACATTGATGTCCATATGCCCAAATATATGAGAGAAATATACATTTTTAAAAAAAATTTATATTACCACAGTGTTGCTCCTTTAAGTATTACATTGCTAGACAAAGTGCTTTCTAATTACCTTGATTAATTTCACTTCTCACAAACCTCATCAGATTAGATAAATTGTCCACATTGGGGTAGATGAAGTTACCTGACTAAGCTTATCCAGAAGATAAATCGTGAAGTCAGATTAGAATGCATAGCTCAGGACTATAACTTACAGCAAAAAAAAAGCTACTATTCACTTCTACTTACAATGTCCACAAAAAAAAATTATAGCAGATGAATATAATTGCACCTCATCATAATGAGCACTTAGATGTAATAAAATTGCAGAAAATAAATACATTTGATACTGCCTCTTTAAAACATAAAAACACTAAAATAATAAAAACCAAAGGAGATGTTAAAATTATCTTAAATCGGAATTTCTAAAGTAGGCTTCTGGTCATTGATGGTTATAAAAATCTCCTCATGTTGATATACCATGCAGCCTTGGTTGAAAACCATGGGAAGAGGGCAGAGGTAGACAAAACTTTAGTGTAAAGGACCACAAAGTAACTATTTAGGGCTTTACTACCTGTATGGTCTCTCTCTCAACAGTTTAACTTAGCCTTTGTGTGTGAAGGCAGTTATAGGCAAAGTGTGAAGCACGGCTGTGTCCCAATAAGATTTTCTTTGTAGTATTGTTTCAATTTTATATAATTTCACATTGAAAATATTTTAATGTAAAATTTTAAAATACAAAATTATAAAGTATATATATGTATTTCAATATAAAATTAAATTACTTTTCTTTCTTCGTTTTTTTTTTTTTTTTGAGACGGAGTCTCACTCTGTCGCCCAGGCTGGGCGTGATCTCGGCTCACTGCAAGCTCCAGCTCCCAGGTTCCCGCCATTCTCCTGCCTCAGCCTCCCAAGTAGCTGGGACTACAGGCGCCCACCACCACGCCTGGCTAATTTTTTGTATTTTTAGTAGAGACGAGGTTTCACCGTGTTAGCCAGGATGGTCTTGATCTCCTGACCTTGTGATCCGCCCACTTGGGCCTCCCAAAGTGCTGGGATCACAGGCGTGAGCCACCGCGCCTGGCCAAAATGAAATTACCTTTTGCATTACCTTTTGGCAACTGCGAATGTTGCATAGATAGATGGATGGATGGATAGATAGACAGACAGATAGATAGAAAGATAGATATATAGCATTTATCTATTCCCTAGATAAATGAGTGAATGAATAAGTGGAATATATCCAATCAAAATTGCCCACAAAATGGTTTTGTGTCTTCTCCACTGAGAATGTTCATCAGTTGAGAGTGGAGATTAATGTGTTCCCAAGAGCAGCAGTTTTTCACTTGACACATGTATTTGAAAAATATGGTCCATATGGCTGTAGAGATAGTTATATGAACCAAGAGGAAAAGTCTATTTATCTACGGTTTGGCCTGATCTTCAGACTTTTGTATTTTTCTCATGTTTTCAAACAAATAGAATTTTCTTTTTAAAATTATATCAATGGACATATCCATGAACCTTTCTTAATGGGAGTCTGTTTGTCGGTGGCGTTACCTTTTGGCAGTTGCAAATGCTGCATGCTGCTTTTTTGTGTTTTCTGTGTGTAGCTAGAGAGATTGCAAGCTGAAAACAGCTCGGAATGGGACAAGAGGGAAATACTTGAAACAGAAAAGCAGGGACTGGAGAGAGAAAATAGAAGGTTGAAGATCCAGATGAAAGAAATGGAAGAGCTCTTGGATAAGAAAATTAGATTAAGTGCAAACTCTCCAAGTCCTGATTTCAAGAAGTCACAAATTGACCTGCAAGAGAAAAACCAGGTATGGGTGCTCCTTGGAGCAAATTCTCACTGTCTAATCTCACCCTCATGCCTATGCCGAGTCTGTCTTCACTGGTACATGCCTCCACATTTGGCTATTTCCTTTTGTGCTAGCTAACACCTGATACCCCTTGCTCTTCTGCCCACTAGGATGTAAAATAATGTTGTTCATGCATCTGAAACAAAGTGTGTCAAATGTTAAAATATGACAAATCTTCAGACAGTTTCGAGATTTCCAAAAGGAGGAAGAAAAATGAAGTAAGAAATAGACCTTTCTGGTTTTTTGTTTCTTATTAAAGCTTTGTCTCAGTATTTTCTAAGCTATTGATCTTATTTCCAGTAAAGATTTTTTCATTAATTCAAGCAACTATACAATAAGCACTTGCTGGTAGCTATGGTAAGTTCTACATAAACATTTAAATTTAGCTGAAACTCACTGTTTCTGGTTCTTTTTTTGTCAGTTTCAGAACGATTATTTTTGAGCTAATTAAATGCATAATTTTTCAAATAATTTTTCCAGCCTATGGTACAAATCTTAAAACCAGAATAACATTCCTAATTTGAATTTGGGAAATTTAATTTTAGATGTGTTTTATCCCCAAGCCAATAGATATAGTTTGTGCTATAGGCGGACATTTTTTTGATAGTTTACAGATTTTTAAACGTGTTTTTAATGACAGTCTTATAGTTTTAATGTGGGTTTGTGTCAATATGCTGCAAATTTTATTTTCCTTGTTTCTATTTTTCAATTACATATAGCATCTTAATGCACAATTCTATTTCTCACTCAATTCCTGTAACAGTTTTCAAGGGTGAGTTTGATAAGTTCATAGTTTTGAGATATATGAGTCATTCATACTCATATAAGCTCTAAAAGCTACATGGCCAGAAAAATTGAATTCCGTATTGTTTTGTCATTCTTTCATGAATCTAGGGATTTATTGCAAATGCAAGATTAAATTGTATTAGTGTTTCATGACCTAGCAATGCAAATATCTAAAGTTAAATGTTATAGTCCGTGACCATAATTTTCTATTGTACTGATTCATAAACTATCTATAATAATGTATTTGATTCTGACATAAGTACACTGATAAATCTGTAGACATCTTTTTTGGACATCTCTACTCTAAACAGCACAGAATCATCTCAATTATGGACTGTGGATTGATTACAGAAATACTTTTTATTTGATTTATTTAAACAAGACAAACATTTATTTGTATTATTCTCTGTGTCAGTCACTGTTCTATATGCAGGTAATGAGAATAGTAATTAATGAATCATTATCCCCGCCTAGCATGGGCTTAGAGTCTATGCAGGGAGTCATACAAATTTTTATAAATAAAACACTATAATAACTGCTAAGAATAAAGTGGCAGGGGACATAGATTAAGAAGCAATTGATTATATATTTAATTTTGGCACCTTTCTAGTTGTACCAAAATGTCATAATATAAAGTGTGTCTTTCAGGAAAAATTGAGGCCTGTTTGGAGCTGGCATTGTCGTAACCTGTCATCAGGGCACACCTATTCCAGACCTGGTCTCTTTGACGACAGTGTAGTCATTTGGACTAGGACTAAGCAGAACTTGGAAACTGGGAGGATCCTCGAAGGTCTAAGTCAGTGGGTATGCTGATCACTTAGAAGACTGTAGGATTTTTTAAGTATAGATCATTTTGATGGTGGGGGTGGCATTGGTGATTTTTACCCTCTTCATTATAAATTCAGACTATCTGCTGGAACTAAAATAATCACTTATTTTGGAACAGTAGCACGCCAAAATTCTTAGTGTAACAGGAACTTCCCCAGAAGCTCAAAATGTCAAGATTATGATGTCCTCAAATGTCAAATGAATCAGAGCTGTGTACAGAATATGCCAAGGTTCAGGGAATAATGTAGATTTTATCATAACACAAAACCATATTGTAGTTTTAACACTATTTCAATAAGAGTTAATTTATATGTATATAAGTACCATGGATGAATACCATGGTGCTATGTGCATGTGCGTATGTGTGTGTGTGTGTGTGTGTGTGTGTGTATACCATGTATAAGTACTATGTCTACATATGTATAGAAGTTCCATACATGAGTGAGGCAGTGAAAGAAGGTGCTAGCATGTAAAGGCCACTAGTGCAAACACTGCTTGAATCTTAGTCTCTAAAAGAAATATAAGATCTCTTACTACATGACATTTGCATTTAAATCACACTTACCAAAGGTTTGTGGCAGACATAAAGCTGCCTGCTACTCATTAAGAACCCCACATAAATTTAAAAAAAATATGTTGGGTTTTAATATTCTAACTGTTCAATAAAATTTTTGTAAGTCCCTATTAATTGAAAAAGGTATGACTTTTTACAGGGCTTTACATTTGATTTTTTTTTATTTCAGTGGTATAGGGAATACATTTTTAAAGAAAATGCCTTCCAGTTTTAAATTGCACTATTAATTCATAGAAAAATAATTTTATTTACATGAGTAATCTTATCACATAAATCTCCATTGAGTAGTTGCTTTTATATACTATGTTTAAGGATATGTGTACATCATCCTTTTACAACTTAAAAAATGCGATAATACACTTGAACTTTTAATGGACAGACTGAAAAATTACTACTCTGGTAGTAACTATTTTTAAAGCATAAACCAATGTAGTAGACTTTTCTAGAACAACCATTGCATGAAGATCTTTCGATTTGCTGATGCTCTTGGAAATAGTGGCACTGTTCCATGGTCCCTGGCATCAGCATAATTGACAAAACGACACCAGACAACAGAACTTCGGTGGCAGTATCGAGTGCTCTTCTCAGCATGAAGTCTGCATTATAAATGATGGCAAAGATGTTTAAGACCTAGATTTGTAAAAACATAAGTAAATCCAAGAGTATGCTTTAAGGGAGAGAAATGCAGCTACATTTGAAAGTCCGATTTCACAGACAATAGTAAATTATGTTAGTGATGTTTGATCATTAGAATGTACATTTCCATCCAACATTAAAAAAATCCACCTGTCCTTATTGGACTAACTGATATGACAAAGTTTTTTTTAAAAAACATCTTCAATACACTCAGAAAATGTGAATTCAATAATTTGAGCTATTTGTCAGAAGTTTTTCTTAGTTTTCTTTCACAAGATCAAGGTAGCTAAAACATTTAAGTATATCAAAAATTATAGTGGCATCAAAAGTGGGGTGTGCATGTCACACTGTGTTCAAAAAGCTCTTTTTGAATCTCTATGTTTATAATATATATTAGTACAATAGCATATCTATAGAACATAAATAAGTTAACATATATAAAGGGTGAAAGTTGGTAAGCTCATAACTTTATAGGAACATAAAAAGAACATGTATCAACTATTTTATTTATCCCATTAGTTAATGAGGAAACCAGTAAGTTACTACAGCCAGTTCAAAGGAGAATCTAAGTGTCATACAACTAGGCACCCAATAATGCCGAAATGAATGTGCTTAATGGATGCAAGAGTGGCTCTTCCATCGTGGGTGGGGAAATAAATTGCACTGTCACAAAATAATGTTGTCCTACACGTTTATGGACAAGAATCAGTTGCATGGCCATGGATCATCTATAAATTACAGGGTTTTGGGTAAAATATCTTAATGATATCAACGTTGCAGGACATTATAGAATCAGAAAACCTTACCCGAGGAATGTGTTAGACACAACCTCCAGGAATCTTTGTTGATCATTGCAAAGACTTTCGCAATTTTCTCTGGCAATATAAGTTACTTGATGTGCGTGTGTAATAAGTCTATATATGAGTACATCAACAAACACATGGGGAGTGTTATTCTAGACTAGGGATGAACAAACTTTTTTTGTAAAGATCAAGATGGTAAATGTGTTAAACTATTTAAGTAAGCCACATAAGTCTCTGTGGCATATCCTTTTGGAAACTTATAAGCCTTCGAAACCATAGAGAATATTTCATGGGAGGCACACAAACAGGTCTGGAGCCAGATTTGGTTCATAGGTCATGGCTTGTGGCCTCCTGCTATAGCCCAGGGGCCTCTGGCTTACAGAAGGGGCCAAGAAGGCAAATGTGACAGAGTTAGGTTCAGGGTGAAAAAACAAAACAGTACCTCTCCCTAGCTGGAAAGCAGTGCTTTCCTGGGAGGCATTCATATTCAAAGCACTAGAAATATTGTTCTGGCCACACAAAACCCTCTGGGGTAGATTTTCCACTTGGGTTCGTAACCTGGTCTACACAGTCTACATTGAGCCATGGCCATCATTTTAGAACTGTCAGCCAAGGATCTCTGCCTCTATTTCTCAGCCAGATTTCAATTATTATACTGGTGTCTCTTACTTGTCCTAGTTCCCTTCGTGGAACCAATTTTGTCTTACTAATTTCAGGAAATGCATTGCCACCTCCTGTGCATATAGCAGGTGTACAACAAAGACTTGCTGAATGAAAATAAGTTGATGAACCATGACACATACATTTTTAACATGAAATATGTAGATGCTTATGCTATATTTCTGCTGAGTATTTCAGCATAGTTTGAGAACATAACTGGTAAGTCTTCAGAATGTAGCTGATCAGAAGACATTTCTCCAAATGACTTATTTGTAATTTGGAAAAAAAATCTGAACATTTCCCAACATTGCTATTCAAAAACTAGAGAAATTATGGTTTGAAAATACAGACAGTTAAGAAATTAGCATTAGAAATTTTTTTGGAAGCCAACCTGCTAGTCACTGAGTTTAACTGATATTAATATTTATGCTTAGCTTTAATGGAGACACATACATATTAAAATCACAATTTAAAAGCTATTAAAAACAGAAATGACATTAAAAGTATGAATTTATAGAAATTAAAAACAAACATTCTGGTGTTATGTGATAGTCCTATTTAGAAATTATGTATTATGTCATCATCTATTTAGAAAAACAAAAACAAAAAAACCTTTAGATTTTATTAAAGTTAAAAAATTGTATATGATGCTACCATGGTATGTAACTAAGGATAAGTTTCTAAAACTAGCCACAATATTTTATTATTATACTATTTGAAAGATGGCTGGGCACGGTGGCTCACATCTGTAATGCCTGCACTTTGGTAGGCAGAAGCGGGAGGATGACATGAGTTCAGGAGTTTGAGACCAGCTTGATCAACATGGTGAAACCCTGTCTCTACTAAAAATACAAAAATTAACTGGGCTTCTTGGTGACGCAGGCCTGCAATCTCAACTACTTGGGAGGCTGAGGCAGGAGAACGGCTTGAGCCCAGGAGGCAGCAGTTGCAGTGAGCCGAGATGGCACCACTGCATTCCAGCCTGGGTGACAGAGACTCTGTCTCAATAGAAAGAAATAAAGAAAAAGAAAGAAAGAAAAAGAAAGAGAGAGAGAGAGAGAGAGAGGGACGGAGGGAGGGAGGGAGGGAGGAAGGAAAGAAAGAAGGAAGGAAGGAGAAAGAAAGAAGAAAGAAAGAAAGAGAAAGAGAAAGGAAGGAAGGAAAGAAAGAAAAAAGAAAGAAAGAAAGAAAGAGAGAAAGAAAGAAAGAAAGCAAGAAAGCAAGCAAGCAAGAAAGAAAGAAAGAAAGAAAGAAAGAAAAAGAAGAAGGAAGGAAAGAAAAAGAAGACTTTTATTTTTTAAAGTAATTTTACATAAATTTGTTCAGGAGAATTTTTTTATTAAACACAAGTCAAAATCAGGAATGTTTTGCACTAAGATTAAAGGGCATAATTAAGTGAATTCATAACACTGAGGATAATCAGTACATCCCCTATGATAGGAGACAAAATAAATGAATTAAAAATAGGGGAACTACTTTACAGCATTTATACTCAGGAAACAAATTAAAAGAATAACATTGATTGATCCTAAACTATTTTAAAAGAATTTTAGCGATAGCCTAAAATTAATGAAGCATGAAATTAGAATAATTGGTGGTGTCATTTTTGTTGAGGCACCTGCGGGAACATTAATAGAGAAATTCTCTGTGGTAAATTCTAGAGATCATATTCCATTGTTCAAAGGTATGGATCCTAAAGTCTGTAATCTAACATCAATAATAACCTCCACTAGGGTAGTTAGGTAAATACAAGACCAGAAAGAGAAAGTTTAATGATAAACTGAAAATCAGAAAAACTCTAACATCCAGAAAAATAAATGTATCTATAATTTAAAAAAATGGTAGGGATTGGATAACACTGAACTCATGCCTTAGCTGGAATTAGATTCTATTTGTCAATAATTAACTTGACCACACATTATACATTACTTATAGTTTAACTAGTTCTTTCTCTTTCACTATAATGTTGATGAATTGCCAAAATTAAATTTATGAAATATTAGGGGCCTACTAAGAAGTTTATATAGGATTTTGAATAAAAGTCATAAAGTTAGCCAGGTGCAGTGGTTTGCACCTATAGTGCCAGTTACTTGGGCAGGTGAGGTAGGATTCTTTGGACCCAGTTGTTTGAGACTGGCCTGAGCAACATAGCAGGAACTCCATCTCCAAAAACAACAACGATAACAACAACAACAACAACAAAAACTTTGCAAAATATTGATCGTAGATGTTGTAAAATTGTCGGTTGGTTGGGGTTTCTCTGACATATGCTAGTAGCACATTTCCATCATAATTATCAGCATAGGAAATGAAGAATTAGCTCAACAGAAACAGAAAATTAGGTTACTGAACAATTGCATTATTAGCATTCTTTCAATCATATCAGCAATTACAGATTTTCTTTTGATAATTAGTTTATATTTATTTACTTGGAATTCAGAGACCCACAATTGTACTTGAGATACTTTAATGTGCATATTCAAATTTAAGGCACAAATGAATAATCCAGGGATCTCTTAAAATGCAGATTGTAATCATTGAGCTGGGGTGATGTCTGTGATACTCAGTATTGATCAAGTTTCCTGGTGATGCCATTGCTTTTGTTTTAGATCAGACTTCCAAGTAGTGAGGTGCTAGAGGGAACCACACAAAGTAGGCGGTGAGGCCTGTTAATAATTGTTGGTTGGTTAATAGGAAAAAAGTATGTGGAAATAGTTGTCCACCAAAGAAAAGTCTTTCCCCTCAACTGGAATTGCAGTTTTCCACATTTGCACATCTCCTCTGGATCTACATTTTTATGCAAGTTCTCAGAGTGCCCCTATCATTCCAGTCTCTTATTTTCTTTGCCTTTCATTTATTGGAGAGTAGCGGGAAGTGTTTTCCTGAAACTCATGGAGGGATTTGGCCACCATAGCTCTGACCCTGAACTGAATAGACACCATTTTTCCTAAACAGTTCACTTTCATCATCCTCAGGTCATGAAATAGCCTCTCAGATAATATTTTCTGGAAGTTGATGGAAAACTTCCTACTGTCGATGTGAGATATAAACCTCCTCCTTTCTGAACCCTGATCTGATTCTGTAGGTCTGGGATAAAGTCTGAGATTCTGCACTTCTACCAGGCTTCCAGGTGGTGCTGATTCTGCTGGTCCACAGACTGCACTTGGAGTAGCAAGCACTTTGCCTATGGCAATTTTTAATAATTACTCTGGACCCTTGCATCGAATCACTTGCAATTCATTTCCACTCTACTACCAGAATTATTTTTCTTTGATTACATGTTTCCACCCATTTTCACCTTTTAGTCCTTTGAATTACTTCATGCTTTCTTCCTCCATAGGACCGTTCCATAGGTTTTTCTTTCTGGAGGAAAAAATATCATTTCATATATAAATTTATTTTATAACCAGGTTTCTCTAAGATGGTCAAGCTCAGGTTCCTGTAAATTAAACAAACAAGTAACTTAAATGCATGTGCACATTTAGGCAGTATCACAGCTGGGCAGAGATAGGAAATCGAAGAGCAGCATGGATTCCGTAATATCTCTCAGTCCCCAACATTATATGGGTCAGAGGTTTGAGCTATTATCTTCATTTAGCAACCTCTTTATAGACCTATAGGACCTTTTCTGATACACAAAACTGGTAGTTATAGTAAGTGACAACATATTCATCTAACCAGTACCCATCTGCACCATGTTTAGCAGTGCGGCATCCACCTGAGCCCAGTGCTCTCCTATTGCTTGTTTACCTCTTAGAGATCTGCTTTTGTTGCAGCTTCTGGCAGCCCTTCTCATGAAGCCTGCTACAGTTCTTCTCTGGTCTCATTTGTTTTCTTAAGTCATAGTAATTTTTCTGATATTAACTAGGATTTTCCTTCCTTAGAAAAGCCTTTCCTGATCTACCTGAATAGATCACATAGCTGTTGCAGTTTTTGCAATTGTCTAGTTGTTTGTGAGATCATTTGATTAGTATCTCTATTGCATGTGACTAGGAGATGGATAAAGGATTGCATTATGTTTGCTAATTCATATATCCCTGTAACCTAGCACACTTTTCTCATACTAGGTCTTCAAAAACATTCATGAAAGGGATAAATTTTTTAAAAGAATGAGGGATTTGTAGTTTAAGATAGGCAATACTTTGTGTGCATGAGTCATCATACTAAAAATACTAAGAAATAAAGGTGAATGAGTTTTCATAGATGCACAAAGAGAGGGAAGCTAGAATCTAGAAGTCAGGATGAATGGATAGCAAATATTCACATAATTGAGAGGCATAGACAGAGGGGAGTTTGACACACAGAAAAACGTAATTCTGGGCTTGAGAAATCAAAAAAGAATTTTAGATACCTCTCCGGTCCTAAACTCTTTTCATGCTCTTACACTCCCTTTCCTCCCTTTGTTCACATTTTTGAAATTTCAGGAGGACAGATAAAAGATAAGACAAATGAGAGGAAGGGAAATGAAAAGTGGGGTTTGTGCTCACTACAAAAGGATAAGACATAATAACCAAGGAGAACAAACACACAAGTGTAATATTTATCAAGAGAAGTCTTGATTTTTCTGTGACAAAAAACGTAGACTTGCAATTTCCAGACATTATTTTTATATGATCTATAGTATAAAGAGTATGATCTATAGTATCTATAGTATCAATGCTGATTTGCTTTATCCAATATATGGCACAAAATCTTCTTTATAATAGCTCATTTCTTCCACTGATATGAAGTCTATTTATTCTCTACTGCAAATGATAATTTTGAAAACAAAACGTTTTTGGAGAAAGTGGTCCATATTCCTTTGAGAAAAGCCCCATGTCTCAGGAGAATTGTTTTGGAAGCTTGTTTACTGAAGTCATTCTGGCAACTGAATCCCTTCATTCGCTTCACATAATGGATCGCTTTCAGAAAGTTAATGTGTCTGGGCAGTAATTGATGTGTCTTAGGAAAATGATGAATTCATCTAAAAGTTAAAGTTGATTTAAAGTTGATTCCTAATGAATTTGCATTAATGACAGTAATCCATATTCGAGGAATTACAATATGTTTATTTTATTTAGTAACTTTGACTTCGAAAATATTTTATTTCCAGTCAGTGGTTTAGCAGGCAACCTATCCATTTGTTAAATTTTCCTGATATAGTATGTTGTTTTTCTTCCAAATCGTACTATTATTTATAAAATCATTCATTTAAGAATACACAGTTACATTTTTTACTGTTATGAAATAGAAATTATTATAGATAACATTATATTGGATAATTTCCTGTTTTTCTTTAACTGTTTACGTAGCTTCAATAGCTGAAATACCCTATAAATTCTATTTTTTAAATGTATCTATTAATAAAAATTTATATTATTGTGAAGAGAATTTTGATATATGGAAAAATTCACGTTTTTAAAATATAAAATGTGTTCTATTTCGGTAATTAAATTGGAAAGCCATTTCTTTTGAAGAATGCCCTGCTTGCAGTAAATGCTAGGCTACATGTAGGTCCTTCGTAAATTGATAATTTAGTTATTGAGTGAAATGTAGAAATACACCCAGGATTTTGTGTACATTTTAAAGTGTATGAGTGGGATTGTGTGAGTTGGATGGAATAAAGTTCTTTTGCCAAGTAATTGCTTAAGTTAGCAGAGATAAAGAATCATAGTTTTAAAGGACCGTTTCTTAATGCCATGCAGAAAGCACATGCTGAAAGATCCCTACTGGTTTGAAACAATTGCAAAAGTAGCATGACATTTACCCTAATGTAATATGATTGTTCATGCCTACTCTCAAATCCATGCATACACACACACACACACACACACACACACACACACACACACAGAGAGAGAGAGAGAGAGAGAGAGAGAGAGAGAGAGAACTGACTTTTACAAATCTAGTTCTAAAATAGGAGAGTTATCCTTTTCCCTGTTTTGTGATTCTCCACGGAAGCAAAGCTAAGTGGATAAGGTTTTGTATATAGGAAACATTATTACTAAGAATAAATTAGTGATAGGAGGAGTTTTACATCCTTTTACTTTCATATTCTCTTAGCAATGACTGTTATGTTTTGCTAAAATCATGAACATTAAATCTCAGTCCCTACAACAGTGTTTGGCACATCCTCATAACTGTGTGTCAAATGCGTAAGTTTACGTATTGATGCTTCTGCTATTACTATTTGAATTTAATTATGTGTCTTGATTTGTTTTCAACTCTTATACTTCCCTTTTCTTTGATCAATAAGGCAAATGTAAGGGTATTGGAAATTTATATTATCCTTTAAAATCTCCTTCATGTGTATCAAACAGATGATATGTTAACCCATATCCAATTAAAATAAAGATGCAAAGTTTGACAATTTAAATCACTTATATTTAACAAAATATCATAGCATAAATTAAGACATTTATGAATGCCAGATATGAAATTATATATTTTTAATGTTTGATGTAACTAGCATACTAATAATCCACTATATTATTACAAAATAATTTTGCAGTTCACATCACAGTTATTAGTTGACATAAATTAGCTTGATTTAAAGGAATGATAAGAGAAATAATTATTTACATTCTTATTTAAAAGGACATAAAACACTATGGTTGCAAAGGTTATTTAAAATTAAAACTAAAATGCAAGTTTGAGTTAAAATCATAAGATTAGTGTAAAGTCAGATAACTTTAACAGATCTGAGCCATTCACTATTTTTTCTTTTTTCTTCTCTTTTTCATTAAAGTGAAATTACATAACATAAAATTAACCATTTTAAAGTGAGCATTTAGTGGCATTTAGTAGGTTCACAATGTTGTGGGACCGCCCTGTCTATTTAATTCTAAAGCATTTTCATCGCCCTAAGAGGAAACCCAGTAAGCATGATGCAGTAACTCCTCATTCCTCCCTCCCCTAATCTCCTAGCAACCCCACTTATGCTTTCTGTCATTGTGGATTTCTGGATATTTCATATAAATGGAATCATACAATATATAACCTTTTATGTCTGGCTTTTTAAATTTATCATAATGTTTTCAAGGTTCATGCACATTGTAGCTTGCATCATTACTTCACACCTTTTTGGGTACTTCATTCCTTTTGGGCCTATCTGGTATTTGCTCATCTCTTCATCAGCTGGTGGATATCGAGTTGTTTCTACCTCTGGCTCTTTTGAATAGTGTTGCTCTAATCATGCATGCACATGTATTATTTGAACACCTGTTTTCAATTATTTGGGGTATATATCTAGGTGTAGAGTTGCTGGGTCAGATGGTAATCCTATCTGTAACCTTTGGAGGAACCACCAAATTGTATTCTATAACGGCGGAACCCATTACCTTTTCGCCAGCAATATGTGAGCGTTTTTATTTCTCCACATCCTTGGCCACACTTGTTCTTTTGTGTTTTTGTTTTGTTTTGTTTTGAATTACACTTATCCCAGTGGGTTTCGTTTCTCATTGTGATTTTCCTTTGCATTTTCCCAATGACTAACAATGTTGAAGATATTTTCATGTGTTTATTGACCATTTGTGTATCTTCTTGGCAGATATGTGTACTCAAACTCTTTGACTAATTTTAAATTGGGTTGTTTGTATTTTTGTTGGAAAATTGTAAGAATTCTTTCTATATTCTGGGTACTCTACTCATATGTATGAAATGCAAACATTTTGTCCATTGTTTATGTCATAATATCACTTTTTTTTGATACATGCAGTTTTACATTTTGATGAATTCTATTTTTTTTTCTTTTGTTGTTTATTCCTCTGGTATGACATCTAAAAACTCATTGCTAAACCCAAGATTTTTCCCCTATGTTTATCTCTGATAGTTTTATAGTTTTACCTGTCATATTTATACCATTAATCTATCTTGAGTAAATTTTTGTATGTGGTGCAAGAGAGAGATCCATATACATCATTTTCCATGTAGATATCCAGTTGTGACTGCAGCATTTTTTGAAGAGACTATTTTTTCTGCCACTGAATTGTCTTGGCATCCTCATCAAAAATCAATTATTCGTATAGGTATGGTTTAACTCTCAACTATCAATTCTATTATTTTGGTGAGAATGTTTATCTTTATGCCAGTGCTATACTGTTTTGATTACTGTAAGTTTTGAAATTAGGAAGTGCGAGTCCTTCAACTTCGCTCTTTTTCAATATAATTTTGGATATTCAAGGCCTCTTGAAATTCCCTGTGAATTTGAGAATCAACTTTTCCATTTTCGCAAGAAAAAATGCCATTGAAATTTTCAGGGACTTCATTGAATCTTTAGATGGCTTTTTAGAGTATTGGTATTTTAATGGTAAGTGCATATATCTTTCCATATATTTGTGTCTTTTTATTTCAGCAATGTCTTGTGGTTTTCAGTGGATAAGTCTTTAACCTCCTTGGTTAAATTTTTTGCTATGTATTTTATTCTTTCAGATGTACTTAAAAAGGGATATATTTTCTTAATTTTCTTTTTAGACTGCTTGTTGCTCATATAAAGAAGCACAACTAATTTTTGTGTGTTCATTTTGTTTCCTACAACTTTCCTGAAGTTGTTTATTAGCTGTAGTAAATTTCTTGTTCTAGATTTGTTCGAGTTTTTTATGTATAAGATCATGTTATCTTATACATGTTTTACTTTATCCTTTGCAATTTGCATGTCTTTTACTTCTTTTTCTTGCCTAAGTGCTCTTACTAAAACTTCTAGTACAAAGTTAAACAGCAGTAATGGAAGCAGGCACCCTTGTCTTGTGGCTCATCTTAGGGGGAAAACTTTCAAACTTTTATCATTGATTATTAGGTTAGCTGCAGATGTTTCATATGTCATTTGCTATGTTGAGAAAATTTTTCAACTTTTTTCTAATTTATTATTTTCTGTTTTTCTCCCTGATCAAGTATTGCATTTTGCCATATGCTTTTCTTCATCAACTGAGATGATACGTTTTTTTCCTTCATTCTGTTAATGTGGTGTTTTATATGACTGATTTTATTATGTTGAACTACTCTTTCATTCTAGAATAAACCCCATTTGGCCATAGTGTAAATTTTTCTTGATATGCTGTTGGATTCCCTTTTCCAGTATTGTGTATAGGATAGTTACATCTATATTCATAAAGGATATTGGTGTGTAGTTTTCCTTTCTTGTGCTGTCATCTCTGGCTTGAGGTCAGGGTAATGCTAGACTTTAAAGGACAATAAAAACACCACAAAGCTTTCCTGCCATATTTAAGTTGTCTTTTATTGATTCAGCGATTGCTTGGTTCCGTGAACCTTTCACTGCTTTCTAGAGTTCTGACAAAGTGGATTGTGCTGTTTTTCTTGATTTTTTCAATGTTTCTGTGGCGAGATGGACACTTGAAGCTGCCTACTCTGCCATTTTTGGTGACATCTCATCACACCCATTATTGATCTTGGGAAATCTAGGCCAATATTACTAAAGCAGCTGTATGCATTCTGTTTACTTTCACCATTAAAAAAATGATTTTAACCCACATCTTAGTTAAATGACATTTTGAAATATTTTTTTCTCTATTGGACTTCTTGAAAACATAGCATTCAGTATTAGAATAATCACAATTTATTACTATAAAAAATCGGTGTGATATTGATTTTCATCTTTAAACTTAATATTAATGGTATTTATTAAGAATACTGTAGTAAGTGAAAAAATTTAGCATTGGGTAATATACATGTGTGTACATATATTTTGGGTACTTACATATTAGGTTTTACTTAAATATACAGATTTATATGAGTATACAAATGTATATTATTATTCTCCAAAGTTTCAATTGTGTTTATGTGGCTCTTTGTGTACCGATCCAGATCAAATTTGTAGTATACCTTCTTTGGTTTGTTATCACTAAACATAAGGTAATGATTGGTAATTTAGCTTTCTTAAACTAGACTATCCACAGTGACTAGTTTTAACAAATTGTGTTTACTCCATCTATGTGATTCCAAAGACATAGTTTGGCATGGTGGAAAAAAAGAAAAAAGAATGGCAGATAAAACACAAAAGGAAGGCAGGAAAGAAGAAAGAGAAAAAAAGGAAAACAAGAAGGAAGAAAGGGAGGAAGAAAAAAGCAAGCAAAGAAGAGTAAAGGAAAGAGGAACAAAAGAAAAATTAAGGCAATTAGTTGTAGGTAGGAATGCATCATGGTATCTGTTTGCATAAATTAAAAGAAAAAAAAACAACGTCGTCTACTATTTTTATTTCAAAACAGTTATTTTTGTCAATGCATCCCTCCCCTCTCCAAACAACCCATGTTAAAGAAAGTTCTATATTCACTGTGAAATAGCCATTTTCATACAGGATCACCAATAAAGACTGGCTGCTATGAAATCAGATTCTACCAATAAGTATTTTCAGATTTTCATTCACAAAGTAAAAGTGTACACTTAAGTATGTGTTAGAAAGTATGTGCTAGATGTGGAAGCATCACAAATGACCAGTAAAGAGATGTCATCATCAATTACTTTTTAAAAATAGGTATAGATCATGGATGAAAAGACTCTAACATTGAATCTACAAAGTATAATATTTTTGAGAAGCATACTTTTTTGAAGTTTATAAATTTAGTTTGGAATCAACCGTGAGAAGTCGAAAGACTGGCTGGCTATGTGCATATGATTTTGATAAACTAATTAAGGTGGTTATCACAATGACAGACTGAAAATACAACAGGATCGGATCACACATAGGGAGTAAAATTATATTTCATGTGATTTAAAAAATGCATCTGGACCTTAATAGCTTATTCTGCTGCTTCATACTTGGAATGTAATTTTTGTCTGTATTTTATTCTAATTTTAAATAAGGCAGAATTACAGACATGCAAGATAAAAATCCTTTGGTGGGGGAATGCTGGCAAATAGATGACCTTTAATAAAATGTTTTATAAAAGAGATAGGGAATTAGACTGGGCACGGTGGGCCACAGCTATAATCCCAGCACTTTGGGAGGATGAGTAGGAGGATCATGTAAGGCCCGGTCAAATCATTTGACCAGCCTGGCCAACACAATGAAACACTGTCTCTACTAAAAATACAAAAATTCACTGGGCACAGTGGTACATGCCTGAAATCCTAGCTACTTTGGAGGCCGAGGCCTGAGAATCCTTTCAATCTGGGAGGTGGAGATTGCAGTGAGCTGAGATCACACCACTGCACTCCCGCCTGGGCGACAGAGTGAGACCGTCTAAATAAATAAACAAGATGGGGAATTGGATAGATCAACAAAATCAAGTAGGTATGAAAAGGGAGAGCAACTCTTTTTAGGATTTTTAGTTAGTACAGCAGAATTGGCAGGTGTACACTACTATTAAATATTTTGTGAGGTCTAGTTCATCATGGTAAGAAGACATTTTAAGGCATGACAGAATGATGTTATTTTTTATCACCAACCTCCTCTAAAGTTAAAAGGTTTTACTAATTGATTACAGAAAATATGGGAATGCCCTCGGCCAAGAGGAGTTTCTAGTGTGACCGGTGTAGACAGGGTATAGGCTGAGGACACACAGCACATTTGACTCCTGATGAAGTAAGTTGCCTTTTACCTCTAAGGGAAATAAGACTAGTTCTACTGAAGAAATAGTTAATTCTTAGTTCTGGAATTCTAATTTAAAAAGCAACTCATGAAGTCAACAATTGGCTCTTTGTTCAAATTATACTGTTTTCAGTGCCATGTTTGACTTCCTCTGAATTCTTTCTGTTGTAGGCCTTACATTCTCTCTCAGCCAGGATGAGAACCAATGGCTTAAGACTTCAGAGTTTGAAGATGAAAAATAAAAAATTAGCCCGGGAATGGCTGTTACTAAAAAATTAAAAAAAAAACAAAACAGATGCTGATGAGATTGTGAAATAAAAGGAATGCTTATACACTGTTAGTGGGAGTGTAAATGAGCTCAACTGTTGTGGAAAGCAGTGCAGTGATTCCTCAAAGACTGAAAAACAGAACTGCCGATCAACTCAGCAGTCCCATTACCAGGTGCATACCCAAAGGAATATAAATCATTTTGTCATAAAGAGGCATGCATCTGTTCATTACATCACTATTCCCAATAGCAAAGACATGGAATCAACCTAAATGCCCACCAACAGTAAACTGGATAAAGAAAAGATGGTACATACACACCATGGAATATTATGCAGCCAAAAAAAAAAAAAAAAGGATTATGTACATTGCAAGTACACGCATAGTGTGGAGGCCATTATCCTTAGCCAGCTAACGCAGGAACAGAAAACCAAATACCGCATGTTCTCACAAGCGGGAGTTAAATGATGAGAACACATGGACACATATGGAAGAACAACAGACACTGGGGTCTACAGGAGGATGGTGAGTGGGAGGACGGAGAAGATAAGAAAAAATACCTAATAGGTAATAGGCTTAATACCTGGGTGACAAAATAGTTTGTACAGCAAACCCCCATGGTATGAATTTACCTACATTTACCTACCCCTGAACATGACAAAAATAAAAGTTAAAAAATTTAGCTCAGGGAACCAAAATGTCAGCATACATTTACTTAGCACTATGAATTTAACCAATACCATTTTGATTTTGTAAAAGCTGTTACTGAACTGAAGAAAATATTTTGTAAATTTTTGTAAGAACAGTAGCATGACACCAACCCAAATCACTACATTTCTTATTTTTCACGCTCAAAACAGTACATTTGTCTGACTTGTTGATCTCATCTGGCTACTTGATTAAGGTAAATTTTGAGATTTGATCCTGGAGAGAAGACAATTTTCTACAAAGTTAGTAAGATCTATATAGTTTCAATCCTGGGTTAGAAAAGAGCCACAGCCTCCTGATTCTATTAAAAATAACACTTTCTTGATGTATTTTGATAATCAGTAAAACACTACTCTGTAAGTACTGTTTTAGACAATTAGATATAAAGAAAAACATACATTAAAA
The DNA here is from genome assembly GCF_037993035.2 of Macaca fascicularis. Taxonomy (NCBI): domain Eukaryota; kingdom Metazoa; phylum Chordata; class Mammalia; order Primates; family Cercopithecidae; genus Macaca; species Macaca fascicularis. Next base: position 11,742,111 of record NC_088392.1, on the reverse strand, counting down.
CATTCAAACTCTGTTTAATGCTTTTTACTCACTCACTAACGGTCCAGCCCAGTGGTTCTTAAAATGTAGTATCTAAACCAGAAACATTAGCAAATGCTAATTATCAGGCATTTTTACCCTAGGTATATCAGGCATAATTATCCTAGGCCCTCTGAATCAGACACTTTAGGTGTGGGGCCCAGGAATCTGTTTTAGCAAGTTAGAACCTAACACAAACTAAAACTTAGAATCTAGCCTATGTATTTACATTGAACATAGTTATTTATATGATGACAGTGTCTTTAAAGTGAGGATAGTATATACATTTTTTAGTCATTGTGTTGGTTGTTAAGAGGCAACTAACGCATGTGTGGTCCAACTTATAAGAGAAATGGGACCAGAGACTGGAAAGGAAAAGAAAAAGAATGAAGCCCTTATCCTAGGTTCATGCTTATTATTTGAGTGATTTTGGCCAAATAATACTCTTTGTAATACACTTCAGCTTCATAATTTCTAAATGCTGAGTTTGGAATAAATGGTTGAGATCACCTTTACTCCAAAAGTCCATGATCTCATCATGTTTTTCAAAATGTAGCTATGGAGTTAAAATAAATGTCACTAATTTGGGTTCGTGTGTACAACGCAGTATTTCCTTGGAATTTCAGTGTATTTTCACTAAAATGGCGATTGGCTTCCGATATAGCTTATTGTACTCTTTCTGGTTGCTGGATTTATTTCTTTTTTAATTCACACAGTTGATTTTGATATGCCTGTTGACATAATTGAGAGATTTTTTATTTCCTATTTCTCTGTGACTGGCCATCACTTTCTGTTTCCCCATCATTTGATTATGCTTAATTAATGGCATTTAAATTCCCACAGCATTTGGCAGGCTTTCTAATTCCCTCTAAATTACAGAAAAACAAAGGAGAGAAAGCATCCGTACATTAGTACTAGAAAGAATCATCTCTTTGCTTTTTGATGAACTTTTATTTAATTTTTCCATTGCATGGTTAGTGTGTGTGTGTGTGTGTGTGTGTGTGTGTGTGTGTGTGTGTGTGTGTGTTCCTAGTTCCTACTTTAAGACAAACCAGCCAGACGTGGTGGCTTATGCCTATAATCCCAGCACTTTGGGAGGCCGAGGTGGGCAGATCACCTGTGGTCAGGAGTTCCAGACCAGCCTGGCCAACATGGTGAAACCCTGTGTCTACTAAAAACACACAAATTGGCCGGGCATGGTGGCACACACCTGTAATCCCAGGAAAATCACATGAACCAGGGAGGCAGAGGTTGCAGTGAGCCGAGATCGTGCTGCTGCACTCCAGCTTGGGTAACAGAGTGACACTCGGTCTCAAAAATAATAATAATAATAATAATAATAATAAACTAACCAAACAGGAAGTCAGTAAAGCTAAAGAAAGTGTGGTTCAACAGGAAGTCAATAAAGCTAAAGAAAGTGTAATTTTAAATCACTTTCATACTTCACAGGCAGTTCCTATTCTATTATTCTGAAAACACATTCCTCCATGTATTTCCAGTATATGAATAAATTTACATACAGGGACAGTGTGATTTCATTAGATGTTCTTATCTTCTGCAGCCGTGTTTTTAAAAGTTGGATCGTGGTCCTATCTCTGCCAGATAGGGTGCTTTCTGAAGTAAAACTTTGGAATTACTAGGCATGTAACTTGGGAACCAGGAGCACATATATTTTAAAACATAGGTAATTTTTATGTGCACTATATTTGGAGGAAAATGACAAATCAACACCAATTTTCTCAAAATACATTATAATAACCTTTACAATAACTGTAAAATATTTTAGGTTACAGTAGGTCCTCAAATAATGTCTTTCATCATAACAATGAGAGAAACAAAATCTATTCCTTGCTGGAGTCACTATGTGGAGTTTGACACTCTCCCCATGTCAGAATGGGTTTTCTCCTCTTACTCCCGTTTCCTCCCACATCCCAAAGACGCGTCTGCCAGGTGAACTGGCATGTGTAAATGGTCCTAGGCTGAGTGAGTGTGGGTGTGTGAGTGGCCCTGCAATGGGATGCTGTCTTGTCCAGGTGGGTTCCCACTTGGTGCCCTGAGCTGCTGGGATGGACTCAGGCCACCTGTGACCCTGAACTGGAATAAACAGGTTGGAAAAGGAAAAGTAATAAATACATATTATTGTAAAATAAAAATTTATAAAGCATGCAATCATCCTACGGAAACGTTACAGTAAGCCATGCAATACAAAAGTGCTCAGCAAACTCGCCTTACATATGCTTGTTTTTGGATTGCATGGAGGCTAGAGGTGCTCCTGACAATCTTCAGTTTGGAAACATTTATTCCTTTTTTTTTTTTTTTAATCACACCACCACTACAATCTCTGACCTCACTGCTTCACCAGAAATTGGATAAATAATTGTCTTGTTTTTATGAGTCTTTCTTAAGTGTGTGTATAGCTCACACTTACTTCAGTGTTTAATATTAGAAGCATTTGTGGATTTTAATTTTTAAATTTGGTGACGTTTTTGTGACCAGAAACATGCCATAGGAACTCAACTCTCATTTATATCCATTAGCCAATGGTAAAATTGGTTTGTCATACATTGTTTCACATAAAGTCACAGTTTCCAAGAACCTATGGATGACTTTAGGTGAGGACTTACTGTATTTCTGATTTGGGGACTACTGGAGAGAGAGAGAGAGAGAGAGAGAGAGAGAGAGAGAGAGAGAGCACGAGAGAGAGAAACACATACACACACACACACACACAAAGAGAGAGACAGAGAGAGAGACAGACAGACAAAGATAGACACACACACACACAGAGAATGAGTGAGAGAGACAGAGAGAAACGTTAATAAGGGCAGCGATTGAGATAAATATCTTTTGTTATTGGTAATCTCAAGTGATGTATTTTCGAGAATATTTTATATGTCTTCTAGTTACATTTAAATAGATATCACAAATAAAGTATATTTTCCCATCTGCTGCATTCATGCTTGAACCTCTGTGCTGGAGGCAGGTTGGGGACTGTTTAGTGGCATCGGCCTTGACAGCATGTGCAAGGAGCAGCAAAATGTGAGAAGTCTCCCATGCCAAGGTGAGGCAGGTGTGAGGAGCGATAGCATATGGATGCATAATTAACTGGCTGGGTATGTATTACAAGAATAATTCTACCTTAAGCTAGTTAAAGTTAATTATCCTACCTTGCCTTAAGCCAGATAGAATTAATTCATTTTTTTCTAACTATATGGTTTATTTGGAACAATTTGGGTGAATGTAGTTGAGATGCTTTTTACCCATATTAATGAGCATATCATAATGAGTACTTTGTCCTTTGCCTGTATATACAATGTAGAAAAAAAGAAAATTTGAATTTACAATATTTTTGAAATCCAAATGTGTCCTTTATTCAAAAATTATTTTAGTTGTAATGTTTTCTACTCTTTTTATTTGAGTGAATATGTGTTAGCTTAACTTGGATTAGGTTAGTGCGAAAGTCATTGAGGTTTTTGCCATTTTTGCATCCGCCTAATACCATATGAGGAATATCTCTTTCATTATTTCTTATAAGATGTGTCTTTTCCACTTTTTGCTTATTAGCATGTAACCCACTTTAAGGAAAAAAAATCAATTTCAGTCCGTTTTTTGTTTTAATAGTTGTGAAGTATGAATGAAGATTTTTTTCAAACTAAGGTTAAGTGGTTTTCAGTTTTTTTCTATGACATACAGGCAGTATGAGTTTGCAAATGTTGCAGTCCCTCTCCTTGTTTAGTTCATGTGGATTTGAAATACATAAATGACAGAGAACAAGGAATATTAAGACATATTTTTATAAAAGGTACAAGTTATCACATCTTATCTGTTAGAGGTATGAGAAATTTCATGTAAATTCACTTAGCATCTATTCCTTCATTTGTTTATTCATTTAGTAGACAAACATTTTCTTAATATTAGATCAGTTAGTTTGGTTGTAGATAATTATACACACACACACACACACACACACACACACACGCATCTATCTATCTATGCTATTACATATGTAATAGAAGGAATTTGATGATTTGGAAGGACTAGGGGAGCCAGCTCCTCCCTGGGCATGCTGACCAAACACCCAGTAGACTACCACAGCATGTGCCTAACTAAAGAATGGGCACCTCTGGGAAGTACCAGAAGATGCAGGGGTCAGGATGCCACTGTTCCATCGGTTCGCTCCATGATCACTCAACCCTAGCTGAGGGTGACAAAGTTTCCCACAGAACTGGGCCTGCTAGCTCTGTATCTCCTTGTTGCCTCTTTTCCTGCTTTAATGAGTTCCAAATCTAGATCTCTTTTTTTCCAGCATCTAAATCTAATCTGCAGCTCTAGCTTCCGGGAAGTCAGGGAAATGTGGATGTTTTGTACTACGTGAGGGAATACTAGAAGGAAGCTGGAAAAGATGTTGAGATGTGTTTCAGGCACACACAGGGTAGATAGGGAATATAAGGTTGGCAAGATACACAATGTAACAGCTGTCCTCATGAGGCTTACAGTCAAGTGGAGAAGACTAAAGTAAATCAAATTATCAACAAAAACTCTTGAGGTAACTCGGTTCAATGTTACAAATGAGTACATTCGTTGCATTGCTTTCTCCTGAGAAATGATGACTCAGATTGAGGTCAGAAAGATAAAAGAAAATTGGTACCTGGGTAGACTGAATCAGGGCAAAGGGCTTCCCATGGTTTGCAGAGGCCCAAGTTCTGGACAGGAGCCCTGTGTGGCTGGAGAGAGGAGCAAATGCCAATGTGAACAGAGTGAGCCTGGGAGCACAGAGGTGCAGGCCCCAGCTGGAAATCAGTAGGAAGCAAGGGGATGACACAGTCAGACAGGGATTTTGAAATAACGATTTTGCCTGGAATCAGGACTCCAGGTAGAGAAGTGTGTTTCAACCTCCCATTATTCATAGCTTTGTGCTCTTTTGTTTGGTTAACGTTTGTATCTTTTTGAGAAAATGGAATTTCTTGAAAACCACCATTTTTTTTTTCTTTTTGGAGACAATTTTAAGTGTCTTGGGGTGAAGGGAGAGCAGTGGTTTGGAGGGAGAGCTGCTTGGAAGGTCAGTGAGGTTCTGGGGCTCCCCAGTCTGTGTTGACAGTGCCACGGTACCCTGGGTTGGTCATAGAATTTCCAGGAAGGATCTGATGATGGCTGATGAGACTGGGGAGTAGCTGTGCTCAGCATAGCTACATGTACTGTGGAAATTGAGGAAAAGGTGCAAAGAAAGGAGTCTTGCGATCTCTGAAATTAAACTGCTAACTCTTCCTCCGTTATACTTAGCTAGTGTAGCTAAGGAAATTGTCATGTTATGACCTTTTCTAGTAGCTTTACCTTACATCCTGTTGCTTCTGCCTGTCCAAATTTACTTGCACTGGGATTAATGTATCCTTCTATCTTGTATTAAGTACTATGTCCATCAATTCAGGTTATTTTTGGTATATCTAATGAAAGAACTTAGTTTCTTTAATTTAAAAACCTGCATATCAATCCCCAGTTATCAATCCCCAGTATCAAATCATTATTTCAGATGCTTTCTTTTAGCATCATCTGCAAATTACTTGCTTATTATTTATTTACTAAGAATCTCTATGTTCTGTTCTTTCTATGTCTCTCTTTATTCTTAATATTTTATATTATAATCAGTGTTTTTCAACTCACCATAGCAATATAAAAAGTTTTATTGGATATAACCTGGAAATAAACATCATTTTTAAGAAAAAGGACAATGTGATACATAATATACCAAACAATTTTATTTACCATATGTACACTAAAATAATGCACACCTATATATGTACATATTTATGATATAGTTTACTCTCTTCACACATGCAAACATGCACAGCCACATATACATCAGGTGAGTATGCCAATGTAGTACACCAAATATTTGTTAATCCCAGAGGGTAAAGACAATTAGAAAATTCCTAAGTTTCTATTATAATAATGATCTGTTTATCTGATATCAGAAGGTATTAAACCTAAAACCTAGACATAAATCTCAACTTTATCAAGGCAAAACTTATAAAATTAAATACTTTCTGAGAGTCAGCACCCATTTCATCTTATATATCTTAGATGATTTGTGTTTTAGGGCCCCTAGTATCTATTCCCTGACTTCTACTTTAACATGCATTGATTTTTTTTTTCTCTAGAATTAACTCCATCCCCAAATTTTGGGTCACATCCTATGGTTATGGTTGGCACTATGTCCACCTCCCGGTGAGTGATTCATGTTTGACTAGTCCAAACATTTAGTGACCACATATACTAGTATGGCCAAGCAACTACATCAGAGACAATTAAATGTAATTATGGTTAGACTTTTCAGAGCTATACATTTTCTTGTATGTTAACATTAAGCCTGCAAAAGTATAAATTTGGAACTGTTAAAGACACACTATCACTTGGAATTAAATTAGAAAGAGAAAGATGGAACATGTCAAGAAACCTGAACAGAAGACATAATGAGCTTCTGGATTAGGCATGGCTTGGATTAAGATACCCTTGGGATTTTCAACTATGTCACCAAATTGTCTTTTTCATTTAAGAACATTTGAATTGTTTACAGTGCATTGGAATCAGCAGTTCTAAAATAAATAGCTAATATATTCTTCACAAGCAGTATTTATAAAAGAAAAAAAGTTTATTAAATACAAAATAAACTTCCTTTTAAGAAAAACCAAGGAATTAATCTCTTATTTTGTTATTCATTATTAGGATAGCAAGTTGTATTTAGTTTTTAGCTATCAAATATGTATTGTTTATAAAAGGGTAAGAAGGGAAAATACATTATCACATCTATGGATCTATGGGCACATGTGTTGTTAGAACTACAAGTGGAATAAGTGGAGGCTTTTTTTTTGTATCTGTGTTGAAGAAAACTATTCCAACATATTTTATAGTCTTATCCCTTATATCTATTTTGGAAAGGTGTAGTCTATGATATATATTATATTATTTTTATGAACATCATATTAAATAATTTTCCCAACTAATAGCAACACAAATTATTTAAAGTGATCCGAAACTAAGTTATTCACTGTATCTGTATGAGTGTGTATACACATATACTGAATATATACTCAGAGGGGAAACAATAGAAATGAGATTTTGTTATATTGACACATTTTTAATCTCTAGTAGAAATCCAGGCTTTAATATGGCAATATCTAAGATAAATATCATTTTTACATTTATTATATATTTTTACCCATGCTGAACTAAAAAACTTTGGTTTCCTAATCATTGTCACCAGGTCATTTCAGAGATTAATTATAAAAAACTTTTGGAAATTCAGAAGCAGAATTTTGGTGTCTAGAAAAAGTATTCACCTTGTCAGAGTCATGATACTACTGGGATTTGAGGAGATTCCACAGACTGACCTGTGTTCCCCCTGAGAGAACTCTTATTCTCCTAGCCATACACAGTATGAACTTGAACTCTGCTTCAAATTTAGGCTACAGAAAACTTTTCTTAATTTCTGAGTTAGCTATGACAGTTCTCTTACTATTTGTGGATGTTCAGGTGAGTTAATCACATACTTTGTTTACTAAAGACAGTATTGAGATATTGTAGTTTGTGTAGATCTCTAAGATAGAGAATGTCTTCCATAATTGTTGTGGTGTATTTTGAATATTCTTGCATTCTTGCTTTATAACCCAGTCATAATTATTAAGATATATGGATATTTTGAAATTTTAGTTGAATTTTATCAAGACCTGCAATGATGCCATTCCCTGTGGAAAAGTATTATTATTATTATTATTATTATTATTATTATTATTATTGAGACAGATTTTCACTGTGTCACCCAAACTGAAGTGCAGTATACGATCTCGGCTCACTGCAACCTCTGCCTCCTGGGTTCAAGCAATTCTCCTGCCTCAATCTCCCGTGTAGTTGGGACTACAGGTGCCCGCCCCTGCACCGAGCTAATTTTTTTTTGTATTTTTTAGTAGAGACAGGGTTTCTTTGTGTTGCTCAGGCAGGTTTTGAACTCCTGAGTTCAGGCAATCCACCTGCCTCGGCCTCCCAAAGTGCTAGGATTACAGGCGTGAGCCACCACAACCAGCCTATTTTTACTTTAAGTTCAGAGGTACATGTGCCGGTTTGTTACATAGGTAAACTTGTATCATGGGGATTTGTCATCCAGGTTATTTCATCCCCCAGGTATTGAGCCTAGTACCCATTCGTTATTTTTCCTGATCCTCTCCGTCCTCCCACTCTTCACCCTTTGATTGACCCGGGTGTGTATTGATCCCCTCTGTGTGTCCATGTGTTCTCATTTAGCTCCCATTTGTAAGTGAGAACATGCAATATTTGGTTTTCTGTTCCTGAAAGCTGGAGGCATCACACTACCCAACTTCAAACTGTACTACAGGGCTACAGTAACCAAAACAGGATGGTACTGGTACAAAAACAGACCCATAGACCAATAGAACAGAATAGAGATCTCAGAAATAAGGTCGCACACCTAAGGTCATCTGATGTTTGACAAATCTGCACAAGTATTATTAAAAGACAGTAGGTCCACTTTTAGGTACTGTGGTACATTAGTTCATTTTCATAGTGCTGATAAAGACATACTTGAAATTGGGAAGAAAAAGAGGTTTAATTGGACTCAGAGTTCAACATGGCTGGGGAGGCCTCAGAATCGTGGCGGGAGACCAAAGGTTCTTACGTGGTGGCAGCAAGAGAAAATAAGAAGCAAAAGCAGAATTCCCTGATAAACACATGAGATCTTGTGAGACTTACTATCATGAGAATAGTGCAGAAAAGACTGACCCACATGATTCAATTACCTCACCCTGGGTCCCTCCCGCAACACGTAGGAATTCTGGGAGATACAATTCAAGTTGAAATTTGGGTGGGAACACAGCCAAACCATATCATGTGGAAGAAAAGCAACAAAATGATAAAAAAAAAAAAAAAAAAGCTCTACCTTCACGTTACTGCATTCTTTTGAGTAATACAGATAATGATATACAATTCATAAGGAAGTACATATCTCCTGTGAGGGAGAACCCCAGCCTCTGGAAGGATCAACCAGATGCCTGTGAGGGTCCTGGGGCTGTTGTCATAATCACCACAATCTAACAGATTAGCCAACAGAAATTCATTCTTTTCTGGAGGCTAGAAGTTCAAAGTCAAGGTTCTGGTAAGGCTCCCTCCAAAGGCTCTTGGGGCGAATCCTTCCTTGACTCCCCAGCTTCTGGTGGCTCCTGACATTCCCTGACTTGTGACTGTGTCAACCCAACCTATGCGTCCTCTTCACATGGCCTTCTTCCCTGTGTGTCTGTGTCTCAAATCTTTCTCATTTCTTTTATAAAAGCATCAGTTACTGCATCTAGAGCTCATCCTAAATCCAAAATGAGCTCATTGTGAAATGTTTAACTGAATTACATCTATAAAGACTATTTCCAAGTAAGATTACATTCAGAGCTATGGCAGTTAGGGTTTGTACATATCTTTGTGGAGACGCAATTCAACCCACTGCAATAATTAGGTAACATACAGTTTGTAGGCCAGGTGCAGTACCTAACACCGGTAATCCCAGCACTTTGGGAGTCTGAGGAGGGCAGATTTCTTGAAGTCAGGAGTTGAAGACCAGTTTGGGCAACATGGCAAAACTCCAACTCTACAAAAAACACAAAAAATAGCTGGGATTGTTGGCACATGCCTGTAGTTCCAGCTACTTGGGGATCTGAGGCAGAAGAATCACTTGAACCCACGAGGTCGAGGCTGCAGTGAGCCAAGATTGTACTATTGCACTCTAGCCTGGGTGACAAAGTAAGGCCCTGTTTCTAACAAACAGAGAGAGAGAGAGAGAGAATAAAAGCAGTTTGCCCCTATTACATAAGTGGTAAAAGTAAACAACAAAATTCAATGGATCAGGGCAAGAGAGTTAGTGACAGCACACTACAAAGTGGAGATTGCAGTATGGCAGGTTTATTAGTCTGTTCTCACACTGCTATGAAGAAATACCTGAGACTGGATAATTTATAAAGGAAAAAGGTTTAATTGACTCAGTTCTGCATTGCTGGGAGGCCTCAGGAAACTTACAATCATGGAGGAAGGCAAAGGAGAAGCAGGCACCTTTCTCACAGGGCAGCAGGATGGAGTGAGTGCTGAGTCAAGGCGGAAACCGCTTATAAAACCATGAGATCTCTTGAGAACTCACTCACTACCACAAGGATCGCATAGGGGAAACTGACCTCATGATTTAGCCTGTTCTCCCTTTTGACACATGGGGATTATGGGGTTTATGAGGGTTACAATTCAAGATGAGATTTTGGATGAGGACACAGCCAAACCATATCAGCAGGGCTAGTTTTGTTGTGCCCAAGTTTCAAGCAGTGGTACATAGGCCAGAGATGGTTTCACATGCCAAAGGTGGCATGAGGGCTCCAAATGTTGTCCTCATGCAGAGATGAGAGGTTGTAAAAGTGTCATGCCCTGGTCACATTCACCTACTTAGTTATGAATAGGACTAGCTACTTCTGAGGTGCTCTCAGCAGTGATACACAGAAACGTTTAAGGCCTCTTCCAATATTCTAGCCTTAGTCCTTGACATGCTTTGCCTGTGTCCCCACCGAAATTTCGTCTTGAATTTCCAGGTGTGGTGGGAGGGACCCAGTAGGGGGTAATTGAATCATGGGGGCAAGTCTTTCCTGTGCTGTTCTCATAACAGTGAATAAGTTTCATGAGATCTGATGATTTTTAAAAAGAGGAGTTCCCCCACACAAGCTCTCTCTCTTTGCCTGAGTAACTGTATGCCTATGGTAGGCAGAATAATGGTTTCCAAAGTTATCCAAATTTTAGTCACTGGAACTGTCAGTGTGTTACTTATATGTCAAAAAGAGTTTTGCAGGTGGAAAGAAGGCTGCTAATCAGTTAACATCGCATACATAGATGATCCTACATTATCTCCATGGGGCCAATGTAATCACAAGGGTCCTTAAGTGTAGAAAATTAAGACAGTAGAGTTGTCAGTAGAATAAGCAGGACAACGAGCACAAGCCAAGGATTTCAGGCAAGTTCTAGGAGCAGAGAAAGGCCTCTATTTGACAGCCAGCAAAGAAATGGGGAACGTAATCCTATAAACACAAGGGATTAACTCTGCCAACAACTTGAATGATCAAAGAAGCAAATCTCCTGTAGAACCTATTAAAATATTACAATTGTAGCCACATGAGAGCTATGTCAGGCTTCTGACCTCCGGAATTCTAAGATAATAAATTTGTATTGTTTAAACCATTGTTGGTCATAATTTGTTACAGCAACAACTAACACAACACCACTACTCTTGAGACTTGGATTTGATGCTCTGATAGGGACTGGTTCTGATTTCATTCAGTTTGTCTCATACAACACTTGATTAGTGCTATTATCAACAGAATTCTGATCAGCAGTATCAGGCCAGTCAGCAATATTGATCTCAGCCATGCACACTAGAATCCTGCAATCAGCCTATTGAATAAACCCCCAGAAGAAGTAGTGTGTCTTATTTCAGGTAATCATTTATTTTCACTTCTCATCTTATGGCTCATATGCTCTGCTCCACCTGACCAATGTTAATTAAGACAGCAGAAAGTGCTGATGACTACATATCCTTCTCCTTGTTGAGCCAAGATGTAGATTATGGGTTGTTAATTGCAACTCATACAAGAATTGCTGATATAGGGCTTATGCTGTCTCAGAGGGGACACAGGTTACCCTAGTTTGGGAATTGTTGAACTTGTTTTGGATCAGTATTATGTTGATTTGGTTAGGCCTCAAGAACAGAATCACCATATATTTGCAGATTCAATAGCCGTGCATACATAACTGAAAGCCAACTGAGAGTCAGAAGCAGCACTTGAATTTTTATCTGTTCAAATGAAACAAGGTTGTCCAGTCTGTGCGTTTGTGCATGCACATGACAAGTCTGCATTCATGAGCTGTGGCTGATGATAAAAGGCCCAGCCGGTCCAGCCAAGCCTGCTGCTTGACTCACGTGGATCTCTCTCCCTAGGCCTTCTGAAGCCTCAGGTGTTCCCTCTTCAGGTGTTGTGGTTTCTTCCCTCCCAGGCTGCTACTCTGTTTTTGTAAACCGATTCCTCACCTGTACCCAGACGTTTTGTTCAGGTGAGTCGGGTTTCATGGAGCTGGGACACAAATAAGGTTCCCATTGGGAGAAAGGTTATTTGTTGAGCACCTATTATAAGCCAGCTGCTTATATTTGCTATGTGGCTTTACCTTAACTATAATCTTGGGTATACATTTATTATTGATATTTTACAAACATAGAATCTGCAAGAAAGGTTTAGTGACTTGCTCAAGTCTGACATTACTTAGCATTCTGATCTCGGTTGCCTTTTTAGATGGCTTGCAGTAAAAAAAAAAAACAATATATTAAATTGAATGAGTCGATGTGATTCAAAAGCCTCTGTTTCCTCCTTTAAACTATACTGCCTTCTACTCCAAAAAAGGAGAATGGAGAATCTCTGTTAAATGAAAAGATATAAATATAGACATACAGAAACATACACACACATTTTTCTTTTTCTCTTTTTACCATTCTGTCCTGTTTTAATAAAAACTTAGGGAATCATTTAGCAATTTATGTAACTCGCAAGAAAATTTTTCCAGACATAAATATAGGTACTTAGTGTGTATACAAAAGTGTATATAAAATGCACATTTATTGTGCACTACAGAAATCAGGCTATACAAAAATGTGTATATATTTTTTATATAACTAATAATAAAATACCTATGCAAACTATGCAAAGTGTGCATGACACCAACATAATTATTTTACTAAAATCAATTTAATAAATAACATTGTTATTATTTAATACTAAAATAACTGCCATAGATTGAGCACACAGTATATGCAATGCCTTGTGCTATGTATGGTATAAATATGACATCATAAAAAATTAGCTGATAGGTATTCTATCATCCCCATTATATAGATGAGACACCTGAAATCCTATGAGGATATGTAACAGGAAGCAAATATTCAAACACAGGTTCACACTGAAGAATGAAGAAAAGCATTGTTTGAATAATGTTGCCTTCCTATGAGCCAGAAATTAAAGAGAGTTAGTGGCGACCTTGGTAACAGAATTGCATTAAGTTTACTGTCTTTATATTACCTAGAAAACAATATCACACATGAGTAGTCACCAATACAGATCACATTCCATTCTGAGACATGGTTAGCCTATGTTCGCAGCTAAGAGATTCATAATAATGAACATATGGATCCTATGGGAAATGGTTTTAAATTATCAACTATGCAAGGGATCTGTGGCCATCATCAGCAAAACTTGCTGCTTGACCCACAGCTGTTATACCTCCCTGAAGTGCTTGTTTCATTCTATGTTTATTGCTGTAATTGACATCATTAGCAACCAAGGAATTCTCCTAGGATTGAAGTTACTGAACTACTATGTTACTACAATTTGTCTTAAAATTTCTGATGCTGTGGTACAGTCTCTGTATCTCAACCCCCTTTTCCCTTCTTCCCCCCAAAAACTTATCAGATCTCTATTTTTAGGTACCCATTGCTCACATTTTCCTTATACACCTAATATGGTTAGGCTTTGTGTCCCCACCCAAATCTCATCTTGAATTGTAATCCCCATAATCCCATGTGTCAAGGGAGAGACCAGGTGAAGGTAATTGAATCATGGGGGCAGTTTCCCCCAGGCTGTTCTTGTGATAGTGGGTGAGTTCTCATGAGATCTGATGGTTTTGTAAGGGGCTCTTCCCCCCTTCCCCCACCATACTTCTTCCTGCCACCTTGTGAAGATGGTGTCTTGCTTCCTCTTTGCCTTCTGCCGTAATTGTAAGTTTCCTGAGGTCTCCCCAGCCATGCTGAACTGTGAGTCAGTTAAACCTCTTTTCTTTATAAATTACCCAGTCTGAGGCAGTTCTTTATAACAGTATGAAAATAGACTGATAAACACCCACATACACCTAGATTTGGTTGGATATATCAACAAAGGTGCAACATTGAAATCCTCTGGATGCTCCGCTTTTCAGAAGAATTTCCATGTGAGGGGAGATAGGTAGTTCAGGGGACTTATCGATAGGCCTGCACAATTGTTCCCTGACATGGACTCCCACTGTCATCTGCACACAAGCCCTTGCTGGTCCTCACTTCAAGGCTCTGGTTAGGCACTGAAGAAATGAGTTATCCTCTTGATCCTCTTGAGATTAGCTGAGTTGTACAAACACTTATGCCAAATGCTTCTCAAATTTTAGTGGGTTACCAGAGTGCCAGGGGACTTGTTAAAATACTGTTTGTCAGCGCCCACCCCCAGATTTGCTGATTGGACAAGTCTGTGACAGGCCTAAGTATTTGCAGCTCTCACAAGTTCCAAGCTGATGCTAATGCTACTGGCACACAAACCACACCTTAGGGGCTACTGCTGTCCACTAAGGCACTCAGAAAGGATGCCTGGAAAAATCAGGAAGAACCAATGTTCTCAAAAATGACAACCCTCCAATTTTGCTATGGAAAAGCATTCTAACCAGGTCTTCATATCCTACCACCATCTACAACTTCTCTGACCAGGTCTTCCTATCCTACCACCATCTACAACTTCTCTGACAAAACGAGGCTTTCTGTATTACAAAATATATAGAAATATGTAGAAAACTATTTCTTGTTAGTACTCAAACCTAGCTTCATATTAGTATCAATTGGAGAGATGATTAAGAAATACTCAGATACCACTCCTCAGAGTCCAATAAATAAGTCTGGCTTGCTGTGGTGGTATCAGCACTTTTTTTGGTTACCCCTGTTTCTAGGTGATTCAAATATACAGACGGGGCTAGAACCACAGCAAACCCAAAAGGGGAGGCTGGAGTCTCTTCATTACATTTCTCTCCTTGTCACATCCTCCACTGAGGGGTGGGGGCTGACATTGGATTAGAAACAGGAAGCACCAAGTCAGCAAATTAGTTTTGCCTTTCCTTTTCTCAGTTTCTGTTTATGATGTTTTGACCACAAAGCCTGCTCACTTTTATAATAGTAGCAACACCACTTTCTTATTTTAGGAGTACTTACTATGGGTCAATGCTTTCTTAAGCTATAACATAAATTGTTTCATTTTGTACTTATATTTATAGGTGGTTACTAATTAAGATGAGCTGTATTACTTTTTTTAAAAGTGGAAGATGTTATTTGCAGCCATTATATGTCTGGGAAGATATCAACTGTTTTATAAGAGTACATGCCAATGATGATTCTGCCTGATGAATCACCAAAAAGCCCCCTGATGAACATTCAGTCATTAACACCAGTACAATAGACAGTTCTAATAACCAGTTATTTTGAGGAGTGTATTCTCAATATATATCTCTGAGACATTTTTTAAAGAAAACAATAAAACACCAACCTCTTGACACTTCTTTGTTTTTTATAAACAAATCAAGGTAAATATTCTGATCAATATTTATACATTTTGGAGTTTTCTCTGCTAGGGATAATAAATTAGCAAAATATTAAAAATAAGAATTAGGATGAAAACAAAGGAAGCCAAGATACATAGATAATGGCTTTTGCTAACATGCAGTAGGAAAGGTAATAATGGAATATTTCATGATTATTTCTTAAATATTTGATATAATGATAGTGTAACATTAAATATTATTTTTCAATATGCAAGGACAAGAAAAGTTACAACTTGAACTGAAAGTATTTAGAAATATTTATACATTCTATCTATAACTAAGATTTAATCAAATAGAGTTTAATCAAATGTAATCTCAATATATATACTTTTTGTTAATAACTACTTCTGCCTTTAAAATTAAATTGTCTATTATGTTTTTGCAGAAGGATTGATGAATCAGTTTATGAAATAAAATACCTATAATGATTTTTTAAAAATCCATTAGAGTAAGAGTTGAAATTTTCTATTTTTCATTGACTTGTTCTTAGTATTTACTCTTGTAATTTTACAGACATGTATTTTAAAGGAGGCAGAAGCTAAGCAGAATATAAATTCTCTTTTAGAAACACCTGCAATAGCCATACTTGTTTAATTGACTTGAAGTTAAGGAATGTCTCATCGTTATTACACATATGTTAAAAGTCATGAGTGGCAGTGACATTAATCTATCTCCAAAGTCACTATTATTGCCATTGTATCCACAAATTATTTTTATTGTTAAACTTCATTATGTAATGAATGTCTTTGTGTCATTGCCCTTTTTTAAATCTATCTTTATGAACTTAGAATTCACTTTTTAAATGGTTTTCCTTCTAGGGTGTGTTCACATTTTATTCATGTTCATCATTATTCTTTATAGAATATATTGATTTAATGAAGCATAGTATAGATGATTTGTTTCTAAATAAAAATTTGCAAATATTTACCCTAAGCACTAAATGGGAAAATCAGGTATACATTAATTAGGTTAGATACAAATTTTAGCTGATTCTTCAAGATTTTTACAAGTCAGATAATATTCTTTAGCCAGTATCTTATACAAAACCTATATGATAAATGAGCTAAAAGTTAGTTTGTGTGAAACTTTGGTTGTTAATTCTACCTGGAAATATTTGAGTCTATGGTAAATGGAGTAGGCATGTGTAATGGAAAGTAGTTATGGTGCAGGAGAAAGACCGTGAGCTTCAGCGTCAGATGTAGATGGGCTCCATAATCTGGAAATAATTTTAAACCTAATTAAGTTCCAGAATTTTTTAAATTAAATGTCCTCATAAGAATATTATAAAAATTGAGTAAGATCATGCATATAACACATTCATAATTCTCGACACATGAAAGTCATCTTCAATTATTTAAGCATTTATCCATTTATTCAACAAATATCTTGTGAGCAGCTACAAAGCAAGGGCAATCTGGTAGAGAGAGGATACCATTTTAATCAGATAAATTTAGTTTCTGTCCAGTAAAGTGTAGACCGAACGGTCAATAGTTTTTACCTCCGCGTTTTCTGTCTTCATACACTGGTCTGTTTTATTCATTATATGACATATTGGGTAGAAATTTAGCTACCTGAGAAGAGGCCAAATAATTCCTAGAAATAACATTGATTGATAACAAGTAGTTTGTAGTTTTGAATTTCAATAATTACACATGATATAACACTGATAGTTAATAGCCCATAACTTGACTAGACTTTTTTGAAAATCAAATAGTGCCTAACACTTTCCCCACTTCTGGGGATATAATACTAACCAAGGCAGAAATTACCCAATGCACTGTAAAGTTCATCGGAGAAGGAGGGGTGTTACATATTGCACGTAGTTGAATAACCATATCTAGGGAGAGAAAGAAGGGAGAGCTGCTTGTGTAACTAGGTATAAGTGGTGCTTTTTACAGAGGTAAATGAGATTAGTGCACTGGAAGAGCAATGGACTTTTTAAAGGGAGTGTTTGTTTTGGTGGAAAAATCTATTCAGTCATTTTCAGATGGGTCTGATTTGAAGCACACAAAACATTTAATTTACAGACATTAATTGGGCAGTTAGGTGATAGTCAAGCACTTGAAGTTGGGATTTGGTATGAATTTGGACTCCACCTGTTAGAGGTGTGAACTTGGGTTCCTCTCTTATCTAAGCCACATTTTCCTCATTTGTAAAGTGGTGATTGTAATGCCTACTTCATAGGGTATTCAGAAGGATTAATAGATCATCAGTGAAAGCTCTTATTCTCAATATTGGCTCACAATAAGAACTCAACACATTTCCGTTATTAAGTTATGGTTTTGAGTCCTATATGGATCAGGACATCAGAGACATTGCCTGGATTATAAGTATGGATTTCAGAATCCTAGACCCACAGGTGGTAAACAATCTTATGGGACGGCAAAAGGCTATTGACAGTGAAGGAAGAACAAATACGAGACTGATCCTTATCCTTAGAGATAATAGTTGATAATTAGAGAAGGCAGAGCTGGCAAATGAAGCTGAGGAGGATCATCAAAAGGAAAAGAGAAAAGCAGAAGAATGGGATAAGGCTTGAAAAACAGTGAATCCAGGAGGAGGATGTGGTTACCTCCGTCAAGCCATGCCAGATGACAAAATGAAGAATAAAAGGTATGCTTTGGATTTACAACACAGGAGTTGATGGTGATCTTGGTGAGAGCTTGTCAGAGGGGAGGAAACAGGGCAAAGAAACCATACTGGAGTGGAAAGGGAAGAAATGGAAGAAACTATTACAAACTACTATTTTAAGATATTTGATTGTGGTATTTTCAAAAAATGAGAAATTTAATAATCGTTATGTTGGGTAGTAGGGTACATTTTTTAATTGAGCCTTTTTAATGCTTTTAAGTAGAGGAAAACTGCTTTTCTTGGCAGGTGGATTTTAGCGAGGTGGGGGAGACAATGGATTATAGTAGGGCAAGAAAGCAGTTGAAATGAGGATTCGCTGTCTAACCTCAATACTAGAAGAAGCAGGGGAGAAATGAGGGTAGAAGGGCTGGAGAGCATGACAAAGAGGGAGAACAGGTATGCTTTCTGCAGTGGTGAGAGGCAGTGCAGCTGGAGACCAGGAATACAAGCTCAATGAGCTATTTAGGATTTTCATTCAAACACATTTCAACTTGTCATAGCTAAAGGTCAGCAGCTATAAGTTATATATTTTTCCTACCTGTAAAGGACATTGAATGGCTGTTGAAAGCTCAAGATCCATTTCATTAGATTGGAGCAGAAGTCTTAATAATTTGAACAGAAAATATAGCCTAACAGAGCCCTTTTTTCTTTTCCATTCCACACAGCAGGGGTGTTGAAGTCAGTAAAGCCTTAATTTCACCCTTCAGTGTCTCACAAGACTAAGAACCTCCATTTTGATGAAATGGATGGAAAGGTTTTGTAAAGTTTTCTACATGAAATGGAACAATTTTTATGCTTCTGAGTTTTCCACTTTACAAAAGCATTGGTTTTACAACAGGCTGCCTTTGCATCCGTTTTACTGAGGAAAGACAATGGCTTTGATGGCAGTCCCTGCTGCTGGGCTCTCGAAGCTTCAGTTTTCCCCTTAGCAAGGCTAAAACAGGAGACCTGAGCCTGGTAACCTTAAAAACAATGCCAATTGGAATTTCCGTTTTCTCATTGCTTAAAAATTCCTGTTAGTTAGTGTGTCCAGTCATTTCACTGACTTAATTTCATTCTACATGTTCAAACATTAACCATCTCCAGAGCTTCTGAGTATTTCTTGGATAATGAGTTTAATTTGGTAAGATTTTCTTGGGTCTTACCTTTGATACACCAGGAAGAAGAGGAATCTATGGAGCATAGTTTGGCTATAAGAAGTAAACAAATTATATATTTTAAATATGCTTATATAATATACATATATATATGTCTGTATGCATTTTGTCATGTATTTAAAATCACCAACTCGATCCTAAGTTTAATGCTTATGATGAAATATGTTCATGTAAGGAGAAAATACTAAGGTACCACACAAACCTAAAAATAAAGAGTAATTGCATTGCTATCTACACTAGCTCACATTTTTGTGTGTTTATTTCATTCCTCTAACATCAGAATTGCCTAGGACTAAATTTGATCATTAGACCCACCTTGCTGGAAAGATCTACAAGGAAACAAAGGCCAATGCAGTCTGCGAAGGGCCCAAATACTTGGATTTACAATTATGTGATAAAAGTATTCAAGATGTATATATAACACATATATAAGAGTAGATTATACATTATATAATTATATACATTATACACAACGTATACAATTATATGCATTATATTATACATTATATGCATGTATAATACATCTATATACTATGTATTATATGTTTGTGGGCTATTTTTAAATCACAGGTGTTCTTGGGATACTGGCAAAGGAAGCTCTCAGTGACTTAATACTTTAATATTTAAATATATGGTAAAGTAATACAGTAAGTAACGCAAGGAAAATCAGTGAACGGCACCTCATCGAATGACGATGTGCTGATGGACACAATCAGGTGTGCTATACGTGGTTGCACAGGTTGCGCAAATATGACTGCCTCAGAGCAAAATGGAGCTGAAATTAAGGATGTGCTGAATTCTTCATGTCATGAGCTCTGGCCTTCTGCTCTATCTCTGTTGGGGAGTAACTGCTATACTCTTCACAGAGCCAGCATGTGGTCTACATGCTATAACTGGGAAATCGTATGAATGTGAGGGTCCAATATTGTGAGCACTCATTGAAATACGCCCTTTGAAAATCACCAGGAATCAGAATTTTGGATCGTTGCTTTAATTTTTTTATATCCAAATAGATTGTATGGTTACTTAAGGATATTATAGTAGAAAAGACTTGTTGCACAGTAAACAGGCATAAGGTGCAATGTCAAGAAACTTACAGCAAATGCAAGAACACAGTAACAGTTACATGAACACATACATTTTTTTTTCAAATGAGCACATGATTTATTTGAAAAGTCTACTTCATTTTAACTGCTAGAGAATACTCCCAGTATCGTGATTTTGTTTTTACAACATGTCTCATTCAGAGGCATGATCAGTAAATTTAACTTTTTACATTACAATAACGTTGACACATCAAAATTTAAGTAGATTTAACACTTTGAGTAGATAAACTTACAGTGTGATGACATTGCAGCCAGATTTTTTTTTCAAGGCAAATATGATCTGTAAGTCACATTGTATCGACCAGAGAACTTTTTTTGTTTTATATAATGGAGGCTTTACAGTTTGCTATTGATTTGGGCCAACTGCTGGATTCTCAAGCTAAGATGGAAGGCATTTATTGCACTTTATATGAATACATTTTAAGATATTTGTATTATTTAAGATAAGTTAAACTGCTATGACATTTCGGACCCAAAAGATGTAATGGTAGAATATACTGGAGTGCTTAGTATGTTCGTGTAGCAATCTAATTTGGATCAACACCTTCCATGTTGTAGTTTTGATTTCCCGGGGAATGCATTCTCAACGCAGGCCATATCATATGAGGGGGTGAAGATTTTTTCATTTGGGGGTGTGAGAGGTAAAAACAACATTACAATAGTCTGTGGTACTCCAAGGAGCCACAGTTTATAAACACATATAGCATACCCATGTTATTAAAATTTTACAGAGAAGTAGGATTAGGAAAAATGTCTAAAAAGCCTCCTTGGGAAAAGTAAGAATGGGGTCAGGGGATTGTTGAGAAAGACTGCTGGGGGCCTTGTTCTTGCTTTTTGCTCCCATCTGACAGAAGGTGATAGGGAGCACGGGTATGCATCTTTAGGGAAGCCTTATGACCAAGTTTGGAAGTGACAGGAACCTCTCACCCATATCTATTGGCTAAAACTGAGTCACATGACCATAGCTAACTGCAAGGGAGGCTAAGGACTATAGTCTAGCTGTGTGTCTAGGAACAAAAGGAATATTGGTTGTGGTAGCTGTATAGTGTCTTTTAATTCCAGTTCATAGATGTGTATGTATCACAAAGTGGGTGTTCAATGAATATTTACTGAACTGTTGAACTGATATATGGATCTCTGTTATCTTCTAACATAACTTGTATATCCCAGCTCTGTAGATCTTGTCAGATTTTTGACAAATGATAGAGAATTATGAGTCCAATAAGAAGAATTCTTTCTTTTCAAGTCCTGACACTAGGTAACCTATCAGCATTTCCATGAATTTAGTCCAGGCTTTGGCTGTTGTCTTCCTTTTTTACTCCATTATTTTGGCATTAAATATAAATAACTGTATTATTCTATAAATTTGCTTTTATTGCTAATCTTATCTAAACATTTCAAATTTTTAAAAAATTTCTTTGAACTATTATTTGTATAAAGTCGTTTCTAATGGAGAAGCAGTACTTAACAGTAACCAAATGGAAAAATGGCAACATTTTCTAGACCACATCATAGTTTTAGATGAATTATGTTGGTAAAGATTATAGATAGATATTTAGACCACCTTAAAATGCATCCTTGGTGCATACAATTACTTTTAGTATGTTCCTTAGGTTAACATTTACTACCTTTATCCATTTTACACAAACATCTTCTGAAAAAATTCCTAGAGATTAATTATTCTACCTACTTCAAAAATATCTTAGTTTGAGATTATATTTGAGGTAATAGGATTTGGGGACAAGAAATGAAACAAAACACTGTTATGACAGTCAAGAGACTTTGGGGTTCAATCTGTCCTCATTTTGAAACACACAGGTTATTAAACCACTCTGTGCCTTACTTCCCTCTTCAGTAAATAGAGAAGCTTCTTTGGTGGAGCTTTACAATCCCTTCCAATTTGTTGACAACTGATACAGGAAAGCTTCTCTCTTTCTAAATCTGCTTTCTGCTCTTGAAAAATAACACAAATAAAATGTAATGTCCAGTAGGCATCTTGAGAACACTTGGTGTTATTTGTTGAAGTGGGTATTCATTAGTATTTTCAACTAAAAATAGAGTAAACATTCATGTTTTTAATCTGTTTTTCTGCCAAGATAAGTTGAGCGATTACAATTTCCTCTGCTCTATATTAAATGCTTAAATAGTGTTATTTTATTTACTTATCACAAAAAAATCTTCTGAAGAGATTATTCTTTTGCCATTTCTATTTTATAAAGGAGGAAACTGAAGTGGAGGGAGGACACAACATTTGTTAGCAGAGAATTAGGTTTAGAGGGCTGGCTGACTCCAGCACAAATCTGAATTGTTTATACACAGTCTTGTAATAAGATTTAACAAAGAAAATGCTCATGTTTCTTTTTGCTATTTTATTCACAACTTGAAATTGTATTTTAAAGAGATAAGTTCATTTTTACCTATCAATTATTTTGATCTCAAGTTTTTAGAGGCCAAATATGCTTAATTTTAAATGTAATAATGTTTCATTTTGATTTTTCTCCATCAAACATTTCCATGCCCTCCACGTCATTTAATCTGGTACCATTTGACTTTCTTGTGTATTGACATTGGGAGAGTCATTCATAAGTTAGAAGAAGCCTGTTCAGAATACTTAATAAGTATGTCTATTATTATTGTAGAGCTATTATTTCCATAGATTGCTCAATTATATTTTGTGATAATATATTGGAATACAGTGTCAGCTCAAATATTTATTGTTGTATGATACTGTGTCAGGCTTTATTAAAATCATATCAGTTCCAAATTGTAGCAGAAGTTTGTGTGTTGTGATTTCTACAATATGATCATATAAGTGTAATTAGGATGATTGCAATTAGCTGAAATTTATGGTCCTCTTACTTTTGAATTTGAAAAATAACTAAAGAACATATACAAAAACCAACTAACCAAACAAAAATCCATAACAACGTGACTTTTAGCTACTATCAGTGTATCCCAAAGGAACATTTGACAGGCTGGGAGAGGTACTTATGAATTATAATCACAAAAATTAGGCTTCCTTTTAAATGAGACAGTAAATGCTTTCGCATGCCACTAGCTAAATGTTCTTTCACCTATGAAGAATTATTACTGATGAAAAATCATGTCACCGAAGTAGTTAATTTCTACCATGTCCACATTCACAGATAATGAGGCAACTCTATAGGCTCTGTACTTAGAGTAAATTAGTAATTTAACTAAATGTCTTAGTGTAGTAGCAAATAATTTGGGAAATTCTATAAATTACAAATTTTAAATGAAAATGACTTATCTACCTAAAGTGGTTGTTGGCAAACTGTATTCATGAAGATTGATTTTGGGGAGTTTCTTTTTTTGACTATCAGAAAATTGAAAATTTAGCTCTTTATTTTTACAGTGAGCCAAGTGAATATCTGTCTTTGATAAGAATATAAATCATCAATTTATTTTATCCTATTTTTCAAAAGTAACTTTCTATTTTAGCATGTATGTTTTCTTTAAAGCAGAAAGCTATAATAAAACTGAAAAGACAGATTTACAATTAATTCTACTCATGATTTCTGAGGAAGCTCAATGTGTTTTAACTTCTATAAAGACAGATTTAAGTTTGAACAAGGTATTTAAATGACAATAAATCTTATCCTAAGTTAATTCTAAGAGGAAATAATTTTTACACATGCATAAAAGCATATAAAATATTCAGTAATTATCCATTGAGAGAAGGGAAAAATTATAAAACAATTCAGTATTTAGAAGTCACATGACAATAGCAATTTAACAGTACCTTTTCTTTGATTTTTTTCAGCAAATACTATATCCAAATGTAGTTGTTATTGTGATATATATGTAAAGCTTTAAATGTCTCTCAGATTTTTGTTCATTCAATAAATATTTAGTACCTCCTCTACTTTACATTGTTCTTAAGATATAACTACATTTCAATTTAAAAAAAGACAAAAATAGACACAAAATCCCTGCCTATTTGAGGACATAGTATGCTGAGAAAAGACATACAATGAATGTCTGGCTACATTTGATATTTGGGTAGGTGGCAGTGAGCCCTATGGAGAAACAAAGCAGGGAAGGTGGTCAGGACTCCCACAGTGATGTGGGTCCATGCCCAGGCTTGCCACTAAATAGGATGATTAGAAAAGAGCATATCTATGAGGTGACGTTGAAACTGATACTTAGAAGAGATGAAGGAATGAGCTAGCCATGGTCATGACTTGGGGAACATTTTGCCAATAACAACAAGAGATTTTTAAGACAAGCATGTGCCTAGTGTGTTGGGAGCCACTCTGACTAAATGTATAGTGCAAGAAACTCAGTGGCAGAAGATGGGATTTTGAATCTATTTTTAAGGTAAGGTTGAGAAGATGTGCTGATGGATGAGAGAGAACATGAGGAGTGAGAGAACGTGAGGAGTTAAGAATGACTCTGGGTAACAAGAGGAAGGGTGAGAATGACATTAGTGATATAGAAATGAATGTGTATCAGCCGTATTTTGGAGAGAGGATTAAGAGGTGTTTGTGTTGGTTTGGTTTGCCTTTGTGTTTAGTTTAGTTTTTGTTTTATCTATGTGAACTTTGAAATACTCATTAGACAACTATGGAGAGATGTCAAATAGGCTGTAGGTATCTGAATTTCAGGGAATCTGTTAGGTTGGATAATGTATAAGTCTTCAGCTTATAATGTTGGTTTAAGCCATGAAACTGGAAGAAATACCCAAATGAACACAAATTGATAGAAAAGCAACCAGGCCGGAAGATTTTGCCTTGAAGTTTTCAAGGTTCAGAAGTCAGGGAGAGGCCTTGGAACCATTAGGGATACTGCGATGAGTGGCCAGTATTGGGGAGTAAGATATGCAAGTGCAGCATCCTGGGAGCTGAATGAAGGAGGGAAGGCAAAGAGAGATGATAGTGGGTTCACCTGCTGCTGCCTGAGAACTGTCCATGGTTCCCACTCTCCTCCTCCTGTTCGTGCCCCTTCTGTTTAGTGCTCCACATCTCATTCTTCACAGATTGAGCATCCCTAATCCAAAAACCTGAAAACCAAAATACTCCAAAATATGCAGTATTTCCAGCAGACATCATGCCACAAGTGGAAAATTCCACGTCTGGATTCATGCAATGGATGCATAAAATTACTTAATATATTGTGTGAAATTATCTAAAGGCTCTGTGTATAAGACGTATATGAAACAAAAAATGAATTTTGTGTTTAGACTTGGGTCCCATTCCTAAGATATCTCATTGGCAAATATGCTAAAATAAAAAAATCCAAACTCTGAAATACTTCTGGTCCCAAACACGTTGTATAGGGGTTATTCAGCCTGTATTTTCTGTCATATTTTGAGAAAAAATAAATCCAAATTATATACCTGTAAAAGGAAGCAAATTGTACAAAAATAATGCTTGGTATTTAGCTGTAGGTAGAGGTGCTCCTCATTGTTCACCTCTCCAGTAGTTTTGTATTTCTCATTCATCTTCTAGTAAAGGTAGTAAGATTTCTTCAGCCCCTTGGTATAGAAGGAATAAATGGTTACAGGAGTCTTAGTTTTCTACTTTTAGAAATATACAACGGTTTTATTTTTCCTTGTATTACTTTATTACTGCATTTGTTTTTAGAAACAGATGATTCCCTAATGTATAGAGCATGCTTCCTATAAGCATGGTTTCTAAAGACTTCAAATAACATGCTTCGTAAATACCTTGTGCCACTGGATCAAATAAAGACCTTCATTGTAATGCCTGAAAATGAATTAATTGTTCTCTAGACAGTTCAGAAACTTGTCAGGACAACATATATATACACACACATGTACATATACACATATATATATACACATATACATATATACACACATATAGACACACACATATATATACACATACACACACCCAACACACATAGACATACATAAGTCAATTATTATTATTGACAGTTGTATTCCATAAAGACCCCCACAGACACCAAAGTAGTGAATATTGAATAATTGCTTCCAGGGGCAATGCAGGTTTAGGCTTCTGCAAGCTTCTGATCACAACATTTTACCAACCAGTTAATATATAATCTTGTTTAATATGTGTTTAAAGATGTCTCATTTAATATGCATTGTTGATTCATTAACATTGACCTTATAACCAATAACACTATAATTCATAGGGAATAAAATTTATCTAACACGCGTGTTTTCTCCCTAAGGCACATCACAGCCTTCTAGCACTTAGGAACATTAGACAGCACTTTAGCAAAATGCTTGATGGTCATTTTAAACAGATAAATTGCCAACACAAAGCCAAAAATGTCAAAAACATGGCACTAAATAAGCCTCAAAAAGATACTTGTTCACAGAATGAGAGCTGAAACCAGAAGCTGAATGTAACCTCGTTTGACCTCAACTGGAAACGTGGGCATTCATCTGGAGACTGAAATTGTTTGTCACTTTGCATATGCTGACAAATGATCCCAAAAGTGCCCTGAGTATTGGGGATTACAAATACATTTTCATGAGTAGGTAAATTTGCAAAAATGCAATCCACACATAATAAAGATTGACTACATTTTTAATTATCACCAGTCTGGCTGTATTCATTCATTGACCACCAATATAATGGCATCCAGTGCACACTGGATTTTTTTTGAAGGTTTTAATTTTTTTCCTTTTTTTTTTTTTTTTATTATACTTTAAGTTCTAGGGTACACGTGCACAACGTGCAGGTTTGTTACATATGTATACATGTGCCATGTTGGTGTGCTGCACCCATTAACTGAAGGTTTTATTATATTTTAAATTTTGGGATACATGTGCAGAACATGCAGTTTTGTTACACAGGTATACATGTGACATGGTGGTTTGCTGCACCCATCAACCCATCACCTACGTTAGGTATTTCTCCTAATGCTTTCCCTCCCCTATACCCCTAGCCCTCCAATCCTCTGACAGACCCAGGTGTGTGATGTTCCCCTCCCTATGTCCATGTGTTCTCATTGATCAACTCCCATTATGAGTGAGAACATGCAATGTTTGGTTTTCTGTTCTTGTGATAGTTTGCTGAGAATGATGGTTTCCACCTTCATTCATATCCCTGAAAAGGACATGAACTCATCCTTTTTTATGGCTGCATAGTATTCCATGGTGTATATGTGTCACATTTTCTTTATCCAGTCTATCAATGGTGGACATTTGGGTTGGTTCCAAGTCTTTGCTATTGTGAATAGTGCTGCAATAAACATATGTATGACTTCAATATTCATGCAGAAAAAAGGTCTCAAATCAAACCTTATTAAGTCAAAATTTATGCAATTCAGACAATGTTTGGAAGGGAAGTTAACTTTTGGATTGTTAAGCTTTCTCCTAACTAAATACTATAATACAATCTTTGAAAAAAGTATAAGGAAATATAAAATGTATCAGATTTCAGAATAAATATTAAACTTTTAAGAGAAGACATGATTATGACACATATTCAAAGTATACTTTATAACCTGAAAATTTTTATATTCCCTAAGGGATGAGGCCATGTTTTATACATTTTAGTACTTTTGACAGAACTTTGTACAGCATTTTGTGTATGGTAAAGGCTCAGTTAAAATTAGAATTTATACATTTTTGCTAATTACAAGTGTCATATCTAGAAAATTGTACAACCAAGTAATTGGTTTTATATTGACTGTTTTATAATACAAATATTATATAATTTAAAAATGATCTTTTCTACTTAACTGGAATAATGAGAATTTACCACTCAAGAATTTTAGTATTCATCAATATGAAAACTAGTATCATTTTATATTTGAAATCCTTATACAGCTATCCCTAGATACATTATGATATCATTGATTTTCCCAGATTATTTCTATTCTTTATTGTTATAAATTTAAATATATTATTTTAATATATTTTGGATACACTCCAAATCTATGCATTCTTGAAGTAACAGCCATCAGCCGATATTTTAAAACAAATATGGGAGAATATAGAATCTATATACCTATCTAGATACCTCATATATTTAATTTATATCACATCAATAAAGGTTTATTTAGTAAAAGGTTAAGAAATCCAATAAAATATCAATTTAATTATATATATATACTCATCTTTCCCCTGAGTACTTTGTTATTAAGTTGTGTATTTTACAGAAAATCTTTTGAAATAGATAACCAATATTTTAAAAACAATAAAATCAGAACTATTTGTTTTTTCTCCTAAACCTTCGTCATGATACTGTGATGTAGATAATGAGATAATCTATCAATTATATTTTTGCACTTATGTCACTTTTCCCCCCAAATGACTTGAGTTAGTTAAATATATATGAATACTAAACAGTGTAAGTTATCTCAGTAAACAACTGACACTCCTAAGATTATAGTTGTGAGATAACAAAATGTTCTCCCTGCCAAATATTTCACCTTTCCTTATTCTGATATCAGGGGCTTTATTTCTGTTCATTAGACTGCTTTTAAATGGGAAATTTTGCATGTTATTAGATTTCTCTCTACATATATTAAATACCATTTATATTTGAACCACGATTTCAGGGGTATTTTTTATATATAACTTTCCATAAATTTACAGAAAAACATCCTTCTACTCCAAACATCGTTCTTGATGAAGATGTCTGTTAATCTGGATATTTCTAAAAGTCAAGTGTTATTTATAACCAAGACCTGCTATCTTGACATATAATTTCCATTTGATGGCCGAAATAAAGGCTATTCTTCCTGTTATTGGAAAGTAAAGTTACTTTTGTTAAAGAAGACTTATCACAAGCTAGAAGTCACTGCTAGACTAGAATATGTTGTAGAAGTTTGCAATAGATTATGCCACAAGCCATTTTTTCATTGTATTTTGTTTTTGCATTTAAGTAAAATGTCTCATTCTATTTTTTAAATTTTCTTTTCAACAGATGAAAACTTTAACAAAAATTACCACAATCCACTCAACATGCAGACACTTATTATCCTATTAAGTGGTGGCACTATTAGACAATTAACTCCATTAAGGCACATAAAACTGTAACTAATACCAAATCCTTTGAACATATGGGCTTGTGGGTTCTGTTAGGTGCTTTTGCCTGCCACAAAATACATCTGTTTATTCTGTGATCATACTGTCAACACTGTTTCTAACATAATATATGTTTCATTTCCATTTTTTCCCCAGGTCAAAATTCAAATATCATTTTTTAAGTATTCAATTTTTTAGATGATATGGTATTTCTGGAGATTAGGGCAATACAGAAGAAATATCAGATGATACTAAGGTAATTTAGAAATATTTTCAAAATTAGTTAAATAAGAATTCTAAAATGAGTCATAATTCTTTCAGCCTAACTACACTTAATCACAATTTATTCATGATTTATTGAATATTTACTTGGCATATGAAATAGTTTTCAGATATTAGGCAATTATAATATCTATCTCTTAGAAATGTGTATTTATGAGTCTTGATTTTGAAATTTATTGCAAGTAAAGCAGAAAACATGCTTATTTGCTTTTTCCTTTTTTTTTTCCCAACAGCCCAAATCCCCCACAGATAACTCCATCTTTATGCACAGACTGTTTCTTTACATTAATGAATCGCATTACATATAGGGAAAGTCACCTCGTGAAAGCCACATTATTTCATGGTCCATTAAATGAAATGCTTACTCTTTGATTATGTATAAATCTGCTCTGAAAAATCTCAAAAAAGAAGCTTGTGAGATACAAGTTAATAAACTTTCATTAACGGTGATCCCATTTCTCGCTACATAAAAATTTTCTTTGTTTATAAAAATGGGTAGAGAAGCTTAACTGTTATTTCCTTTAGATATATGAAAAAGAGCTTTGTAGGCAAAGTAATTTTAGTAGCGGAGTGTGCATTAATATTTATAATGGCTATGTATAATGTACACTTTTTAAAAAACTGGAGGTATAGAATTAATGTACAGAATGCAATTTTATTACATTTATTTCAAATCAGTTTTGTGGCATGTAGTATTCAATGAAGCACCTTTGTCAGAAAATAGAAAGCTCAAGTTACTAAATTCAAAAAAAGTGAACTAACCTTAGAGTACAATGTAATTCCCCAGCGTGAACCTTATTTCAAATAATGATCGATCTAAGTCAGATGGCCTATTAAGAAAATCAACTCTCCTGACTTGAGATCATTGTAATCATACTAAATTTAACCTAAAGATTCTGAAACATAGGTAAAGGGAGGAAATATCTACTATCTGCTATTGTTTTGCATAAAACTAAAATCAGCATGCCTTATAGTTAGCATATGTTGTGTTTATTTATATTGCTATTCCTAATCTCTATTTAGGAAAGTATGTGACTTTTAATAAGATGTTAAAAGAGGTGGAGAGAATGAAAAAAAAATCAATTTATAACTATGGTGAGCACAAAAATAAAAAACATGTATTTTAGTGAGATAATTTAAAGAATATTTAACAGGTAAATCACAGCACAATTTAGGGTATATTAAGTTGGAGTTTGTCTTATTTATTAAGGATCTGAGGCAACACTTTGAGTATTGGGTGAAAGCTAGGTCTAAATTTATTTTTTTTCCAAACGTATTTCTGTACTATAATCAAGGTTATGAGAAAAATAACTTCATAAAATGTACTTGCTAGATATGAAGTAGTTGCCCTCATGCTATTTGTTTCTTGTGTTGATTCATAAGGTGGCAAAACTTCTTCACTTTGTTGCTTAAACGTAAATGAAGGCCAATGTGATATTAAGAAGTTACTGTTTTAAGTTTGTTTTAATTCAAATAAATGCCCAGCATTGACATACTCAGTTGTTGACTATTCATTAGTGATCACATATATCTTGTAGAAATCATGACTTAGAGGCAAAGAACATCAAAATGCAATGTGATGACATCATAAGGTAAGTTGAAAGTACAGAGGAACAGTTCTATTTTCTCAGAATCCAGTATAACAAAAATAACAGTATTTTATACTCAATATGGTAATTCATAGAAGGAAAATTTTCATATTTCCTTTATGTAATGTGCCTTAATTTCAATTATATGTGGCATCAAATAGTTCGCTTTCTTTTTTCCCAGTGGTAGGTGATCTCCTTAAGGCAAGGGTAATGTGCTGTTAATTGTCTGCCTCTTGCCAAAGAAGATTATTGTACTTGTCAACTCGTACTGAAAAAGCTTATTTAGTATTTGTTAAAATAACAAATATACAGTCATAGTGGATTAAATTATATATACATGAAATGGTTTTGCAGGCATAAAATTTAATATAAATTAATTTCAATTTCTGTTGGAGATGTCTTGATTTTGTAGGGACAGATTTGTCATACCAAATAGTATAAAACTCACAAATATTTCAACTTTAAGAGTCCATGTATTTCTTAATGAATTAGAAAGTTTCCGATAGGTTCAAAGAGAGAGACTACTAAATTTATTTTTTATTTTTGTTCTTACTCATTTCAAACTCATGAATTAAGTAGACTTTTAATTGAGGGACTTAGCAATTGTATTGCTGTGCAGATATTATATCTCTGAGAAAACAATGATTTTTTTGTCACATTTCAATATTTTACTGAATGGTCTATTATGGTACTTTTCTAGGCTTTATACTTTTTCTACACTCTCAGAGCACATTTTCATGTCTGCTTTATGGCTATTGTAAATAATTAAGTACTTTTTTGGAAAATGTTTGTTTTGTAGCATCACGATGTTAATTCACTAAAAAATTTGAACAAAATGGACATTTTTGAGTTATGCACAATAAAGATGATGTTCATCCAACAATGTAGAGTGCCAGACATTGAATTAGTAGTACTTCATAGAGATTTATACTTCCAATGCTGATAATATAGCACATTTAAGCTTATATAACAAAGTACCATAATCTAGATGGCTTAAAAACAACAAATATATTTCTCATGTATCCAGAGGCTGGGAAGTCCAAGATCCAATAGCTGGAAGATTAGGAGTCTGATGAGGGCCTGCTTCCTGGTTTGCAGATGGGTATCTTCTCAAATCCCCACATGTTAGAAGGGGCAAGGCAGCTCTCTGGGGCCTCTTTGATAAGGGCGCTAATCCAATTAATGAGGGCAAAGCTCTCATGACCTCATCACCTCCCAAAAGCCTTGCATACTGATACCATCAAACTGGTGATTAGGTTTCAACATGTAAATTTTGGCAGGACACAAACATTCAAGTCATAGCAAATAATATTAATAATAAACATGAGATCAGTATTTGCACATTACTAGAACAATAACGAGCTTAGGAAAATTGCCTATAATCACAGAGCTGGCGGGTTCCAGCCTCATCTTAACCATATGACTTTAAAGCCTGTAGTGCTAACTAGCTCATCAAGATGTGTACCTAAAATAGAATTACATTCTTGACCTTTCTTCCTCCATGCTCCTTTATAGAAGTCATCACTTGTGGGCAATCCCTTGTGATTCCAGTTTCGCTAAATGTCTCTGGTACTGCCAGAGATAATTGCTTGGCTGCAGAAAGCCTTGATGTTTGCAAATAGTGTGACATGCTACAGATGCTAGCGTGTTATCTTGGTCAGTCAGTTGGTCGGCCAGTGTCTCTCTCTCTCTCTCTCCCTCCCCCTTCTCCACACACACTCACCTAGCTATCACCCCACATATACAAGTAGTACTCGTTTGTTTATCTAATTTGAATAAATGATAACCATTTATTTTATATAATATGGGAAAATATGATAAAATTGCTTTATTAATGAAAAGACAGTAACTACTGAGCTAAATAGTATCAGTGAATCGTCTGCATTGTAGGTTCTCTTTTAAAATAAATCTCAGTGTAACCGAATGAAAACCGCAAAATTAATATTGTCAAGGTCATATAAAATGTGATTTGCTTTTGAGCAACTCAAAAATTTAAAAATATATGTATATTCTCTGTCCCTGCCTATGATATAGAAATAGGTTCTTACTGAAACTTTTATTCATGTACAAGTTAGCTACCTAGTTTATTTGGCTAGACTTGGTTTTATTGGTTGGCAGGATATTTCATGATTTGTTATTTCCAGTAGATAATTGGTTAAAACTGCTCTCAGTAGTGTTGGTTGCTGAAGCATGCTGTTACAATGTAAACCTCAAGGCATTCCACGTAAGTGTTGTAGAAGAATCTCTTGTAGGACGGCAGTAAAGCAATTTGTCCTTGTTTATTCCTAGGAGAGCATATCCGTATGCTTTCTTCCTATGATGGGATCCTTAAAGAACTGTCCTTCTT
The DNA here is from genome assembly GCF_037993035.2 of Macaca fascicularis. Lineage (NCBI taxonomy): Eukaryota > Metazoa > Chordata > Mammalia > Primates > Cercopithecidae > Macaca > Macaca fascicularis. The sequence goes on along the minus strand of NC_088392.1, from coordinate 11,708,533 downwards.
AATTGCAGTATTGTAATTGTGGCCTGTTGTTGCTAATACTACTACATTTTCTAATCTAATTCATAGGTATTAAAACCGTTGACCTTGCACACTACTGGCTTGGGGAAAGGCATTTTTAAAAACAGCCTTTCTTAAATGGTCACTTCATTTTTTTTTTCTAACATACGTTTTGTGTACTTATTTTCTTACTTTAGTTCTTTTCCAATACATTTTATCTTATTTGTAGTTTAGTGGTTTAGTTGTTTCTAAGTATCTTTTGCTGCAAAGTACTTTGTAGCTTTTTGTACATTATTTTTCATATTTTAGAAGTATTACAAGAAAAATCAGAGCATGTTTAAGTGAAACTGAAATTTACTCATAGTTCTATCAGCTAGACAAAACCACTATTAATCTAGTTATATATTTATTTAGATCTTTTTCTGTACAAATTATCTCCCATGTACATATGCACATACTCAACTACCTGTAGTTTAGCTTCTGTTTTTTACATAGCAACATGTATTCATATTAACAATTAACCATCTTCATCATGCTTGCTACGTATGCATGAGCACACACATATATAATGCATACTTGCTGTCTGCAAACATAAACATATACATATGAACTAAGTGTGTGAATATTACATACTTAAATACATTTAACAGAACAGTTGAGAATTATGGCTTGCCAAATGATGGGGTCATTATTTCAGTACTAGCAACGTGACTTGATCCTGCATCTTCATCTTAATAGCATTCAAAATAATTTTCTATCTTAATCTATAAATTAGAGACGAACATTATATGGCTAAGTGCTTTAGGGCAGTTTTTCAATTTTTCATATAGAATCAAAACCAGATACTACTGGTTATCCGAAGCATGATAAAATTCCGTTTTGGGTATCATGGTGGTAAGATGTTTCCGTTTGAGGAATTGCCATTTAGACAAACCTAAGGGCTTTGAAGGTAAAACATTTGTTAAATTTTGTTTCAGTATGGTTTCTTCAAAATAATTTAACAAGTAGGATAAAGATTTCCTTCCAAATTTGGCCAGTTAATTCTATACCAGTTTAATGGAAATTGTATTATTCTGTGAGGAGAATAATGCTACAGGCCCTTGGTTTCTATACAGTTAATGATTTCAATAATAATAATCCCCAGTGGATGCATCATGGATCAGCAAATGTCTTATAGTACATAAGACACAGTATTTTGTGGGAAATGGAGATTTTCACATACAATTCGTTTTCCAGGATAAAAACCACAGCATTATATAGTCACAACATGAACAATGCCCTTTACATTGATTTTAAAAACAATTTTAATTACAGGGTAAGTATGGGTGTGATACTTTTATGTGGAATAAAGCATTTATTTCTTCATGACCGTAGCAGGATCTGGTTTTGCAGCCCCCACCAACAGATAGAGGGGCATCAGTGGCCTACAACTTCTGGAACAACTCTTTCACTTAATTCATTACCTATCATTTACATTTCTTGGTATACTTGATCGAGGCATAGAATAACTGAAGTAAATGAAGATATTTAAAGTTAGAGATTTTGAGTGGAATTTGAAGCTTTTATTTGCAATATTCCCAGTACTTACATATATGGTCCAAAATATAATGGTTGCACATACATCATAGTTACCTTAGGAAGTTCCTAGTTCAAACCTTTATGTTAAAAATGAGGAAGTGGAAGGAGAGAGATGGCTATATTTCTTTAGTTTGTGATGAATTTAGTATCACTAGCTAGATCTCTAATTTCCATCCTGTATGTTCATTTCACAGTAAACTATTCATATAAAATTCAGGAAATCAAATGTGATGTATTTTCTGAAATGGTTTTCTCATAAGTAGTAGGCAAATTCCAGTGTTCAGGTTTCCCTCTGCAAGTGTCTTAACTCTGAGCATATTTTATTTTTATTCTGCAAGAAGGAGAGCTTGGCATATTTTTTCAGCTTTTTAAAATTAGAATCTTATTAAAATGTATTGAACTACGACAGGGAAATTGTGATTATTATAAAAGTAAAAATTCAAGTGTAATTTCTCTTCTCATTCTGGTAAGGTGTTCCACCTCAGGGCTACTTATTTTTAATATGAAGTGTTTGAAATTTCTATTTAATCTAGAATTCACTTGAAAAAGTAGGAAATGAAAAACGTTGTATTTATTTTTTCCTTATGTAAAGGAAGCCATAACCTCAATGGTAATTGTTCTAGCTAGATCAAGTTTGTAATAATTCAAATATTTTTCTATTTTGCATCATAATTTCAACCATAATTTAAAATGCTTTTGCTGTATATATACTCCATTTGCTAAAAGGTTTTAACTTATTTTTATTTTTGATTAATTAGTGCCTACGTGTGTGTTTGTGTGTTTAAGCTAAGCAGAACTTTATAGTTTCTGAAATGTCACATAAGATGAAAGAAATTAGCACCATTTTCCATGATAACAATTATGAAAATAAATTAGAATTACAATTAAAGCACATTATTGATGTACAGGGGAATTTCTGTGCATCTTTTATTTTTTCTTTTCAACATAGCATACCAATCTTCCTCTATTTTAACTAAACTTCATAACTTTTAAGATTTAATTTGTACTGACTCTAGAAGGTTTACTGCTAAATGTTGTCTTTTTCATTAATCTGCAATCTAACACATGCTATCTTATCATTTTCACATTTTCTTCAATTTCTCACCTTTTATACAATAAGCCAAAATTGAAGTGTATTTGAAAAAATCAGTGAAACATCGAAGATGGCACCACCATAAATTCATGATCAGCAAATCACTAAAAGCCTCAAATGGGTCCACATATTGCCTGGAAGACCAATGATGGATCTCTGGTCATATTGCTCTGGCACTGTGCTAACCTCTCCATTTCAAACCTCTTCAACTCCTCGGAAGCCTCTATTATGCCTATTCACTCCCTTCTCTCCCGTTTCTCCACTACCCCCGGCAGAATCAACAAGTTTTCTCTCATATATATTTACTGAACACCTGGCCATACACTAGTGGCTCTATGTGCCAAGTGTAACTGTGAATCAAACTGTTTATTCTCTCATTTACTTGTGGTCTACAAATAATTAATCAACATGCTAGGTGATGATAAGCTAGTTTAGTAGTCATGGTATATATATATAGGAGTTTATTAAATATTAACTTAGATGATCACAAGGTCCCACAATAGGGTGTCTGCAAGCTTGAGGAGCAAGGGGAGTCAGTCTGAGTCTCAAAACTGAAGAACTTGGAGTCCATTGTTCAAGGGCAGGAAGCATCCAGCAGGGGACAAAGATGTAGGCTGGGAGGCTAGGTCGGTCTCCCCTTTCATATTTTTCTCTCTGCTTTTCATTCTAGCCATGCTGGCAGTGGATTAGATTGTGCTCACCCAGATTAAGGGTGGCTCTGCCTTTCCTAGCCCACTCGCCCACATGCTAGTCTCTTTTGTCAACACCTTCACAGACACATCCAGGATCAATACTTTGAATCCTTTAATCCAATCAAGTGGACACTCAATATTAACCGTCACAGCTGGTGAAAATTAAAGTAAGTTATAAGAGATGGAAAATAACTGCTGTCACTCTTGGATAGGAGAGTTGGGGAAAGCATCTGACATTTGTATAAAAACACAATAGAAATGAGGCAATGATCTTTGCAAATATCCCGACAAGGACAGTTTCCTGTAGAAGCAGCAGCACAAACTAATACTCTGAGGTAGGAATATGCTTGTTTTATTTGAGGCACAAACATGGTATAATTGTATATTTCATAGAAGAAACAATCCCTTAGTCATTTTTGTCACCCCTCTTTATAACGTGGTTGCATCATTGACATCTTCTCTTTCTGCCCCTGCTATAATGAATGACAAAGGAATTCTTTTCCTATATGAAGTCAATCTGACCATCAGGATTATCTCCTTCTAGTAAGAAATCTTTTCTCTTTCTATCCTACGTGTTGTTTCATCTTTCACTACTCCGTATTACCTATTGTTGCAGTCGTAAAAATAAGTTAAAAAACTTCTGCTAGTAGTATGTTCCTTTCTAGTTACTGCATGTCCCAGACAGCACCCATTATGAAATTGTGGCTAATAAATAAAAAAATTGGATAACTATACATGTTTTATATTAAATACTAACTCTAATTACTGATTTAAGTATAGGAAACATTTCTAGTTATTGCATCTAAGAGATATTGTCAACCACCCTGGGTCTATAATTCCTAAAATATTTAGATTTTCCTATCAATTCATAATTACATGAATCAGTCTAAGTTGACAACCTAAATATTAAAAGTATTGGATGTCTATTCAAGATACATGAGATGAAATTTTACAATCCTTAGTTTCAGGGTTCCGCAAGAGTCGAACTTGCTTAGGACCCTTCAAGACTCTTGGCAATGCTTTTTTTTCTTCTAGAATACTTTTATCTTATGTAAACATGAAAAAGTGTTGCAAACCCTAGAAGAACTTCCAAATGTATAGATGTGAATCTGCTGAAATAGTTACGTGTAGACAGTAGTATATTTCAGAGTACCCAGAGCTTAAAGCCTCAATCTACAGGCATTCAATATTTGGGCATCTGTATACTTTGATAGAATTTGAGAAACTGCAAAACTTCTACTTTATACTCAGGAGACTTTATCTTAGCAATTTGACTCTAATTAATAGTAAAAAATGAAAATCGGCTAAAAGAAAGTATACTATTGTGTAGATCCAATTAAATCCTAGAATTTTAAAAATATATATTTGTAATACATAACATTTTTAAAATTTTGCTCTTCAATTTTACCTTTTCTAAAATGTCTATTATATTTCTAGGTAATGGCATCCTCACCGTCTATTCTCAATCTGTTTCCATTTGGTTCATTAGATTATGGGATCATTCATAACCATTTTGGCATATACACATACAACATTTTTTTAATGCGGCAAAAGTGAGGGAAGAAATAACTCCCAACTTTCAGTTTAATTGGGAAAAAGCATTATGCATATGTTTACAAATATAGCAACTAATTCTAGATTGACTTATTTTAGAAATGGTTTGTTAATTGCCTAAGAGAACAAACTTTAAAGTAGTGGTTTTTTGTTTTTTGTTTCTTGTTTTTTTTTTTTTTTTTTTAGAATTAAACGTGACAATGACAAACTATGGATGTAAAATATGTTAATTTATGTACTTTCACATTATAAAATGTATCTTAGAAAACATAAAGTGAAAAGATTGTTGTTATTACTGAAAATGTAAATATATATGGGACAGAGTTAACAATCTCAAGGAATTATTAGTCATATAGAAAAACCCTGATTGTGTAGGATTTGAATATTGTGGGGGAAAACTAAGCACACACACTGAGCTGCAAGATTTTGAGGAAGAGTTGGCTTTAACTGAGCCTGAAGTAGGGGAAGGGAAAGTGCGGAATTTAAATAAACACAGATGATGTTAGGGAGTTCCAGAAAAGAAAATTAACAACAATGGGAGAAAAGCAAAACTAAAAATTCAGAATGGGTGTTCGAGAAGCAGTTGACAGAAAATTTGGTCCTATTCGAAGATTCCGAGTCCATCTCAAGAAATAAAATTGGAGTAGTAAGCAGACTTCAGATTTGCACTTATACATTCAATGAATACATCACTGGAAAGATACATATTTTACTTGTAATGAATAAAATATTTTAAAACTAGGATGATTGTATTCCTCTTCACCAATTTTGAAAATATTAACTAGTAGAATGAAACATTTAATGTTTTCCTTTTCTACCTCATAAAACTGACAGGTTGGCTGGGCATGGTGCCTCATGTCTGTAATACCAGCACTTTGGGAGGCTAAGGCTGGGGGATCACTTGAGTTCAAGGGTTTGAGGCCATCCTGGCCAACATGTGAAGATGTGAAATCCTGTCTCTACTAAAAATACAAAAACTAGCTGGATGTGGTGGCACACATCTGTAATCTCAGCTGCTCAGGAGACTGAGTTAGGATGATCACCTAAACCTGGGAGGCTGAGGTTTCAGTGGGCAGAGATTATGCCACTGCATTCCAGCCTTGGCAACAGAGTGAGACTTCATCAAAAAATAAAAAAATAAAAAAAACGAAACTGACAGATTATATTTTTACTCATGTAGAGCAGCACTAGGTGCCTGCACAAAATTTCTTTAAGCAGATTTACTGGAATTCTGTCTCTTGTTCAGAGAAAGATACTGATTATTTTATTTCCTTTCCATTCGTATCCATACACATATTTAAACTTTAAAAATAAATTCTAAAGAATACTAATGAAATAAAATTGTACTGAATTCCAGTGTATAGAGTGACATCAGTTTTGCTTCTCCATTTAAAATGATTTTAAGTGAATAAATGCAAATGCACCAATGGCCTATAAAATATATTCTATGTTATACTACTTTATAATAGATCAATTATATTGAGAAGCAGACAAGCCGGTTTTCAGTTCTGCCCCTTCGCTGGCTCATGCAATATTTTTTTTCAAATTATATAAATTTAAATATGACAAATTTTATACCCCTCTTCAAAATGGGGTTATTCACAACTACCTTAGACTTCACAAAATCGTAATAATCAAATAATATCATATTGGAAACTATAAGTTGTTTTGCAAGTACGAAGTATTTTGTAGTTTAATTTAGCTTTTAGAGAGATGTTGAAGCCATTTTACCTAATCATTTTGAATAAGAAATTGGCAAGAATGAGAAGAAATACGTTATAGAGTAGATAACAGTCTGGGATAAAGGAACCAGGAAGAAAAAAGTGAAGTTCTCAAAATTAGCTGCTAAGTGAAGATGATCTGCCCTAGCCCCTAATCTTTAGGTTTTACTCTAAGATGAAGAAAAGTCAAAATTTAAAGGCCTGTGATAAAGAGAAAAGCTGTATAAAAGCTTGATCAAGCCAAATTTCAGTGAGTAAGTGAAGGGCTACATTAATCAATTGGTCAACCCCAAGGAGAGACAGTATTATTACCACTACTTGGCAAAATTTGTAAAGCATAATAATGCCAAATGCCGTCAAGAATATGTGCCAACAAAAGCTGTTACATTGTTGGGATGCTAAATTGTTGTAACCATTTTGGAAGAAAATTTATATTGTTTGAATTTGCATTGTTTATAAACCAACAATTCAGTACTAGAAAACAAACTATACTGATACTCTTGTACAGGTACACTACACACATGGGGGTACTGTCCTGTGTTTCAACAAGTACTTGAAATTAGAAAACAAATGACCATCAAAAACATGAAAAAGACTATGATATAGACACACAGTGGGATATTTTGAAGGAATCAAATGAAAAATCTATAGAGTGGCATTCAGCAACATGGATACATTTTGGAAACTTAATATTGAGAAGAGTCTCAGAATACTAAGTCCAGGATGATTATATTTTTACAAATAGTAAAGCCAAATCAAAATCAAAACAATGTAGCTAGCCATTTATAGTATACATTTGGGACATATTTCTGTTTAGAAATTGTAAAGATGTTCTATTTTTCATATTTAGGAACCTGTGTACTGTTTTTTATAGTTGCTGCACCATTTTGCCTTTTCACCAAAAATATACAAAGCTTCCAAGTTCTTCACACTCTTGCCAATACTTGTCTTTTTTTTTTTTTTTTTTTGACAGCGATCCTTACAAGTGTGAGGTGATATGTCATTGTAGTTTTGATTTGTATTTCCCTGATGATTAGAGATGTTGATTATCTTTTGATATGCCTGTTGGCCATTTTTATGTTTTCTTTCCAGAAATGTCTGTTCAAGTCCTTTATCCATTTTTCAATTATTTAGTAGGGTTTTTTTTCATTAAGTTGTAAAAAATGTTTCTATATTTTGGAAATTAGCTGTTTCAATGAGTATGAAGTGTCAATAATGCAAGATAAATAATTTCTAGATACATGTTTTAACACTTGAAAATTTGAGAGTGCTCTCGTTACATGTTCTTATCACAATAAAATAAAATATAGTAAAACAATTTTAAAGATGATAAATATAAAATTCAAGATTGTGTTTACTCTGAGAAGGCAAATGGGTCACGGTGCAAGCACACAGGTAGATGTGGCAGTAGTGTAATGTTCGAGTTCTTAAGTTTGTTACTGGGTTCATGGGTATTTTATCATGAGCTTTATATCTTTATCTTTTGAATCAACCAAACATTACATTAAAGAAAAAAATAGGTAAAAAATCATATAAACTCAAAGTGAATGTCATTTTAGTGGAAAAAAACAACATCACTGGAGAGACCATGTTGTTCATGTATCATTTTATATCAGGGAAGAAAATTTTAATTTACTAGATAATTTTTCTTTTCTTTTTTTTTTTTTTTTTTAGAATAATACCTAAATTTAGGAATTGGCATTTGTTTAGATGATCAATTATCCTGTGTTAAAGAAGAAAGTGGCTGGACACAGTGGCTCATGCCTGTAATCCTAGCACTTTAGGAGGCCGAGGCGGGCGAATCACCTGAGATCAGGAGTTTGAGACCAGCTTTGCCAACATGGCGAAACCCCATCTCTACTAAAAATACGAAAATTAGCTGGGCGTGGTGGCACATATCTGTAACCCCAGCTACTCGGGAGGCGTAAGCAGAAGAATCGCTTGAACCGGAGAGGCAGAGGTTGTAGTGAGCTGAGATTGCGCCACCGCACTCCAGTCTGGGCGACAAAGTGAGACTCCGTCTCAAAAAGAAAAAAAATAATAAAGAAGAATGAACCTAGAAAACACATTCTGAGATCTATTACATAATTTTTCTTAACCAACTGGATTCATTATTTTGTTTAAAAGTGGTTTTATATTCCTTTATTTGATATTGTGGAAATAAATGAATGGATATAAAAATGCTTCCTTAGGAGATCCACTGATTATATGTGAAGTACCAGGTGATACCTGAGGAAATCTTACTTTCCTGTAAATATCTACCATCATTAGCTCTGAGAATTCACAAAACTTTAAAGGCAGAATCGACTTTTAGAATTATTGTATAACTTCTAGAGCATTATTTCAATCTATTTACACAGCATTAAAATGCTCAAGTGATATTCATTAAATTGCTTTTTCCTTAATGCCTGAACTGAATTGCATTGCCTCATCATTGGAATTCCTGACTTGAATATTTGCAATTACTTATGTACTTTTCAATATGAAAACATCATAACCCTTGAGTACAATAACAGTGACACGAAGTCTACATAAAATGCTGTCTTACAACAATGACATCACAGCCACAGGAAACGCTGATCTATGGTTGTATCTTGCCAGCTGTTAAAGCACAGAGCTACTATCACAGCTTTATTTTGCTTTTGTCAGTCACTTTTCCTGAAAACTATCAAATGACAATGATGGCTACAATGCTAAATATGATCAATTATTATTGCTTTGAAGCGATGTATGCATTTATTTTTAAACTGAGTTTAAAAAATAGTTAAAGTACAAATCTTAATTTATTCCTCTTGTAGTCATGAGGGCTATTCCGAAGCCAAATTTACATTATGGTAATGGAGAAATAATGTTAAAATGAAGGAAGGAAAAAACACAATAGGAAAATCACACTTGCCACCATCCATTACTTTTATATGCATGCTAGACATTTTGCATAGCTACGTAATTTAATTATTTATGAATCTAAAATTACACTGTAGAGCTATTATTTATAGTCTGATTTATAAAGGAAAACCTTGAGATTTAAAGGCATTAAATAACTTGCACCAACAACACGAGTGGAAAAATAATTTAAATTAAATATTTCTCATAGTCATTCCACTGTGGGAAGAGTGTGGGTGCAAATAACAATATGGGCCATTTCCATGACTATGATATATACATTGTTAAAATTCATTTCTGTTTACAGAATTCAGAAATTTAAATTTCTTCACCTTTTCTTTTTTTATTATTTTTTGCTTTAATTACTATCTGGCTGACTGTTGGAACAGTTTGCTAAAGCTCAGCGTTTCCAAATGTTCTTGGTACCTTTGTTGAAAATGAGCTCATTGTAGATGTATGGATTTATTTCTGGATTATCTAATTTGTTCCATTGGTTTGTGAGTCCCTTTTTATGCCAATACTGTACTATTTTAGTTACTATATCTCTGTAGTATAATTTGCAGCCAGGTAATGTGATCCCTCCAGTTTTTTTTTGTTTTGTTTTTTTTTTTCCTCTGAATGACTTTGTCTGTTATTGGTCTTTTGTGGTTCCATATAAGTTTTAGAATTATGTTTTCTATTTGTGTGGATAACATCATTAGTATTTTGATAGAGCTTCCATTGCATTTGCAGATTGCTGTGGGTAGTATGGACATTTTAACAATATTGATTATTTCAATCCTTGAACATGAAATATCTTTCCATTTTTTGGTATCCTATTTAATTTCATCAGTGTTTTACAATGTTCATCATAAAGACCTTTCACTTCTTTGGTTAAGTTAATTCCTAGGTATTTATTTTTATATATGACTGTTGTAAATGATGTTACCTTTTACGTTTCTTTTTCCAAATTTTCACTATTGGCATGTATTTGTCTGTTTTCATGCTGCTAATAAAGATGTACCCAAGATGGGGCAATTTACAAAAGAGCAGTTTAATGGACTTACAGTACCACGCGGCTGGGAAGGACTTACAATCATGGCAGAAGGTGAAAGGCATGTCTCACATGCCAGCAGACAAGAGAAGAGAGCTAGTGCAGGCAAACTCAACTTTTTAAACTGTCAGGTCTTGTAAGACTTATTCACTGTTACAAGAACAGCATGGGAAAGACCTGCCCTGGTGATTCAGTTTCAAGGTGAGATTTGGGTAGGGACACAGCTAAACCATATCATGTCATATGGAAATGCTAATGAAGGATGTTGAATTATATCACACCCTTTTTCAGCATCAGTTGAAATGATCATATAATTTGTCTTTCATTCTGTTGATATGATATAGAACCTTGATTGATTTGCATATGTTGCACCTTGATTGATTTGCATATGTTTATTCTTGCATCCCAGGAATAAATCCCACTTGGTCATAATGAATTTTTTTTAGGTGTATCATTAAATTCAGATAGCTAGTATTATGGTGAAGAATTTTGCATCAATCGTCATCAGAGATATTGACCTTTAGTTTTCTTTTATTATCTCTTTGAATAAAACTACTACCTCTATCTCTTTCTCTACCTCCTCTTTAAGGCAAGTAACTTATATTTACACTTTTGAGGCTATTTTCTTGATCTTGTATGCATGCTTTATTCTTTTTATTTTTTCTTTTGTCTTCTGTGATTGTGTATGTACACATAGCCTGTCTTTAAGCTCATTAATTCTTTCTTCTGTTTGTTCAACTCTGCTAAGAAACATTGATCCATTCTTCAGTATGCCGATGGCATTTTTCAGTTCCAGAATCTCTGCTTGATTCTTTTTAGTTGTTTTAACCTCTTTGTTTAATTTATCTGATAAGATTCTGAGTTCCTTCTCTGTGTTATCTTTGACTTTTGTTGAGATTCGTCACAATAACTATTTTGAATTCTTTCCAAAAGGTCACACATCTGTCTCTCCAGAATTGGTTACTGGTTCCTTATTTAGTTTGTTTAGTGAGGTCATGTTTTCTTGGATTGTCTTGATGCTGTTGATGTTCACCAGTGTGGGCATTTACAAGTTATTTATTGTAGTTTTCACAGTCTGTGCTTTTTTTGTACCCATCCTTTCTGGGAAAGCTTTCCCTGTATTCAAAGGGACTTGGGTTTTCCTATCTAAGTCTTTGGTCACTACAGTCATATCTGCTTTAGGGATTATCCCAAATCCAGTAACACTGTGGCTTTTGCAGAGTCATAGAGATAGTGCCTTGGCAGTCTTGGGTAACATCTGGAAGAATTCACTAATTTACCTGGCAAAGACTCTTATTCTCTTCCCTTACCTCCACCCAAACAATCTTTCTGTGCTGAGTTGCTTGGAGCTGCAGGTGGGGTAACATAAGCATCTTTAAGGCTGCCATCACTGGAACTAGGTTAGGTCAGACCTGAAGCCAACACTGCACTGAATCTTGCCTAAGGCCCGCAGTGACCACTGCCTGGTTATTGCCTACATTCACTCAGGGCCTAAGGGCTCGATATTCTGCAGGAAGCCAGGGGCAGCCAGGAATCTACCTGGTCCTCTATTCTACTGCAGCTGAGCTGGCACCCCAGCCATAAGACAAAGTCTGTCCCACTCTTCCCTCCCTTTTTCTCAAGCAGAAGAGTGTCTCCCTATGGTTGCTACCATCCCCTGGCTCATGGTGTGTACTACCAGGATACTGCTGATGTTCACTCAAGGACTTAGAGCTCTTCAGTCAGCTTTGGTAAATTCTATCCATCCTGAGTCTCTCTCTTCAGGGTAGTGGGCTCCCCTCTGGCCCAGGGCTGGTTCAGTAATGCTGTCCAGTAGCCAACTCTTGGACTCAGGTACCCCAGGCACCTACTTAGTGCTCAACCCCACTGTGGCTAAGCTGGTACCCAAGCTGGAAGACAAAGTCCCCTTCACTCTTTTCTCTTTCCTCATGCATAAGGGGTTTCTCCCCATAGAAATCACAACTGGGAATGTGCTGTGTTACACCTGTAGCCAGTATAGCTCAGAGTCTTACCTAAGGCTCACAATGAGTACTGCTATCACTGCTGATTATTCAGGGCCCAATGGTTCTTTAGCCAGCATGCAATGAAACCTGCCAGGACTGTATTCTTCTCTTTAAGGCCTGGAGTCCCTTCTGGTCATCTGGGTGTGTTAAAAAATTATGAATCCTTACCAGCATTTATAATTGCCTGTCATCCAGAAGCTAGGGCCTGGACTGGGGGCCTTAGAGCTCTACCTGGTGCCCTATTCTACTATAGCTGAACTGATATCCACAATGCAAGACAAAGTCCTCCTTCCTCTCCCCTTTTCAGTCTTCAAGAGGGAAGGAGTGGCTCCCAGAGATGTTAGCTGCTCATCCTGGCGTTGAGGAAGGGGTGACACAAGCATTCCCTTAGTTATCCCAATGGCGTTTCACCAGGTGGTGTGAACCTCAAGTACACTGGCTCTGGGCCCAGCACAGCACCAGAACTTGACCAGGGTTTGCAGTCCTTGTGACCTAGCCTGCCTTTCAAGTTTATTTCAAACCTCAGAGCATGTTAGTCTGTGGTGGCAAGATTTACCAGAACTCGGGTTTCTGCTGCTGTGATGAATAAAGGCCTTTGCCTTGGGCTGCTCTAAATGCTCCTTCTATGAGCACCAGCAGAGTTTTGCTTCTTGTTGCTTTGCACTGTGACAGGAAAGCACTGAGTTCCAATGCAATGGCTCACAATCACTGTACCCTCTCTCAAGTGTGCAGGTTTTCTCAGTGCTGCCAAGGGATGGGGAGGGGTGGTGTTAGCAATTCCAGACTCTCTTTCCTACCTTGTTCAGTGCCTCTTTCCTTAATATGATGTGTTGTTAGTTACCAATCCATTATATACAGTAGGCAATAGTTTCCTTTAGTAAATACGTAAATTCCAGTTGGCTTCTTATATAAGTAATTAACTCCTCCTTCCATGTCTTTGCCCCAGCAACCTATGGTTGAATATATTAAATAATAAACATTTTATTTATGTAGATTTGTTTAGTTTTTATTGAAATGAAAAATGTTCCCATACATTTAAATTCTTAAAACATTTTCAGAGTATTAATTTTAAAGGGATAGGTTAAATACATTGGCACATATAGGCAATTTGATTCCCCATCAATAAAATATGCAATTTTCTATTTCCTCAGAAGAACCTGAAAATATGAAGTGATTTTTTTATACAAAATTGTTTTATTTATATACAAAATTATACACAATACAGAAATAAGAATTTAAAAAGCATATCATTTGATTTTATGTTTTCAATCAAAACTAGATACAGGATTATGACAAAAATGTTTAACTTAGGTATTGTAAAATGTTCGCACTCTTTTGGTAATAGGACTATATTTCTTTAAAATTGATTTATAGCAATACTTTTATAAATATTCATATGCAAATTACTAAAATATTACAAAATGTACTAAGAAGTATATTACTAAATTTGTAGGAAATCTTCAGCATATCATTTATTACAAAACTTTAGAATGCACCTATAAAATGTCATGGTATTCTGCCAACAAAATTGTTATTTGAAATGAATAATGAGGCTTTGAAATGTGTCTTATACTTCCTGATTCTGCAAATTATGTTCTGGCTCTTAAAAATATTGAATATTCTGCGCTTGTGAAGTTACGTATTTGCTCATATAAAATAACATTTTGTCAGAAGTGTTATGGAAATATAAGTTCTCCAAAAGGTATACTTAAATACCAACTAACATAGTAATTCATGGATTTTAATAGAAACATGCCTGCTTTTGTATGTTTATCCTCTGTTGGACTCTGCAAATTTATTTTATTTTTAAATTTCATAGGATGTAGGATCTCTGAACATTTTACTGCAGATATTGTTTTTATATATTGAACATGTCTTACACAAGTATTTCCTGCACTAGATGTTTTCTGCTAATATATCCTGAAGAATTAGTTCTTGCTTTTCCGAAAAGAAGCAAAATTGGTATTTCACAATGTTATCCTGAGAATGATAATATTTTCTCATGTATTGTAGCATATATTCCACACTTTGATTTACTTTAGTTTAGCTTCCCTTAATTAAGTTACAGCAATATGTTTCCTTAGTTTTGTGATTTAGTTTTTAAAAGGAAATAGAGCATTGCTTCATTTACTCCTTGGAGTCTCCCTTGGATTTAGTTCTGCACTCGGCATGGATACCTTATAAACCTATATTTTGAGTCTGGTGCTCACCTCGACCGTTTATCTGCAACTATCCAAGAAGTGAATGCCCTTGGGTGACTCTCTGACGTGTCAATACAACCTCTACTCCTTATGTATATTTCCAGACAAATCGTAAATTTTCAGTGCAGTAATAGTCTCCATTCCATCCTCAAAACATATTGCTTATTATTGTACCATAATTTTATGTTATTGCTTATATTTTAAAAAATTGAAGTTTTGACTGAGAATTATCACATCCATCCAGTATTTCATTTAATGTTCAAAGATTATATATTAAGCATTTACATTTAGGTCTTGGGTGAGGCATTGCCTATGTAGTAGCAACCAAGAAAAGCAGGAAAAAAAAGTAAAAATAAAAAAGTAGAAAACCATTATCTTCTAAGAGCTTATAGTAAAGTAAATAGGGAAATAAAATTCAAGTCCTATTGCTGTTTTCCTTATGAATATGTCTGATATCCATCACCTAAGCTTCTATTGTATTTCCATCAGTAATTCAGGCCTATGTACTGTGGCAGTCTTCCAGTTTACTTCCAGTGAGTCGCATACGCTGGCCTCGGTAGGTTTTTAAAATTGATTTTCGCTGAATCAAATGCATTTCATGACTCCTTCTTTTCTATTACACTTAAGGAATCTAAACAATTCTTCTCATTTTTTAAGGCACTGCTTCATTGATTCACTCTTTTATTCATGTGTCCATATATTTATTTATTACATGGCATCTTTTTACACTGCACTTCAGTTTAGGTAGAAAAAGAAAGCATTCTTTAGTAGATGATGTGGAGAAAAATATGTCTCACTATATATAAAGATAAAATTGAGATTTATTGTGGACCTTGCCATATATGAGTAGCAAGACCATAATAGTTTAAAAATCTAGGAGGAGAAAATGTTTACTTTACAATGGGGAAGAACCTCATAAAACTCAGAGCAAAAATCAAACAGAAATGGTTTTATGTCTGAATATAAATTAAGAATTACTGGTGGATGAAGGACACTTCAGTAAAAGATAAAAGGCAATACATTGATTGGGAGAAGGTATTTGTAAAGTTAAAGTTAGTAAGAAAAAGTTCCTGTGGAGTGTAACAGGGAATTCCTATAAATTGGTCAGATAAATGACAGAAAAAAAATAGACAAAAAAAGGCAAATATATCCTATATCTATTCTATAAGTGATTGCCTTTAAATTTAACATATACTTACAGGTGTACTTTTATTACCCCATGTTAATTAAACAGTGTAGTCCCCATCCATCAAGACAAGGGCTTTTACATGTGCCCCCTCCATGGCTCCATCTGTTCTTTGCTGTTTCCTATATTGGAATAATCTGGCCTCCTACTTAGAGAATATTGTAAATATTATCTTTATAATCAACAACTAGCAGATGTTGCAGTAATATCTAACAACTTCCAGTGATACTGCAGGTTTTCATGGGTTTTTCTGACTGGTGACTAAAATTTTGTATCCAATGATTTACTCCTGAATTCTTTATACTGTGTATGTATGTACGTATATATGTATGTATGCATGTACTTATTTTGGAAAATCTTCTAATAATTCTACATAAATAATTCTAGATAAAGTTGGTATCATCATGTGAGAGAAAATGTATGTATATAAATATCTTCTTACTTCTCCCCCAAGCCAAAAACTTTTATGTATTGGGGATCAGTACTTTCTCCCAATGTATTATGGCAGATATGTCAAATTTGGTACTTGGAATACTCTTTCAGAATAACAAATGGTGTCAGTCTTCAGTTCTGGAAAATTTTCATCTCTATTGCTTTACTTATTACATAGCCACAAATGTATCTTCTGGAAATCCAGTGAGTCAGATGTTTAAAGTGTTTGAAATGCTCTCTGTTTCTTTACAATTTTATTTTATTTTGTGCTTTCTATTAAATTATTTGCAGTACATAATGGGATAGTTCCTTGGCTCAATTTTGATTGAACAAATTTCCTTTGCAGCTGTGATCATTTTGTTATTCAGCCTACTTATTGCACCATTTTAATCTCAATGACCAAATGCTCATTTCCAAAATCTCAGTTTAATATTTTATGAATACAAAATTATCTTCATCTTTCTGAGGTGAATAATAACATCTAAAGTTCAGGTTTTTTTTTTTTCTTTTAACTCTATTTCTTTGGATGAAAAGCTTTTGCTGAATTTTGTGCTTTATTTACATGGTTGGCTTTTCTCAAGTGTTGAATCTTAGTTGTGAGTTTAGTAATTTTTTTGAGATTTCCAGCTATATTATCTATTGGTTAAATTAATATAGCTAACTCAGGTTTTCTTTCGCTTATTGTTTGCATGACATTCTTTGCCAATCCTTTCTCTTTCAAACCATGTCTTTATATTTAAAGTGAAATAAGTCGATGATATTTATCTACATTTTTACTCTTTCTTTCTTTTCTTTGGTCTTGCTATTCTAGGGTTAGTTTTTTCATTTGGAGAACTTCTTTTAGCTAATCTTTTACCTTAGGTCAGGTGACAAATTTTCTTACTTTGGAACATCTGAGATTGTTTTCCTTTCCTCCTCATTCCTGAAGTGAAGTTTTACTTGATATTGAATTCTGAACTTATTTTTTTTCGCTTAGTTCTTGAGTTGCATCCCTTAGCTTTCTGATTTCTTATAAGATATCTGCTGTCTTTTGAATTACTATTTCGCTATAGGTAGAGGGTTATTTTCTCTGACTGCTTAAAAGATTTTTGTCTTTGTCCTTATTTTTCAGAAGTTTCACTGTGATGTGTCTCGGCATGAATTGCTTTGAGTTTATCTTGTTTGCTGTTTGTTCACCTTTTTAATTCTATAAATTTATGTTAATTTCTTCTAGTACATTTTCACCTATGCCTTCTATTCCTATCCTTCTAGGACTCCAATAAAATGAATATTAGACCTTTTAGGTTGATACCACAGATCCCAGAAACTCTGTTCATTTCTTTGCAGCCACTTTTTTCCTGGATTGTTCATTGGGTAATTTCTGTTCTTTTATCTTCAAGTGAGATATTTTTCCCATTTGTTCCCCCTATTTTGCTACTGAGCTATTGATTTTTAAAATATTTTCATTATACTTTTACTTCTAAAATTTCGATGTCATTCTTCTTTATAACTTTTACTTTATATTGAGACTTTCTATTTTTTTTTTCTGAGAGTTTCTGTGTTTTTATTTGGTTCAAGTGTGTTTATAATTGCTTGTTGAAGTGTTTTGTGATGGCTTCTTTAAAATCCTTGTCAGACCAACATGGCACATGTATACATATGTAACAAGCCTGCATGTTGTGCACATGTACCCTGGAACTTAAAGTATAGTAAAATATATATATATATACCCAGTCACTATAAAATTTTAAAAAAATCCTTGTCAGACTGTTTTAATACCTGCGTCATTCCAGTATCAGTATCTCTGATTATCTTTTTCCATTTGAGTTGAAATTTTCTGGGTTCTTGGCATGATGGGTACCTTTTTACTAAATCTAAACATCAGGTGTACTATGTGATGAAATCTGGATCGTATTTAGAGCTTTTTAAAAGCTGGCTTTCTCTGACACTACTTCAGTGGGTGAAGGAATATACCACCTGTTAATTCCAGGTTTTGGTAAAAGTCCATATTCTCCACTTAGCTTATGCTATCACTCACATTTGAGACACTCCTCTTACTGCTGGACAGAGATGGAATTTCAGGATCCCCACCAGGCTTCTTGTAATGCAATCCTGCCAAGAGATCACGGTAGGTTTAGGTCATTATCACCATGTGGTCTCCACGAACACTGTGGTGTGGTTTTATACTGTTTGATATTTGCCCATAGCTCTAAAATATTATGCTCTCATTTTTTTTAAACATTCTCCTCTCTTACTAGTCAATTTAGGTAATTTCTAGTGACCCATCTTCAAGTTTATGATTCTTTTCTTGACTATATTTGTTCTACTGGTGATCCCTGTCTGAGAGTTCCAGTGACTGGGTCATATCTGAGTCTTGTTCTGATGATTGCCTTATCTCCCCATACTGTGTCTCCTTGCCATTTCAATTAACTCACAATCCTTTGTTAAGAGCTGAGGAAGCTGTATGACACAGTAGATACAGAAGTAAATACATGTATGACAGGAGACCAGTGTGTGAGTTAGTGCTGTTTGAATCGGGAGTTAGACAGGGGTTTTACTTTGTTATTGCTATGGTTACCCTTTTTATATGGGACTCTTCCAATTCCTGTGGTGAGATTTTGTATTCTGGGTGCTGGTTGATATATCAGAGAGTTTATCTCAATATCTGCCCATCCCTTGGCTTTGGATCAACCTTTTGCACGTTGCCTGCAGAGAATCTCTGTGTTGCCACACTCCCTGCTGTATCTCGTTGTTATGTTGGTAGTGTGGTGTTGAGGGGCAGGGGGTAGAATATCCCCCAAAGTTCTGATTAAGCCTCTGTCCTAGGCAGGTTCCATGAAATTCGGTTTTTGGAGAAGTAGTCTTCTCAAGAGTTTTGCCCTTTCTGCAGATACACTGATGGGCCTTGCATGGATTCCTGCCCCTCCCTCCTCCAGAGAGTTCTTTTCTGTTTTACTGAACCCTTCCCCAGCTGTGGTGGAATCTACCAGTGCCCATAGGCTACTGCTTTAGTTGCCTTTGTACTGCAAAATAAGACTTTTGTTCAGTAGGGGAGGTAGGAGAGATGGTGATTGTTCAATAGTTGCTGTTCTCTTTCCTTAGACAGAAACACAAAGGAAATATTTTCAACATACATCCCAATCTTCCCTGTTAACTCCTCCTAGAGTTTATGGAAGAAACACCTGCAAGAGCTGAAACCCAGACCAGGTTTACTTCTGACCAATGGTGAAAGCTAGTTGTGCCTCTTTAGGGTGTGTAGAGCACCCCTCTTCCCTCCTGGGTGCCCTCTCCTATCAAACATTGCAGCATATAAAAACTCTCTACCAGTGGTTCCCAATGTTCACAAATCAAACACTGCTATGTTATGAAGTATATTTTGTTACACCCTTTAAAATTAAATAAATAAATAAGTTAACATATATACCCTTTAAAATAAATTGTTATACCCTTTAAAATAAAATAAATAAATAAGTTAACATAACCTCAAAAAATAACTACCTTGGTGCTCAAATCCTGATGCAAAGGAGGATTTTTGAAAGTATTTTTAAATAATATGTTTCAAGACATAGTCTTTAGCACAAATTTGCTATAAGATTTAATAAATTGGTAAAATAATCATAATTATAAATAAGATTAGATTTGAACGAAGAAAGAAGTTGAAGGACAATTTCATGAAAAGTTTTACATAAATTAAGTTTGATTACAATGCGTGTTAGACACTGCATATTATATATTATCTTAGGTATTATGGAAATTTAAAAAATTTCATAACCTCAAGAAGCATGTCATATGTTGAAAAGATGTACGATATCTGGTTATGAAAAGTTTATGTATAAATATGACTTAATGCTGTATTTTATTAATTCCTATGTGATTAATAATAAAACCTATAAATACCATTATCTCAAAGTAAAAACCCTTCCTCATGGAAACCATAGCACTGAGTTGGAAACATCTCTACTTTCAAGTACATTATTTTTCTTTTAAGTAATCTCAAATTAGCCGTTAAAATGGGGTCTTTTTTGTATAAATTATAATTGAAAATGTGATATTAGCATATAAAATACTGTCAGAAAAAAGTTACTAATACACAAGTATTTCTGGAAAATTTATTTCCTACAAAAACGTCAAAATTCATAAGGCAAATGGAAATCTAAGTTAACCAGTATTGATGATGACAGTGATAGTGATTACCCCAAGAACTAATTCCAATAATAATACAGTTATATGTTGCCTAATGAGGAAGGACATTCTTAGAATTGTGTTATTAGGCAATGTTGTCCTGCAAAATATCAGGACTTACACAAACCTAGATGGTATAGCCTACTACACACGTGGGCCATATAGTATAGCCTACTGTTCCTGGGTAAAGTCATATTTCTAAATAAAACTTTATGGTCTGACCTTGAAGCAGTGGTTTTTTCCATTCACGTGTAGGCAACACTGAGCTGCTCTGATGCAGCTCTGAAATCCCCTTACAGTTCAACACTAACATAGCTTTAAGCTTCTTATTTTGAGATAATAGCAGGTGTAAGAAACGTTACAAAGAAATCCCAGACACCCTTTACTATTTGGTATTTCCAAAATTCAAAATCAATTTTAAGTCTAAATTTATAGTTTCTCCATAATCCAGATAATAAAGCAATTTTTTTTTTTTTTTTTTTTTTTTTTTGAGACGGAGTCTCGCTCTGTCGCCAAGGCTGGAGTGCAGTGGCTGGATCTCAGCTCACTGCAAGCTCCGCCTCCCGGGTTCACGCCATTCTCCTGCCTCAGCCTCCCGGGTAGCTGGGACTACAGGGCCACGCCACCTTGCCCGGCTAGTTTTTTGTCTTTTTTGGTAGAGACGGGGTTTCACCGTGTTAGCCAGGCTGGTCTTGATCTCCTGACCTCGTGATCCGCCCGTCTCGGACTCCCAAAGTGCTGGGATTACAGGCTTGAGCCACCGCACCCGGCCGATAATAAAGCAATTTATCACCTTCAAAAGGTGTCATGTGCTTCTCTCCATTTTTTCTTTGTAGTAAGATCACTTAACATGAGACTTGCCCTCTTAAGTTTTTAATTATTAACAAGAGGCATTATCTTATATAGCACATCTCTAGAACTGATTCATCTTGTATAATTGTAACTTTATACCCACTGAACAGCAACTCCCCATAATCCCTCCCCCGAGCCCCTGGTAACCACCATTCTGGTGTTTACTTCTATACCTTTGACTATTTTACATGCCTCATGCAAGAGCACGCATGCAGTATTTATTCTTCCATGACAGACAGATTTTACTTAGCATAATGTCCTCGAGGTCCATACATGTTTTCCCAAATAGTAGGATTTCTTTTTTATTAAAGATGAATGATATTCCATTCCTGAGGGTATACATATCTCAAAAATCACTAAATTGTATACATTAATTATGTGGATTTTTTTTGTATATCAGTTATATCTTAATAAAGCTGGGGAAAATAATACTTTTGTTTCATTTATTCTTGCATATTTGAAGAGTTGAGATTGTGAGCTCATTGCAGTTCATTGTGATCTGTAGAAAACACATTAGCCTGAAATTTGGATGACCAACTGTGTAGAGAGAAGCATGCTTGTTTTCTCTAACAAAAACCAGGCCATGCTAACGTAATGAACTAGGACAACCCAGCCCCATCCAGGTTTCCGACTGAATCCAGTCATCCCAGCCTCATTTCTTGTAACAGATGCAGAGCCCAGGCATCGGAGGGGCCCTCACTTGTGCTGCCAGGGCTTCCACTAGGCTTTCATACTTCCCCTTACCTGCCTGCGTCTGGAGGTTTTTCCTGATTCCTATGGGCTCTGCAATGAAAGGGTACTTGTGCAGTTTTCCGGAGGTTTTGGAGTTGAAATTTAGTCTGGACTACCTAGTTTAATATACTAACATTTATTTCTTATTTCTTTTTTTTTCTCCTTTTAATTTTTTTTTTGGGGGGGTTTCTTATAGGCAACCATTAGCTCTGTGAGGTCAATCCCTGCAATTTGCTACATGGTACACAGTAGTTGCCCAAATAATACTTGTTGACATGGTAGACAATGAATTATAAGTATCACCATATGCACAGTGATAAAACATACGTCACAAAGTTCACTTTTTTTTTGTATTTTTTTTTTGGTTTTTTTTTTTTTTTTTGGTTATTTTTCGGGGTTTTATTTTTTCTCCAATTTCATAGGTTGACATAAAATGTTCTTAATATTTTTAACTATGATCATGTTTGTGGCTACATTATCAATTTGTATTTCAGGACTTTTTGATGAATGAATTTATCCTTGTTTTTAACCAATAATTTCAGAAGTATGTAATCAAAAATATTATAGAGCAAATCATCAATAGTTTGAAAATTATTTAGTTGCCCAAAAGTAAAAAATACTTTACACTTACATATACAGATTTATTCTGGTAAGAGCAAATTATATAGTCTTGAAGTAACAATTTCATTACCTTTCAGCAAATCTTACACCATGTAAATCCATCAGCCGTGGCTGTTTTCTGTATTGAATTTGAGAATAAGAAATTTAGGTTCTTCTTAAGCTGTCAGAATAAGAGAGTTCTATAAAATATATTAGCAAGTGATAAATATTTAGCATAGTTACTCCTGTCAAAATCATAGACTGCCTGTATTTCAAATAGTAAACAGATAAAATATTAGTAGTAAATCTTTAAAGCACACTTATTTCTTTATCTTTCCATTTTTTTAGATATCATGTATTTCCTACGGGAAGAATATAGCTAAGACTGTTTTATTTTCAATAAATCAAAATATAAAAAACAAGAACTACATTGAATTAGAAGTAGCATAAATATTCATGTTTTATCTTACATAATACTTTATTTGTCCATGTCTTTTTATAAAAACAACTGATTTTTCTGTTTCACATCTAACTTGGAGATGTAATATGCTTAGATAATTTGTGATTATAAATATCTAAAGTCTTCGTCACTTGATTGTATTAATTACTTTTATTTTTTTCTGCCTGGTTTCTAATCTCAGCTTTTCCACCTACTTTCAACATACCCTTGGGGAGATTTAACTTATTTCTACCTCAGTTTCCTCAGGATTCTTTAGATAATTGGATAACTTTATATTTGTTTCTAACTTGGAATGGCCTCTAGCACATAAATTATAAATATACTGACAATGTTTTCTGAATGCAGTATGCTTTATCAATCCTTTTAAAATAACATAGTCCATCTAACCTGAAATACTACAAGAAGTTAAATGTAGTACATGTGAAATCTGTAGTAATTGGGAAGTAGATAACTAAGGTAATGCTTACATCCTGGATTTTCGGTCCTATATTGAAAAATATTTTATTACAAGGATGAGTTTCATAGTTTGACTCAATGGATAAATTAAATGTGATTTTATTGTGCAGCAAATATATATATATATAATATATATGCATATACATGTATACAAACAAATATTTGGTTACAGTTAAGGTAGCCATATTCAAGAAGTATGAACATTATGCAATAAATATTTGCAATACAGAAACTTACTGTGAGAACAATGTCCTTAAGAACAATAATGAATCATATTAAAATAACTTTTATCAAAATATATTCTTAATTAACCTTTAATTAAATTCATTTTGATTAGCTCTATTTTTTTTTCATATTTCCATCTGTCGTTGGTATGTAGACCTAAGTGTGCTTGCAAAAATATTTTCAAATTATATATAACCAGTAATACCTCCCCAACTTACTGTTGTTTTATGCAACTGGTAATTATATATCGCTACTTTGCAGACTTACGTTCGAGTCTACAATTTCCCTCTTTCACACATTCATCAATTATATCTTCCCACTCAGCAATTATCTAGTGAAGTTACATATACACAAAAATCGTTCTTCAGGAAAATGAAAGTCAATACTTTGAAATTTGACTCACTCCAGTTATTAGCCTGTGTGATCACTTGCTGTATTCATAGATCCCTTTTCTCTGGAAATTATGATTTTTGGAGAAGGAAGTGTGCACCAGTAACTAATCTGCCCATTTAAGGGGAAAGGGAAATCACAAGATAACATTAAGTTCCTGGTTTTGCAAACTATAGGACGTCTTTTAAATGCACAGTGAAAATTGTGTAAGCCACTGAAAGTACAACCAATGTACTTCTACCTTTTAAAATCTTCCCCCTTTGGAGTGAGGTTTTTCTTTTGTGCCCTCACAGAAAACCCAGTGCTTATTAATAACATACATCATAGCATATCAGTTATTAATTTATGTCCTTGAATCTACTGGATTGTACACTTACATTCAATTGATGTAATATGTATTTTAATAGTATCAGAATGAAAAAGGTAGAAACGTTTGATTGTTTTCCTTTCTTCCTTTCCTTCCACTTCCTCTCCTCCTCTCTATCCCCTTCAGTGTCTTTACTTTGACTCCTGCAAATACACCTGGTAAATTAAAGCCCAGTGTCTCAGCCAAGGCAAGACCACATGCTTGGAAAGGATATCTTTATTCACAAAAAGAAAGTCACTAGAAATATAGAATAGTAGTTTGGAACATAGACATTTACAAAATCCAAAGCACTAGGTTTGGGAAGTGCATCCTGAATTATTTCCTTCAGAGACAACATGAGAATTTGGGATCTGGGCTACTCTTCATCCTTGCTTCCTGTTTCCACGTAGGTTTCTTCGACCATGAAAGAAGACGAGAAAGTTGTCTGGAGGGTGGTGTTAGCAGCAGGAATCAGGCATGTGGAGTCCCTGCCCTTCTTTTCCTTTCTGGTGGGTCTGCATGACTCAGTGCTCTCAGCTGGTCTGCAGAAGGGGTGTGCTTACACTCCTGTCTGACTGCGAGGGAAACCTGTGTCTTCCTGGCTTTCCAGGAATATTAGGGATTTCATTACTGCCCTGGAACTAAACCAGATTGCCTAACAGCATTCTAGGTAACATTCTGATTTCTCTCTGTTCAGATTTCTCTATCTCACCTGGTTCAAAACGATGGGGAAAATGTTTGTTATCAATTACATCTCATAAAATCCCATCAGAGTTGACTTATATCAGATTCTCAATAAATATTTTCAATAGATTTCAGTAAATTAAATTTTAATTTTAGGAATCTGCACAGAGAGACATTAGGTGTGAATAATGTAATATGTATTACTATAAATTTAACTGAACTTGATTAAAATGTTAGGGATTCTTTTTTAAATAATTCTATTCAAATTTAATTAAGAAGTAATGTCTGGGTGAGTTTTGCTCTTCATTTTTAAAGCACTTTCTCCTTTATCTAATTGTTTTAGACCCTTGGTCAAAAATGTTTTCTCTTTGTTTAAAGGTTACAGATGACTTCTGAAGATCTGCAATAGTAAAAGAAAAGGAACATATATTTGCAATTTGATGTAGGATATTCATGAATTTAATCACGGGATGCTTTCATTTAGAAAGAACCACATATATAGGAAACAGATTTTTTAATGTTATTTTGATGAGATTTGAATTGCAGATAGTCTAATGGTGATACACTCAAATCATTGAGTCGTTTATCAGTTTTCATATTGCCGCAGTATGCATGGGGGTCCTTAATCCTTGAATAGTCTGACCGAATACGTAATAGAGTATCTTGATAATTTAAATATTGTACTTTGCTTAATTCCTTGTTTGATGGAGGGAGCTCTTCTAATGTTTTTCATATAATGGCAATTGAAAACAAACTTGTCATTTATTGAGACCACATGTAAGTCTATATAAAAAAAACCCAGAAGATAAGGATCAAATACGATTCAGGGAAATGTATAAATCACCTAGTCCAAAAATAATAAATCAATTTTGTTTTCATTGTATTAGTCATGCCATTACAGTATCTAGCTTACTGAGTTTAACCCACAGCATTCCCAAAGCTGTCATACTTGGTTGTTCAACGGTGTCTCTGGTTTAAACTAAGAAATGAATAATAAATATGTAGCTTAGCAACCATCGACATGGTACACTGATAGCAGTCTAGGATGCTTAGAAATGGTTGTGGATACGCTTTTTCTTCTAAATCATCATTACAAATGTACTATTTAACAAGAGGTTAAATGCTAGTTATCAAAAATGTACAATAAAGAAATGGTTGTGAATACACTTTTCTTCATAAAAAAGGATGAGTTTTTGTCCTTTGTAGGGACATGGATGTACCTGGAAACCATCATTCTCAGCAAACTATCGCAAGAGCAGAAAACCAAACACTGCATGTTCTCACTCATAGGTGGGAACTGAACAATGAGATCACTTGTACTCGGGAAGGGGAACATCACACACATGGGCCTAGCACCGGGAGGGAGAAGCGGGGAGGGATTGCATTGGGAGTTATACCTGATGTAAATGACGAGTCGATGGGTGCTGACAAGTTGATGGGTACAGCACACCAACGTGGCACAAGTATACATATGTAACAAACCTGCACGTTATGCATATGTACCCTAGAACTTAAAGTATAATAATAATTTAAAAAAACATTATAAACTTACTATTTAACAAAAGGTTAAATGCTAATTATCAAAAATGTACAATATTTGTGATCTCAGCCCTTTTACTTTTGTACAAATGGTGTAACTTTTCACAAAGAACATTTTTCAGAACAAGAGACTTCAAAATATGGCAAATATGGTGATTGTCTTGGAAACAAAATTTTAAATGCTAATTTTTTAAGTACAAAATGATGATAGAACTGCTTTTCACTGTTCTGCAAAATCCACAAACATCAAATCCATTGCATCTTAACTGCTGCAACATCAAGTCTTCCCCAAAGCTGAGCCACTCTCTATGTAAATGATATAAAAAATACCGAAGCTGATAAAAAGAAAACAAATAGGAACCTTTGGAGACTTTACTTTTGTCAGCAATTGTGATGATTTAATTACTTTCTCTGGTTGAAGTACTTTTTCCCCCTCCAGATTTCATGTTGAAACTTAATCCTTAATGCAACAGTATTGGGAGCCTTATGGGAGCTATTCAGGTCATCAGCGTTCTGCCCTCGTAAATGGATTAATGCCTCTGTAAATGGAGTTTTTACAAATGGGCTTTCTCTCTCTCCTGCCCTTCTGCCCTGTGAGGACAGAGTTCCTTTGCTCAGTGTTCAAGGCTTAGAAACAAAGACACACCCTAACCTGCCAGTGCCTCGATCCTGGACTTGCTAGCCTCCAGAACTGTGAGATATTAAACTTCATTTCTTTATAAGTTATTCAGGCCGGGCGCAGTGGCTCAAGCCTGTAATCCCAGCACTTTGGGAGGCCGAGACGGGCGGATCACGAGGTCAGGAGATCAAGACCATCCTGGCTAACACGGTGAAACCCCGTCTCTACGAAAAAAGACAAAAAAATTAGCCAGGCAACGTGGGGGGCGCCTGTAGTCCCAGCTACCCGGGAGGCTGAGGCAGGAGAATGGCGTGAACCCGGGAGGCGGAGCTTGCAGTGAGCTGAGATCCGGCCACTGCACTCCAGCCTGGGCGACAGAGCAAGACTCCGTCTCAAAAAAACAAAAAACAAAAAACATTATAAGTTATTCAGTCTGAGGTATTGTTGAAAGCAGCACAAAATGCACTAAGATATTATTTTAATATTATATTAATATCTGTTCACCTTTTTTTCCATATGGCATTTTCCCATTTTATTGACATTGAAAATGGTTCTTGTTGGGTATAGTTATTTATGTGAAACAAATTCCTTAATCATATAATGACTGATTTCCTTGAATGCCTTTTAACTTTAATGTACCATAATTTTCCCTTAATGACCATGAGATTATACATATAAATAATAAAAGTAATATTTGAAGTGTTAAAATAATATTAACTTTATAAATTTATGAATATATAAATTTGAATATATGTACAAATACTAAAATTGACATTAAATTTAAACTTTAAAAGTGAAGAGATAGAACTATGATCCAGGAACATAGAAAAATAAGATTTTACTATCTACGGGAGCACTGCATGGGATCTTTACATGTGTTACTGTTTACCTCCACCTTTATTATAAATAAAATTTATAATAATTTAAAACATTTACATAGGCTTTTAAAAATATACAGGCAATACATATTAATCTATCAAAATTATTTCTTTTAAAAATACCCTATGTTGCAAGATACTTCTAAATGCTACAAGAAATCCCAAGAATCATAAGACTCACATCTCCCAATGGGCAAACAAGTAGATGGAATGTAAAACATGCCCACGTGGAAAAATTGCAAGCAGCAGCATGCATTGTCTAATGGGCAATGTTGGCATCTACCTTAGGTACCAATTCCAGCTCTATCTATATTTACATACTCTTAATTTTTCAGGATTGATTATTCTGTAAATTTTCCATGCCCTTTTTTGCCTCTTGATGGCTAAATTTTCTATTCACTTTTATTTTATGAACATTTCAGAGATCACGAGAAAACAGAAATTCAATTATTAAATATTTCATTATTTTTGTCTTAAGAAAACAATGAAATTATACAGCAATTTATAATATATATGTGAACTCTCATTATATATGTGAACCAAGTATTTGAGAAAGGCAGCTGGTACAAGCTATAAAAATGTTTGAAAATTACTGTGAATTAATTTTTCTATTCACGTCTCCAATGATTGTTATAGTAAAACTGTTTGAGTCTTTTGAGGAATACCATTTTGCATATTTGTTGTATTAACGGGGCATTCATAAGTCATCAATAAAGGCTAAGAACACCAGGTCTGTTTCCAAGTTGAAGTGTGTGGTTTGGCATCATTGTCTGCGGTCGATCTCAGAAATGCTTTTCTGTGTAGTGTTCATTCACTACCATCGTTGTTACCTAATATGATTTTGCAAAGATTTACCTAGAGTCAGAGGTCATTGCACAAATGATTTCATTCATTCACTAATTCTTTCTACAAACAGTGTGTTTCTTATACTCAGAGAAGAAACATTCTACACTCCAGTTGTACTGCTCTCATTTTTAAAAAAACAAAAAGTGTCTACATGACACCAGTGTAGATCAGACATAGTCACAATCAACACTTTTCTCTTACTCCTAGGGATAATTAGCCTTTATTAGTACATACAGCAATAATTGGGGTTTTATTTCATAAGAGTTAATGGAAATACAGATGCCTTTCACAGACGTTTGCTTTGAAGAGATACTGCTTACAGAAAATTCACTTTTCTCAGTTAAATAATATTTTTTTCTTGATAGCTAGAATTAGACCAAAGTTTTAAAAATATATAAAATATCTGTGTGTTTTAGGTTTCAACTAATTGGTACATTTGTATTTATGTATGCAGCAAATTGCTGGATTTGTAGCTCAAAATTTCACTAAAATTTTTATGAATTTTCATAAATCTTAAGTGTCAATATTAGAACATTAATTAAATAAGCTTTGAATAGTAATGGGTATCTTAAAACAGCTCTTAATGTTCTTATTTTGATAACAAAATGGTGTGAATTCTCATAGTAATTTTGGAAAGTGTAGAAATATTACATATATGAAAATGAATATTTTAAAAACCATTACATTTTATTCTGCAAAATATTTTTAATAGATACTTTATAAAGTATTTGGGGAATGCATTTAAATAAAGTGCAGTAAGTCATAGTTAGGTTATCTTTGCACATCCCTGATTATTACTTTTGCAATCACTAGGTCGAATGTTGGCCACATTTTAATTTATTCAACTACGCTGCCAACTTTAAAAATATATATATATATCAATTTACTTTCAGTAGCAATGGACAAATAACTTACAAATCCTATGGCTATTTACACATGTTTTTGGGTTTCTGTCTTATTTAAACCCATCATATATCTATTTCTCTCATGATACCACTTTGTCTTAAATATTGTTGCTTTAGTGTATTTGAATGCATAGAATTAGGATTGCAGTATATTTATCTTTCAAAATTTTCTTGGCCTTTTTTTTACACTATATTGGCAGGAGACTTTCCACATTATTGTCCTAAGCTGCTAAAGAGAATTTCACTATGACCTACATGATTTGGATAATATGTTTTGCTAATTAATTTAGAGATTGGATTTTTACATCACTGATAATATTTTATACCACAAGGAATATCCCACCACTATGCATATCATCTTTTAAAAGGCTTTCTTTGGTTTTCTTCATATGTATCCTATAAATCCTGATCTAATTTATTCTTAGATATTTTGCACAATCTTTTTGCAAACATTAACTGGATCTTATTTTTATTATGGTTTCTATTGGGTTGGTTCTTGACTGGAAGAGGTGCTATTGCATTGTATGTGTTATTTTGTAACATATATCCAGATTGGCCTTGATATGTTTTCTAAGTTATCAGTTTATAGTCGTGGGGTTAGCTTGTTTACACTTCTATGCAAAGAATGATGATTTTTTTTTAAAAAAAAGTTTAAAAGTGCAGAACATGCAAGTTTGTTACATAGGTATACACGTGCCATGGTGGTTTGCTGCACCCATCAACCCATCATCTACATTAGGTATTTCTCCTAATGCTATCCCTCCCCTAGTCCCCCACCCCCCGACAGGCCCCAGTGTGTGATGTTCCCCTCCCTGTGTCCTTGTGATTATGTTATCTCTATATTCATATTATTTGTAGTTTTAAAATA
This sequence comes from Macaca fascicularis, assembly GCF_037993035.2. Classification (NCBI taxonomy): domain Eukaryota; kingdom Metazoa; phylum Chordata; class Mammalia; order Primates; family Cercopithecidae; genus Macaca; species Macaca fascicularis. The sequence continues at coordinate 11,677,599 of NC_088392.1, read as the reverse complement.
ATTTAAAATGTTGAGTAGGTCAAAACTTAAACTGTAGCACTAAAAAAAAAAAAAAAAAAGGTTGAAAAACAAGCACTTTAGGCTCTTTCTCTGATTTTATAGGTTCGATGCAATATTTTAACATTAAATATGATAATTATGATGATGATGACGACGATGACTGTAGAGAATGTCTATGAGTCTATGGAATATCCTGCTGACTGTAATGTCCTAAATTTCTCTTTTTTGAAATGAATTTTTAAGTTGTACAAGGATTTTTAAATTTTAATCAAATGCTTTTTGGGCAATTATTGAGATGATTTGGGGTTACTTTTCCCCTTCTAGTGAGCAATTTATCGGAGGAATTCTATGAATAACCTCTTGAGAGCAAAACCATTTCTGCCATTATAGCATAAACACTTCTTAGTCATGTGTTATTGTTAAACAAATTTACTGCTGAATTCAGTGTTTGGCTGTTTTCTTGGGATTTATCTATTTATTCTTAATTTGCTTTTATGTAAAGTTGTAAATACTTATTTCATCTCAAATATTAATTTTGATGGCCTAGAAAATGTTCTTTATCATCACATGGAGAGCCAGATTTACTCTGGATGTATGCATAGTAAGATGCTATTAATAGTACTTACCCTGTAATTTATTTAGTTACTTTTTGAAAAGGAAAGTTATTATTTGATCTTATATAAATCAGCAGATTCAGGGAAGATGGCTTTATTGAGACCCTATATTATTAGCTACAGGTCTTTGGATCTTACAATTAATTTGAGTAAAGCTATAGGTGCAGATAAACTCCTTGACATAATGTAAAATTCAGCATGAGCATTGAAGGAGTCTTGTCATTTGCATATCTAGGGAAAGCCAACTGTCTTGCAGTCTATTAGTCTTTGTTTTAGCTAGATCAGCCCATATGGAAATACTGAATGCAATAACCTTGCAGGCACACACAGATCCACATAGGAGCCGATGAAAACCAAGCCTAGTCATGTCCATTCCCCACCTGTGACATATTTGAAGTAGTCCGCTGCCAGAAGCATAATGTGAAGGTAACAACTCAAGCCTTACAGTCAGACTGTGGGCACACAATGTGCTACCAACATATAATTAAATGTTTAATAAATATGTGCTCATTAATACTATTGTTATAATCCTATTCTCGAGTGAGCCCTGGGAACCAGATTGCCTATTGAACTGTCAGGGAGGTGAAAACCTTTACTGGTGGTTAATACATTCTTTCGGAAACTTATTTTAATGTGACATTAGCCTAACAATTACTATCCTTTCTCTATATTGTCTAGAGAGATAATTACGCTGTTTCTAATAAAAGTTGAAATTTGTCAAACATTGAAACAAATGTAAAAGCTAAGTTTTAAACTGTATTATACAAATAATTATTCTAATAGTAGCTCTAATCCAAGATTAAATTAGTAAAGATCAGCAACATGGAAATGAAAGAATCAGGAATAAAAGTAGGCTAAGACTTTAGGTGTCAAAATATATTGATTTGTACTTAAAATTGATAATTATAACCATGTATCAAAATATTTACACTTCAAACTAAAAATAAAACCACTGAACACAAAAGGAAACAATTGTAAGCATAAATATTTCCCCCAAATAAAATTTCAATAATTTTCCCAGTCAGAATTTACATAGGTCATAAGTGTAGTAAAATGTAAACACAAATATTTATACAATAAAACCTTTGAAGTAGACATTAAAATAATTCTTCTAAACAACTAGCAGGAAAGTCATTATTCATCAAGTGATTATTTTAAAAGATACAGAAGTACAAAAGGTACCAGTGTTTTCCATAATAGCCCCAAACTTGAAACAGCATAAAATGTATGACCAAAAATGTCATTAATGTATTTGTAATATGTATCGAGGATGGAAAGCGATAGAGAAATGATAGAACAAAACACAAACATGGCTGCACCTCAGATACATAATGTTGGGTGGAAGAAACAGATAGGAAACATTGTAGACAGTGTTTTATTTATAGACATTTCAAAAGCAAGGGAAACTGACTTGGAATGACAAGAATCAGACTAGCGGCCACTGTGGGGAAGGGAAAGGTTGCAGCATCTTCTGTGCTGGCAACATTCTGTACTGGACTTGGGAGGTGGGTCCGCAGGGCTGTTCACTTTGTAACAGTTTATGAAGCAGTATAGCTAGTATTTGTGCCCTCCATCCTAAGTTATATCTTAAATAATTTAGAACTTTAGAATATGTTCAACACGCTATTCAGTAGTAGTGAATGCATTTTCAAATAGTCAAACAGGTTAGTATATTTCTGAAGAAAACATCACTGCAATATGTATTGACTTAAGAGTATTCTTTTCCTTCAGTCTAGTAATTCTGGAAAAATACAAACTCCAAGACAAAATAGAAACTCTCTAGTTCATTTAACAGCATGAAACAAAAGCTTAACACAATTAGAAAAAAAAGAATAAAACAAGTCAGCCAAGCTGGCGCCTCTAGCTCAACGTTATGGGGAACTAAAGAACCCCTAAAGTAGTGTAAAATGAAGAAAATAATATTTATTAGACTTCTTTATTGGTAGAAGGTTGTATATGATTGCATGCAGACAAAATAAAAATAGGATAAAATGTAATTTCCTTTGGCAAAGGAATAGTTAATGGCTCAGCTACGAAATGGGCTATCATGCGATCTTTAAAAGAGACATTCGCAAAGACTTCTTCACTTTCATGGAGACGTAATTATATTAAGTATAAAAATAGTGGGTGAAATGGATTGTGGTGGCCACTGCAGTTTGGCAGTTTCAACCTCCATTCTCCTCTCCTCCCTTGATGTTTTCCTTTACAATAGGGGCTAAAGAGTCTAAAAAGTCATTTTCTGAGCTCCCTTGCAGCATGAGGTCAGGATGCTGGTTAGGTTCTACCAATTCCCAGTACTCTCCTGAGACTGGGAAGGCAGAAGTGACTCAGAAGATACCATCCTGGTTTTTGTTTTCTTTTGTTTGCTATTGGAGTAAGCACATCAACCTGTTGGTCCAGAAGCAGCTGTGGCTAAGGAGGTATTTCATTCCAGAATGTGGTCACCAGACTTCAGAGTGTCCAGGGCCGTTGAAACAGTAGCCACTTTTCCCAGGTCCTGGTTCTCTCTTCCCAGTTGTATCTAAACTGCTTCATATTCCTGGTTTGATGCAGGGAGTAGAACGCTTGTAAGTGAGTTCTGCAGTGACTGGGACCATTCTTAGTGGTCCAAGATAGAACCCTCTCCTCCAGAATCATATTAAATCTCCCTTTTTTTTCTTAAAATACCTAAAGTTTCCTTTATTGAATACCAAATGATACTGTGATTTAGATAGGTTCATTCATTTATACATATTTACTTAGGGCCTGATATGTCCTGTCACTATTCTAGGTCTTGGTGAAAAAAAAAAAAAATTCTACATACAGAGCAACCTCTTTGCTCTGGAGCAGTTTATATTATAGGACAGGTAGTCAATCAAGAAAAAATAAATGATACCTAACTGTATACCACCTAAGAAAGATTTTTGTTTGTTTGTTTTATTTTGCAAAAGTAAATAAAACAGAAGCAGCCTTGAGGGCACAGGTGGCGTACGGTGCAGTATAAATAGGGTGGTCAGATGAGGTCTCATCAAGGAGGTGATACCTGAGCAAAGATTGGTAGGAGGTCAGGTAACACCCCAAGAAGATTTATAGGGTGGAGGGAAGGGCTACCCAAGGCCCAAAAGGCCGAACAGTCCCAGAATGTTTGAGAAATGGCAGGGCAGGCTTTGTGGTTTAAGCAGCAGTGAGACAGGTATGGGAGAGGAGGTCAGAGTTGGCAATGAGTCCAGTTATTTGGGAACTTGTAGGACATCATATGGACGCTGGATTTTACTCTGAGATAAAGATGGGGAGTACGGTGAGTTGTGGGCAGAGGATTGATGTTTTAGGAGGAATGAGCTGCTGAGAGCAGACTGTAGATGAGCAACATAAGTCCCAATAAAGAGGCTATTGCACCAATTCAGGAAACAGCAATGGGCTGCAAGTCAAGAGGAAATGACAGCCGTGGAGGAAGAGTAGATATCATTGGATGGCTGAGTTTTATTTTCATATTTTTACTTTACATTGTTTTTCAAATTTTCTACAATATGCATGTTTTACTTAATAATAAAAATATTTTGTGAATTAAAATTTACAGATAGCAAAACGCAGAGTACAAAATGACTAAAGGAGATAAATATATTGAATACCAAATATAAAACACCCAGAGAGAGGGAAAGGAGAGGAAAGGGAGAAGAAGAGAGAGGGAGAGGGAAAAAGGAAACCCAATAAAGTGAGAATTGGGAATAAATCTCGTTTGCGAGGGAAGTTTTATTGGACTAATTTGTCCTCATGCTGGTTAAGAAGAGACATGAGGCGTAAGGGCAGGAAGATGGTGTGAAAGTCTTGATATTGTCAGATAACTATTGGCTTGGGGCTAGAATAGCTGAACTCAGTCATTAGGACTCCAGAAATATTTGGAATGATGATTTATCCTAAGCCATTGACTCTTGAAACAACAACAATAACAACAACAAACAAACAAACAAAAACCATCTGTTTAGTGCCTGTTTCTCTTTTAGGTGCCAGATATAGGGCAGTGAAAAAACATGCAAAGCCCTTGGCCTCATGAAACTTGGTGTTTCATTAGTCTATAGAGAAACTAAGACAGAAATTTCTGAAATTATATCATAATTTATTACTCCTGATAAAGAATGAGAACTTGAGAGTAAAGTTGTTGCTCTAGAGTCGGATCTAGAATTATTTAGAAAGACAAGTTGGGAGATTGGGAGAAGAACTTTTCAGACAGAAAGGAGACATTTTTGAGGATGAGACATGAAGCCAGGAAGCTAGAGATAATATGGTATGAGACATCAACCCTGTCTGTCAATGATTCAATTATAACCTTGTTCTGGAGAAAAATCTGTGCAGAATTATCTCTGATTAAAGCATATGACACTTAACTGCTGTAGTTCAATAGTTTCAAAAGTTTTGTCTTCATTCATTCCTAAAAGTGTAAGAAAACAATGAAGTATAATATATGGATGTTTTAATTTGAGTTGTATTGGAATTAGTATGTGAATGCATGTATGGATATGTGATAATTTTACACTATTTTTTCATAACCAATAACCATCCCCACCCCCAGCCCCACTCTACCCTTAAGTATCCTTCTACTTTCTATGTTTATGAATTCAATTAATTTGATTTTTAGATTCCACAAATAATATAATTTTAAAGATTATATGCACATACACATGTACGCACCTAAACATTTTAGTTGTGATATTTTCTTCCCCCACTCTATAACCAGGCACTCTGATTTCGATTGCATAGACCTTGTCAAAGACAAAAGATGCTGTCTAATTCTCTTCTCCAACCACGTATCAATGTAATTTTTAATTTTTAGTACATTGTATTTTTTAATAAAACTAGGTGCTTATATTTTAATTTTCTATATATAACCGAAAAATAATTTCAATTTTTTGTTGCAAAGCCAGTTTGCTTTCCTTATTGTATTTTACTCATTAGAATATGTATCTTTTTTTCCAGGCTATAATCCCCTTCTATACAAATTAAACAGTGTCTCATAGTAGCCAATAAAAATGTATTTGATAAATGACTAAGAATCTAGTAAAATATAGTAATATTTTAATAACATACTTATTAATCGTATAATGTATATCACATATATTTTTCTTACAAAATTGTGCATCACTATTCTGTGAGGAGAAAATTTTATATGTATTCATATATTTTCAAGTTAGCATCACAAACCACAAGGATTTGTACCATACATTAATATATAGGTTTTAAAATGAGTGCTTTAATGATCTAATTATTTGTGTTCATATTATTCAATTTCCATGTTCAGAAGCATACTTTGTATGATTGGAAGTATATATTAATTGGAGAGGAATCCTCAGGGGTGATTAAAGGTTTTTTTTTAGTATAATTTATATAATTTGGGTGAGTATATGAGCTCTGTCAGACATTAGTAAATTTCGGAAAGTTAACAAATTATTTTTTCACTCTCATAATCCCTATCTACATGCCAAAGTGAAATGGACATTTGGCAGTTGACCAGTTAATTTGATCAATGCAGATACCAAACAATATTATGTGGGAAAAAATATAACTTGGCAGCTTAAGTGAGGTCTTAATGGACCAAATGGTTTGATGCAACTGCAGGGAGGGTTTCCCTACCTTGTATAAGCTGACTCTATAAAACTCACAGAACATTTCACTGGTTGGCTATATGAAATCAAGCAAATGTTTTCAAATTTCAGTATTTTACCAGCCAGTGATAAAATTGATTAGATTCTTTTGTCCCTCAACTAGATATGAAATAATGCAGTAATAATCCCCTATGTTCATTCATGGCCTTTAATAATTTGAACTGGAAAGTTTGAAAAAAAAATTATTTATGGAGGTATCCGCTAAAATACTTATTACAATGTGTTTACTAGGAGATTGCATTTATTATTCATGAACAAACTCAGGAAACTTTTTCATTGTATTTTTTTGGCTTTTAAGATTAAATTTATCTCATATTTAAGAATAAAGTTAATTTAACGAAATGTTAGATAATTTGTCTTATCTGATTTTTAGATAGTATGAAGCTGGTCTCATGCAATTATTGACTAGAGAATGATCAGAGCTGCGTGTTTAAAGGAGTGAAAAATGATTCTGGAGAATAATACAAAAAATATCACAATAATAAAACCAATATAATATTTTTTCAAGAAAAAAAATCCAAAAGAAATTTAGAAGGAAATTGCCCTCCTGTATAAGAGAAATGCATTAGTTTCTCTGTGCAGGAAAATTAAGATTTTCTTTACTGTTATCTGTAGCAACCATTTTGAGTGCAGAAGTTAACACTCAACATAAGTACATCTTAATGTACATTATCTCATTTATTCTAGTAGAATGTGATCTTCCTATGACCAGAACTGTGTTACCTTTGCAACAAAGATGCTCAAAAATAAAATAAAATAAAGTTTAAAATATCCTTCCTATGAGCTACCACAGGCTGGTTCCAATACACCAATACACTGTCTTCTCACAACCCCTGCACTTTCAAAGTTCTGGAAATCTGGCATTTGCAGATGACTTATGTAAACAGCTAATATACAAATTCAACTACAGAAATGCAATAAATTGCAGAGTAAATCTGTAGAAAGGTGATGTTGATTTGCTGAAGGACAAACCATAAAGAGTTTCTTATCGGAATATGTAGTTCTGGCTCTTCTTCCCAAGGGTACTTTGAAACATGTGGGAACTATGCCTTTTCTTTTGATGATGCAAGCTTTCTAACTATGTCCTTCTCCCTAGAAACTATTTTTAACCTATGCCATTTCACATCATTGAATTCATTACTAGCTCTGGAGTAAAACTGGACCCATGTTGCACAACAGACGACCTTTAGAATTTAGGTACAGAGATAAATTTATTTTAGATCAACTGTCACTTATTATTCCAATTTTATTTTAATTATTTACCTAACTTTGGATTTAAATGCATTTGTTTTAGAAATACCAACACAGAGTGAAAGATGATACTTAAATATTCCACAATGAAGGACTTATGTGTCTTATGTATCATCATATTAAAATGTATCATATTTCCAGACATTGCATGAGAGTACTTTAATGTACTAGTTAACGTTGACCTATAGAATAGTTTTCATAATTTCATTATCTAATAGATTTTGATTTCTGGATATAAAGGCCATCTAGAGAATTACATTTTAATTAGAGCTCTAAGTAGGTATCTAAGTCCCATGTTTTGGAGATAATCTGAGTTTGTACATAATATATACTATTTCTCAGATGAGGTTAAAAACCTGAGTTAGCTTTGTGGTTCTATAGCTAAGTTTCACTTCAATGGAAAAATAAAAGCCTGAGAAGTCTACACAATTTGTATACCTGTAATCTCACATCTTGTTCGCAAAGCAAATGCTCTGTCAAAAATGATGGTGCATTTTGCTATTCCATGGAAGAATGAAGTTTCAAAGGATAATATTTAATACAAAATATACAATATTCTTAGGAGCGTGTGATTTCAGTGTAATAGAAGGAAACTCTTTCAATATTTGTATATAAATTCATATTTTCAGTTTGATATATTTTTGAAGTGCCATCCACAGGTTTAGTATACGTTGTTGATACTGAGAGATATGAAAATGAGTAAGAGAAAATCACTACTCATAAAACATACACTCTATATTTGTCAGTGTCCATCTAGTAAATAGAAATACTCTAGATCTATGAACAGAGTTTTTTTTGTTTTTTTGTTTTTTTGAGACGGAGTCTCGCTCTGTCGCTCAGGCTGGAGTGCGGAGGCGCGATCTCAGCTCACTGCAAGCTCCGCCTCCCGGGTTCCCGCCATTCTCCTGCCTCAGCCTCCCGAGTAGCTGGGACTACAGGCGCCGCCACCACGCCCGGATAGTTTTTTGTATTTTTTAGTAGAGACGGGGTTTCACCGTGTTGGCCAGGATGGTCTCTATCTCTTGACCTCGTGATCCGCCCGTCTCTGCCTCCTAAAATGCTGGAATTACTGGCGTGAGCCAGCACCCATTCAGAGTATTTAATAGATGCAGTTGAAGAGCTGAGAAGCTATGTAAACTGCTACTGGGTAACACATAGATTAGTAATGGTAGGAAAGAGCTAAAAGGGTGAAGAGAAACTACAGTGTGAACCAGGGTTGCCAGACCCTGTAGCAGGAGCTGTGTGGCAAAAACAAACTACTGTTGGTGCTTCCCTACTCAGATGAAAGAGCTACCAGAAAGGACTTTGAGCCACAGTGGACAGGCAACAGCAGTAAGAGATGCATCTCTAGACATCAGAGGAGAAATGCTCTGGGTTCCCTCCAGTTCCGCCCACCAGTCTTCTGCCAGCATCTTCCATTGACTGAATCTACCAGGAAGTTACTAGCAAGAGGCCCTGGGAAATAGATTTCTCTGCAATGAAACAGAGTGGAGAAGGGGAAAGAATAGATCTGAGAGCAAATAAGCAGGTGGCCCATCAGCACAGGAATTAAGATGGAATTCTAATCACTAGTGTGGTGGAGCATGGCAAAGGCCATGAGAAAAGTATAAAATATTACTCAAGTGATAAGTGAAAAACTAAAATAGTAGATGGCATGTGATGTGTTTCATGTTTAACGTGAACATATTATTTATCTCCAAAACCAAGAAAGTTTTAAAAAACTGGTACCAATCCTACTGACACTATTCCCCAAAATCAAGAAGGATGGGCTCCTTTCTACTTTATTCTATGGTGGCAGCATCAGCCTGATACCAAAATCTGGTAGAGATACCATGTAAAAGAAAACTTCAGGTCAAAACCCCTGGTGAACATCGACATGAAAATCATTAGCGAAACTGAATCCAGCAGCACGTCAAAAAGTTAATACAAAATGATTAAGTAGACTTTATTCCTGGGATGCAAATCTGGTTCAACACATGCAAATCAGTAAATGTGATTTACCACATAAAAAGAATTAAGAGCAAACACCATACGATCATCTCAATTGATGCAGGAAAAGCTTTTGATAGAATCCAACATCCCTTCATGATAAAAACCCTCAACAGAATAGGTTGAAGGAGCATACTTCAAAGTAATAAGATCCGTCTATGAAAAAACCACTGCCAACACCATACTGAATGGACAAAAGCTGAAACCATTCCCCTTGAGAACTGAAACAAGATGCCTTGTTTCATGCCCCATCCAAACAGGAAAAGAAATAAAATTATCTATCTTCACTGATGATATGATTCTATATCCAGAAAACCCTAAAGATACCACCAAAAGACTCCCAGAACTGAAAAAAAAAAAAAAAAAAAGTTTCAGGATACAAAATCAACATACGAAAGTCAGTGGCATTTCTATACACATTCAAGCTGACAGCCAAATCAAGAGCACAATCCTGTTTACAGTAGCCCCATCCCAAAACTGAAATATTTATGAAGACATGAAGGAGGGGAAAGATCTCTATGAGGGGAAGTACAAAACACTGCAGAAAGAAATCAGAAATGATACAAATGAATGGAAAAACATCCCATGCTCATGGATTGGAAGAATCAATATCATTAAAATGACCATACTGCACAAAGCAATTTACAGTTTCACAGTTATTTATGTCAAACTATCAATGTCATTTTCCACAGAATTGGAAAAGTCTATTCTGAAATTCCTATAGAACCAAGAAAGAGCCTAAAGAGCCAAGGCAACCCTAAGTGAAAAGAACAAAGCTGAAGGCAGCACACTAGTAGACTTCAAACTATACTATAAGGCTACAGTAACCAAAGCAGCATGGTACTGGTTAGAAAGCAGATACATTGACCAACGGAGAAGGTTGTATAATCCATAAATAAAGCTATACACCTACACCATCTGATCTTAAACAGAGCTGACTGAAACAAGCAGTGGGGAAAAGACTCCCTATTCAATAAATGGTGCTTGGATAACTGGCTAGCCATATGAAAAGAATGAAATTGGACCCCTATACAAAAGTTCACCCAAAATTTATTAAACATTTAAACGTAAGACCCCAAACTATGAAATTCCTAGAAAGAAACCTAGGAAACACCTTTCTCAGCATCCACCTTGTCAGGATTTTTAAGTCCCCAAAAGCAAATGCAACAAAAACAAAAATTGACAGTGGGACCTAATTAAACTAAAGATCTTCTGCACAGCAACAGAAACTACCAACAGAGTAAATAGACCATCTACAGAATGGGAGAAAATACAAACTATGAATCTGACAAAGTTCTAACATACAGAATTTACAAAGAACTTAATAAGTAAAAAATAATAATAATAATTCCATCAAAAAGTGGGCAAAATACATGAACAGACACTTCTGAAAAGAAAGCAAATGGCCAACAAACATGAAAAAATGTTCCTAATCACTAATCATCAGAGAAATGCAAATCAAAACCACAATGAGATATCATCAAACCAGTCAGAATGGCTATTACTAAAAAGTCAAATAATAACCTGCTGTTGAGGCTGCAGAAAAAAGGGAGTGCTTATAAACTGTTGGCAGGAATGTAAATTACTTCAGCCACTGTGGAAAGTAGTTTGGAGACTCCTCAAAGAACTTAGAAGCAAAACTACCATTCCACACAGTAATCCCATTAATGGGTATATAGCTGAGAGAATATAAACGATTCTATGGTAAAGACACAGGCATGCATATGTTCATTGCAGCATTATTCACAAGAGCAAAGACATAGAATCAACCAAGGTGCCCATCAACAGTGGATTAGAAAAAAATGTGGTACATATACATCATGAAATACTATGCAGCCACAAAAAATGTTTTGTGTAGCAACATTGATGTAGCTGGAGGCAATCACCCTAAGCAAAGTAACACAGGAATGGACAGCCAAATATTGCATGATATCACTTATAAGTGAGAGATAAACATTGGGCACATCTGGACACAAAGATTGGAACAATAGACACTGTAGACTACTAGAGTGGGGAGGGTGGGAGGTATGGGTTGAACAAGGACCTGTTGAGTACTATTCTCACTACCTCAGTGGTGGTATCCAGACCCCAAACTTCAGCATTATGCAATATTTCCATGTAACAAAACTACACATGTACCCACTGAATCTAAAATAAGTGTCGAAATTACAAAAAAAAATAAAAAGAATAAAAGAATTACTCTGTGTCAACAGGAATAAACTCGGAAATATGATACCTGAAAAAAGATAGTACTGGAATCGATATGGTTGAAAGTAAAAACTTCGGCCGGGCGTGGTGGCACATGCCTGTAATCCCAGCACTTTGGGAGGGCGAGGCGGACGGATCACGAGGTCAGGAGATCGAGACTATCCTGGCTAACACGGTGAAACCCTGTCTCTACTAAAAATACAAAAATTAGCCGGGCGTGGTGTTGGGCACCCATAGTCCCAGCTACTTGTGAGGCTGAGACAGGAGAATGGCATGAACCCAGGAGGCTGAGCTTGCAGTGAGCCTAGATTGCACCACTGCACTCCAGCCTGGGTGATAGAGCCAGACTCCATCTCTAAAAAACAAAACAAAAAAAGAAAGTAAAAACTTCATGATTATGTCATTCAAATATATTTTGAGGTTAAATGCCACAACTCACTACTCACTAACATATTTCAGCATTATTGATGTGCAGGAATCATTGTACCATTATATTGTGTAGAGTATGGAGATAGTTTGGGAAAGATTGAAATCAGGTTGGTTTGGACTTGAGTGGCAAGTGTTAGGATGTTTTTGGTGAATATTTATCAAATATAACTAACGTCACAACGTAGGTGTGTATTGCATGGACAACTTTTATGCTATGAGGACCTTTGTTAATTCTTCATCGAGTTATGTCCTCAAACCTTGCATTTTGATTCATTTATTTCTCCTTGGTCAGGCTGTTTTTGCTGTTACCTCCTCTCATATCTGTTCCTAACTCTATATACTGTGCCTCCTAATTATTCTGTTTTACTGTTTAGCACTATTTAGTTATTGGAAATCCATATTCCATCCTATTTTGTTACTCTGCAAGTATTCTCTCACAATTCACTAATGAATGCCTATGTGTCAGATACAACCTAAATATTTCAGTTTTTATTCTTCTCTACATTTTGGGGTCATTTAACATATTGGCTCCCTTTGAAAGACGGGCACCATTCGACAAAAAATATATTGGATTTCTTGCTTTCTTATAATACTGTGAAAATGAGGATTAACATACCAAGTAAAATAAAAATTACCTAAATTCTAAAACTCATAGGAATAAAACTGTCTACCTCTTGGAATGTTTAGTACATTGAACATGTTGCAAATGGGAAGAGAAGCTGTGATATCTTTTTCATACTGCTACCTTGAACAAGTTCTTTTTCTTTCATTCATGATTAAAACCTAGGAATAGCATAGAACTTCAACATTATTGGATGTTAACAATGGTCCAGTATGCCAATGGTTAGGACATCCCATCCCATCAATTATCAGATTCCATCCCTCTTCAGCCTCAGACAGGGGTCCTGCAGGGAGGAAGGGCTGTGTGCATCTGCACTTGTTCCCACACCAGGCAACCACATTGTCTCTCTTGCCTGTGAGATTGCCGCACTCATACGTTTTCAGAGCTGGAAGAGAGGAAAGCAGAAGAATGAGTCTTGTGGACTGGTGCTGTTGTTTCAGTTGTGGGTGCTCTACTGGTCATTAGAGGTACAGGCACTGTCTCTCTCTCCCATTTGTTTGTCTCTTCAGTTGTCTCTTCAGATTAGCCACTGACTGCTCCTGTATCAGCTCCAATCCCTCCCACAGTCCCTTCCATATAAAATTCTTCTGTTGATAGCACTTCATCCATCCAGCTGGTCCTTTTGAGTGGAGTTCATTATTTTGTTGTTGTAGTTTTTAATGATGCATGTCCAGCTCCTCTCTATAGAGACCTACTCATGGATCATCCCACACACACTCATAACATTCGTGTTCCAAAAAATTCTGAAATTACAGGCAATTATCAGTGAAGCATCATCTCTTTGCTCCATAGGAACAGGTTACTTTTCCTTTTTCCAGTGTCACTGAGGCACCACGCTGTCCCCCAAACTCCTGGTGGCACGTGTTAATATCTTCAGGAAGTTCTCTGCAGCCCCTTAGATTTGACTACATGTGGAGGCCAGTAACCCTACCCTATTTTCAGGGGAAGCAGGGAGGAGTCAAACAACAGGCCTTTCCAGCATCTCCTTGTGAATCTTCCCATTATTCATCTTGGAGATGGGAGCACTAAAGAGATACAGGATCCAGCCTTTAATTTTCTCTGGTCATCACTTTATCTGTTTATGGTGACTTCTTGTTTAGGGAGGTGAGAAGACCAAGAATCCATTCTTTTTGGTCTTAGAGCCTAGGTAAAGCTGGACAAAATGGAAAGCCTTATTTTTTGTTTATCTTGGGTATCTTGTATATCACGTTCTTGTGTGTGTGTGTATATATACAAGGTATATGTAAATAATCAGAATCATTATAAACATACAATTTGTGCATTTTGCCCTTTTATTCCCCATTATATACCCTCAATGTTTTTGTTATCAAAATTTCCACAGATGTTAAAGCTTTATAATTTTTCACTTTAAGAATTATAATTTATTCAGTTAGACCCCAATCATATAGATTATTTCCTATATTTTTTATTAGAAGTAATGTTGAATAATTATGAACATAAATCTTTTATATATATATTGGTACTTAGAACAGTTTTCTAGTTATGAAACAGGGAAAATTTAAGACCTGTTAATATACTCTGGTAAATTATCTTCTCTCTGAAAAAGTCACGACAATTCACATGAAATGTGTGAGAATGTCTTTTCTTGCCATTCCTCTATCAATATTTGTATTATATATTCATTTTCTGGGTTACTGTATTCCATCTCTGTTACTTTTCCTTTGTATTTCTTAATCTTGGAATCTGAGTTACTTCCTATTAATTTTTATGAACGTTAACATGGTTTTACTTTTATTTGTCTTTCTGACCACTTCCCTGTTGTCACCTATATTGGCCCTTCCACTTTTTTTCCCCCCTTAAATAAATACAAGTCGGAATTGTTTGGACTTTGGGTCTGTAAAACTCAATATACATGTCCATTTATTTTCTTTATTTCTATAGAATTATGAACAAAACCAACAGCTTTGTCTATCAGGAGAGTTTACTCTATACAGAAACACTTTCATATACAAGGGGTTGCCTGGGGAACTTGTAAAAGGCTGATTTATCAAATAAAATTAAGCATTTTCAACAGCAACAAAAAGTATTTTCCCCGAACATTTGTAACGTGTGCAATTACAGGGCACTAAGTGTGGGTAGAGAGAATGCTGGAGACTTTAGTTATAAAGCACTAGTTGGCTAAGTGTTCATGGCTTGAAGAAAAACTGTGTGGGAGTAATGCATTTCCCACTGAGCATGAGTCACTTATCTCACTTTCTCTACCCCATGGGGGCTTGTAAAATAGAAAAAGAACTTGTGATTCCACCTAAAATTTTGGTGACTAACCATTAATGCTTTAACTTAATAATTGCAAGCTCTCTAGAGATGCAAAATGCTGCATGAATGCTAAATTATACTTGCTATACTTGTGATTTAGCTATAGGATTAATAATCATATTTGCAATTCTTTAGAAGTCTTTAAATATCACACTGAGTCAGGATATATTATATAGTAGATGAAAATGTATTTCCTACTGTTATAGAACTTTATTATTTATAGATTTAATTGATGATTAATATATGCTATTATCAGAAAACAAGTCTAAACTCACATTATTTAGCCTATATCGTAAGAACTAACTTATATATGCACATGACATATATGAGATACCCTCAGGATAACATAAATAGAATGACATACATAAATATGATGTAAAAATAAATATGATCTGGCTTATTAGGCTCGGTAATTTTTTCCTTCAATGTTTCCAGGTTCACTTAAACATTTATCTAGTGACCTTATTTTTGCCAGTTATTGTATCTTTATTTTTTTATCCTTTTTCTTTTCCCTTTCATTTGGTTCTCTGACTCAAAGGAAATAACTGACAATCACTGCATAGGGACATTTAAGTAATCTAAACAATTGCTTGGCAAGGGAATTTGGACCTTTCATTTGGACTCCATTATGTAGAATAAGGATCTGAGTACTTTGATTATGCTCATTCATTGTTTCATCCATACAGGTGATGAGTGTTTATCAGCCACCATCTTTATGCCAATTGGAATAGGAAATGCGTTGACATCGAGTTCAGGGTGGGTAAGGTGAGAGTCATCTCTTAGATGATCTCAGTAGCCTCTGGCTGAACCCCACATGGCCATTGCTGCCTCCTCCATTTCTGTTCACTTGGACTTAGTGTTTCTTCACCTTTGCTGCAGTGATCGAATCACTCGGAAGATTTTTAATGAACAATGATCCAAGTGTCACCTTCCACATCAGTAGAGCAGAATATCTGGAGAGGGAGCCTATTCGGATATTTTGAACCTGGGTTGTAACTAGAACTACCTTCTTTAGTTCCCCCTGCCCAAACACAAACTTCGTTATTTGGAAGGGGGAAGAAGAAGTCCTTGGCACTAGTTGGAATGGAAGCTCCAGGGGCAGGGATTGGGGAGTTCTGGGGCTCCACTCTCTCCAGGCAGGGTAGGCATGCTGGCCCGGGCAGGCAGCAGGTGTGAATATATGCCAGCCCAGGAGGAAGGCAGCCTCATGTAGCCACTCGTCATGGTCATGCAGTAGCACAGGTGTGTGGCTCATGAGTGAGAAGCCTAGAGCCAGGATCCCTACCGCTGTCAGTGGCAGCCAGGGTGAGGTTCATGTCCTTGCAGACCTGGCTAAAAGCTGCCCATCTGAGTCATTAGTAGGTGTCACTCAGGGCTGCGTCCGCTTCTGAGCAAACTCAAATGTGACCCCCTCTCCAGCTGTCTGGCACCAGCCTGCAGCTGCTGCTCAAAAGCTTTCAGGCCCACATCCGGTGCCACAACAAAGTCTAAGCTGGCACTTATAGTGGCAGTTGCCCATGTTGTAAGCCATGCCACCCTCTAGCTTACTCAGGTTCACGGAGGTCATGGCCCTCCCTTCCCCCTTTAGATGGGAGTTTGACTGCAGCCTCCGCCTTTTGGGATCCAGCTCATAGCCTTGTACAGTTTTCCTGCAGCTGCGCCCTCGATGAAGCAGAGCCCTGGCCTGGCCTCCTCCAAGTGCTGGTGACCCGCATCCAAGGGACGCTGCTAACTATCAAACACAGTGAAGGCATTAGTTGGCTCATGACAGATTGTCACATATTCTTTAGATGGTTTTTAAGAAGGACACATACAGTTATAGCAAAATGCCTGCCTTCTATTTCTTCCCTCTTTTCCTATAATGAAGATGCACAGTGGTGAATGTTCTTTCTGTGTATAGTTTTGATCTTTTACTACATATTAGTGTACTCAAAACAATATTTCATTTATGTAAAATTTAAATGACCAATTTTATCCTATATAATTCTGCAGTTTGCTTTTTACACTAAAAATATTTTACAGATGTATGTATATTGATAAATGAAAGTCTAATTAATCTTAAATGTTATAGGAACCACTGTAGGTTTATTTATCAATTACCCATTGATGGATGTCCATATATACTCAGTTACAAATTATGCCATATAAAAATCATTGTAAAGAATGTAGTAAATTTCTCCAGGTTCTATTTCAAGTAAATAGAACTGCTGTGTAAGAACCACTTCAGATTTGATGGGTAGCACTAGTTTGTTCTCCCAATTGTTTGCACCAACTTACCTTCCCATAGCGTACACCTACACTGTGCTTGGTATCTGTTTAAATGAAACTTTATAGATATTTTATATGTATATAAATATAAAGACCTATTTATGACTTCTAGTTGAACTCATTTATTTTGAATCTATATTTTACTTAATGTATTTAAATCAGCCTCTAGCCACTGGTATGGCTGAATCCTACACAATGTATGTGTAGGACATTCATTTGTAATTTTTAATTGTTTTATTTAACTCATATAAATTTCCAAAGAATCTTAAAACTTTTTTCTTTTAATTTGAATTCTACTTTAATTGCTTTGGTGACTACAAAAGTTATCAATAATTTCTTGAATTTGTTGAAATGGAAATTTGTTGGAAATTGTTGAGGCTTCTTTTGTGAAGTATACAGTGAAGTTTGTAAATATTCATTGTATATTTGTAAATATTCATTGCATGTTGGTATAGTCATTGCATGGTCTCTTGAAAAGGGAGTATGTTCCCTTTTCATTAGTTTTGTCAGGGTTGGGGGTATAGGGACACACACTCATACCCATTGAAATTGTTAGGCTTTGGGTCCTAATCTCACCTTGAATTGTAATCCCCATGATCCCTATAATCCTCCCCTCTCCCCAAACCCTCCTCCCACCCCAACCCCATGTAAAGGAGAGACCAGGTGAAGGTAATTAAATCATGGGCGTGTTTTCGCCTCTGTGGTTCTCATGATAATGAGAGAGCTCTCACAGGCTCTGATAGTTTTATAAGGGGCTCTCCTCTTCCCCCTTCTTCCTTCCTGCTGCCTTGTGAAGAAAGTGCTTTGCATCCCCTTCATCTTCTGACGTGATTGTAAGTTTCCTGAGGCCTCCCAAGCCATGCTGAACTGTGAGCCAATTACAACTCTTTCCTTTGTAAATTACTCAGTCTCCGGCAGTTCTTTATAGCAGTGTGAAAACACACTGATACATAAATTGCTACTGCAGTCAGTGGAGT
Source organism: Macaca fascicularis (assembly GCF_037993035.2). Classification (NCBI taxonomy): domain Eukaryota; kingdom Metazoa; phylum Chordata; class Mammalia; order Primates; family Cercopithecidae; genus Macaca; species Macaca fascicularis. Next base: position 11,659,328 of record NC_088392.1, on the reverse strand, counting down.
GCTGCTATAAAGATACCTGAAAATATGGAAGCAATGTTGGAACTGGGTAACAAGCAGAAGTTGGAACAGTTTGGAGGGCTTAGAAGAAGACAGGAAAATGTGGGAAAGTTTAGAACTCCCTAGAGACTTGTTGAATGGTTTTGACCAAAATGCTAATACCTTTATGGACAATGAAGCTCAGGCTGAGGTGGTCTCAGATGGAGATGAGGAACTTGTTGGGAACTGGAATAAAGATGACTTTTGCTATGCTTTAACAAGGGGACTGGCAGCATTTTGCCCCTGCCCTAAAGATCTCTGGAACTTTGAACTTGAGAGAGATCATCTGAAGTTGGAACTTATGTTTAAAAGGGAAGCAGAGCGTAAAAATTTGGGAAATTTGCAGCCTTACAATGCTATAGAAAAGAAAACCCATTTTCTGCAGAGAAATTCAAGCCTGCCACAGAAATTTCGTAAGTAACAAGAGGCAAATGTTAATTGCCAAAACAATGGGGAAAATGTCTCCAAGGCACGTCAGAGAACTTCAAAGCAGCCCCTCCCATCACAGGTCGACCTAGGAGGAAAAAACATGTCCTGGGACAAGCCCAGAGGCTTGATGCTTTGGGCAGTCTTGGGATTTGGTGCCCAGCATCCCAGCTGTAGCTAAAAGGGGCCAACATACAGCTCAGGCCATTGCTTGAGAGGGTACAAGCCCCAAGGCTCATCAGCTTCCACATGGTGTTTGGCCTGTAGGTGCACAGAAGTCAAGAATTGAGGTTTGGGAACCTTCAACTAAATTTCAGAGGATGTATGGAAATGCCTGGATGTCCAGGCAGAAGTTTGCTGCAGGGATGAAGTCCTCATGTAGAACATCTGCCAGGGCAGTGCAGAAGAAAAATGTGGGGCAAGAGGCCCCACACAGAGTCCCCACTGGGGCACTCCCTAGTGGAGCTGTGAGAAGAGGGCCACCATCCTCCAGACCCCAGAATGGTAGATCCACTGACAGCTTGAACTATGTGCTTGGAAAAGTCATAGGCACTCAATGCCAGCCTATGAAAGCAGCCACAGTGGGGCTGGTACCCTGCAAAGCCACAGGGGTTGGAGCTGCCCAAGATTGTGGGAGCTCACTCCTTGCATCCATGTGACCTGGATGTGAGACATGGAGTCAAAGTTGATTATTTAGGAGCTTTAAGATTTGTGATGGTTAATATCAAGTGTCAACTTGATTAGATTGAAACATGCAAAGTATTGTTACTGCATGTGTCTGTAAGGGTGTTGCCAAAGGAGATTAACATTTGAGTCAGTGGACTGGGAGAGGTAGACCCACCCACAATCGGGGTGGGCATCGTCTGATCATCTAAGAGAGCAGCTAGAATAAAAGCAGGCAGAGGAACATGGAAGGACCTGACTGGCTGAGTCTTCTGGCCTCCATCTTTCTCCCATGCTGGATGCTTCCTGCCCTAAAAATCTTTTGGACTCTTAGACCTACACCAGTGGTTTCCCAGGGACTCTTGGGCCTTTGGCCACAGACTGAAGGCTGCACTTTCTACTTCTTTACCTTTGAGGTTTTGGGACTTGGACTGGTTTCCTGGTTTTTCATTTGGCAGAAGGCCTATTGGGGGACTTTACCTTGTGATCATGTGAGTCAATACTCCTTAATAAACTCTGCTTCATATTTTCATCTATCGTATTAGTTCTGTACCTTTGGAGAAGCCTGACTAATGCAAGATTTAATAACTGCACCACTGGATTTTGGACTTGCATGGGGCCTGTCACCCTTTGTTTTTTGCCCATTTCTTCCATTTGGAACAGGTATATTTACCCAATACCTTTACCCCCATTGTATCTAGGAAGTTACTAAATTGCTTTTGATTTTACAGGCTCATAGGCAGAAAGGACTTGCTTTATTTCAGATGAGACTTTGGACTTGAACTTTTGGGTTAATGCTGGAATTACTTAAGAATTTGGGGGAAGGTTGGGAAGGCATGATTGGTTTTGAAATTTGAAAAAAATGTGAGATTTGGGAGGGGCCAGGGGAAGAATGATATGGGTAGGCTTTGTGTCCCCACCCAAATCTCATCTTGAATTGTAATCTCCATAGTCCCCATGTGTCAAAGGAGAGAGGAGATGGAGCTAATTGAATTATGGGGGTGGTTTCCCTCATCCTGTTCTTGTGATAGTGAGTTGTCACAAGATCTGTTGGTTTTATAAGTGGCTCCTCCCCCTTCCTTCATCACTTCCACTTCCTGCTACCATGTGAAGAAGGTGCCTTGCTTCCCCTCTGCCTTCCACCATGATTGTAAGGTTCCTTAGACCTCCCCATCCATGCTGAATTGTGAGTCAACTAAACCTCTTTTCTTCATAAATTATCCAGTCTTGGGAAGTTCTTTATAGAAGTGTGAAAATGGACTAAAACACCCACACATACATTTTATAGTAGATACATTTTTTTCATTCAAATTTTCTATATACTTACAATTCTAATTTGGTTGTTTGGCAGAGAATTGACAAGTACATATTGTATCTATTTCCTCATCTTACTTGGATGACTCTACATAGGTAAAGTGAATTTCCCAGCCACCCTTTATTTACTGGTAACCATGTGCCTGAGTTCTGGCAACGAAAGGAGTATCAGTGAAAGTATTGACTGCAATTGACTTTAGGGCTGGCCTTTATGGAGTTATAAAATATACATGTAAAATGTACACATGTCAAGTAGACAGCTTGATATGGAATTCCAGATTTCAGTGTATGTCTGTTAATCCTTCTATCTCATTACGATTTTTTTCAGAACATTTTTCTGCATTTCATGTTATTTAATTTTGATCTTTTATATATTTATTTATTCCTCAATAATATCTATTTCATTCATCCATTGTCTTTTTAATTTCTAGAACTTTATGTAGCTTTTTAGAAAGTTCTACTTTTTACCCCAAATCTGTCCTTTATGTTCTCACAGTTTCCTATTAATTATAATTTATAATTTGTTTATCATTTAATAATATGTGGTTTTTTTGCATTTTCACATTGCTGTAGCTTAAGCTCTTTGAATCCTAATTTTTCTACTGTGTTTGTTTACTCCTTCTCACATTGAATCATTACTTCTTAGGGTTTGAAATTTTGTTTTTGAGCTAGCTTTTCTGTCAGATTGATTTTTCTGTGGGCTTCTGTATTCTGAGCTGTTGAGTCATTTGGGGCTTATTTCTACTTTGTATTCCCAGGGTTTCATTTGGCTATGAGGGTGATTTTCCATCTTGGTGATTACTCCAGCTCCTAACCTCCATATCAGTGTTTGCCATAGTATGAGGTTTGATTTTTTTTAATTTAATGAGAGTATTTTGTTTTATACTCTGATATGGATAGAAACAAGCTTGCATATGCAAGCCTGGAGCTAAATTCTCAATCTAACTATATGCATATATCTATATTACATACATAATTACATATAGACACACATATATACACATATATAGACACACATATGTGTCTATATATATACATACATCTACACACACACACACACACACACAAACATATATATATAGTATTAGGGTTCTCTAGAGTGACAGGAGATTAATAGGATAGATGTGTATGAAAGGGAGTATTGACTCACACCATTACAAGGTGAAGTCCCACAATAGGCCGTCTGCAAGCTGAGGAGCAAGGAAGCCAGTCTGAGTCCCAAAACCCCCAAAGTAGGGAAGCCAACAGTTCAGTCTTCAGTCTGTGGCCAAAGGGCCCTAGAGCCCCTGGCAAACCACTGGTGTAGGTCCAGGAGTCCAAAAGCTTTCAAAGGCAGGAAGCATTCAGCATGGGAGAAAGATGGAGGCCAGAAGACTCAGCCAGTCTAGTCTTTCCATGCTCCTCTGCCTGCTTTAATCCTGCTTTAATCCTGGCAGCTGATTAGATGGTGCTCACCCAGATTGAGGGTGGGTCTGCATCACCCAATTCACTGACTCAAATGTTAATCTCCTTTGGTGGCATCCTCACAGACACACCCAGGAACAACGCTTTGCATCCTTCAATCCAGTCAAGTTGACACTCAATATTAATCATCACATAATCATCACATATATATAGAGAGAGTAATTATCATAAAATAATGAACATTATTGAGAATTTGAGTTAGTGATGTGGTTGGCTATCCTGAAGCCATTAGTGCCTTTGACATGAGAAGTTTTCCTGGAGTCATGTGAAGGAGCAATAATGGAAAGAGAAAAAAACATTGGAGATGGATAAGTGGATAAAGAAACTATAGAAAGCTATTTTAGAAAGTTTTGCTTTGAGGGGAAAAAGAGATCTAGTCTATAGGTTGAGTGGGGCATGTAATCAAAATAAGTTTCTCTTTTTGTTTTAAGATGTAAGCCTGGCACATTGGCTCATGCCTGTAATCCCAGCACTTTGGGAGGTTGAGGTGGATGGATCACTTGAGGCCAGGAGTTCGAGACCAACCTGGCCAAAACAGTGAAACCCAGTCTCTACTGAAAATGGTAAAAGAAAAAAAAATAGCCCAGTACGGTGGTGCATGCCTGTAATCCCAGCTACTCAAGAGGCTGAGTTATGAGAGTCCCTTGAACCTGGGAAAAAGAGGTTGCTATGAGCCGAGATTGTGCCACTGCACTCCAGTGTGAGTGACAGAGCAAACCTCTGTTTGTTGTTGTAGTTGTTAAAAAAAAAAAAAAGCAGCAAAGTTCTGGGGTTTTATGACCAATGAATATCTAAGACTTCCCAAGTCACTCTTCTCTGTCTTATGTTGCCTTCAAATATGCCTCTATTCTACTTACCCTTAGATTCTCCTAACTCTGTTTATCTTATTTCCAGCTGTCTGCATCTAATACTTGGTCTAGAGAATAGAAACAGTGACTATTTTGTTCATTTTGTTCACATGTATCACTAGAATCAAACAGTGTATTTATCAATATGACATAAACTCACATCTGTTTTTGAATGACTATAGCAGGTAGACTTGCTTGAGAGTGGAGAAAAGGCATTCATTTCTTTCCTATTGATATAGTACAAGCTCTCTGGGAATTGTAGAAAAGAAATGTATCAAAGGAAACTCCATGTAATGAACAAAGAACTTTCACATAAGGAATGTCTATTACCTATGTTTCTTTCTGAGTCCCTCCAAGGGCTATGTGCAGCCAATGATCAGAGTATAAGAGGATAGTTTATTCTTATGGTAATAACAACAATATTAATTAGCTATGTATAAAACAACAAATGTATGTATAAAAAGCATTATGAACATGGTATTATGTGTTAGTTACTTTATCAGATATTTTTTTTAAATGCATTTACCATGCCCAATGGCCTTTTGAGATGGGCGTTATTATTTTCTACAATAAATATAGTAAAAATGAATCTTCATAATCATGGATGTCTTGATTTCTTCTGGGGTGAAATGCAGTGTGTATTATAAAACTAGATCTGCATTTGTTCTAACCTAGAATAGCCTATTTATTCTTAAAAAGTATTCCATTAGTGATATGACTATGTACATATATACACATGTATAGACACACACATATATACACATACATATATATAAATGCCTTAGTCCCAGAGATAAATATTACACACACACACATACAGAGTATGACTCACGGCTCTTGAGCAAACTAGTCAGAGACATTATCAGTATAGTCTTCCCATTTGTCCTCTCATTTCCATTTGCAATTGTTATAACAGAGTAAAGTCCTGTTTTACAGATAACATGTTAAAGGATTATATAAGTTATTAGAATTTTAACAAAGAATGACCCTCAGAGATACTTACTTTTGACCCTATTTTTATAGTCAGGGAACCTGCAGCATCAAATTTGGAAATTCGAATTTTACATTTGTAAAAAACTAGTTTATTTGTAAGCAAAGTACATAAGATTTTTATATATGAAAATAGAATTGCTATACCTCTATTTTGATTTTTTTCAGACTGTGGGATCTTAATGTCTGGTGAAATATTGGTGATATATTTAGATATGGTGATACAGTATTTTATTTGTATTTTAGCTAATCCTTTCCACTACATGTAAGTGTTCTACTAATAAGTTCATGGCCATGTGAGGCAAGCCAATGCACACACACACTCCACGTGCACTGCAGTTCAGGCCCCTCTCAATACATCATGCTCTTTCTTACTTTTGGTCTTGGCATGTGCTACTATTTCTGCCTGGAGATACTTCCTCTCAATCATTCCTTTTATCACAACTTTTACTCATATTTCAAATTTCAGATCCAATGTTCCTTTCTCTAGGAAATATTGTCATCATTTCCCATGCTGTTAGCTGCTTTGTGTACCTCTTCTGTAACTTATCTCTAACACAATCCTTTCCAAGTAGAGTACCTACTGATTTGTTACTGTTGTTGTTGTTTGCTATTGTTTTTTCCTGCAAACTAGATTACAGGTTGATTTTCTTGTAGGACTTCCTTAGTTCAGCTAAAGATGGGCTCCTTGTCACATGACCATGAAAAATTAGACCCACAGACAATTTAAAGGGTGAGAAAAATGGGTTTTATTGGACAAAAAGGAAAAAAAAAAAAAAAGAATCAGGGACTCTCTGCAAAGCCAGAATCCTGCTAGTGTGCTTCCCACATCACAGATTAAATACCAGGTTTACCCAGGTAGAGAAAGGATCAGGCTCCTCCCCACTGCAAACAGTGTGAACTACTGTGGCTCCACCCCAGGGTACAGGCTGGAGGGAGTTTCTTTGGGGACCCCTTCCCACCTGGCCGTCTCAATTTCATATCTCTGTCCTTGGTGCTTATCATTGTTACATTGCTGATTACCAATAAATATTAGTTGGATGAATGAATGGATGAAATGAGGAAAGGAAGGAAAGAAGAGAAGAAAGGAGAAATGATATCTCAGATAATAGACATTCTCAGTTGATTACTATTCATCTCCTTTTCCAGTTTCCCTGTCGTGATACAAGTCTAATTTTTCATATATTTTCCCTCTCTTAATGGCCCCTTGCACTTCATTATTAAAGGCTCCATTCTTAGGCCCAAGACCTAATTATTAGAGTAATTTATTTAGTAGGTATGTTTTCCTGATCACAGATGGGTTTAAACATTAACATATGACACAACTTTAGCCATTTAGACATAAAGTGAAGTCCTGGAGAACTAGTGAATTTTTTTCACACTTAGTGAAACTATTAAAACAACAACACTGAGAACACTGCACCAGCTTGAACAAGCTGGATTGTGCTATAGCAACAATAGACCTGAAAATCAAGATGGCTTCAAAAAAAAAAACAGTTATTTCTTGCCCACCCACATGTCTTCCAGTGCCACAAAGTGACAGAGGGATGCAAGTGTACATTTTGATACAATTGTAGAGGCAGAAAAGAGGGCATGGTGAATGGTACTCTTCAGCTGCCTGGAGACCACAAACATCCCTTCTCCTGTATTTCCTTGGCCAAAGATATTCACATGGCCATGCCTGATTTCAGCAGCAGGGGCTGTATAATCATACTCTCAGGATGAGTGCCAAATGTTTGTGAAAAATAATGCAGGCAACCACCGTTCTCAACATTGAAATATGAACCCAGTCCTTAGCAGGGTTACTGAACTGCCAAATTAACAACCATGAAGCCACTGTAACCTTAGATTTATCATGTAAGACAAAAACATTTCTTGAATTTTGCCTGTCTTTTTCCTGTTAATCACAGATGAAAATATCGTAACTGAATCAACTTTATTGTAATTCTTCGCTAGTTCTCTATTACTGTCATTACCTCTTTAAGTGAGATGAAAGTGTTTTGGTTGTTTGTTTGTTTGTTTGTTTTCAGAAACGATGTATACTTCACTCTCTCGATCAATGTTTTCCTTTACTTTCCATGCCTTCTCCAAACATTTAAGTAAAAATTAGATTCAAACTCTCTACCGGGATTTTAAGATCTTTACCCTGTCTGCCCACAACCAAATCATCTGATGCTCTTCCCCCTTCTCCTCAATACATAATGCTTAAAAATCTGTTAGAAGGGTCCTCCCACCTACCTGCAATACCCTTCTCCCTCAAATAAGTCAACTCCATGTCATCTTGTCATCCAATGCTATCTTCCAGTCTTTCACTTTGTAACGGAAGTCTGTCCATAAAAAAATGTGTAAGGAAGAATATACTCCCCCAGACATCTGTCTCTAAATATTTTTTTTTCCCACAAAGATAGTGTTTTAGGTCTATCAAATTAACTCCGGAACATGATAAAAATAAATAGCAGTTGTCAAATAACAAGAAACAAATAATATTATGGTCTCATAATTTAAAAGAATAAATTAGTATTTTTTCAAATAAAAAGAAAAATTATCTTGTTTAAACCGTGTCTTTTATGTATGTATCATTTAAATGATCATAACTTTTTCATTCTTATGTGCAATGTTTTTCTCTTTATCATGTTTTCCCATGTATAGTATCAGGAGATTGTCTTATCAACAAACGGACACAAATCTCATTAGGAGAAACAACTTTTATCTTTGCTGCTTCTCCTCAACTCTCTGTGCAGCAAAATTTGGCAGTTACTTTGTGATTATAAAATAGCAGGCAAAGGACAAAGAGCACATATGACCTGAGGATGGCAGAGAAGAAAGGTGAAAGGATCCCCATCCCTGATTGCATTTGTTGAGATGCTTGGTCTACTCTGGACCTGATACCTATGCTTATGATTGCATCTGATCAAAATGAACACATAAAACAGTCCCTTCTAGGCAGTCAATCTCTTGCTATACTTAATTCTCGTATCATGAAGCGATGTACATATAGATCACTTAACGGTACAATTTTGTGAAGTTGCTTTTAGATGCGCTTTTACAGATGGGGAAAGTAGAACTTAGAAATAAGATAAAATTTGTTGATTTTTTTTTCTATATTTTCTCAATACTTGAATGTAATTGGGAACGTTTACATAACTGACTAGATAAAACATTAGTGGATGCTCAACAAATATTTTTGATCATTTGCCTACTTATCTGTGGCATTGAATAAATATAAAGACATACCCCAAAATTTGATTTTGAATTTTTTAGGCTTCTAATTACTCTACTCACTTTACACATATTCAAGCATTGTTACATATAGAGATCCAAAACTAACTCTAATTTACAGAGTACGATATTGTGGATTCACACAGTTTTATACATTACTTCTCAGTAAAGTTTCCATCATCTATTTTCCATCCATGGACTGACTTTTGCCAGGAAATTTCATTCTGCAGGGCAGATATTCTAAAGTGACAGCCAGGGACACCAGATGCTGAAGCCTGTTACCTGGGAAGCAGATCCTGGAGATACCAACATGCAGGAAGTGTACTAGGTAGTACATTAGCTGTGGGGAGAACCAAGCAGCCCAGGTCAGAGGGAGAAGTAGGACTGGGAGGGCTGTGATTATGGGACCTCAGCTGATCCTTGGGGTACTTCCGAAGCTGGGATGGACCTTTGGACCTGTCCCAAGTTGGGGTAGCAACAGTCCTTTATACTTCTAAAATGATCACTGCCCCAGGAAGTAGGTGTGGACTTGGTAAGGAGTCTCTTTGCAGCCAAGAGGAAAGAGCTGTCGGTGAAGAGCTGTTGTGAGACCGTTTTTCCAGCAGCTAGTGAAATACGTCCTTCCATACAGAACTGGTATCTCAGAGGCACAGGACAGAAACTTCCTGTCACTTGATTTTTCCTGCTTCTCTTCTACCCCTCATTAATTATTCTCTATCTTAAAAAATCATGAGCATTTTTTGGTAATTGTCACAATTGACAAATATCCTTATTTGATGGTTTTTAAATCTATTCTAAGCTTTACAAGGTTAGAGATCGTATCTAACTTGTTCACTTTTATACGTAAAATGCATAGCACAGTCATTGGCACATGGTAGACATTTAGTGAATGCTTGTGGAATGAATGATATTATATCAACACTATAGACAATACTAAATCACACTATATTTAACACATAAGATGTTAAGTGGACCCACTAAATATGCCAATTAAGATGAATAAAATGCTCTTATTTTAAAGCTATCATCTGTCACCATGTATCATAAATGTTTATGAATAACATTGAATTTATTCTTGTTGAAGATACATGTTCCTTTGGTTTCTGTATTTTCTGAGGTAGGAATTTGGTATAGTGAGAATTATCTTAAAAACAGGTAGGTAGTACAAAAATTATAATGTGTTTAACTTGAGTGGTATTGTGACTTCTTTAATGTATTTAAGTAGATGCATTTGATTGTTATAACAATCCAATGTATCTGGGTCAACTTTTGAGAAGAGAAAATCTGCCCTTGTTGATAGCATTATTACTTGTGGTGAGTGTATAACAAGGCTTCAACGGACCATGAGCAAGTTATTTCCAATTTTCCATACTGTTTTTTCTCTTAAATATAGTTGAACTATGTGTTATATGATGAATTATATGTTATCTACAGATCAGTATATTATTAATACACATATTTGATATTATAGATGCAGAAATTTATAAATTTCTATGTATTAAAAATTTGAATGGATAGAAATAACATATATAATAGTACTTTTAAATTTCTTGTATGATGTTTTGTTTTTCCTTCAATGAGATACATATAAACTGATTTGATTTATATTTACCAGATTCTCATTATGTCATTTTAAGGTATAAGAAAATATATTTTGTTAGCTTGCTATGACTAAACTCAATCTTCAGTAGTTGATGTATTATATGTACAATTAATTCTAGATAGAAAGCAATATCCTTACATATAACAAAATAAACTAATGCCATAACAATATATATAATTTAAAGCATTCCATCAAATATTTCACATCTTTGGAAACTGATTCAATCTATATGAGAAACTAATACTGTATTACTCTATTAAAAATATATACACAAACACATTTTATGTTTCTTTCCTATATCAAGATCTGAAATCATAGAGATCTGCTTATAAAAGAACTGTGAATTATATGTACTATCAGTTGCATAGATTTAGATTTACAGAGGATTACATGCTGACAAATAATCTTTATTACTGTATATTTTTATACATATTTTCTGTTCAGATTTTTCTCTTCCAGAATATGAATATATAGCAGAGTAATTATGTATTTTTTTATCATTACAGCATATTAGAATAAGCTTGCTCTGAAGTACATATAGATATTACTATCTACCTAATTCTCTTTTCAAAAGCAAACCACTAAATCTTCAAATTAGGATTCATTTTGGATGCTTTCCAATCATACATCTATATGCAAGTTATAAAAGATACTGCAATTTTAGATAATAATAGCATCTAACATATTCATTGGATTATACTGTATGATCCTATATACCTTCACTATTTACTGTAACATGTATGGAAAGAACAAAGTGAGTGTGTGAGGAGATTCCCATCACTTTTCTATCACAAAATTAACGGAAATGAATGGATAGTAGCAAAGGCCATAGCTTTGAGATTTATTTATTTATTTATTTATTTATTTATTTAGAGATCGAGTCTTGCTCTGTTGCCTCGCTGGAGGGCAGTGGCAGGATCTCAGCTCACTGTAACCTCCTCCGCCTGGGTTCAAGCGATTCCCTGCCTCAGCCTCCAAAGTAGTTGGGACTACAGGCACATGCCACCACACCTGGCTTTTTTTTTTTTTTTTTTTTTTTTTTTGTATTTTTAGTAGAGACAGTGTTTCACCATGTTTACCAGGCTGGTCTCAAACTCCTGACCTCTGGGGGGGATCCACCCGCCTCAGCCTCCCAAAATTCTGGGATTACAAGCATTAGCCACTGTGCACAGCCTGCTTTGAGAAATAAAGAAGAAATCCATCTCTTCCCTTGAAAGTAAAATAGAGAGGACATGAATTAATGGATCAAAATGTCAAATAACTTGTCAAATCTTAAAGATAAGTCCTCCTGATAACAAGATGAACGCCAGCTCTGTGATATTGTTTTGGTAAAATGAAAATGTAGGATTAATTTTAGTTAGGTTGGCCATAAGCAATTTGCATAGCTCTCTGAGACTAAGTAGGAAAAAATATTACCTCTAACACAGGATTGTCATGTGGATTTAGAGAGAGAAGGTTTGTGAAGAATTTCTCATAGGGTAGGTACCTGGAAAACATTAATGCCTTTAAACTGATTTTGTTTTTAAATCACTTTAAGCTGATATTTTAAAAATCACTTTAAACTGATTTTATCAATTTAGACTGATTTTTAAAATATCTTTGCATTAAGGAAGCAATGTATTTTTCTCCTTAAAGTGAAATCCAATTCTTACCTTTATTGAGGCACTCTACGAACACAATTAGAATATGTTGAGCTATGAGTTTGGCTCTAAATATAATTGGATATATTTTCTCACGTAACAAAAAATACCAAGGGTCTACCAACCCCAGGTGTAAGCAGGACTCCCCTCAGATTGTTGTTGTAACTCAAGGCGCACGTATCTTCCTTGCATATTTTTAAGTGATAAACATTTCTAAAAAATTATTTCCCACTCAAGGATACTTTTTCTCTTTTCTCATTGTGCAGCTAAGTTACATCCACTTTTCTAACATAGTCACTGGCAAGAGGAAAGCTTATTAGAATTGGCTTATACCAATGGTTCTCAAACTTTATGGTGAATCAGAAGCACCTTGCGGACTTGTTAAACCCACAGCTTCTGGGCTCGAGTCCCTGAGTTTCAGATTCACTAGGTCTTGAATGAAGTTCCCAAGTGATGCCGTTGCTGCTGGCTTGGGTATGACTTACTGAGAATATAGTTTCACAAATACATAGGTACCTCCTAGGCCTGAGAATAAGTTGATATTCTCTGAGCAAATGGCCAAACTGTAGAACGTGAATGCCAGGGCTCTGCTTATAAAAATGGCATATGACCGGGGTAGAATTCGCATTGACAAATAGAGATGCCTTTCCTTCCTTCCTTTTGTTCGTTCCTTCCTCTTTCCTTGTATGAACACTGAAGGCTTTTTGCTGACTCCTTTTAAATCAATCTAAGTAAATTTTACACACGTAATGACAAAGCATTAATAAGAAATAATGTTGCTAAAGCACAAAGTCATGTAAGTGATTGTAGGTGCAAAATGCCGGAGAGAAAGCCATCAACTTGCAAAGTTATCACTTTCCCATTAAGTTCTGAATTATTTGTGCAGCAAATTCTTTATGCTGACAGATCAAGAAAGATCTTTTTTTAAATGTTCCATTGTTGTTCCAAATAATAGAATTGTGCTCCCTATGACATGTTTCTTTGTAAAAGAATATGGTATAGAACTTGACATTTGAAAATTGCATTCTGAAGAGAAGAAATGAGAAATCTCTTTGCATTTTAAATGTGATGTGTGGTATAATATAGCAAACTCAGTGATGGTGCATAAATGACAGTGTTACTGTGAAGCGATTGAAGTGACAGGGCAAGCTTACCCAGAAAACCACTTTGAGTATCCTGTCTAGCTGCCCAAGCCAAATCTGTCTGTTTCCAGCTGCCTGTTGGCATCATTAAGGTTTAAATATCAATGGTTGTGATTTTGACTCCTATGGAATGAAGGGGCAGGATTTGCAGGACAGAAACTAAAAATGTCCCCTTCATTTGACGCTCCTGTTTTCAGTGGATACTAGGAGGTGGACATTCTTGAGACAGGCAATAGTTGATAGGCATGGGGGGCTTTCTCTTTCATTCAAACTCCCTGCTCCCTGAGAGTGAGGACCAGCATTTTCTCTGCCAGGTCCTGCCCTGTATCCACACCCTCACCCCACCTCTTCGGGACTTCGGAAAGCTGGGATTCACAGAGACTAAGAGCCTGCAACTTATCAATTGTGTCAGGTCAAAAGTCGCTTTATATCAGCTTGTTTCTTCTAATACCATACACTTCACACAGTTTTGCATTTTGCTTTAACATTTTGGAGATCTCTCCATATGAATATATAAAAGGCTGCCATATTATATTTAACGGTTTAATGGTTTTTCTTAATCAGGCTAATTTCACGGACATTTAGTTTCCAGCATTTACTGGAAACACCAGCAACAACAAAACAATGCTGCAACAAATATTCTCATAATCACAACATTTCATACAACTATGCGTATGTCTGTGGAATACATTCCTGGAAATACAACGGCTGGGTCTGACTTTATGTGCATTTTTAATTAAAAAATATTGCCCGTGTTTCCCCATAAATGAATCCTTATTTCTCCACATTTTACTGGCAGATTATCTTACCATACTTAGCCTTTGCCAGTCTGAAGGCATCTTGATTTTTTCAATTAAGCTTTTTATTTTTGATATTTTTAGATTCATATGTGGTTGTATAAAATAATGCAGACAGATCTGGGCGTCCCTTATGTCCAGATTGTGATGAGAACATTCTCATCACAAGGTTCCTTTTAAGCTACCTTCACATCTACCTTACCCTCCTCCTACCCTGTCCTTAAGCCCTGGCTGCCACTATAATTTTCTATAATATCTGTAATTTTGTCAGGTCAAAAATGTTACATAAATTCAAAATGATGTGCCCCTAATTTGAGAGATACTAAATATATTTTGTTATATGCAAATTATATACTTACTGTGATTGAATTTATCATTTTGTGATCTCATGATTTGGGATCATACTTAGTAAAACTTCCCCTAAAGTTTTGATTAAGAGAAAAACACCACATCCACATTTATTTTCCAATATTTTATGGCTATTTTTAACTTTTGGATCATGAATTCATCATTAGTATTACTGATGATTTGAGATGTGAAAATAATTCCACTTTCAATTTCTACCTAGACATCCTAAGATAATTACCAATGCATGTTTTTATGATTGCCTATTTGTGATTTTTGTATATAAAGTAATATGACAGTGTGTTTTAGGAAACCAAAGAAATATCCTTGGGTTTTCCTGCAATATTATAACGTTATGAAGAACCAGAGGCTAACTTTTTCTTTATAGTTTTAATATATTTTGTTTTGTTTTGTTTTTTGTTTTTTTGAGATGGAGCCTCGCTCTGTCACCCAGGCTGGCGTGCAGTGGCACCATTTTGGTTCACTGCAAGCTCCACCTCTGGGGTTCACGCCATTCTCCCGCCTCAGCCTCCCGAGTAGCTGGGACTACAGGCACCCACCACCAAGCCCGGCGAATTTTTTGTATTTTTTTTTTTAGTAGAGATGGGGTTTCACCATGTTATCTGGATGGTCTCAATCTCCTGACCTCGTGATCCTCCCACCTCGGCCACCCGAAGTGCTAGGATCACAGGCGTGAGGCACCGTGCCCGGCCCAATAAAGATGTTTTCTATAATGATAGTACAATTAATTTTACACTGCGGATTTTAACTAAAAATGAGAAATGATATTAATAATCTGAGGATAATTATTGTAACCTGTTAATTTATATAGTGTATGGTATTAATTATAACAAGATTGATTTGCAGTCCAATCACCCTGTGATATATTAATATATTTCTTTACCCATGACGGGTCCTTACTGCAGGTTTCTGAGCCTGGTTCATGTGGTTTCAGAAGTTGTGGCCGGTGACGACATGACCACAGCCTCACAAAACCTATTTTCTTCAGAAAATAATTAAATCATGTAGTGTGCAAACTTTTAGCATCTGCTGAGTTAGTGGGTGATCAGGATGAACACTTTTTTGGCATGTATTTATATTTTTTTGTTTATGGTTATGTGATTTCCTTTTGGGGGAAGGTTATATAAAAACTACTTTTGTATAAGGTGCAAAATAGATCATTTAGAAGACAACATAGAGTGTATTGTATTTTAGTCACATATTTTCATTGATAGTCATATACTAATTATAATATTTGATTACAGAAATGTAGAATTCCAAATGAAGATGATGGCTCATCTAAATTCTTCCTAAAATGTTTTTCTCTTTTGTCAAAAGAAGTTGCCATTCTTCTGATTTTATCAGAGTAGACTGTAAATAATGTAATTTTTTGTTTTCCTTTGAAAGGAATTATTGAACCTTCAACATGCCTACTATAAACTAAGCAGACAATACCAGGCAAATATTGCAGAACTGACTCATGCAAACAACCGAGTGGATCAAAATGAGGCAGAAGTAAAGAAACTAAGATTACAAGTGGAAGAACTAAAGCAGGGACTCAACCAGAAAGAAGATGAGGTACTACTTTATAAGTGAACACGTACTGAATAGCTTCTAAATAGTATTTTAGAGCACATCTAAAGATTGTCTCTCTTATTAACATATGGCATTAATGGGAATATAAATATTCATATCTTAAATCAATTTTAAAAGAGTTAAGAAAGAAATAAGATTACACAGACAATGTGCACATGTTTGTGGTGGTAATAGTATGTTTTATGAGTGCTCTATAGTGTCAGTACTTTAGCATGATCTTGTGTGCACATGTGTGTGCGTGTGTGTGTGTTTAAATATGGGCACAGTATCATTAAAGCTTGGGTGTTTTAAGATTTAAGCATCTATATCAACAAGTATGATACATATTATTATATATTATATATTTTTTCAGCGCTCTTTAGTGTTCAAAAGAATCTAGGTACTTCATTTTGTTTTGTTAGGTCAACTCAATAACAGTTTATAGAATATTTTAGAAGTTCTTGGAAGATAGATATCTCGGTGTAATATCTTAACAGCACACATTTACAACTGTGGGGGTGATTGCAGCTGCAGTTACAAACAACAAATTTGTTTTTGTTTTTTTTTTTAAATAAACACAGTCTCTAATGTCACTATGATTGTGGAACTGTCACCCACAGTAGCATTCTTTCACATGGTTTTCCAGTCACTGTCTCTGCTCCTGTTGGACAACTATTCAGGCAAAAACCATAGTTCCCTGGTTAAAAAGACTGTTTCTATATAATGCAAAACAGTTGGAAATAAAAAAAATAAACAGCTGAATTATTTTTCCATGGAGTAATTTAAAAATCAAACATACTCCACATTTTGAGAATTTGTTTTTAGTAAAAACAATTCCAATCAAGCAAACTGGATTTTCTTCTCTAATAACATTATATGGAAACAGAATCAATCATTCCACAAATGAGGCTCACACACTGTCCTCTGTGCTTGCTAGGGGCTCTTGGCAGGCGTATCATCCTTGCTATGTCTCTTTTTATGAAGATATATATGTACTTTCTAATGATATTCATGCATGGTGGGGCTGGATGGTGGACGAGTAAAGTTGGAAGGGGAATATAGTAGGAAGGTTCAAGAATGTGATTTTAAGTTTTTTATTTTATTTTAGCCATTATTTTGTGAATAATTTTAACATGCTAGTATTTGTTGTAGGGGGTGGGGTGGTGGTGATGATGGTGAAAAAATCTTTATTTTTTGTCAATACAGGCTTTAAGATGTCATTTGAGACTAAACTATTGGTAAGGAAATAATTTCTTCTAGGGTTCGTGGACTAATGAAGTGCTAGTCCCTACAGATCTGATTCACAATGTAATTGTGCAATTTAAATAATGAGCTGCGGTCTTAAGGAGGATAACATTATTTGTTCCTCCATATAGGATTATATTTCCCACATCATCAGTGTCAGGCTTGGTCATGTGATTTTTGCTTTGCCTGTGCCTTATGTGAAGGAACTGTGCATGCCAGCACCTTCAGAAGCTTTGAGAGGGAACACAGGACTCTGGCGTGTTTCTTTTTTTAAAAAAAATACGTATTTTCTGTCATGTCGCACGTCCTGAGGCCACCACGTCGTGGCATGATTCTCTCAGCGATTCTGAAATTAAGAGAGCATAAAGCTAAGCCTTTGCTGACCCAAAATGGAATCTATACGAGTAGAAAGTCATGTTTATTGTCAGAAGCCACTGAGATTTGGAGTTGTTTGTTGCTACAAACAAAACAAAACAAAGCAAAAACTTAGTTGATGCTGACTGGTATGGTCATTACAATAATTAAAAAAAATATATTAAAATAGATGACATTGCTCCAATACAAGAACAACCTCTAATGAAAACAATATGCAGATTTTTCAAAGAACTGAGAATAGAACTACTATTTTAACAGGAAATCCTACTCCTGGATATTTACCTAAAGGAAAAAAAAATCATTATATCAAAAAAGATACCTGCACCTGTATGTTTATTATAGCACTATTCCCAATAGCAGCCATAGAGAATCAACCTCAATGGATTGTGCCCATCAATGGAGGAGTGGATTAAAAATGTGATCTATTTACACAATGGAGTACTATTCACCTACAAACACGAATGAAACCATGTCTTTTGCAACAACATAGATGAAGCTGGAGTTCTTTTTTTTTTTTTTTAACAGAAAGCGCTCAGACACAGAAAGACAAACACCACATATTCTGACTTACCAGATGGAGATAAATAATGTGTACACATCGAGATAGAGAGCAGAATGACAGACAGTGGCGACTCGGAAAGGTGGGGAGGAAAGAGAGTAAATGATAAGAAATTACTTGAAGGGTAAAATGTCCATTATTCCGGTGATGGATACACTGAAAGTCCTGACTTCACCACTGTGCAATACACCCATGTAACAACATTACACTTGCACCCCGTATATTTATACAGATAAAAAAAAGAAATACCTTTGTAAAATAAAAAGTAGGTGGTGAGAAAATTAAGTCTGGAATGATGGAATCTAACATTCGATACATTAGTTTCCTGTAATACACTGGAAAGCCAGTAATTTGCAGAATGACCTTGTGATTTTTAGGTGAAAAGATATGAACTAATATTCCTTTTTTGATATTGGTGCATTTGGCAAATGCTTAAAAAAAGGTGAACTCAGAAAAGAATTATCAAGTTTTCAAATAGGTATATAAGGTAATATAGAAATTTAAGTAGTTCTGTGACTTCCTAATTGTAAGAGTTGTAAGACCACCTGATTTCCATCCAAAAGGTAAAATATATAAATTAGGATGGTTTTGAACAATAAATGTCTACTAAAATTGAACTTTGTGGCAAGGACCAAATCATCAAACCTAATGCTAAAGCTCTGAATCTATTTGTTTCCTGTAAATTATTTATGCTGAACAAAAATAGTGTAGGGAGAAGAGAATAAGACTGTGACTCTACCAGAACATTTTATAATTCAAGGTAACTGTAACTACCTGAAAGATAGAGAAATGTTCCTAAATTACTGATGTGAATATTGACCTATGAAATTTATTGGAATCAAGTAGGGGAAAAAAAAGATTACTAAGTCATTAATGAATATTATACTGGTGAGTGAGCTTCTAGTCTGGGCTAAAATAGACTCATTTCTCAAGATTAACATAATCCTTTGTTCCTCCAAACTTCCATGAGAATGAAGCCAGCTGAGCATGCTCTCAACTCCCTGGGAGAGAATATTCTCCAATGGCAAGTTCAGATATGGCCACAGTATCTAATAACACTAGCAGGACCTTCTAGAGAGTAGAGCTAAGGAACATAGAAACTATAGACCTGGCAGTTATTTTCAGGGAGAAGAACCCAGGCCAAATACGGGAATATGTTCCATGGTCAGTATAGGTGCCCTTGCAACATCTACCAAGTAGATTCCATGAATGTTTTCTATTTCCACTTTTTATATGGAACCTTTTCTAGAAATTTTTCTGTCCTAGTTTCACAATAGTATATTAGGCAAGCATGTGTGTGTGTTGGGGGAGTGGTGCGGGGCAGTACTTGCTTTATTTAGTACATAGATCTCTAGAGCACGAACAGGCATATATACTGAGATTCGATGTGGAGATAATCATGAGGGTTTTTTTTTTTTTTTTTTTTTTTTTTTGGTGTATTCTACATTTATTTGAAGGAAAAAAATAGCCTGCTGAATCTTCCTATAAGTAATTACATTTTTAAAATATTTGTAGGCATTCCGGAGAACTATAGTGTCATTGAACTTTGAGGCTAATGCCGTGTTTGGAACCTTGCTTGCGTACCTTGATGAGGGGGTAAAAAATTTCAAGTGAAGAAGGGAGAAACACAGTTTGTGACCAAGTGAGTGGCCTACATTATACTGTATGTGAATGAGAGTGTGTGTATGTGTGTGTGTGTGTGTGTGAGAGAGAGAGAGAGAGAGAGAAAATATTTGCTGTTCTTTGCTGTGGGAGGAATATATTTCCCGAGCATGAATGGAGGCATGGTCCAATAACTTGTTTGGCAAATGGAATGCGTGCTGCTTTCCAACAGAATCTTTAGGAATCATAGTATCGTAGGGAAAAGTAATTGGGTATATTTCACATTTGAAGTCTAGAAATAGGTGTATTGAAATATATATTTAACACACAACACTTTATAATTTTCTGTACCTCTAATCGAATCAATTGATTACCATAGAAGACTCAAAGCACCATTAACTCACATGCATATTATAATGTATATTATTTGATTGCAGTTGTAATTTAACCAGTTTTTCTCTGATTAAAGGTCATCACTGTTTTGGTGAGTTAGGAAAAAATCAATCATGAAACTAAAATTTTACTTTAAATAACTATCAGCATCTCCTCAATTTGATTTCTCATTGAAAAGAAAATTATGTCAGTTTTATTGCTGAACTTTTCAATTTAATAGTAGCAAATTCTTCAACTTGCAATTAGTGTTTAACTGGAACCGTCAAATAGGAAGTTTTCAACTTCCACAGGTCAACATAGTTTAAGTAAATGAAAGTAAGTTAGTTGTCCTCTGTACTGTAGAGAGAAGAGAATAGTATGTACTTTGGCCCATAGGAGAAAATCTGGGGTCTAATTAAATAAATGAACAAAGAATGTCCTCTGGGTTCTTCCATGTTGTCACAAATGGCAGAATTTCCTTCTTTTTAAAGCTAAATAATATTTCTCTCTGTGTATGTGTGTGTGTATCTCCTAACTTATCCATTTCTATGTGTGTATGTGTATCTCACAACATATCCATTTCTGTGTGTGAGTGAATCTCACAATTTATCCATTTATCCAACTGTGGACGCTTAGCTTGTTTTCACATCTTAGCCATTGTGAACATGTTGCAATGAACATGGAGTACAGGTATCTCTTTCAGATATTGATTTCATTTCACATACACATGTATATATACACAATGTGTATACACATATACACATATATACATGCACCTGTATGCATAGTGTGTATACAGATGTATACATGCTATCTCCAGACAAGAAATTGCAGAATCATATGGTAGATCTATTTTTTAATTTTAATTTTTTTGGGAACCCTCATACTATTCTCCATAACGGATATATCAATTTAGATTCTCACCAATAGTACAAAAGGGTTTTCTTTTCTCTACATCCTCACCAACACTTGTTATTTATTTATTTATTTTGATAATAGCCATCTTGAAAAGTGTGACTTTTTGATAATGGCCATATTGATAAGTGTGAGGTCATGTATCATTGTGGTTACAGTTTGAATTTCTCTGATGATTAGTGATGTTGAGCACTTTTTCAAATACCTCTTGACTATTTGTTTATATTAGTTAGATGTCGATTCACATATTCTGCCCATTTTTTAAACAAGTTATTTTTGGGTATTTTTGCTATTGAGTTGTATGAATTTTAAAATAAATTTTAATATGAACCCTTTGTAAGTCATATGGCTTCAAAAAATTTTATTTGTATCTTTAGTTTGCCTTTTCATTTTTTTTTCTGCATAGAAGCTTTTTAGTTTGATGTAGTTCCAATTTGTTTATTTTTTATTTTGATCCTTGTGCTTTGGATATCATGTTCAAAAATGTATTACCAAGAATAATGTCAAGAAGACTTTTCCCTAAGTTTACTTCTAGGAGTTTACAATTTCAGATCTCATTTCTAAGTCTAATCCATTCTGAGGTTAGTTTTGTTATGGTGCAATATATGGATATCCAGCTTTCTCAATACTACTTATTGAAGGAACTGTCATTTCCTCATTGCGTATTTTTGGTGCTCTTGTCAAAAATTGGATGACCATATATTAATGGGTTTATTTCTGGGTTCTCTATTCCATTCATACATGTGTTTGTTTTTATGCCAATACCATATTGTTTTGTTTACTATCAATTTTTAATAAGAAATCAGGAAGTTTGATGCCTCTAGATTTGTTCTTTTTAAGACTACTTTGAGATCTTTTATGATTCCAAATATATTTTGAGCATTTTTTTTCTATTTCTGTCAAAAATATCATTGGAATTTTCTTAGGTATTTTGTTGAATCTGCAGATAGCTTTGGGTAGTATGGATATTTAAACAATATTAATTCCTCCATTTCATGAACATGAGCTATCTTTCTATTTATTTGTCTCTTCTTCAATTTCTTTGATCAATGTCATAGTTTTCTAAGTGCAAGTCTTCCATCTTTTTGGTTAAATTTATTCCTAAGTATTTTATTATTTTTGAATATGGGATTATAATTTTCTTATTGTTAGTGGGATTGTTTTTTATTTAATTTCTTTTTCAGATAGTTTGTTTTTGGTGCTAGAAATGCAATTGATTTTTGCAGGTTGATTTTTGTATCCTGCAACTTTACTGAATTTATTTATTAGTTTCAACAAGTTTTTGGTGGAGTCTGTAGAGATTTTTACATATTGGATCATGTCATCTAAAAATAGAGATACACTTACTCCTTTTCCAATTTAGACAGCTTTCATTTCTTTCTCTTGCCTCAGTTGCTTTTGCTAAAACTTCTAGTGCTATGTTGAATAGAAATGACAAGAGTGAGAATCCTTGCATTGTAACAGATCTTGGAATAAATTTTTTGAGTTTTCACTATTTATCATGAGGTTTTTCATAAATGGTCCTTATTGTGCTTGGGCAAGTTTCTTCTGCACCTATTTTATTTAGACTTATTACATAAACAGGTGTTGAACTTTGTCAAAGGCATTTTCTGCATCTATTGAAATTATATATTTTTTTGCTTTTCATTCTGTTAATGTGGTATATCACATGGATTAATTCATGTGTTGACATTTTTTCACATGGATTAATTCATGTGTTGAATTTTTTTCCCCTGGTGCAAAATTTGTACTTGCCCTTGACTTGTTCTCTCTGTGTAGTTTTTAGTAAAAAATATATGCTTCTATAAATAAGAGGCTGTTCAAAATATCTAGTGAATTATTTTGTGTTAAAAGATACATCAATCGGGTTAACTAACTCCTAGCTGCTAGATGCTTATAATTCACAAACAAAACTGCATAGGATGAGATTTAGCATCTTTTATAATAATTAAAACAAAAGTTCTATTTTGAGTAAGAGGAAGAAGAATCACCTAACTTTAAGATGGCATTCATGCTTTAAGTAATCCATTGTCATTTTCATTTAACTAAGATTGATTGAGCTAGGTGCACTGTACTGTTCTAGTGGAAGAATATGGAGATAAATATTCTTGATGTAAGAGTTAAAGTCGAATACAATGATATCAAAATCTGGCTGAACTATGGTATCATTTTGGAAGATTAAAAAAAATAATAATACTCAAGTGCCACCTCCAGAAAATTTGATGCAGTTGTTATGGGTGGGGCTTGTGCATGGGTGCTTTTAAATAGTGCCAGGAATGATTCTATTAGGTTGGTGTGAAAGTAATTGTGGTTTCTGCTATTACTTTCAATGGCAAAAACCACAATTACTTTCGCACCAACCTGATAATATCTAGCCAAATGTCAGAACCGAGAGTTGAATGAAAGAGGTTGCCGCAGTCAAAAGGCAAGTTAATAACTGTGGCATCCTTTGAATGCACATATTTGTGGCAAGAGATTGTACCAGTAAAATGTAAATAAAATGACTTGCTACCAAAAAGAGGTTCTTATCATAGTTTATATCTGTTAACATTGTTCTATGCAAAATTAATTAGTGTAATACATCTTCTAGATTTGAGATTAAATTCAAACAATGAAAAATAAACATGGGAAACATAAGATACAAGATAGAATTGAGGCTCTTCAGTTCACACTCAAAATGTTAGTGTTTTGCTAAACGCATTATTGGTATGGCTTCACACTTAGCAATTATCACTTTACTGTTACAGCTTAGCTAATTCTGGCTTCACATTTTAATGTCTTTTGGGGTCACGAAGGTGAAATTTTTCAAAACTCTGATATCATTGGCAATGGTGAATGTGAGAGACATTTTGTTTAAACTGACAGAACATTAATTATCTAAGTTAATATCGGGTTTTTAAACAGTTCTTTATTTGGAAGGACAAAGCATCCTTTTCTAGCACTGTATCTATTTCTGTTAAATCTCATTAATTTGCACCCTGCTGATTTTAAGATTATGAGAATAGTGATAGACTAAAATTCACTTTTATCTATGAAAAAGATGTAGTAAGTGTTTTAGGTAAGATTAAAAAGAAATCATAGAGAAGCCATCTGCAGGTTCACATGGGGACACAGTGACAGTTTCTAATGAGATCACCACACACCCAGGAACCGAACTGATTTGTAAAAACCAGCCGGTTCATGTAATATTTATTACTTCCTAACCTCTATATTAGATGTTGGAATATAAATGATTTCTTTCAAAGGAGAGCTTTTTAACATTGTAAGAGATATTCAGTCCTAAGTATATACAGTCGAATGTAACAAATGGCAAGATGGCGGTATTCACAGGATGCAGCAGAAACAATTTGTCATGTTTCTTTTCCTTTAAATACTCGAGGGCTATTTGGGATTATTCCTTTTAATTATTTATTGTCTGACACCCCAACTGGAGTAAATGGGCAAGGACAGTAGCAGCCTGTGCCTGTAGCACTGCCAGCTTTCAGTTGTGCTGCCCAAAATGAAGACATCATAGACAAAAGTGAACACATGTCCAGCAACCCAGTTGCCATTTATTTTTAATCTAGTAATTCCAATAATTTTATTCCCCCTTGTGTGGATGATTTACATGTTATTTCTTCCTGCCATTCTTTATCTTGCTCTTGTTCTTTACTTTACCAACCACCTCCATGGTCTAGCCGTTCTGCTCCTCTTCATAACGTGACTTGAAAACCCAAACTCATCAAGCAAAGTTTATTCTCAGCTAAAACTTTTCTGAGTTGTATGTGAGTAGAAAGTGTCCTGAGTAAAATAAAGATGTTTTACGGTCAGGTTATATGGAAAGACTTAGACCATGGTCTTTTGTTAGCTTTGCCTCCCCTGGAACTCTAGGCGGCATTTATTAGACCCCTTATCCATATATATATACACATACACACATGTGTGTGTATTAGTTATATATTGTATATAAAAATATATATACACAATATACATTTTTTGCTTTTGAATAATGTCAGATAATTTGTTACTTCTCATTCAGTTATTTTATTGTTCATTAATTTACAAATAGGTATAAAATTATGGAAGTTACATAGGCCTCATTATATTAGAAAAAATTTGCAACTACTCAGCTAAGAGCAATATATTTTTTTCCTTCTTTTTTTCCCCCTTTTTAGTGCTGTTGGTGACCAGGGTTGAATTAATCTTGGCACACTATCAAGTTATTTCTTGGCACATTCATTGTTCCATGCAAATACATTCTCTTCATTTATTTATGTATTCCCTTATCCTCATGCCCCCCTCCCATTACCTTCTGTCTATGTGCAGCCATTGAAAGGCGGTTTTTGTGTATCTATTTGTACAGACGTGTTTTTGCACAATATGTCCTTTGTTTTGTGTGTATTTTAATTTATGTTTACCCTGTTGCTGGTCCCATATTGCAGGGAAATTTTCACCCAGATTTATAAGGGTGAAAGGTACAGGGTCTTTGTTTCAATGTTGTCTTTGAGGGTGAGAGATGGCAGGCTCCCCTGTATAGCAGATTACATCGACAGTCACAATGCCAAGGATCCTAAAATCTGTGCTTAGTTAAATAAATAAATAAATAAATAAATAGAAAAGCAGGAGATATTTTTAAAACAATGTCTTTCTGATCCATGACTGCAATGGAATAATGTTAGATAAGGCAAATGAAAAATATAAACTCAATCTAGCTTTTGAAATCGTGCACAATATATCATATACTGGGCAAGATACAGAAATGGAATCAGATCTGGAGGTCAGTTCTGACAAATGCATTTCCCAGTTATGTGATCTTGGGCTCATCATTTAGCCTCAGTGGACTACACGTTTCTCATCTGTAAAGTGAATAATGATCTGTAAGATTACATAATACCAACTATTGAAATGTGTGCAGTTGAGGTAATGAAACTGTTTAATAAGGTAACTAAAAAACCAGTATCTCTTAAAATATAAAAAATTACACATAATTGATCTAACTAGGATTTGGGTGGCATGTTCAGCATTTTTATTAATATACAGTGTTTAATGTAACCTTATGTAGCAGTATTTAATATTTCAGAATTTAACAAGTAATAATGTAATAATATATTATATTTAATCTAATTTTTATTATAATCATAATGCTGAGTGCTACTAGTATAATTAGTATAAATAATAATATAATTATGTTCTTATCACAGTTAAGCCTTACCACAATCTTTAAATTAGGTACTGTAATTACAGGAATTTGAGGCATAAGTAAGTAAATGACATGACCATAGTTACAGCTGGGAGAGAAAGAGCTCTACCATACCAATGCCAGTGTGGCAATATATATTAAAAACACAGCCCCTATTTTTATATATTATCATATTATTTACACCATGATAATAAAACTGATGATAAGTTACTCTTATTTGGAAAT
This sequence comes from Macaca fascicularis, assembly GCF_037993035.2. Classification (NCBI taxonomy): domain Eukaryota; kingdom Metazoa; phylum Chordata; class Mammalia; order Primates; family Cercopithecidae; genus Macaca; species Macaca fascicularis. Next base: position 11,632,794 of record NC_088392.1, on the reverse strand, counting down.
TAACATTTAAGGATAAAGCATTTTATTTCAAATATTTTCTTCCTATTTGGATTACCAGGCATAATTGGTAAAACAGTGGTGTTACAAATTCCCGATGAACCTTTTTAACATTCAGTGATTATTTTTTCTGCTTTAATCAATTATCTTTATGCCAAAATCATAATGGGTTTCAACAGCAACTATTTGAAATAATGTTCCACTTAGAAAAAATAGAGGACATTTTATTGTGTTTAGAGAGGTAAATATAATTGTTTCTCTAAATTTTCCTGTACAAAAAAAAATAATAATGGGAAATACTCTTTGGAAGTATTAAAATTATGTTCAAGGATAGACTTATATCTTTAGATTTAAATGTATTCTAACTTTCAAAAATGAATTTACATTAGTAGTTACACCAGTGATATTTGAAGTCCATCCTTCTTGAAGATTTGTCAGGCAAGTCATTTTGTTACAAGACATTTTGGTTACCTAAAGTAGAAAGTAAAATCACTTTTGGAGGCTGCTCAATCTAGTACTACCAGAAAAAACAAAAGTAATGATTACTTATATTTCAATACTCAGAGTTCAAAGGGTATGAATTCTTAGATGAGCTATTTTCTCTTATATTACAATAAAATGGAGAATTTTTGAAATTTAAAAAGATACATATGCTAGAGCTATAAGTATTTGTACAGCTCTCCTGTAGTTGAAATAGCATACAACAAAACATAAACCAAACATAATTAGACATATTTAAAACTTTAAAATTTGATGCATTTCACACGTAATGACTCTAAAGGTAAGACTATAATTTATGTTAGCACAAATTATCAAGAAATATTCAAAAAGCAGTTCTGTTTTTCTTTCATGTGGGATAAAAAATGAGTAAATAGCTTTCTTGATTGAAGATGAATAAATATACCTGATTTTGTTCTTTAAAAATATATACAAATTGGGCTAATTATGTTTGAATAAAGATAACAGAATAATGATTACAAGAATGTAATGCATGTTCTCTACAGTAGAAATGTCTAAGTATTTGTTTTTTCTCACCATCACTAATTGATAATTTTAAGAAAAGTTCAATTAATACTTTTGAAATATTGTGTAAACATTATATAGTTCTTATATAGGTTTATGTCAATATTTTAAAATAAAATATATTAGTAAGGTTGATATTCTTTTAAACCACTTGCATAAGCAGATCAAACAGTCATGGAAAAGGTGATTTTGTGGTGTTAATATAATTTCTCAAGGGAATAAAATAAATATAATCATGCTTTAATTTTAAAATGCTATTTCTTTTTTTATTCTACCAATGAAGCAAATAGGTAATCTGGCTGATATAGAAAAGACGTCATGACATATAAAAACATTCTAATCATGTAAACAGAGAAAAAGACACAGTAACTTAGAGGAGATTAATATAGTTATCAAAATAATATATGTACACTAATTTATTTTCTTTAATAAACAGAATATAATGAGACAAGATCGTTGGCAGAAATCTTAAAACTAGAACAAAAGACGACTTTAAAAAGCAAAAAGACAATGTTGTTCAGTAGGAAGTAGAATTGAGGTGACTCAATATAGAGCTCAGAGACAAGTTTCAATGAGAGACTCTGGCACCTATATTCAGGCCAAGAGAGAAAATAGCTTTGGATATTAAGTGTTCAGTGCTGCTAAGCTGTGATAGTGTTGAGAAGAGGTACACTACTGCATGTGCATGTAAGCTATTTGCTTGTATAGTCATCTGCTAGAGATATAAAGTTATGTTTTTAGTCTACACATTTTATTGCTGTACCAAGCAAATCCTATTTTATTTCTGGTGAAAGTTACAGATCATAAAGCATACCAAAGTTCTATTTTTTTTTTCAGGAACCTGAATAGCTCAGGAAAGGGAAAAATATGATTCTGTCATTACTTGGTAATAGCACATTTGATTGGAGGAAACCACTTTTTAAGAGTTGAATTAGTTCATTGAATGACAGACTTATGTTTCAAAGGTGATAATCATATTTTAGAGCACAACTAGAAATAATTTATCAACAGCAGAAGGACAGAGCTGAGTAAGATGGTTGAGATCCGGAACTAGTTGCACATGCTGGGGTGGAGGTAAATCAGAGACAGTATGCCAAACCTAGGTTAAAACCATTTTGGCAAGCAGTCTACAAGGGGTGCCTATGTGGGTGTGCTGAGCGTGATTCCACCGACTCCAGGAGTAGGTAGTTCTTGAAGTCGGAGCACAGTCCTTGTCAAGCATCATAAAAGCCTTCATCAGTCATTTAAATGAAGTTCTAAAGCAGAATTCATTCTGCGGGGGAGAACGTGTGATTAAGCCAGGGTCTCAGGTGAAAAGGTGCTGGACAATACTCCCCAGTGTATCAAGAAGGGAATTCAGTCTCGCCGGGCGCGGTGGCTCACGCCTGTAATCCCAGCACTTTGAGAGGCCTTGGCGGGCGGATCACCTGAGGTCAGGAGTTCAAGACCAGCCTGACCAATACAGTGAAACCCTGTCTCTACTAAAACTACAAAAATTAGCCGGCCTGTGGTGGTGCGGGCCTGTAATCTCAGTTACTCAGGAGGCTGAGGCAGGAGAATCTCTTGAAGCCTGGAAGTGGAGGTTGCCATGAGCCAGGATGGCACCACTGCACACCAGCCTGAACCCTGTCTCAAAAAACAAAAACAAAAACAAAAAACAGAGAAATCCAGTGTCAAAGCTGGGCAACATCTGGTTACTAGAATGAGGCAGAATATGGCATTCAGGGGCTCGGCCCACAGAGAGATGATCAACAAAAGCCCAGAGTGCTGAGCTGGGACTCCTTAAAATCATCCTCCCTAAAGTCAGAGAAAAGCCCAAGAGAATAGATACAGATATGTAGTAGTGCTGGGGCAGGAGAAGAAGGAGGCAGAGACTGAGAATCAACAGTTAAGTTCTCCAAGGTCACCCCTGTGGACCCAAACAATTATGCCACATTTGCTTTCTCTGCTGGGTATTTGTCTGTTATTTTGTCCGCTCTGTGTTTAGCAGAGAAAATACGTCTATAGTCCCAATTTTCCAAAAACCTATGATCCTGGAAAGCAGAATACATTTATAAAAATAATGAACACCCAAGTGTGCAACATGCATGAGCACAGGGAAAGGTCTGGAAAAGTGGCCTGGGAGGATCCCACACAGCCTGCTAGGTAAAGTTGGAAAAATGGCTCAGTCTTTCTGTTCCTCAGCTTCGTCCATCATGAATTGAGGGAGTAGGATTGAATGAGGCTTGATTATCACTTCTAGTGCTATTATTTAGTATCATTCGGAGCTAATACAGTTTAAAGCCATTCTGGCTAAGATTTTAAAATACTCAAGTTTTCCACAGATGTCTGTTTTGAGATGTCTCCTCACAGATGTTAACCTGGGCTCACAATGTCTTTAAAAATCATGTACCTTCAGTAGAGGTGAACTATTGAATCCTTTATTGGAGGCAAAGTGATGGGTTAGATGTCCTCAGTGGGACATGAATTTTCATATTCATGATCTTATGGCAACTCTGCTTCTTGACATTATTAAAATGGTTTTTCTAATATGTCATAAAACTATCTAAAGCACATTTTCCAACTTTCTTGATTAGCATAAGGTAAGCATATATATATGAATAAATATATATATTTTTATACTCAGCCAATTTGTATCATGTCAACATGTGTATTTCAGAAATGAAAATTTCCACATGCAACAGGCAAGATTCATTTTGATGGATTTATATGCTACGTCTGGGTGTAAATCATTTAGTGTTTTAACACTTTTACTTTAAAACTCTGACAGTTTGTTTAAAATCTTGCTTAATGTTGTTTCATGCGTTATGACATCAGTGAAACTTTAGACTATTGATACATTGATGGAGAAGGTAATCTGTTTTTTTTTAACTTCAGGCAAACAAGAATTAATTCATAGGAAAACAATTTCATAGAAATATGTAACTTATTTTTCCTTGAACAGTGCATATGTATGATATAGCTATGGGTGATGTTAAAAACCACTGGTGTTTAAATAGTGACTGTTTTATTTAAAATATGTGAATTGTAGTCATACATCCTCCAGGTGAAATTCTGAATGAAAGAATATGTTACCCTGATCTCCAGAGACAGATCCAATTGGGGAAAACAAGAATATAATGCCCTGCGCCCTTACTGTGTCCCAGGTCCTCAGTGAGGCAACCATGGTATGATAGTAATACAAAAATGCCAAGAATGATGACTGCCACTTAGTAAACATTCAGATATTTGTTGAATGAAAGTATGGTCTCTAGTTACACAGAACTTACAATCCATTTGACAAAAAGACAATTTAAAACGAAATTATCCTGAAGTGGGTGTAGAAGCATATGGGGCAACTAAGGACAATTAGCTTAGTTTAGGGAGAAAGCTTCTTGGAATAAAATTGAGACACTGAGGAAGAAACTGAGAATCTAAGGATGAATAGGCTTTAGCTTTTAGCCACGGCAAGAGGAAATGAAGGGAGTAGAAGGAAGACCGTCTGTGAAGGCTAAAATATGAATGAAAGTTTGGTAAGTTTCAAGACGGAATGATATTCAGCACAGCTGAAATGTGGCTGAGCGTGGAGATAGTTGGGAGAGAGTGTGAAAAAAGACCTTAGGCTAGAAGCACAAGGCCTTGAAAACCATGTTGGGGAATTTCAACGTTATTTGACAGGAATAGTAAACCACAGAAATATTGTAGGAAGGACAGTGCTATGTCTGGTTACCCTCATTCATGTAATGACTGTCTTCTTCCCAACGGTCCATTTCCCCTGGGTCTGGGGGTGAGGCAGGTATCTTCCTTACTACTCCTCTGCTCATCGGCAGCTACACACTGCTGTCCTTCTCCCTCGTTCTTCACACATATATACATGCATATAAACACACACATATATACATATGTATACACACAAATAGTTATATCATATACAAATGGCATTCGCGACCGCCTCCTCTTTGCTCTCATTTCCAATCTCCATCACTTCTTGAGATTTTATCATCTAATAATTGCCACTGCCTTCAACCACCCCGAGTACTTGGTGATCTCAATATCCAAAAAGATAACGCTTAGTACTCTTGGTTTCTCAAACTGTTGTCTTCCAATTATCCGGTCCTCCATTTCACCATAGCAACCCACTTCCAAGGTCATAGTGTAGGTATTGTCTTTACCAATGACTGTATTTTCTCCAGGGTCTCAAATTACTCATCCCACTCTCCAAACATACTAGCGTATCTTTAGCAAGCTTACTCTCTTTAGTATTCTAAGTACAACACCACTTCTATTCACTGGGGTATATAGTCTATTAATGCTACCATCCTTCACTGTCATTGATCCACTTCCATATCTATATTCTCTCCTTATGCATTGTAAATATTGTAGCTTTAACATTATAATCACTTCATTGCATATTCCTCTATGTCTGGCCCCCATACCCTCTGTAGATACTCACTTGTAAAGCTCCATCTCTGGTTAAGTGCAGTCCTTGGCTCCAGCTACAGCTGCAGGTGGCAATAGGAAAACAAGCACTGTGGTGGTGGGACTTGCTTACATTTCACCACCACTCATGTCAAGTGGCTTCTTGGTGCCCCAGAATTAGCTCTTCTAAATGATTTCACTACTTCTTACCCCAAACCTGTAATCTCTCTTCATCCCTCCACACTCTCAGCTGTTAATATTTCTCTAATTTTACAGAGAAATAAAAATTTTTTTAAAGGCAGAATACAGACTACAGAATATTCATCACACACTCCCATGGTCACAACTACTAAACTACATAGAACAATTTGAACCATTATATTTTGCCTACATTACTGATAAAATACATGAAATTTCTGATTTTCTCTCTGGGTTTGCCTGTCCACGTGGGCAGAGTCCTATCCACTTTTACTAAAAGATTATATATATATATGTGTGTGTGTGTGTGTGTGTATATATATATATATATATATTTTTTTTTTTTTTTTTTTAAGAGACAGAGTCTCGCCCTGTCGCCCAGGCTGGAGTGCAGTGGTGCGATCTCGGCTCACTGCAAGCTCCCCCTCCTGGGTTCATGCCATTCTCCTGCTTCAGTCTCCCGAGTAGCTGGGACTACAGGCGCCCGCCACCACGCCCGGCTAATTTTTTGTATTTTTAGTAGAGACAGGGTTTCACCGTGTTAGACAGGATGGTTTGAATCTCGTGATCCTCCTGCCTCAGCCTCCCAAAGTTCTGGGGTTACAGGTGTGAGCCACTGCGCCCGGCCCAGATATATTTATTAAAAGAGCTGTACACATCAAGGAATTCACTTAATTCACACCTGTGAATATATATATTGTATATATAATATATTATGTATATTATGTATAATATATATTATATATTATATTTTATATAATCATATATAATGGATATAATAATCATATATACTACATATGATTAATATAAATATATATTATGTATTACATATTATATATAACTCAATATACATATAATTAAACATCTCCAGTGTTATGGCACTTAACTTCAATATTTATGCTACCAAACTGCATTTCCTTTTAAGTAATAAGTGTATAAATAAATATAGCATATTGTCTGCAGAATATGGGCTTCTTTGACACATACACACACACAAAATTCAAAAGGAGAAGTGCAATTGCATTTCCATATTTAGGTATATAATAGAGAGGGTTGTCTTATACAAAGTAGAATAACTGGTCACCTACAGTGATGACAATTTTTCACCAAGTTTCGTGAGTAGCGGAGAAGAGTGAACAAACAGCTCAGAATATTCTGAATTGTGGTCCTCAGCTAATTCCTTATTGCTCATTTATATCAATTCCTTGATGTGGACAGCTCTTTAAAAAAAAAAAAAAAAACTAGAATTTCCTTTCTATTACATAATTTGTTCATGGTCATGTTAAGGTAAAATAATTTAAGATTTTAATTTATATTAGTTTACTTTTCCTCAAATTTGGGGAAAATTGGAACTCCAAGTTTATGTGTGATGTTTATCTCACTATATAGATGCAAAAAGTTTCATATTCGTCTCTCTACATAGAATGTGTTCACTCGATGGTCTAAGTTTGGAAAACGAAATGAATATGTTGTAAAGAAACAGTAATTGCCCTGTTCAACCCCCAATACCACTCAGTAATTTTTTTCAGTTTATTTACTGTTTTATTAATTTATATATGCATTTACAGACACGTATTATCTCTTTCATTAGTCACTATCCAGTTTTTTTATCAACAGGTCAAATGCGTCAGAACTTGTCCTCTGTTAGCAGAAGACATCTCCAAAAATATTTACAGGTAGTATTAGATGACTTCGATGGCAGCAATCCATGCTACCATCTTTTAAAGGACACTTTTTTATGTGGCATTCTAAATACACAAAACCTACATTCTGCATCAGGCTGGAGGATGTGTTTCTTCATTGATATGTAAATTATATCCCATCAGGCATGTGTCAGACATGTGAGAATTTTTTTTACACAGCTTCAAGAGACGTATAGCTAAATGACCACTAAACCAACCATGTTATGAGCTCTTCCCAATACTCCAATGGGAAAACATTCTTTAAACAAGCAGTTCTCAACTCTGGAGGTCCCAGAGGATATTTTTGGAGGTTCATAAGGTCAAAACTACTTTAATAACCACTTTAGGATGTTGTTTGCCTTTTCATTCTATTGACTCTGTATTGACAGGTGAAAAAGGGCAGGTAAAATTGTTTAAAGTTGGTTCCAGGAACACAAATCACAGGCAATGATTATGTTCAAAGAAGAAGGAAGCAAAGAAATATGTTGAAATATACACTACTGAAAAACTGCTTACTATTTTCTCTTCAGTTTCCATATATATGGAATTGGGTTCTGTTTTAAGGCATGTGCTTTAAATATCAGTTATCTGTCTTATTTTATCAGCACTGAGTTTCCTTTGACTTTTCAAAATGTCACTGATTCTATAATTAGAAGTGATGTCTTGCAATTAAAAGTGTGCCAGCTTCATTCTATTTATTATTTAGAGGGAAAAGTTATTTTTTTCTTTATATTTCAATACTGCATATTAGGTACCTCACACTTCTTTGCTGTTATTCAAAATAGCCTAACAGTGATGAAAACAACAAACCTAAACTGATCGTAAACTTATTTTTTCCTCAAAAATATGTAACACAAAATATTTTTAAAAATTACTATCTATCCTAATTATTTTTAAAAATTACTGTACTATCTATAAACCTATCCTAATGTGCCAGTTCAAATCTTTTTCCTCTGATATTTAGTAGTTCACCTATTGATATAAATCCTGATTATTTCAGATAATGGTCATCAATATTATAAAAGAAATTAATCAAAGTGCCTTGGTGGAGAAATATCTGGAAAAATATGACAATTGGCTCAGTTACAAAATAATGAAAATTATAGTAGACATGTGCAGGAATGTTAGAACTCAGAATCTTAAATATAATTCAACAAATAATAAGTTGTCCATTTTTATTTTAGAAACATTTTTTGAAACCCTGCACTTTGGGAATCTTTTCTTGTTCTTTGAACTTCCACAGGAATATGGTCAATAATTATGTTTATAGGTTACGTATGCAAATGTCAGTATTTATTTTCTCATTCATAAATGAGTATATGTTTTGTTTTTGTTTTTGGAGATGCTCTGTCGCCCAGGCTATAGTGCAGTGGCGAGATCTCGGCTCACTGCAAATTCCACTTCCCGGGTTCAAGTGATTCTTCTGCCTCAGCCTCCTGGGTAGCTGGGACTACAGGCGTACGCCACCACGCCCATCTTATTTTGTATTTTTAGTAGACATGGGGTTTCAACATATTGGCCAGGCTGGTCTCCTGACCTCATGATCCGCCTGCCTCGGCCTCCCAAAGTGTTAGAATTACAAGCATGAGTCACCATGTCCTGAGAAGTATATGTTTTATTGTAAGATTTTCTGTTTGAATTTAATTCCATGAAATAAAAGTTTTGTTTCTTTTATTCTCTGTCCAAACAGAGAAATACATATAAATGCATTTAGGTGCTCATGACCTAAAGGGCTTCATTAACAAAGAAGAGGTTGCATGTAAAATAATTTCCCCTACGTGTGCGTTTGTCATTTTAGAAATTGTAATCTGTTGTTTTAGAATTGGAAGGATATTTATATCGTAGAAGAAATCATTTCATCATGTTGTATATTCTTCGTACCATTGTAGTCCTTTTTAGAGACTTAGGGGTTCTCTTCTAAACTTAAAAATAATAATAAAATATAATGTACTCCCTTTCCTTTGTGGGAAATTAAGCATTAGTCATTTGGTTTATAATCCAATCATAAAACTGTTACTTATTTTCTTTTTACATAATTTGTACATCTTTTTATATTACTCCTTGTGGTCTGCATACTTACAAGGCGCCTTCCCGGAAACCTTTTTTTCCCACCTTTTTCTTTTCATGAATTTATTTTGATATAGCAGCATTTTTCTTTCAAATTTGGGGCATATAATTTTTATCTGAATAATAGCTGGAGCCTTAATTTTAATCAATTAAACGCATTTATTTACTGGTTTTAAATATTACTTTTGTTACTAATTTGTTTTTTTCTTTTTCAAAACTTTTTCGGATGAAGATCTTGTGACTGTTAATAAAATTGCTATTTGTAGTGTTCTACGAAGGTTTCACTCCTCTTTGTGGAAGAAGATTTCTCTAGCTCACTAGTAGATGTCACCTGTGTAGAAAGCCGATGGTGTGGCAGGTGGTGTCTTAATATAATAACTGGGCTGAATTCCCAGAGTACAAAGCCGTGCAAAAGAGTTAACAAATCATTTTATGATAAGCAAAATCAAGTAGGTTCATTCTGAATTCTCTTGTTCTTAATGTTTAAATTCCTTTAAGAAAGTTGTATAATTTTGGTCACATTTAATCTTTGCATTTCTGTAACTGATATTGTTTACATTTGTTTCTTTTGGTTAAAATGGTAAGAAGGAATAACTGGATTTTTATATCAAGATTCAGTATTATTTGGAGATTAGACCAGGTGGCTCATAATATGTAATATTGAAACTTGGGACAAAAAAATTTCAATTCCATTTCTTTCATTGAGTTTTTTGATGCTGGATTTCATCCCAATGTCCAGACAAAGAGGCACATAGCCCAGTACTCTTAACAAGCTTCCTTCTGAAAGCAGACATCTGTTGTGCATTAATTGTGCAAAGATAAAATAGTGAATGATGGATTACTATTTCCCTAGGAACTTTATTAGTGCTCTCTGCTATTTATATTCCCAAAGAAGAAAGTGGGAAATATGCAGATCATGTGATGATCAGATACAAATGCTATTGTCATGAAAATTAATGTTACTTGACAATATTTTTTCTTCCTTTGGTGTTAGACAATAGTGTTATTCTCTGTACAAATAATTAGCATATTACTCAGGTTCATTCAACCCCAAGTGAGTTTTAATTATGATCCACATCAAAACCTTTGTGAGGTACTGGTTATAAATAGCATGTCCTTAACATTTGATCACAGGTCTTGATGAGACTATTCTACAATTTAGAAAGAGATTCCCTATAGTTGTCTTTAATTTGGATAATATTGGATAAATGTCCCTTATCAAGGTGACACATCATAAACACTTGAAATATTGCTACTGCAAGTGATCTCTGGGATGCTAACGTGTTCTATCAGCTACAAATTTGCCACATAATTTCATAGCTTTGATTCTGCAGTTGCTATAGTACTCTGAAAAAATGCTCAGTGTTAGCCCCTCAAGGCATCAATTAAGAAGCACCAGCTTTGTAGGATGTCAAGTGCTTCACTCTCACTGGTCATGAAGCTGGCTTAATTTATGTAGCAGACAAGAAAAGAAAAAAAATCTCTGAGCTGCAATAAAGTGTTGACTAGAATGTTTTATATATACATATCAATAATCATACAGCATTATCTAGATTAATACATTGTAAAGCAATGTCAATTCTTGTTAGTTTTTTTAAGGCTTCTATGCCCACTTATCAAATCAATTTTTAAAGATTTTAAAAGTTCATCATATAGACATAAGGCGTTATAATGTTATAAATTCAAGTGACATGATTATTTAAGATGATATTCTTAAGAACCTTGAACTTACTGGATATATTCAATTAGCTTAATTCCTTTGTAGAAAAGCTAGAATTAATTCTTCAGCTTAATATACAAAAATTATGGCAACTGAAAATGTATGTCATGCTTATTTTAAATTATTTTAACAGCTTTATTAAAATATAATTAATACACCATAAATTTTGCCCATTTTAAGAGTTCAGTGCAATTCAATAGTTATTAGTATCAACATCATGTTATGTAACAATCACTATAATCTTATTTTAAAACAGTGTCATCATCTCAAAAACGAAAGCCTCTACACACGAGCAGTCATTCCCATTCTCCTGTTGCCCTAGTTCTTGCCAACTATGAATCTACTTTCCCTCTTTACAGACTTTCTGGTTTTGGACACTTCATATAAAAGGATTCATAGAATTTGTGACCTTTCGTGACTGGCTTATTTTATTTAACATAATGTCTTCAAAGTTCATCATCTTGTAGCATGGATCAATGCTTCAGTCTTTGTATAGTTCATTCATCAGTTGATGGATATTTGGGTTGTTTACATTTTTGGCATTATTTTTGTGTAGATGTATTTTTTTCTTTACCTTGGGATTGTGAAATCATATGGTAACTCTATGTTTAACTTTTAAGGAACTGTCCAATTATTTTTCAAAATGGTTCCATCATTTTACATTTTCACATGCAATGTTAGAGGGTTTCAATTTCTCCACATTCTTAACAAAATTTATTAGTATCCATATTTTCTACTCTGGCCATCCTCCTTTGGTGTGAAGTGGTATCTTATTACGATTTTTATTTGAAATTTCCAAATGCTTAATGATGCTGAGCACATTTATATTTGCTAACTGGCCATTTGAATATTTTCTTTGAAAAAAATCTATTCACATCTTTTGCTCATTTCTAAATTGGTTTGTCTTTTTATAATTGAGTTGCAGTTTATTTATTTATTTATTCTGGATACAAGTCCCTTCTCAGATATATAATTTGCAAATATTTACTCTTATTTCTCTCATTCTGTGGATTGGATTGTCTTTCCACTTTCTTGATAGAGTTATTCGAAGCTTACAACTTTTAAATAGTTTCTGATTAAGTCCAGTTTATTTTTCTCTGTTGTTGCTTGTGCTTTTGATGCTGTGTATGTTCCTCAAATCCAATGTCATAAAGGAAACCATCGTTCTCAGCAAACTATCGCAAGGACAAAAAACCAAACACCACATGTTCTCACTCATAGGTGGGAATTGAACAATGAGAACATTTGGACATAGGAAGGGAAACATCACACACCGGGGCCTGTTGTGGGGTGGGGGGAAGGGGGAGGGATAGCATTAGGAGATATACCTAATGTAATGACAAGTTAACGGGTGCAGCACACAAACGTAGCACATGCATACATATGTAACAAACCTGCATGTTGTGCACATGTACCCTAGAACTTAAAGTATAATTAAAAAAAAAAAAAAGATTTACTCTCATGTTTTCTTCTAAGGGTTTTATAGTTTTAGCTTGCACATTTGTGTCTGTGATCTCTGTTGAGTTATCTTTGGGGAATGGTATAAAGGGTAGGTTCAACTTCATTATTTTCCTTGTCAATAGCTAGATTCCAGAATAATTTGTTGAAAAGATTACGATTTCCTGATTGAAATATCTCGGCACTCATGTCAAAAAACAATTGACCATAAATGTAAGATTTTCTTTTTGAACTTTGGACACAATTATATTCCATTGATCTATATGTCTGTACTTAGGCCAGTAAAACATTGTCTTGAGTATTATAGCTTTTCTACTGAAAAGTACTGAAATTAACAAATGTGAGTTATCCAAATTTATTCTTCTTCTGTAAAATTGTTCTAAAATTTTCTAAAATTGTTCTGCACAAAAGTACAGCCACTTGGAAGGTTATTCTGTTATAGCTTTTGTCACGTAACATGACAATAAAGCCTTTTGGGTAATAATTGGTTCAAAATATTGAGAATATGGCTTTTTATCATTTCAGTCACTGTAATGGTCCACTTAAACTGTCTCCGCCCTGTTTGCAAACAAACCATACCCTTAAAATGGCAGTCTCTCAAATCTGAACCTATATTGTTCCGTATATAATTATTCAATTATACCAATTTATTTATAAGCAAGCATTTTACCTTTCGCTCTAAAGAATTTAATTCAAGAATTGAGTATTCCCCTGAGATATCCTCATATTCATTTCATTAACTCTATACATACAACAATTGCATTATCAGTATACCATATTAGAAACATTATTGTTTATAGATCTCAAAGTTCAATAAATGATTTTAGCAATTCATTTATCCAACAATAGCTTGTCTAATATTTCTGAAACATTTTAACAATCATCCAGTAGGCAAGAATCCTAATTAATTTACATGGAAGGTATTTGGTAAATATTTAGTAAGCAGTTCAATGAAAATGTGAAAATCCTGTGAAATTCAATGGTCTTTGTTGGAAAAAATGAAGTTCGGTAGGTACACTACCTAAGTAATTCTTGAAAATCAGAATCATCATCGTGGGTTACAAAACTAGAGGACATTTTAAGTTTTTGGATTCATAAGATTAAAATTATCTAATAGTTTCCATATAGGCAGTAAAAAGATGTGATATTGGAGGACCTGAAATTGATTCTGACATTGAAATATACATGGAATCATGTAGCAAATGCTATATACATAATAAATTTCTCAAAAGACAGCTGCTTTCTACCTGAGATCACCAAGAAGTTTTAGTAAATGTCTTTATTGGTTTTACTGGGTTTTTTTTTGTTTTTTGTTTTTGTTTTATTTTTTACCAGATGGAGAGTTCATTGTCGTATAGCCCTTAATAAAGTGGACCAGAATATTTCACTTCCAATTATAAATATCAGGGCAAAATTTACTCTGTATTAGTGATTCAAAACTGGCAAATTGCCATGGATGCTTATTTCTTGTCAAGGGTCTGCATTGCATGAGATGCATTTAGGGAATTTGTGAACAGGAACTTAGCTGAATTTTTGCCATCATTCCTCATTACCCTAATCAAATTCCAAGCTGGACAGATTATAAGGACACCCCACTGTGGATGCCCTGGAGCAGAATTGGAGCAGATTGGCCAAAAACACTTGCCAGAATTCCTGATGCTCAACTTGTCACTTCAAGTTCCATGGCAGGAATTGGTCCTGTTCTATTGCTAATGGAAAGATGTATTAAAATTGGTTATCAACTGCTTCCACTGGGATTTAGATAAAGTTTTATAATAGCAATAAAAAGAGGTAGAATGTACTTGCTGCAATCTACAGCATCTAACAGGCTTTTGTAGCCATTTCTCTGTGTTATATTTTATTTTTCATGATAGATATTACTATTTTCTAATAACTGTAATACCCTTTTAGCTGAAATCATTGTCCCCAAATTATGAAGATCTAGAATACAGCTGAATCCTTGTTATCTTGTCAGTTTGATGTGATTCTAAGATATGGTTTGAATGTGTTTTACTTGAGACATAAATTTTTGGGAATCTACCCAGATTTTAGCAAGACGACCTGGGTCCTTCCCAGAGTATTATTCTGTACACAAAGTAAATATTGAATTGGATTCATCTGGCATACCTAAGCTTTAGGAAATTATTTATATAGAAATTTTCAAATTATGGCCTACTTGCTTGGCAATGACTTTTAACAACAGTGAAAGGGCATCTGTTGCTTTAGCCTATCCAGCATTCATTCGTTCTTTTTTAACAAACAAACAGTATTCCAGGCTCTTGAAATACAAGCATGAATACAATGAATACCCCTGTTGCATGGGATTTGCACTGTGAAATGAAATGGAGAGAAACAAAGGCCGTTAAAATATAGATCTTGTAACTCTAGATCTAGAAACTAGATCTTAGAAAATATCAGAATTTCTAAAGTGGGTACAGGCGGCAGTATTAAATATGGTGTTTGGCCTAAGCTTTGAGTAAATACATGAAAGATGATAAAGAAAGTGAATCATTCAGATATCTGTTAAAGAAATATTTGGGGAAGAAGGAACAGTCAGTACACATCCTTAATTGAAGTTATCAAATAGAGAAAAACAGGTGATATGACAGTGCACTGCATATCAATGAAGCTATGTATGTTGTGTATTATATATGTGCGTGTGTGTATTGTGTATGTGTGTATATGTGTGTATATATATGTCTATATACACACACATATATGTATATACACATATACATATATACACACATACACACATATATACACACACATACAGACATATATACACACACATACACATTACTGTTTGCAAAGTTTCGGCATTGCATGAGCTTCATTCAGGGAATTTGTGAACAGATACTTAGCTGAATTTTTGCCATCATTCCTAATTACCATAACCAAATTCCAAGCTGGACAGATTATAAAGACACCCCACTGTGGATGTCATGGATGTGTGGACACACACACATCCATATATACAAACACATCCATATACACACACACACATCCCGTGTATATCACGTTTAGAATATATGGTTGTAACAACATCAAGGGGCTCACAGTCTATAAGGGACAGAAATAGAAAATGCTGATTATAATTTAGCTTTATAAGTTCAAGGATAAAGGTCAACAAGAGGTAAAATAAAGTGTCTAATGAAAGCGACATCTGTCAAGCCAGAGTAATTGTACTGCTCTTCCAAGTGTGTTCCAAGGACAAGCGGCATCAGCATCAGTATCACCTGGAGACTGGTTGAAATGCAAACATTTTGAGCCCCACCTGAGACTCACTGAGTCGTTATTTTCATTGTATCGGGATTCTAAGGTGATTTATGAGAAGGTTAACAAAAGAAGAAAGAACATGAGCAAAGGCATGAGGGAAGAGAAATAATAAAACAAATACCACCAACAACAATAAGTCAGCCTTGTTTTGTATAGAGAAATAGAAAAATTCAGAATATAACAAAATAGATTACCCTGATAGAAGGTGAGAGAAGACAGTACATTGGAGGAGGCTTTGTGTGTTAATCTGAGTACTGAGTCTAATCTTGTAGCACTGGGGGCTATTGAGGGACTTGTTACTTGGGGCTAAATGGTCACAATAACCCCACCTAGGTCTTTGACGTAGACCAGATGAGAGATTGTAAAAGCCTGGATTACACCTCAGGTACTTTGCATTGCTTTTAAAACATCCTTCAAATTAAATTAAATGTTGACTTTTTTATTGTAAATTTTATAAGAGCTTGAAACAAATTTATAAAATATCAAAATGTTTAAGCAACAAAATGAATAATTAATAATATCACAGCCTCCTCTATCACTATTTTATTGGTATTTTTGTTTTTATTTTTATATATAATAATTTTTTGCAAGAAATGTCATAAATTATGCACAGTGTTGTGAGGATTGTCAACTCAAATAGCATAAAATGGCCCTATGAAATCTGAATAAACATTTTAATGTCTGCAGAACGTTCCATTTTAATGTCTGCAGACTATAATTAAAAATAATATTTTCAGTTACCATTTAGGTTAATTTGAATTTTTCATGATCATAATGGAGTCTATTTGTGCAAAATGTTTTATGTGTTTCTGATATTATTTCTCATACATTCCAATACATAATGAATAAAACATGAATATTTTAGGGCTTTTGGTATGGCTTAGATTTAGAAATGCCTTCCAAAATGTGCTCCAATTCATATTCCCACCATTCTCATAATTTTGGTTATTAACATTTTTCTTGACCAAAAATATACATACCCTCTTTAAAAGATGAACTATACAAACATAAAGATATAAAGCACCCATAATCCTACTTGCTAGGGATAATTTTCCACTAACTTTTTACAGTATTTCCTTCCAACCATGTCTATTCAGTCACATATTTCATATCCAAATACAACTGTGTTTTTGTGTATAAATGCATTTACACACTGATTTAGATATTCTCTCTGTATATTTATTAATATACACAAGCATTCACACACACACACTCTCCAACATCGTCTTTGTATTCCTAACAAATATGCATTAAAGGCATTATATAAAACTTGTTTCAATGAAAAATAGTCAATTATTTCTCCAGATATTTCATAAATGCATATCCATAAATCTTAAACATTGTTGAGTGGCTCAATGTTTGATTAGGCTACAGTTTTTATTAAATATATACTAATCTTTTCCTTTCATCAGTTGCTCTTGTCATTAGCAAAGCCCTTGCATATTTTTGTCACTTCTTATCACTGGTTACTAAAGAACCATTCAGACAGCGCAGCAGGGGGGTTCCTGTGCTTACTACGTTGCAACCATATGTCATCTCCATCGTGAAAATGTCACTTTCCAGATTTTAGATCTAGAATATCTAATTGAAGACACAAAGCTATCTAGAGTATTCCATTGGAGTTAGAAAAGTGAAAGCCATAGGAAAACAGCATGTATTTATTTTAACATTAAGATCCTACCCTACATGCAGTTGTAGAGCTTGCTTTCATTAAATTAACATTATATAATAATATACATTTTTTCCAAAGTTATTTTGTTTCTTGAATATTATTCTAACACAGATACACCAATATTTTAATTATTTCACTAATTTGGGACATGTGTCCATTGTTGTTTTGCTATCATAGGTTACTTACCAAAATAAACATCTATTATTTATTCTAAGTTTTCTGCATCTCCGAATATTTTCTATCACTATTGGTACCATTCGATATTATTATATTGATGTTTTAGATTGGTTGACATTTTGATTAGATGGTTGTACTCTTTTTAATTATATGTGTGGATTTGGTTAGATTACCTAAAGTTTCTTACGCGCTCTTCAATATTTTGATGTATTATAATGTCTCAAGTAGCCACAAAATGCATGATTATATATTTGCTCTTCCATTTTATTTAATTGAAATTTAGTTATTCAATGTTTAATAAACTTATTTTTGCCATTTATTACTTCTAGTCTCTATTTTGAAGTATTGTTAGCAGTAGAAACAAATCTTGGGAACTCACGTTTTACAAAATTATTAGAGGAAAATATGGCAATGAATCATCACAATATGTTAATGTAATAGTAAGGATTTTTTCCTACTCTCTAATTCTAAAGTTATATAAGATATTTCATTCAAATCCTGATTGGGCCACCTTTACTTTTGCAATTAAATTATGTTGCTTAGACTAAATTTTCTTTACTTCATTTACTCTATGAGATAAATCTTAGATCTTTTATGAGGCGGGGGAAAGACTTATAAGGTACCCTGATTTAACGGACCATAAAATGAACTTATATATTAAATGAGGAATGATATATATACACTGAAGTTTATTTTTCAACTGCAAAATCTTCTGAAAAGTTAATCCCTAATATTTTATTATCATTTATCCTATTAGGTGTGCCTGGTGGCATTACCCATTTCACTATTGCTACTAAACCAATATTTTATTTTTATGTGAAAACTCATGAGTCAAAGTTACATATAATATTTATTTCTTGTATTTTTTTATTTTTGAAACATTGAGGCACATTAAACAAATTATATCGATTTAGATTTAGATTAGATGCAGGTTTTTTTGTTTGTTTGTTTGTTTTAGTGTGATGACTTTCTCAGTGTTAAATTTGACTCTGTGGCTAAGGTTTTGATCAATTTGATGGTATTAAAATGTCAGTTTAGTCAATAACAAGATCAAGCAATAGGATTATTGAGATTTCTTGTTAACTATCCTCTGGATATTTGACAGAAATTCTTGAATCGGTTGATTCCTTTACTAATACGTATTCTACCTCCAACCATATCTATTGATTTTATCACTCTGTAGTAGAAATATGTTTGATAAGCAGGGTTTAAAATGTGTTAAAGGTTTGTGATTATGTGGATATTGAAGTTGTCTTATTTTTACTTAGATGAATGAGACAAAATTAATCTCTGTGTTTTTTAAGATTGGTTGCTATGTTATTAAACTTAAAAACTTCGTTTCTGAAAGGTTAAATTAAAAATAAATGGTATCAATATCAGTAGCCTCTCTACCATTTTGAATCTAATTTTTAAACCTGGGTGAGGTAAGAGGCATATGAGAGCCCACAGGTAGGAAGCTTCAAGCTGGACTGAAAAAGAAAGAGAAAAAGCAAATGCCTGAAAAGTTCCTGCCATTACTGTTGCTGTCAGAAAGAGGAGAGAAGTAGGTTAGAGTGTTAGAGTTAAAAGAAATCAAGGCCCAAAGGAACATGCAAAATCATAAATATGGCATTAGCCATTATGTTACTGAGCCAAAAAAAAAAAAAAAAAAAAAAATTTTAATACATGCAGGTAAGCAGTCAGAAAGTTGAAGGGTATTTTATCTCTTATTACAGAATCAAAGCAGCACTTGCTATATATCATCCTACTTTTAGTACACAGCATGTACTCAATTTGCATTAGTTACATTGAGCTTACTCAGATGTCCTGTTTTTCATAATTCTTTATCAGGTTTATGCTGACATGTTGTTATTTATAATTTTTACCAGTTCCTCTTATAGTTACCCCGATAGTGTGTCTTGGACTTATGGTTAACATGACCTATGCATATTGGATACAAGTTTGCCTGCTATATTATATAACCATTTTTATCACTCTAGATTACTGCTCCTTTGATCTTTTCCTGTATTTCTACAAAAGTTTACTATTTCATCTTCCAGCTTCCCCTGTGGACCCGCTATAAATGATTGGCTTGTTTAATGCCCAAAGCCCTTCCATTCAACTTGGGACAAAACCCTAACTCCTTTCTATGCCCCCAGGTTGTTACGTGCCTGGATTCTGACCATTAGCATTTCAGTTTACATATCTTTACTTCTCTCTTTTTTTCTTTTGTAGCCTAGCTAGCAGTCCATCTTACGAATTTTTTCAAATAACCACCTCCTGGATTCATTGACCTTTTGCATAGTTTTTCATGTCTCAATTGCTCTTATTTGCTGTGTTTTGCTAGCTTTGGGGTTGGTTTGCTCCTGCTTCACTAGTTCTTCTAGTTGTGATGTTATTCAGCCCTTTCCAAACCAGGCGGTCAGTTCCTCTTACATCACTGTGTTTATTTTTTCCTTGGAGTTTATCACAAATTACCCTGTTGAGTTATGGACTTTTTGTTGTTGTTTTCCTCTCTCCTTGCTACTACCCCAATTTGAATGTCAGAACTAAGGCAGCAAGGGTCTCCTCTGACTTATTCGTGGTTGTATTCATTACCATCAGCCATTTGGTATAGAACATTTTCTAACCAGGTTTGAAAGGAAGAAAAGAAGGGTGGAACGAATGGAGGAGGAGCAGCATGGAAAAACTGGGACGTTCTCTTTTTCAAAAATCACGTAATAAGAAGTCATAAAATAATATTACAATAAATTATTGAATTATATATTAAACACTCAGATTTACAACATAGGAATGAAATTTCACCAAACTGGCAGATAAAAAAATTTAAATAAAGTAAAATTTAAGGGATAACTTCAGATTTCTAATGGCCAAATCAACCTGTTTCATACCTCAAAGCTGCCACTAAGATGAAATCACAACTGGAGAACATTTGGCAGCAATGTTTCCTCAAACCTGCTCATTTGGTCTTATCTATATGGCTATTACTTTAAAGCTACCGCCATATCTCACTGCATCCCCAGCATTCATCGCCTAATAGCTTTACCTGTCCTACTTTTCTCTAACAAAGTCATGGTGATCTTTAAAAAGAATTTATATTAGCTCAATACTCAGCACCCTGTACCTCAGTACCCTGAATCACAAATTCACTTAATAAGTATGTAATTATAACCATTTCTGTCACTCCAGATTACTATAATAATCTCCACTTCCTTAAACACTGGGCCACAGATCTACTGAATTAGTTTCAGGGGTTGAGTGTAGGGAGTTTATTCTTAAAAGAAATATGATGAGTAGTATTTATGAAATAAACTTTTGAAAGAGATTTGAAAAGCAAAGCTTGAGAATAATGTATGTGTGGCAACGTTATGGAAATGCTGTTCCTATCCCTAATTAAGCCTGAAAGAATTTTCTTAAAAGTTCTACAATACATCCCGGTTGTTTTCAGATTTTATAAGCACAGCATCACCTGAAGGAAGTGGAAATAAATTGCATGAGAACTGCCCCTGAGATTTTAGTTCAGAATGTCTGCTAAGGGGTCCATGAAAGTAATTTTTTAAAAACATTCCCAGCTATTGCATTGAGTATGTGGCCAGCTTTTTAGAAAGAACAAGGGCAAAACCAAAACCAAAGCAAAAAAATATATTAGCAATACTACATTGAAAGAATGATTTAATGGTAAAAATCTATCTCCATAATTGAATATAAATCTTTTTACCTGCCATAAAGCAAGGCATCCTACTGACTGTAGGCTGGAGGTTAAGAGTTTGAGGTTGTGGAATCTAGCTGTCTGGTTCAAACGCTAATGAACCATGATTCTACTTCTAATGAACATTGCTTCCAAAAACAATTAACACAATATTCTCATTTTGCCACAATAACTTTGGTTCTTAATCACAGGACCATTGTGCAGATTAAATGAAAGCATTGAAAACGGTGCCAAAGGCATAGTATGCTCTCAATATGTATTGTCATCTCAAATGGCAAATGCATGTAATAGTTCTCCTGGGAAACCCTGTACATTTGCCAAATTCAACAAGTATTTTCCCTCCAGAGAAGCCAATATGAAATATTTGAAATGAATAACTCTGAGAAAGACTGATTGAAGGAAGACAGCTATGCTGAGGACCATTATTTCTGTGTTTTGATATTTATAGAGAGCTTCCTTAGGATTTTACTAGTTAATTTACCTCTGCTGTGTGAGATAGTTTAACATTATTATTTCCTTTTTAAAATGAGGAAACTGAAGCTCACATGACTTCATAACTGTTTACATATGCAAAACAAAGGAACAGTAACAGTTGAGAACCACGTTTGGGATTTGGGATCTCTTCCTTAAGTGCTAATGAATCTCTCTAAATGATTGTTTCTGTTTTACTTTGTGTATATTATATTAGGCAGCATGGGCTGCCATAACGAAATACCACAAATTGAGTAGCTTAAATAACAGGAATTTATTTTTTCACATTTCTGGAGTCTGTACGTTCAGAGTCTCAAAGTACCAGCCAGGTTGGTCTCTCATGAGGCCCCTCTTCTTAGTTTGCAGATGGCTGCCTTCTTGCCGAGACCTTGCACCACCTTTTATTGTTGTGTGTGCACTCCTGTAATCTCTTTCTCTTCTTATTTGAATACCAGTCCTACCTTTTTAGGGCCCTGCTCTTACAACTTCATTTAGTCTTAATTACCTTTTTACTCTACTTCCAGATACAGTCATATTGGGGTTTAATGCTTCAATATATGAATTTGGGTTGGAGGGAACACAATTCAGTTCCTAAAATGTATCAATAGTAAGTTATTCATGAAGCATTCAATATATCAAAACATGACAAATGACAACAAAAATATAATTATGATAAAATGAATACAAACAAATTTTCCAGTGAATAAAACATGTAATAAACTTAAATTACTAACATGTTAACCATTTCCTTCTGTGATAAAATACTCTAAATATTATGGTTTTAAATGTATTAGAACTATGTTCTTTACTAAATAATCAATAGACTGTTCATAAATACACATTCTTAATACCAAAAAAACCCAGAAATTATACTGAGGAATCATTTTTTAATTACTTTTACACTTTAAAAATAAATTTTACTTAAAGTATCATACTGTATTCAAACTCCAATGTCTTTAATAGTTGGACCAAAATATTTCCTTTTTATTTTTTACTTTTCTTTTAGGTTTGATGATACATGTGCAGGTTTCTTACATGGGTAAACTGCATGTCACAGGGGCGTGGCATACAGATTACTTCATCACCCAGATAGTAAGCATAGTACCCAATAGGTATTTTTTCTGATCCTCTCCCTCTTCCCACCCTCTACCCTCAAGTAGGTCCCAGTGTCTGTTGTTTCCCTGTTTGTGTCCATGTGCTATTGTTGTTTGGCTCCCACTTATATGTGAGAACATGTGGTATTTGGTTTTCTGTTCCTGTGTTAGTTTGCTTAGAATAATGACCTCTAGCACAATCTATGTTGCTGCAAAGGACATAAACTCATTCTTTTTTATAGCTGCATAGTGTCCCATGGTGTACATGTATCACATTTTGTTTAGTCTACTGTGGATGGGCATATAAATTGATTGTCTTTGCTATTTTGGATAGTGCTGCAATGAACATATGCATGCTTATGTCTTTGTGGTAGAATGATTTATACTCCTTTGAGTATATACCCAACAATGGGATTGCTGGGTCAAACGGTAATTCTGTTTTAAGTATTTGGAGGAATCACCACACTGCTTTCCCAGAATGGCTGAACTAATTTATACTCCCACCCAAAATGTATAAGCATTCCCTATCCTCTGCAACCTCGCCAGCATCTATTATGTTTTGACTGGTAAATAATAGCCATGGTGACTGGTATAAGATGGTATCTCATTGTGGTTTTTATTTGCATTTCTCTAATAATTAGGCTGAACATTTTATAATATGCTTATTGGATGCGCGAATGTCTTCTTTTGAGAACTGTCTGTTTATGTCCTCGGCCCACTTTTTAATGGTGTTGTTTTCCTTTTGTAAATTTTTTAAGGGCCTTATGCATTCTGGATATTAGACCTTTGTCAGATGAACGGTTTGCAAAAACTTTCTCTCATTCTGTAGGTTGTCTGTTTACTCTTATGATACTTTATTTTGCTGTTCAGAAGGTCTTTAATTAGATCCCATTTGTCAATTTTTGCTTTTGTTGCAATTGCTTTTGGCATCTTTGTCAGTGAAATATTTGTCAGGTCCTATGTACAGAATGGTATTTCCTAGGTTATATTCCAGGGCTTTTACAGTTTCAGGTTTTACATTTACATTTAAGTCTTTATAATTCATCTTGAGTTGATTTTTGTATATAGTATAAGAAAGGGGTCCAGTTTCAATCTTCTGCATATGGCTAGCCAGTTATCCCAGCATCATTTATTCAATAAGGAGTCCTTTTCCCGTTGCTTGTTTTTGTCAGTTTTGTTGAAGATCAGATAGTTATATGCATGTGCCATTATTTCTGGGATCTCTATTCTATTCCATTGGTCTATTTTTATATCAGTACCATGCTGTTTTGGTTACTGTAGCCTTGTGGTATAATTTGAAGTTGCGTAATGTGATGTCTCCAGTTTTGTTCTTTTTGCTTAGAATTGCCTTGGCTATTTGGGCTTTTTTTGCAGAGACACAACAACAGCAAACAAAAACTTCAGGCCAATATGCTCAATGAACATAGATGCAAAAAGTCCTCAACAAAATACTAGCAAACTGAATCTGCTAATGCACCACAATCAAGTAGGCTTTATCCCTGGGATGGCAATCAATAAATGTGATTCATCACATGAAGAGAGCTAAGGACAAAAACCACATGATTATCTCAATAGATACTGAAAACACTTCACTAAAATCCAATATCCCTTCATGTTAAAAACCCTCAATAAACTAGGCATTGAAAGACAATGCTTCAAAATAATAAGAGCCATCTAAGACAAACCCACAACCAACATTATACTGAATGGGCAAAAGCCGGAAGAATTCCCTGTGAAAACCAGTACAAGACAAAGATGCCTTGTCTCACCACTCCTATGCAACATAGTATGAGAAGTACTGACTAGAGCTATCAGGCAAGAGAGAAATAAAAGGCATCCAAATTGGACGAGAGAATGTCAAACTATCCCTGTTTGCAGATGACATGATTCTATATCTAAAAAAACTCATCGTCTTCTAAAAAAACCTCATTGTCTGTTCGTTCCCAAAAGCTCCTTGATCTGATAAACAACTTCAGCAAAGTTTCAGGATACAAAATCAATGTACAATAATCAGTAGCATTCTTAAACACCAACATCTGAGCCTAGAGTCATATAAGGAATGTAGTGCCATTCACAATAGCCCCCAAAAGAATAAAATACCTAGGAATACAGCTAACCAGGGAGGTAAAAGATCTCTACAATGAGAGTTACACTGCTCAAATAAATCAGATATGAACAAACAAATGGAAAATAATTTCATGTTCATGGATAGGAAAAATCAATATTGCATAAATAGCCATACTGCCCAAAGCAACTTAGAGATTAAATGCTATTCCTATCAAACTACTAAAATGTTTCTTAAATATCTAATAATACCTGTAAGTTAACTTCCTAAATGTCATAGCCCACATTGATATTCAAATACTAAAATGTAAAATAATAGAGCAGAATTTAAAAATTTATGAATCAAAGAAAAAGTGTAAAAGAAACATTTCTCATTCATCTATTAAATTATTTAGGAACTGTCCTAAGTACTGGCACTGTAATGCCAAATAAGTGATGTTTTTTTTTCCAGTAGGTACATAGGTGAGAAGATGAAAATGTAAAATAAGTTGAGGGTCCAGAATAATATTAGTCAAACATTATTATTAGCCTATTATCTTATTGTATTTTTAATCTTGAACCTATATAACAGAATGAAAATCTTTCTAAAAATAAATTTTTAATGAGGCATGAATGTTAAACATTCTGGTTTCTCCATAGAAAATGGAAACTAAGAAAACTGAAATCAACAAATATGTGTGAGTTTGATACAAGGGGAAACTTCTATGGTAAGAAAGTAAACTTGTGCCATCTCTGTGAATTAGGAATTATAGATAGCAATGAAATGTGGATATTACTGAAAAAATGTCCAAATGCTTGAAATTCAGAAATAAGACTAAATATTATTTGGGAGTTCATTATGATATAAACAAAATGTTCATTCTGTAAGCATAAATACTTGATGAGAAGAGTTTACAGAATACCATTTATCCATCAGGGTACTTAAAAAAAACCTCCTCTCCCCCACACCCCTTAAATCTATATAATTCCTTCTGAATTTAAATTGATTTCACTTTAATAACGCTGGTACAGAGATCAATCAATTGGGATCTGGTTATCTTTAACAATGGTTTGACTTTGTATAGAGGAGGATTGATATTTCTTGCAATTTTAATAAATACTGAAATTAGTGGTTTATTCTATAGTGCCAAGGATCAGCAATCTACTTCAAGGGAAAAGCAAGATTTTTGTCTGTAAGCTGAATATGTGTGGAAAATTCCCCAACATTGTAAAATGTTCAATTGGAAGAATAAAGGTGCTAAAAATTACTGTGTGGAAGGGAGGAGAATAAAACCACACAAATCTACCCCATGGAAGCCCCAGTAAGGCCAAGAAGAAAACGACCTGGCCACTTAGCAAATAAAACACTTCTTAAAACATTTTAATGGTTAACCTGGAAAAACACAATTAGTAGTACTCGAGGAAGATACTTTTTGTTGTGGATTTTTTTCCTAAAAAGAGCAGTTCAAAGCCAAGACCTCACAGCTTATTTAGAGTATGTCAGGGTCCATTGCTTAAATTTTGCATTGCATTTTTTTTTTTTTTTTTTTTGAGACCGAGTCTCACTCTGTTGCCCAGGCTGGAGTGCGGTGGCTCAATCTTGGCTCACTGCAACCTCCACCTCCCGAGTTCAAACAATTCTCCTGCCTCAGCCTCCTGAGTAGCTGGGATTACAGGCGCCCGCCACCATGCCCAGCTAATTTTTGTATTTTTAGTAGAGGTGAGGTTTCACTATGTTGGTTAGGCTGGTCTTGAACTCCTCACTCAAGTGATCCACCTGCCTCGGCCTCGGAAAGCGTTGGTATTACAGGCATGAGCCACCGCGCACAGTCTTAAATCTGCATTTCTAAAACCCTGATATTGTCTATGAGCCAAGAGTTGAAGGAGCAAATTACAGACAGATTCATTGTAATTCAACTCACAATGTTTGCATATAATTTCAATTTGTTAGTATACAGGACAAAATAGCACGTCAATAAGATGAGATGCTCATGCATATCACCCTTGTTGAAAACTTCTAAAACCTTGTGAATCTATCATTTTTGCTTTGTTTTAGTCATCACCTTAGATTAAGTGTTGTTCTTTCTATTTTTGCCTTGTGGGATATTCTGCCTTTAAGATGACTGCTGCACTTTAGATATTAAATGCTCATTTTACTGTATTAACTTGCCTAGTCACGATAGTGCCTTCACGGTGTAGCCAAGAATCACTTATAATAGCAGTACCCATAATTACATTTCACATTAATTTTCATTGTCCTTCTACTAAAACAAGTTTAGGTTAGATAACGTATGCTAAATGCTTCATATCCAGTACCACATAAGGCAATCTATAAATTTTATCTTATTTCATCTTCATAACATGACTATAAGCACAACCATTTTAAAGATGGAGAATATTAGACTCTCTGTGGATATGAAACTTGCTCTAAGACACACATGGGAAAACTGTAATATGAACCCTAATTGATTTCAAAGCTTAAAGAAATATCTCAAAATACAATGGAGCTTATCTTAAAATACATTATTTCAATTAGGAGAAAAAAAAAAAAGGCTAATTTTTAGAAAACCAAGGAATGTTTACCTAGGTGTTAAGTTTCAGTAAAACAAATGTTCAGTTAATAAGACTATTTATTTTAGAGACAGGGCCTTGCTCTGTCACTCAGGCTGGTGTACAGTGGTACAATCATAGCTCACCATAATCCCGAACTCCTAGGCCCAAGCCATCTTCCTGCCTCAGCTTACCAAGTAGCTGAGACTACAGGCATGTGCCACCAGGCCTGGCTATTTTTATTTTTTCTTTAAGAAATGGGGGTCCCACTACCTGGTCCAGGCAGGTCTTGAACTTGTGGCTTCAAGTAATCCTTCTGCCTCAGCCTCCCAAAGTGCTGAGATTAGAGATGTGAGTCTCTTTTCTTGGCCTAATAAGGCAATTTACTTACTAGACACATACAACAAAACTTGTAAAATACATTTTTATTTTATTTTTTGGAAAAATAACTTTAAAATAGTTTAATATCATAAGATATAAAATTCCTAAAACTAAATTTAATAAAATTAAACCTCCCAAGAAGCAACTTTGCAAGGCTTCTAAGGAGAAAATTATATATTTAGTTGAGAGGCCTTAAAGATGACCTAAGTAAAATTTAAAATACACTGTGTTTTGGGCAAAAGCATTAAATACTGAAATAATGTCAAATATACTTAAATTATCCCATAGAGTTAATGAAACTCCAGGTTAAATACAAGTATAGTTCTTCATGAAATTTGCTATGCTGTTTTTGAAATTTATAAAGAATCAAGAATAATCAAGATATTTCTGAGGAAAAAGAACTGGGGAAAGGGATCTTTTACTATTGTATGTCAAAATTTATAATGAAAGCTATAGTAATTCAGGCAATGTGCAGGACCAAATAAATTATCCAAAAAAGGGAGGGTCTGCTGTCAGACTTTATAAAAGAAACTTTATACATGAAATATACAGAATTTTGACATATGACAGGTTTGCTATGTCAGATCAATTGAGAGAACTCTATTCAATATTTGCACTTATGTACCTTTCAAAATGTGTTTGTATAGGAAAACAATAAAATTGGATTTCTATCTCATGTAATGTGTAAAATTAACTACTGCTTGATCAAGAACATAAATGACAAGTGCAAAACATGAAAAAAAAATAGTGAAAATACAGAATAACATTTTTCTATAGTTGGAATACAAGTCCCAACTGTAAGAGAAAATATTGATGTATTTCATAATTTAATAAAAATAACCATGATTAAACCAAAGATCTCTTAAATGGAAAAAAAAATTACAAACCTGCCAAAAATACCTGGGACTCTTGTGACCAACAGAGGAATAGTATTAACATTATAACATGAATATATACAGAAAAAAACAAATGGAAAAATGCCAAAATAGAGTAACGAGCAAAAGGCCTGAATAAACACACAAAAGAAAAATATTAATATAATAAAAATATAAAGAGGCATTATACATAATTATTGATCAAGGATTGATAAAAGTTTTCAAATGTCATATCAAGAGTTAATGAAAATGTGATGAAACTGGATCCCTTCTAATTATTTTATTGAGTTAAATTAGTAAACAATTTTGGGAGACATTTTGGTATTACCTTGTGAAATTTAGTATTATAACAAGTATAATCTGGTAATTCTACTCCTACACATGCCTCAAGAGAAAAGTTTTAACAGATGAAACACATCTATATCTATCTATCATCTGTTATACACACACACACATATATACATATATGACCTTTCAAAGGTACCTTTCAAAATGTGTTTGTATAGGAAAAAAATTGGATTTCTATATATAATATATAATTGTGTGTGTGTGTGTGTGCGTGTGTGTCAACAATAGGGATATAATCTGAAAAGATCATCGTTAGGCAATTTTGTCTTCGTGTGAAGGTCATAGATTTAGATGGTATAGTCTGCTCCATTATATAGCTCCATTAAAATCTTATGTGACCACTACCTTATATGCATCCATTTTTAACCAGAAAGTCATTATGCAGTGCATTACTATATATCTATCCAGTTGGCCCTCCATATCCATGAATTCCACATTATTGGAATCAACCAATCAACCACAAATCAAAAATATTTTTTAAAAATGCATCTGTACTGAACATGTGCAGATTTTTGTCATTATTCCCTAAATACAATATAACAACTAGTTATATACCATTTATATATATTATATACTGTATTAGGTATTATAAGTAACCTAGAGACAATTTAAAATATAGAGGAGGATATGCATAGAATATTGGCAAATACTATCCCATTTTATATTAGTGACTTGAGCATATGTGGATCTCGAAATCTGCAGGTCTTGGAACCAATCTCCTATAGATACCAAGGGACCCAGTATATATGAATGTTCAGAGCATCACAAGGCTGGAGACAATGTAAATACTCATGGAAAGGAGGGTAGGTGTATATGTCATGGCATATTAATACAGTGCTATAATACAGGGAGGACAAAGAGACCACAGAGGAAACATTACTACAGACAAGTCTTAGCCATTGGATTTAAAAAGCAAGATATTACATATAGCATGAAATACCTTTTTTAATTAAAGCAATTAAAATGATCCATTTTCAATAATATAAATATTTCACATATATATATATACACTTAGCATATGTATATGTGAATATGTATACACACACGTGTACTTTGTTCAAAGCCATGGGAATAAAACACACAAGTTATAGTTCAGTGACTTATAGCTAGGGGAGGCAAGAGTGGAAATGGAGGAAGAGTGGCTACATAGAAAGGATTTTGTCAGATATTTCAGAGATCATTTTGAGGTTTGTTTTATTATTGAATATGTACGTTAACTCTATTAAATGAATATTTTCATTTATTCATGCACATATACAAAAGAAACACATACACTACTGGTAAGCTACTGTCATACAAAAAATACACCTTGTTTTTAAAGGGTTACTTTATTTCAACTACTTTATTTTTTCAGTAAGGGCTTTTCTTATTAAGATGGAGATAGAAAACTGTGTCTTATATAGAATGGATCCTCATGTTTTTTAATTTAAATTTTATTTTTAAATTGACAAGTAAAAGTTGTACATATTTATGATATACAACATGTTTTGCTAAATGTGTACATTGTAGAATAGCTAATCAAGCTACTTAATATATGCACTATCTCAAATACTTATAGTTTTGTGGTGAGAAACAATCTATTCTCTTAGCAATTTTTAAGTATATGATAAGATGTTATTTACTGTAGCCACCATGATGTACTATAGAACACCTAACTAAAGCATTTTCTACTTCGCTTTCAGCTTGATGATTCCCTGAATCAGATCCGCGAGCTCCAGAGGTCTCTGAATGAAGAGAGAGAAAGAAATGAAAACTTAGAGGCTGAACTCAGGCACTTGCAAAACTGGTAATTTTTTCACAAAATATGCTGAATTAAAGATTAGGGACTTAAATAAAGACATTTCCATATCCTTTTCTTAAATATCAGTAAAATTATTTTTATTAACTAGACGTATTAATGAAAAAATCTTAGACAATACACAAATTAATGGGCTTCTTGACTTCTTCTAATTTTCGCTTAATAGATACTGCATATTCTCAAAAAGACAATGTAAATGTCATTTAAAAACAACTTTAATTCTAAGATGTGTAAATATTTTGAAAGTCAAAAGGAGCTTTCAGAATACTTCTTACATAAAATCTGAAAGAGTTTTAATATTGGCAAGAAAAAGTAAGTTGAAAACCATACAAGTTGCTGGTCATTAACAAGAGAATCATTGACTTTAAGTAAAAGTACTGGTTTCTTTAAGTAATTGGTAAACTTTTAAGTAGGTGTTTTCTGTCTATGTGGTGGGGATGGCAGATTGTATTAACAAAAATGAATCATTCTAGAGACGTAACAATACATTTCTTATATAATTTTATAAATCATTTCTAATTCTTTGTGTAAAACAGAAGTGAGCAGATGAATCAGAAAAAGTGTTTTGTATTTTAAAGTAACAGAAACCTGTGATTGAAGCTAAGACAGGTTATAAGCATCACTGAGAAACTAAAAGGACTTTTGACTTTTATCTGGATAGACATTTCTACAGTAAAATCACGGAAGGACATCAGCATTGCAAAGTAGTATCTAGGTAGAAATCAGGCCACAATTAAGCTGTGGTTTCCCTTTGAGTAGTGGGAGTAAAGAAAATTAGGAAATTGTGGTTATGTGAATATTTCTTTAAAACTTTTATATACATTATAGTTTATTGCTTCATATTTATGTTTAGTTTTTAAGGTGAAATGTTATTTTGAACAAAAAGACACTTATAATTTTCCATACCTATTTTCAACTGAAGGCAACTTGTAAGATTTAGCTCAGTCAATAACATACTGGTTTTACTCATCTCCCTCTCCATTGATTAGTCCAAAAAAAATGAAATCTTACTAATTCATTACTGAATAAAGACCACTTTTATCAGAGTCTCTCATTGTAAAAGGTTTTGTCATTCACTGAGTCTTTACTTTTTCCCTGTTTCTCTCCCAAACATGGGGGATTGTATGACTAGTAGGAACTCAGCACTGGGGGGCAAAGGGCCTGACCTTCAAGTGCACACTGGTGTGTGTTTGCTAGGCTGTGCGGTAATGAAGTCCATTTTGTCACTGTGTACTCTTGCTGGGTTCTGATGCTGAAATGTGAACTTCCCTCTCTTTGCTTAACACTCCTCCTGTTGAACTAGATCCATTTCAACCCTTTCTGGTATGACCTCCTCTATCCCATCATATTCCCTATCAACCAACTGACTAAGCAATTCACCCAGATGGAGCCTTCAGGATGGGCCCTAGGTCAAGGTCTCATCTCAGTCACAATCCCATATGAGAACCAAATACAGTTGGGAGAAGCTAAATATTAGGGTTCCCCTTGCCTGACCATGTTTCTCTGCTTTTCTGTGGCTGTGCCCCAAGTGGGTGTGGGGCAACTGGCAAGACATCTTCCTCTCAAAATCCTAAACGCAAGTGGAAAACAAATCTCCCTGCCACCATCCCTCATCATTAGACTTCTATAGTTTCTTGCATACAACACAATCTCTAGATAAAAGCACATAAAGGGGAAAATGGGGTTCTTTTCTGAAAGGTTTGCTCATCTGACAATCTCAGAACCCAAGAGGAATGGGTTTTTATACTCTCACATTACATCATGTTCTCTTTTCTATTCTAGAGTTCCACTATTGTGATAGGCCAATAAGGCAACTCCTCAATGCTCTCAGTACAGACTTATATTGATAACTACCCCTTCCAGGGCTGCTATGAACAAAGCATTGTTTAGATGTATCAGGTGTATTAACTCGTTTAATCTTCATAAGACATATATAATGGAGACAATTATTATCCTCATAAACCAGATGAGGAAGTTGAGATGTGATAGATTAAGTGGACAGGATTATGAAAGAATGTACTGGAAGAAGACTAACCTTGAGTCAAGGTTGAAGTTGCATAATAAACATTTGATTTGTACAGATAATGGCTTAAGAAAGATATTTGCTTCAGTGATTTTCCTTCAAAATATTGGAAAGTAAATATTGTTTCAGGTATATCTTGGTGTGCAACAATCAATGCCAAAACTTAATGAAAACAACAATGATTTTCTATGATTCAAGATTCTGTGAGTTGGCTGTGGTCAGAATGGTGGTTCTTTTGCTGTATGTGATGTTGGCTGGGGTCACGCGGGGTTTCACTTTATGCTAACTAAATGGCTGCTGGTTCCCAAGAGGGTAGACGTGAATTTGAGCTTTACCCTGTAAGTTTCTGCTTGTCTCCTATTCATCCTTTTTGCAGAACAAACAACCCTTTTGCCTTCTGAGTCTCTCTCTTCTCAGACATCCTGCCTACCATGGGGTGCTGGGGTAATAGAAGCCTGTTAATTTAGATAGATAGATAGATAGATAGATAGATAGATAGATAGATAGATAGATAGATTTATAGATAGATAATAGATGATAGATAGATAGGCAGATAGATAGATAGATAGATAGATAGATAGATAGATAGTAGATAGATATATTAGATAGAGACAGACAGATGATCAATAGAGATTTTTTAAAAATTGTAATTGTGCTGAAAAACACATAACTTTACCACCTTATGCTTTCTAAGTGTACAGCTCAGTGGTGTTAAGTATAGTCAGTGTTATGCTGCCATTACCTAGAAATGTTTCATCTCATAAAGCTGAAAATTCTATGTCCCTTAAACAACTCCTCATTTTTCCTCTTCTCAGCACCTTTCTAAGAATATGTCTCAAACTTTAGATACCTCATATAAATGGAATCATATAGTATTTTATTTTTGTTACTAGTCCCCAGTGTCTATTATTTTCATCTTTATATTCACATGTACTCAGTATTTAGTTCCCACTCATAAGTGAGAACAGGTGGTATTTGGTTTTCTGTTCCTGCATTAACTTGCTTAGGATAGTGGCCTCCAGCTGCATCCATATTGCTGCAAAGGACATGCTTTTGTTCTGTTTTTATGGCTGTGTAGTATTCCATGGTGTGTATGTACCACATTTTCTTTATCCAATCTACCACTGATGGGCACCTGAGTTGACTCCATGCTTTTGCTGTTGCAAATAGTACTTCAATTAGCATACGGGTGCATGTGTCTTTTTTGGTGTGATGATGTATTTTCCTTTGGGTATATAACCCAAAAATGAGATTGCTGGATTAAATAGTGGCTCTGTTATAAGCTTTTTGAGAAGTCTCCAAACTGCTTTCTCCAGCAGCTGAACTAATTTACATTCCCACCAGCCATGTATAAGTGTTCCCTCTGCTCTATAGCCTTGCCAGCAACACCCGCTTTTTTCTTTTTGCTTTTTTAGTCTTTTTAATAATAGCCATTCTGACATGTGTGAGATAGTATCTCATTGACGTTGTGATTTGCATTTATCTAATGATTACTGATGTTGACAATTTTTTATACATATTTGTTGGCTACGTGTATATCTTCTTTTGAAAAGAGTCTACTCAGGTAATTTGCTCATTTAATTGAGCAAATTTTAATTTGCTCAATTTTAATGCTATTTGGTTTTTGCTGGTTTTATATAATTATGTTTCTTATAGATTCTGGATATAAGACCTTTGTTGGATACATAGATTGTGAATTTTCTCCCATTTTGTAGGCTATCTGTTTACTCTCTTGATAGTTTCTTTTACTTTACAGAATGTTTTTAGTTTAATTAGGTCCCCATTGTCAGTTTCAGTTTTGTTGCACTTGCTTTTGAGGACTTAGTAATTTTTTTTTTTTTTTACAAGATCTATGTCCAGAATGGCATTTCTTAGGTTTTCTTCTAGGGTTCTTATATTTGAGGCTTACATTTAAGTCTACAATTCAACTTGGGTTAATTTTTTATATGGTAAAATGTAGGGATCCATGTTTATTCTGTTGCATATGGCTAGCCAGTTATCCCAGAATCATTTGTTGAATGGGGATTACTTACCCCATTGCTTGTTATTGTTGATGTGGTCAAAGATGAGGTGATTGTGTATTTGTGGCTTTTCTAATCTGTTGAATTGACCCATGAGTCTGTTTTTGTATTAGTACCATACTGTTTTGGTTACTCTAGCCTTATAGTATAGTTTGAAGTCCAGTAATGTGATGCCTCCAGCTTTGTTCTTTTCACTTATGATTGCTTTGGCTATTTGGGCTCTTTTTTGTTTCCATATGAGTTTTAGAAGTTTTTTCTTCTATTTATGTGAATAATGATATTGATACTTTGACAGGCATAGTTTTGAATCCATAAATCATGTCAGGCAATATGGACATTTTAACAATATTGATATGCCAATCCATGAGAATGGAACGTTTTTTCATTTGTGTAATCTGTGATTTCTTTCTTTGGTGTTTGTAGTCCTCCTTGTAGAGATTTTTCACCTAATTGTTTAGATGAATTCTTAACTATTTCCTTATTTTGTTCCTATTTTAAATGGATTGGGTTCTTGATTTGGCTCTCAGGTAGAATATTATTGGTATATAGAAATATTACTGATTTTTGCACATTCATTTTGTATCTTGAAACTTTACTGAAGTTATTTATCAGCTCTAGGAACCTTTGGCCATCTTTAGGACTTGCCAGGTAGAGTGTCATATCACCAGTAAAGAGAGAATTCGACTTCTTTTCCTATTTGGATGGTTTTTATTTCTTTCTCTTGTCTGACGACTCTGGCTAGAATTTGCAGTGCTATGTTGCAAAATCTCACTATGGTGAGAGTGGCCATCTTTGTCTCATTTCAGTTTTTAAGTGGAATGCTTCCAGATCTTGCTTGTTCCACATGATGTTAGCTGTGGGTTTTTCATAGATAGGTCTTAATATTTTGAGGTATGTTCCTTTAATACCAAGTGTGTTGAGGGTTTTTAATCAGGTGGCAATGTTGGATTTTATCAAAATCTTTTCCTGCATCTATTGAGAAGCTCATATGATTTTTGATTTTGATTCTATTTATATGGTGAATTACATTTAGTGATTTAAGTATGTTGAGCCAGTCCTACAACCAAGAAATAAAGCCTACTTTATGTGGCTAATTAATTTTTTGATGTGCTGCTGGATTTGTTTTGCTAGCATTTTGTTGAGGATTTTGTGTCTATATTTATCAGGGATATTGCCCTGTAGTTTTCTTTCTTTCTTGTCTCTTTGTCAGATTTTGGTACCAGAGTATTGCGGCTTTGTAGAATGAGTTAGGGGAAAGTCCTTCCTCCTCGGTGTTTTGGAATCATTTATGTAGGATTGGTAACAGCGCTTCTTTATATGTCTGGAAGATTTTGGCTGTGAATCCATCTGGTCCAGGGCTTTTTTTTGTTGATAAGTTTTTAAATACCGATTCTATTTTAGAGCTCAATATTGGCCTGTTCAGGGTTTCAATTTATGGCCACAGCATCCTGAACATGCCTGATCTCCTTTGGAAATCTTTTCTTAATATAAAATAGGGGCCATGAGATTTATGTTTGTGTGTTGTCTCTTTTCCATTTTTAGCAACTTGTATTGATTTTTAATGTAATGAGATCATGTGAATTGTTTAGTAAGGTTTTTGATATTCTTTTGCTTCTGCACATATTCCTCCAGCTAAATCAGAAGATAGTTTTTGCTGTTTATTATCTCTGTGACCTTGAGTGTGTTATTTGTAATGAAACTATGTAAAACTGCCTCAAAGACTGAATGAAATAATGGATGTGAAACCCTTGATAATAGCATCTGGCATTAATAAACATTCAACAAATATCAGTTTATTTGTATTCTAATTTTCAAGAGATTATTTCCTTCAAAACAACTAAATTTAGAAAGTAAAATGTAAGTGCAGAAGGAAAATATACTTTCAAATAATCTCGGAAATACTTTACAAAAAATGTAAAATTGTAATGATGCTTGACTTCAACTATAACCTTTAAATATTGAATATATTTTCTTATATTTTGTGAACTATCTTGAAAAATTATTTGCATTCTGTAAAACATCATTTATAGTAACAATAACAATACTGACTTCACACACTTGACATTTATATATTAGATTTTGAAAGTGTCACGTATACAACATTGCTATATAAAACTATAGACATTAACTGGTAATCTCAATAGTTAAACTTTTATCTTTAAATTTCTAATTTGTCATTTAAGGAAAATCATTAGAATTATATACATCAGAAAACTCCACCATAAGAGGAAATCAGAATCTAAATATTATCTTTAACTTAGATTGAATATTCATAATCACATAAAAGAAGAAATTCTCAATATTTTTTGTAAAATACCGCTTTGTGTAAAATATTTGTTATATCAACAAACTCCCAAATATATACATTTCAAAATAGACCTACAGTAAATTAAGCATAGTTTGTATTGCTAAACCTAAAGAAAAACATATATTGCAACTGGAAACATTTAATTAATTTGTATTGTAAAATACCATAGGTTACTGTAAAAAGTGAAGCAATATATATAGAAACAGTTTGCCTTGTTTATTCTGTTGTCTTCAATAATGCCTATCTCATTACACAGCTCTTACAAAGGCTAATAAAATGTGAATGAAAGGAGGTATTAGTTGATTTTAAATCAAAATATTGAAAATACTGTATTGTCTGCATACCCAAGAGAGACATGTACACAGACTTCAAAGATTAGTATAGAACTAATAGTGCAGATTTTCCTCCAAAATGCAAAGGCCTTCAG
This sequence comes from Macaca fascicularis, assembly GCF_037993035.2. Taxonomy (NCBI): domain Eukaryota; kingdom Metazoa; phylum Chordata; class Mammalia; order Primates; family Cercopithecidae; genus Macaca; species Macaca fascicularis. The sequence continues at coordinate 11,595,096 of NC_088392.1, read as the reverse complement.
GGTCTTGGCCTGGCCTGTGCCATATTCTTAGGGATAAAAAGATGCCCTGTGATTGGTGTGGGAAATGAGACAATCTCCCCACAATTCTTGTCTTGGTAATTATATAACTTTCCTTACTGTGACTCAACTTTGGGTTCATCACACCAATTGGAGTGGAGTGCATGAAAATCATTATTGCTGATTTTAATACATATTTATCTTGCTAACATGATTTGTTTCTAAAGAACATGTATGATTTTTCTTTTACTTTGGATTCAGGGGTCCATGTGCAGGTTTGTTGTATGGGTATATTGTGTGATGCTGAAGTTCTGGGTGTGGATAATCCCATTACCCAAGTAATAAGCATAGAACTCAGTAAGTAGTCTTTCAGCACACCTGCCTTGACTAGTACACAGTGTCTATTGCTTCCATCTTTGTGTCCATGCATACTCAGTGTTTAGCTATCACCTCTAAGTGAGAGCATGAAGTATTTGGTTTTCTGTTCCTGCATCAATTCACCTAGGATAATGGCCTCCAGCTCCATCCATGTTGCTGCAATGAACATGATTTTGTTCTTTTTATGGCTGTATGTATGTGCAACCATATTCCATGGTATGTATGTGCCACATTTTCTTTATTCAACCCACTGCTGATGGGCACCTAGGTTAATTACATGTCTTTGTTATTTGAAATGGTGCTTTGATGAACATATGGATGCATGTGTCTTTTTGGTAGAATAAATTCTTAACAAGGTACTAGCAAACCGAATCCAGCAGCACATTAAAAAGTTAATTTACCACAATAAAGTAGGCTTTATTCTTGGGATACAGGGTTGGTTCAATGTATGCAAATCCATAAATGTGATTCACCACATAAAAGAATAAAAAACAAAACTCATGTATGATCACCTCAACAGAGGCAGAAAAAGAGGCATCAAAGGAATATACTTCAAAATCATAAAAGCCATCTATGACAGATCCACAGCCAACATCATACTGAATTGGCCAAAGCTGGAGCCATTCTCCTTGAGAACCAGAACAAAACAGGGATGCCTACTCTCACCACTCCTATTCAGCATCGTACTGGAAGTCCTACCCAGAGGAATCAGGCAAGACAAAGAAATAAAAGACATCCATATAGGGAAAGATGAAGTCAAGTTATCTGTCTTTGCTGATTATATAATTCTATACCTACAAAACCCTAAAGACTTCAGTGAAAGAATTCTAGAACTGATAAATGACTTAGGGAAAGTTTTAGGATACAAAATCAATGTACAAATTCAGTAGCATTTCTATACACCAATAGGTTTTAGACGAGAATCAGTTCAAGAACACAATCCCATTTAAAAGCCACACAGAATAAGGAACTACCTAGGAATCCATGAAACTAAGGAGTTAAAAGACCTCTATGAGGAGAACTACAAAACACTGCTGGAAAAAAAAAAATCGGAAATGACACAAATAAATGCAAAAATATTCCATTATTCTCCCCATTATATATTGTTGTAAAGTTAGTACTATTTTCTGAAATCACCTCTAAATATATGGTTTCTATATCTTTAAATGAAGGTAAAATTCTATGTTTATTTATGGACATAACTAATGCAGAAACATTTGAAATTTTCTACTTTCAATGAATACAGTTCTGTTGGTTATAAAAGAGTAAGTTTCTATGATGTACTTAATACTTTTATCTATGATATTTATCAAAGAAACTAATAATAAAGATACTTTTTTCAAAAGCAAACTCTATCAGACCTGTATAATTATTGTTGACAATCATGGCTTGGAAAGTTTAAATAGGAAAACAATTTCTATATTGAATATAATAGTGTTCTTGTTTGGACCTATAAAAATCTATTTAAGAGAGGAACATAGCTCGTAGTTGAAAGTACTGTATTAGGAAAAAAAAAATACTAAGTCCAGCTTGAACCACAATTAGCAGAGTGAGGTGCCAATCCATGGAAACAAGTAATGCTGGAAAGAGATTTGTCCTAAATAAGCTATTCAGTAGCCACACTGATGACCAGGAGAAAGAAACAGAGAAATAGAAAATCTATATTTCCAAGTTATTTTGTGTCAGAAGACAAGGAGAAATTAAAAATGGCCCTAAAGGAAGAGAATATAATGTATTAGAAACAATTTGAAGAATAACTCATATCATAAAAGCTAATGGTATAAGGAAAGACTGCTGAAGCACAAGTATAATATTAAGAGTGAATCTCATTTTCTTCCCTGTATGACCCACACCATCCTACCTGCTTTATGAGGTAGAAAATGGTATCTCCATTTTACAAGTGAGAAACGGTGGTTTCAGTGAAAACATTATTTTCTTAAGTATCACATGCTTATCTAGGGATTAGAAAAGACCTTCTACTTGGGCCGGGCGCGGTGGCCCACGCCTGTAATCCCAGCACTGTGGGAGGCCGAAATTGGCACAAGGTCAGGAGATCGAGACCATCCTGGCTAACACAGTGAAACCCCATCTCTACTAAAAATACAAAGAATTAGCCGGGCGTGGTGGCGGCGCCTGTAGTCCCAGCTACTCGGGAGGCTGAGGCAGGAGAATGGCGGGAACCTGGGAGGCGGAGCTTGCAGTGAGCCGAGATGGCGCCACTGCACTCCAGCCTGGGCTACAAAAAAGAAAAGAACTTTTACTTGATTAACCTGACAGAATTATAGATGAGTGTGTTTGGAAGCCATCAGATATATATAAGATATTTAAGCAAACCATTTAATCTTTTGAAGTCTCTATCTTCTCAACTAAATGAAATGGAGATAGCAATACCTGTTATAAGCTTGCAGCCATAATTTAACGTATGCTAATTGTACCATTTTGAAGAAGACCTGCATGTTTCATGATTATGTCATGAGGTTTAAATTAAGAATCAATTAAAGATAAAAATGCACAAATGTAAAATTTTCCAATGGCTATTGATGTATTGATATTTTAAAAATTTATTCACTAAATTTGATATGTAATTCTCTAATAAAATTTGGCCATACTTTCTGGTTCTGCTCACCACAAACAAAAATAAGATCTCAAGAAGAATGACATGACTCAGGTTTGAAAATATTTCCCATAAAGAGAGGTTAGAAGGAATTAAGGTTCTTTTGCATTTAACATGTCTGCAATTTGACTGTTAGAATAAAATCAAATTTTGATTAGAGAAAGATGTTGGGCTGGGCTGGCCTCTTTGGAAGAAATGACTAAGTGGAAGCATATAACTTAAAATTTAGAGGTAAAAATTATTTTAACCTTAAGCTGTAACTCGGGGTAAATAGTGAGATAATAGTACTCAGCTCTATAAATAATAATGTTGTGAATGAACACAATGCTATTCCCTTAGGCATATTATTCAGTTGCACAATAGCAGATTTCATCACTTCCCCTTCGCTTGCTTATTTAACCTGTGAATGAAAGGATACAAGCTCAGAGAATACTACACTTGAATGAGAATATAGCTTTTTTAATATGTTTTTAATTAACTTAATTCCCCTGTATATAAAATATATTTTGGAGGATATTCTCTCATCTTAAGTGTGGTATTTAAGAAGTAGCTGCTTTAGTTATACTGTTGAGTGAAACTTAGTACTCTGATACTTTATTTCAGTGGTGAGTCCTGTGATCAGGCGAATGGTATTAATGTTTCTATTATTTGACTTATTATTTAGAAAATGATTTTAATACATTTATTTGGAGGCTGCAATCTACACACACACACACACACACACACACACACATACATGCACACACCATCATCCCCCCATGCTGAACCTACATATCATACAGTTGTTAGTAACTAAACATGAGATAAATAAGAAAACTATAAAAATGACATTATTTATTTCACATAAAGAGTAGGAGTGAAAACAATTTCAGGGGTTCTAATAACTCAGGATTCATATTGTAAGTTGGTGCTTTATCTCAATAAAAACCCAAAAGTGGTAATAATTACTACAAATATTTGGAAACTAGACGATAGTTCAACAAATATCTTAATGCCGAGGTAACTTTGTGTTTCTTTTTTTCAGCCATTTTTAAGGGCGTTTTAAAGTGTAAATTAATGTTTAGGAACAGGAATTTCAGAACTGAAAAGCACAAATGCATTCATAATAGCAATGTACGTTTCCTTCATTGAAGATAGAATTGCTCTTGGTACACCTGTTTCCCTCAGATATCTATAACTGAGATTCCCATGGTTTGACAATGCTGTCAAATGCCCCAATCTCAAATATTGGAAGAAGTCTGGAGAAAAAGTGTAAATAGAACTGATTTATATTAAATTACATTATTCTACTGACACTTGGTTAATGCAAGACATTTGTATAGTATAGTAGTCTACTGAGAACTCTAAGCCTTTATTTCAGAAATAATTACTAATTCCTCTTCCATGGGAATTCCATTTATGTTTTGAAAATTCACAGTTTATGAAAACTACAGAAAGTAGAAAAGACAGAGTAGAATATGTGCTGAATTTAGCTAAATTCTATTCAGGTATGATGATGGCATTTATGATATTTAAGACACCAAAAATGTTGTTTAAGACATTATATATTAAATATTTCATTTCCTTATTACAACATAATGGAATTTACTTAAAATTTTGAACAGAATACGTGAGTCCATGAGTCGTCTACTTATGTTGATTTAAATCGGTAACATTAGAAATAACTACATCTGTGACATTAGATATAATCAAATAAAAAAGTTTTTGAAGCCAGTACTAAACCATACAAAATTAAACCCCAAGTAGATTAAAGACATAATATTATAAACAAAAGGAAACTAGGAAAGTATTATAAGAAAATGAGATTATTTTTGTAATCATTTCAGGAAAGATCTTTTTAAGCAAGCACAAATCTCAGAAACTATAAACTATGAGGTATTTGACTTCATAGAATTTTATAGTGTATTTCATTTTAATCAGAGTGTCATTTCCCAAGGACACTACTCTTGTATACATTAAATCTTTCTCCTGCTGCTACTTATCCTCAAGTTCTATATAGGCTTTTCCTACTGTCCTTGTTCTATCATCCCTTGAGAACTCATTTGATCTAATGAACTCTACACCAACAGAACTTTCACCACTCTTCTATCTCATCATGCCAATGTAGTTTATACTAATTTTTTAGTTAAATACAGTTACATTTTCCTGAGAATGTTAAGATTGTTTATGGCAGAGCCTCATAGTGCATTATAATTAAATGTTCTCACAGTTACCTTTTTAATTATTTTCTTTCTGAATTTAATCATTGCCTATATTTAGTTGCATGATTTTCTATGTATGTGTATTTTTTCCTTCAGAATACTTTTAATATGAAATAAATTAATTCTAAATGAACAGTTTTTCCTAAAAATCTATTATAATCAGGAGTAATTTCTGTTTGGACAGCTCTATTATCTTGGGATCTCCACTTACGAATATTTCTAAACTCCTTATATTTTTTGCTGAATGACTTCTTTGTTACAGTATATTATCAGCAATTTAAGAAAAATGATGTCATGCTAATAAATCTTTTAGTTTTTTTTTTATTTCAATTTGAGCCCTTTCTAGTCCTGTCTTTATAATAGCATATTCTTGTTTTATGACTCCAGTGTCCTTTATAGCCTCTTCAAAGATAAGTAAATATTACTTTGTTATTATTCTCTGTGTTTTCTATTTCCTCCCAATCATAATTTTCTTCTTTCTTCATTTTAAACTTTATGATTCTCGAACTTTTGATTTACCCTTGGATGAATCTCAGCTTTCTCTGTTGCTCTCATCTCTTGCTTGCTTTATTTCTAGGCCTTTTTAGTCGGCCTTTTCTCCTTACATACTTTGGGTTTATTGGATACTTCTTTCTTTCTTTGCAGAAGTTTTTAGCTTAACTCTTTATCCTCCCTAACAACCTCAGAATTCAGCAAGTAACTCATCAGGAAAGCTGGCCCTCAAGTCTCAGTTTATCATTCCAGCCCACCGTGGCCTCTTTTCTACAGATTATATGTGGGTTTACTGCAAAGTTAATCTAAGCATTTATCTTTTATAAAAAGCGTTTAGAGTATTAACAATAATGTCGTACATATAAACAAAATATATAATTTATTTTATGGCTTTAAATTTCTTGATGTTTTCCTTGCATTCTGTGTGTTATATGGGGATTGTGTTATGCAGTACAGCTTTTATATATTACTCTCTGCTCTTGGTTTGGGATTTATACACTGATTTATACATCTTGATTATTTCTACTAAGAGTCATTTAAGTTACTTTTAAAATCTTGAATCTCTTAATTAGAGCTTTGTAATTAAGGCCAAGAATGAGATTACATTTTCAATATTCCCCTAACTGAAGAATTGTTTATCTAACTCTTGCCTTTGTTTTCCTTGCCCTTCTAAATTTACATGGATTAAAATATAGAACTGGAGATAAAAGCTCATAGTGTTATTAAATACATTTTAATTGTTTACCCTGATTTTCAATTTGTAACTATTATGCTTTATTTTTAAATTAGTAAATATTTTTGACATTCATGGACAGTCAATCTATACCATGATTTCCATATTCTTAAGTCCTCCGATTATGTCATTACTCAGGATATTGAAGCCTATTTGTGTATGTGTTTAACCTTTTAGTAAAAATCATATTCCCAACTCATGTTTCTTAACTTATTTAGTGGGGATTAGGCCTAGATTAGCATCTTTCCTTTTTGACCATACATATAAGATGTGTTTGATAGTAACAATTTTTAAATGAAAGCATCAATATTTTTGGTTAGCTCTTAATTTGTTTTAAAACTTTATTGATATTTTAATCTAGCTTTTCCTATAAGTAACCTCTTTATTTTGGTCTTTTATCAGAAATCTGGTACAATATATTAGTAATTTTCACCCAGAATGATAAGCAGTTACCATTCCTTTCACAAGTGAAGAACTGCTTGGATTGCATGGAATTCTAGGTTCACAAAATATTACCATCAATGAACATCATTCCACTATCTCAGCATTACAGAAGAAATATCTGCCATCAGTTTTTCCCGTTGAAAGTATACTCTTTTTTCTGCCAAATTACTAAAAAGTGTTTTATTCTTATGTTTGAATGTGACCAGAATATACCTTAATATAAGTACTGGCTAATAAATTTAATGTAATTGTGAAGAGCACGTTCGATTTCTATGTTCAAATCTTTCCGTTTTTCTGAGGAAGATTTTTTAGTACAATATAATGTCTTACGTATTTGTATTTTTCTTTCTTTTCCTTCTACCTCTTGATCATCAATTATTCTTTCAGAAGCACTAAATATAACTGCCGTCACTTTTTGTTTGGTAGATCAATTGTATTCTTCAGCATTAAACTCAGATTGTTTTTTCCCTCTGAGTTCTGGGAAAACTTTTAAAGTTTGTTAAATCTTCATTGTTGCTAGTATTCCGTACTCAAGAAAAATTAAAAATACGTTTTATGGGTTTCCTTGTATCTTTTTTTCTAATATTAGACAACTCTTTCCTTTTGTTTTCATCATTGACTAAACATACTCTCTCCCTACCACATTCCACACCTCCCTTATAAATGTCATTTTACATTGCATCTCAGGTGATGCCTAACAGAATTAAACACGCATACACACACAAGATCCAAATTTAAATTTTCTCCAAATGTTTATGCTGAACCCTAAAAATATTATATCCTTTCCGATTCTAATATATTATTTCTCTTTGAGCAAATATTCTTGCTTTCAAAAAAATTATGTTAACTATTTGTCTTCTGTCCCCCTCCCTCCCTCCCCGCCTTGTACGAGGAGATATTTATTCAGGTCAAATGGCTTACATTATAATGCATTAATTTAATTTTTTTTAGTACTCATCATCTATGATTCAAATTGAATAGAGAAAATATGATAACCTTAAACTTACAGCAAAAATGAGAGTTTCCCTTGACAATTTAGACAATGAGTCACCGAAATTGGGGATGAGAATAAAACTGTTGGCATTAAAGTGTAGCGTTCAGGTCGTACCAGTTTAGCCATCTTTGAATGGTTTCTTACATTCTTCTTTTAAAATGCCCTCTAAACTTTGCAAAAGCTGAAAACACTTCAGCAGCACTGGAAACTATCAGGGTGCAACATTTCTGGTGTGAATAGAGCACAGGGGTGCTGTCAGAAAGTGGCAGAACGCACATGCCCAGCTCAGCACCATGAGGATCTCTGGTTTTCTCCTCCCTCAGTCAATTCCACAGATGTCCCTACTTCGCCTGCTTTCTGTCCTACTTTTAGTTTTTCTTTGCCCTTCAGTTCAGAAGAGTGTGCTTCATTTTGGTTGACAGCTTTTATGCCACCACATGAATGATTCCCATTTTCCACCTTTGCTCTCTATCCCTTTCTGCCAAAGCAATTCTCTCCTCCTGTTCTGACAGGAACTCTTGGCAAGGAAGAAAAAGAATATGAACTGCTTCAGCATATACAGCATCAACAGTTGACTTCAGACCCAACGTGTTAAAGGTTTTCTACTTGGCTTTGACTGTGGTATGCTTTGTACCAAAATTACTATATTACTTTATAATCATCGAAGTTCGGTATTTTGGGTATTTTATGGCCATAAATGTATAAATATTATGCAAAGACAGTCAGCTGCTAACTGGCTTTTTTAGTGGTTTATGGTCTAGAATTGTGCTGTGGTTGTTATAGATCAATTAGTTATTACTTGGGATTTGATATTCTGCCTTTCCAGTACAGAATACTTGATAACAAAAACATAATACATTATTCTTAAAACAAAAACAGAACAATTTTTCAATGCGTAGAATATGTTCATATTTCTAAGGCTCTCCCCATCGCTTCAACAGTGGATTAGATCAGCAGATTTTCAGTAGTGAAGAATATTAAGAAATACCTGAGAAGGAGCTGACTAGAAAAATATTATCTTTTCTATTCAATTTCCAGCATTGAAAATTAAAATTTTGAACAGCACTGTGCAATAGAAATAGTGGATTCACAGTTACGAGTCACATTGAAAAAGAACAAAAAGACTGACAAAATTAACCTTGATGATATCTTTTATTTAGCCCAACATATGCAACCTATTACCATCATCAACATGCCATTAATATTGTAAATGAGCTGTTTTTATTTTTGTATTTATTTTACAATTAGCGCAGCTCATCTCTATTTGTACTAGCTGCATTGTAGTTACTCAATTGCCCTGAGTGGCTAGGGGCTATCATATTGGAAAGTGAAGAAGTAAACTAAGGTAAAGAATATTTAAGTTCTTAAAAAAAAAACAGTAATAAACACTTGAGGAATAAAATAAAGTTCAATTTTAATTCTAGTAGTTACAAGGATTTGATTTTGGACAAATCGCCTGATTACTTTTTATGAGAAGTTTCTATTTGATTTTTTATAGAGATGATATTTTTTGTTGAAATATAGTCCACTTGTTTATCCAGCATGATTATGTTTTTCTATATATTCCACGATGTATAAATCTTGTCTATTGTGAAATCATTCTCTAAAACTCCAACATCTGGATTTTCTCTGCATCTGCTTGCACTGATAGGTTTGTTGTGATTATCAGTCATTTATGCATACATTTTTCACATTATAATTTTTAAGTTTATGCTGGACATTATATGTTATGGTACAGCAACTCTGCATTATGTTTTCATCCTCCAAGAATATTAGATTCTATTCTTCAAGCTATTAAGAGAGAATCACCCTTTTTCTGTTGATACTTGGGTTTTAAGCCATTTTAGCACAGGTCTCCTTCAACTCTTTAACTTATCCCCATATTGAAAGAGAGGACTTACCAGTAACACATGCTTTTACTTGTAGGAATGGTGTTTCTGGCATCTCAACTGAAGCTTAATGTGTACCAACTCTCTCTACTATGATTGGGAAGGAACTTCAACACCTCCTGAGTGAGGCCTCTGGAAACTCAGCTCATAAGTTCTCTGCAGCTGTTTACTGCTTGACCTCTTAGCATCTTGTCCCGCACACGGTCAACTGAAAAATTGTCACAGGCCCTCAGCAACATTTTATGCAGATGCTCGGAGGACTTCTTGGCACTTTCCTCCTTTCTGATATTTTGCCATCCAAATCCCTACCACTTTCACAGCCCCAGACTCTGACCTCTGATTTCTCCTCCCACTCATACTGAGACCTTTGCTCTCTGTCTGGCTCCCTTTATCTGTGCAGCAATTTGAAACATTCCCCTAGTGAAAAATCCAAGGTTAATGTAAGTCTTACTTCATGTGCTTCCTTTTTCTTAAATATCATAGTGTGGGTTGATGCGTTCAAACATGTTTTCACACCTCTTAAAATACATTTTGCTCCAAGTTTATAATTGTTTACAGCTGTTGGATAAGTTTGATATCAGCTACTTTGTTTTATTCAGAAACTATTAAGTTCTTGACATCTATTTCTGCCACTCCCTAATAAATCCGAAAATTTGATTAAATCTCCTTCTATGTTTAAACTTTCTTTCTGTCTTTTTGTTAATTTTTTTGGTTTAAATTATTATCTCTTCTCTGGAGTCCTACAATAGCTTCTAATTCATATCTCCACTTCTAGGACACACTCTACATTAAACAGTTGTCTTCTAGAAACACAATTTATCTTCCTTCCTTCCTCCCTTCCTTCCTTCCTTTCTCCCTCTTTCTTTCTTCTCTCTCTTCTTTCTCTTTCATCTCTCTCTGTCTTCTCTTTCTTCTCTTTCTTTCTTCTCTGTCTCTGTCTCTGTCTCTGTCTCTCTCTCTCTCTCTCTCTCTCTCTCTCATCTGTATTTTTGTTAGAGATGGGCTTTCTGACAGGGTCTGTATTTTTAGAAGAGATGGGATTTCACCATGTTGGCCAGGCTGGCCTGAAGTTATCCACTTGCCTCAGCCTCCCAAAGCACTGGGATTACAGGTGTGAGCCACCATACCTGGCCACAATTTTGTCACTCTGCAAGTGAAAGCTATTCAATAGCTTCTCTTTAAACTTAGAATAAATCTTTGAACTCCTTACACTGACCTATAAAATTTAGGATGATGTAAGCTTTCTAAATGCTTTTCTATGCACTCTCTGTCCCTGCTCTATGCTTCAGTAGCATTGATTTTTTTTTTAATTTCTTGAATCTGCACAGCTTTGCCCATAGCAATATTTTTGTACAGTCTGTTTTTTATGACCATGACATTGTATTCATCATTTTTCCCCTGACTTCCTTCTCTTGCTTTATGTGACAACTTAAATGTTCTTTCAATGAGGCATTTCTTGATCACATAGAACTTTACCCTTAATCTCATAGCACCCTGATCTTTTGATTCACAACACACCAAAGTATGACTTCCCACTTGTGTACAGGTATATGCTCTTATGTAACATCTTTATTTTCTACTAGATATAAACATCATGAGGAGAAGGATCCTATCTTTATTTTTTGCCATATTGTGCCCGGTGCTGCTTCTTGATATGTAGTGTATAAAGTATTAAATACCTATTGGTATATACTAAGTGTTAAACAATTATATTAGTTAATGAAAAACATATTAAATAATATTTAAGTTCAGAAAGATTTTTGAAATCAACATTTGAAGCTTAATGGAGAATCAATATTGTTAAAGAATTTTAGAAAATTGGAACTAGAAGAAACCACAATCATCATTTTCATGTAATGATGCTACTGATAACATTGTCTGCACTGAAATCACTCCAGTGTTGAGGAACTCCCTATTTCACAAGGAAGAGTATTTTATTCTATGCCTGTTATTTAAAAACTGTTTTCTCATATTTAATATAATTTAACACTATATTGAATTGTTTTACTTATAATCTTATGACAATAGTTATCTCAGTTTTACAAAGAAATATGAAAAAATTGTACGTATATTAGGTTGGTGCAAACATAATTGTGTTTTTTCCATTACTTTTAATGGCAGAAACCATAATTAGGTTTGCACCAACATCATATTTTGTTTCATTTGTGATTTCTTCTGAAAGCTAAACACTCAAAAGATACAATTAAAAATTATTATTTCATTTCATTGAATGTTGAAAAATGATAAAAGATTATATTTTATTTCCTTGAATATATTGATTATATCTCCTTGAATGTTGAAAAATGATAAAGGATTCCAGGATCCTTTATCATAATTGGAATTATTTATGTTATATATTGGATTTGTGTCTTTATCCCTGTGTGCTTTAATGATCCACATTTGCGGGCACTGCAAATAAGAAATTTTGAGTATTAGACAAAATTTGAAAAATATAAAATTGATTTTAAAGAACCAAACTTATGAAAAAAATATGTTAGTTAACATTAAGAAAGATGTATTAAACATTTTTTGTCTTTATAGTGTTCACATTTTCTCATTAGTTATATTATCATCAAAGAAATGAAAATCTTTATATGGATGGATAGATGCATTCAAGTAAATAAAATATCATATTTTGAAGAAGACTCATATGTAATGTGCAAAAGTCAATTTACTTTAGTATGTGTGTATATAATCATTTAAATATATGAGTTGGAAATATATCTATGCTCTATATCACATAATTGAAATTATGATCAAATTAGAAAATATATTTGAAATCTTTTTTTAATGTTTAAATTTTTTTTCTGTCTCTGAATCATTTTTATTACCACTATTATTTAGGACATAGAGGTTTGCCTACAGAGTGACCCATTTTTTCCTAGGTATTTTTGGGTACTATATTAGACACTTCTAAAATTGTAATACCTTTTATGGGTCACTTACAAACCATTAAATGAGTCATTGTTTCAGTACAATAAGTTACATTTGCAGTATTGCTGCCTATGGACCATTATTAATCTAGAAAAATGAAAGTGGTGGTCTAATTACCTAATTCTTTTCAGATTCTGGCTGAATAAAAATATAAACTAAACGATATAAAATGGTGTTTCAAACGTTATGTTAAAATCAAATAGGACAAAATTGTTTAAATTTTCGTATATAAAGTGATTGCTTACATAAAAATAAGTAAGCAATCCTTGTTAAGATACTACTATAAGATTATTCATTGCTCTTTCTTCCTCTGCCCTAAACTCAGTTGGAGATAAAACCTAGGCTTTGTGCTTCTTGTTTTTAGAAAGAAGGTCTCCTTCTATTGCCCAGGCACAATGCAGTGGCACAATCACAGGTTAATGTAACACTGAACTCCTAAGCTCAAGGATCCTTCCACCCCGAGCCTTTTGTGAAGCTAGGACTATAGGCATGTGCCACCACAACTGGCTAATTTTTTAAAGGAATTTTTGTAGAAACAGGGTCTTGCTACATTGCCCAGGCTGGTCTAGAATTCCTGAACTGAAGCAAACCTCCAGCCTCAGCCTTTCAAAGTGCTGAGACTGCAGGTTTGAGCCCCTGTGTCTTGCCCTAAAATCTATTCTGATAAACTTAATAAGAAACACAGACATGTTCAGTGATACAAAGAGAAGTCTCCATTGACCAGAAACAACATAGACACGCACAATAGCAGTAGAGCTGTAGCTGGGGGACTGCCTGTCTCTGGATCCAAATATGGACAGTGGAAACTGGGAATACGACTCCTTCAGGGTGATGATGATCAAAGTCATCCCTTACAAAGCGGAGTGGAGAGAGGAAGCAAAAACATTAAAGAAAATCACAAGATTTCCAAACTTTTTCATCAAATCAAAAGCATGTTGCCTAATTGATCACATAAATAGAGGGAACACACCCAAATAAATAACTTTTAAAAATTTTAAACGGAATATAACTAAAGTTTTAGTTGATATTTATAAAATGTGAAGATTATGGAAAAGTTTAGACCATTAAAATTGCAAATTTAAGTGATATTAAATTTTGTAGAGAACAATTTCTAGTATTTTACAAAAAAGAACCGTAAAATAATTATTAGGTATTTTGCTCATTCATTAAATTTCGTATGCCTCCTTGAAACAAATAAGCCATGTTATAGAGCTGGGTTTTATTGGTGAATTTTGCCAGAAACTTAAGGAACAGATTTTAAAACGTATTTTAGAGAAGCTCAAAAAACCAATTTCCTAACATTTTTATGAGATAGTAAATTATTGACAGTTAATTAGAACCATATAACGAAAGAGAATTATAGGCTGAGCATGGTGGCTCACACTTGTAATCCCAGCACTTTGGGAGGCCTAGGAGGGTGGATTGCCTGAGCTCAGGAGTTCAAGACCACCCTGGGCAACATAGCAAAACCCCACATCAACTAAAAAATACAAAAAATCATCTGAGTATGGCAGTGTCTGCCTGAGGTCCCAGCAGATTGGGAAGCTGAGGTGGGATGATCACTTGAGCATAGGAGATCCAGGCTGCAGTAACGCGTGGTTTGTGCCACTGCACTCCAGCCTGGGTGACAGGGTAAGACCCTGTCTCAATTATTTTTTAAAAGAAAGGAAGAGAATTACAGATTAATCTATCATTATGGGCACAACAAAAATCCTAAGTGATGACCCAGGAAAATAGGATCCAGAATTGCTATAAAATACTCATCAAGATCAAACAGTGTTTAGTCTCAGAATTCAAATAAGTTTCTCTAGCAGAAAATTTAAGAATTAACTTCACCACTCCAATTAACTGAGAAAGTTATATGATTATTATAATAAAGTTGCATGATTATATGATTTTAAAGTGGTATTATTAAAAATAATACCATTTAAAAATAGCGACATGTATTTATGACAAAAGCTAGGAACATAAAAGGACTTCCTTAACCTAGTTTAAATTTCTACTTGAAATGTATAGCAAATATTATTCTTCACAGTAAAGCACAGAAGCACAAAACCTCTCAATGAATTCAGAAACAAACAGAAACAACAGAAAACATTACTACTATCTCTCCTAATCTGTATTATACCTTAGTAAAGCAAAATTGTATAGTAATAAAGCAAGAAAAAAGATATAAATGTTGGAAAAAAAGAGACCTATTTTACTATTATGTAGTGGTAAAATACATATCCAAGACGATGTATAGAAAAGTTACACAAATGAAAATAACGTGTTTTTGTTTTGGTGAAAGTTCAACAGACAATCTAAAAATATAACACCAGTGAACAACGTGAAGCCTTCCCACTAAGATCCAGAGCAAGGAAAGGAGGTCCCCTCTCACTACTGCTGTTCAACAACATTCTGTAAGCCCTAATGCAATGCAGTAGAATTAGAAAAGTAACTAAACGGTATACAGATTGGAAAAGATTTAGTAGAATTATCTTTGTTAATGTCTCTTTAGAAAATCCAAAAGAATTGAAAAAAAAAAACACTTGCTACTAATGAGCAAGATAGTTTGTAGGATGCAAGGTTAATACAAAAAAAAAAATCACATTTCTATATATCAGCAATGAATAAGTGAGATGTGAAATTAGAAACAGAATACCAGTTACATTACCACCCCAAAAAGAAGCATGTAGGTAAAATGTAACTAAAGGTATTCAAGGTCTATAATGAGGAAAACTACAAAACTCTGATGAAAGACACCAAACAGGAACTAAATAAATGGAGAGAGATTCCATGTACATTGATAGGAGACACAGTTATCAATACATCAGTTCTTTCCAGCTCAGTCTATAGATCAATGCAATACCATTCATAATTCTAGCAAGTTATTTTGTGGATACTGAAAATCTAATGATCAAGTTTATATAAAAGGGAAATAGACCCAGGATAGCCAACACAATATTAAAGGAGAACAACATTAGAGGATTGACACTGCCTGACTTCAAGACATACTATGAAATACAGTAAACAAGACAGTGTAGCATTAGTGAAAGAAAAATAGATCAATGGAACAGAATAAACATCCCAGAAGGAGGCTCACATAAATATAGGTAATTGATCTTTCACAAAGAAACAAAGACACAAACAATGGAGAACAACAAGAAAAAAATATTTTCCACAAATGATCCTGGAACAAGTGGATACTCACATGCAAAAAAAAAGAAGAAAGAAGAAAGAAGAATCTTGATGTAGACCTTCCAAGCTTCACAAAAATTAACTCAAAATGGATCACACTGTCAAACACAAAACAAAACCCATAAAAGATAATATAGAAGAGAGTCTAGGTGAGCTTTGGTTTGGCTATGACTTTTTAGATGTGATACCAGAAGCACAATTTGTGAAAAAAATAATCGATAAGATGGACTTCATTAAAATTAAAAGCTTTTGCTCTGTGAAAGACTATGTCAAGGGATAAGAAAGGAAGCCACAGACTGGGAGAAAATATTTACAGAAGACATATTAACTGCTATTAAAAATATACAAAGAACTCTTAAAACTTAATAAGAACACAAGCCAATGAGCCAAAGACCTGAACAGACACATCAACAAAGAAGACATGCAAGTGGCAAATAAACATATGAGAAGATGCTTCACATCCTATATCATCAAGGAATTGCGAAATAAAACAACGATGAAATACCACTAAATATGCATTAAAATGGCCAAAATCAAAAACACCAAAAACACCAAAGGCTGGCAATGATGTGGAGCAACAAGAACTCTCATTCATTGCTGGTGGGAATGCAAAATGGTCCAGCCAATTTGGAAGAAAATTTGCCAGTTTCTACAAAACTAGATGTATCCTTACCGTATGACCCATTCATTGTACTCTTTTGTATTAACCGAAAGGAGTTGAAAATTTATGTCCATACACATCTGCACATGTGTTTATAGCAGTTTTATTCACAATTGCCAAAACTTGAAAGCAACCAAGATGTCATTCAGTAGGTGAATGGATACGCCAATTGTGGTACATCCAGATAGTGTAATACAATTCATCATTAAAAGTGATAGCCATGAAAAGACGACAAGGACAAAATGATACATAAAACTAAGTGAAAGAAGCTAATCTGAAAAGGATAAGTACTAAAAATTCCAGCTATGTGATATTCTGGAAAAGGAAAACCTATGGAGACACTAGAAGGAACACTAGGTGCCAGGGGTTGAGCCGAAGAAAGGGACGAATAGGCAGAGCACAGAAGACTTTTAGAGCAGTGCAGCTGCCCTCTATGATACTATCATGAGGGATACATGTTACTTACATTTGTCTAAACCCACACAACACCAAGAGTGAACCCTCACATAAACTATGAACTCTGGATGAAAATGATCTCTCAGTGTAGGTTTATCAGTTGTAACAAATGTATAATGTCATCTGGTGGGAGATGTTGATAATCGGGGGATCTATGCATGTGTGGAGCCAGAGGCTAGAGAAGATATCACTGTACCTTCCTTTCAATTTTGCTGTGAAACTTAAAATTCTTCTGAAAAACATCAGTTGAAGAAAAAAAAATAATTATCTAAAACCTATGAACAAAAAATTTAGATGTATTTCAATAATTCAAACGTATATGTGAAATTCTTTTTGAGAAGATTACAAAATTTTTGTAGGTCTTGAAAGAAGTGGTAAATAAACGAGGAGCTTGCATTTATGGATAGTACATTATAATAAGAATGTCATTTCTCCCTAATCTTTACGTTTACCCAGAATACCAAGAGATCTGCATAGAATTTGTCAAATTGTACTGAAATTAACATCAAAGACAGCAAAGAGAATAAATTTCAAGAAAAACTATGTCTTTTCTGAAATAAGTTTTAAACTGATAAGAACAGATACTACACTTGATCTTAGCCAAAAGGCTGAGAAGCAATGAAAAATGCTTTAAAAAAGAAGGGTACTTCCATATCATCAGATGTCAATAGGCGTTTACATCCGTAATAATTAAGATAATGTATATTATTGCATAGATAATATGCCATGTTTGCTGATATTGTGAAACATTTTATGTCAAATAGCATGTATTCAACTAAATTCATGAAGAAATAACCTTTGAATTGTAATTTCTATTAATTAATGTCAAATACATCATTAAATGCCCTTAACATTTTTCTAGGAACTTTTTCCTTCTGATATTTTTATCTGAATAATTAACACATTTAAAAACATGGTCAAGTGCTGTATATATGTCTGATAATTTACATTACTTCTAAAATGAACTAACAACAATATGAAAACCCAAGTACCAATGGTCTCCTTTTTATTTATTTTTTGAGACTGAAGTATTTTGATTGTATTTATAGAATAATAGTTACAGATGCACACATATGGGGTATATGTGTATCTGTTATAGTGAGTGCGGCCAGGCATGGTGGCACACACCTGTAATCCCAGCACTTTGGAAGGCCAAGGCGGGCGGATTACAAGGTCAGGAGATCGAGACCATCCTGGCTAACAATGTGAAACCCCATCTCTACTAAAAATACAAAAAATTAGCTGGGCATGGTGGCGGGCGCCTGTAGTCCCAAGCTACTCGGGAGGCTGAGGTAGGAGAATGGTGTGAACCCAGGAGGCGGAGACTGCAGTGAGCAGAGATCGCGCCACTGCACTCCAGCCTGGGTGACAGGGCAAAACTTGTTCTCAAAAAAAAAAAAAAAAAAAAAAAAAAAAAATTGTGAGCGCAATGAGATCAAGAATGTTCTTTGTCTTGCTCTTTGCTTTATAACTAACACCTAGATCAATTTCTGGAATATATCATGTGTATAAGAAATAAACATGGGAAGGGCAACAATTTTCTTGAATGAAAAATATTTTCCATTAGAAAGTAAAGCAGTTTCTTTTCTTTATTTCATTTTATAAAAATGTTATATCATGGCAGGTGGGCAAGGAATTTTGTGTTGAAAATGTGAAACATAAGTCATTTGGTATATTTCAACTTTGTAAAATATATTTTTGGGGAGAAACTGAGTACCAGAAAAAAATAATGGAGTAAAAGCAAGGCAATGTTAAACAAGTGTCAGCTTGCCAGTTTTTCTATATTTGTAAGTCGATATTTCTTTCAGAAATGCATCTTGAGATTGAATAAATAATATTTACAAGATCTGCAGAAATAGAGCCATTATCTTTGTTATTTTTTTCCTAAGTCATGAATCAAAATGCTGATGTAGTACGAAAACGTATTTAAGTTTAAGAGGCAAGGTGAATAAAGCAATAGGAAAGCTCTGACATGTTAAAGGATAAAATTGCAAGACTAAACATTTTAATTTTTCTTGAGGGGTGTGTTTGTGTGTGTGTGTGTATTTGCATTTATTGGAAAATAAATGGCTGACCAGTTTTCATATATTTTATTTGCATTTAGTATTTTGTTTTACATTGTTTCTCAATGAACTTTCATAGTCTTTCTCTTATTTTGGTTTGGAGAAGAAAAATTTCAATATGAATGGGCAAATTTTCTTCTTAGTAATCTATGTATTTCTAAATATTTTTTCTTATTTTAATGATTAAGAAGATTATAAAATAGAAAACATTCTATGGTTATTTAATTCTTCATGTTACAGAGAAAAAGGAAATTAAAACCAAATTAATCAACTTCCTAAATGAATGATCACATTGTATATTAAATAGTATTTAATTGCCATTTTATATTATAACAAAATAACTCACAATCACCATTATTATGGTGGCTGTACCTTTAGTAGAATTTTCTGTACAGCTGCCTAGAGCATTTTTATATGCCCTTTTATCAGACATACAGAAATACAAAAATACATATATTATTTTAACATATAAAGTTGTCCAGTTTGGTGATAAGAATTGAGGTATAGGAGGAGGTAAAAGAAAGAGATCTAATGTTTTTTACCCACACAAATAGATATAAGTGAAATATATTCAATTAATCATTTTAATCAATCATATATGCTATTTCTATTTATGATCTTTAAATATTACTATATTTATTATCATTTTTCATAATATCTTAGCTCAGTGCTAGATTTTTGTATAGAATTAAAGCAAGGCATTTGATCTATTTTAAGGAATATGTTACCATTGTTGTACCCACAGTTATTTCTAAAATAAGAGCAATGGCCTTGAATCCTAAGATGTGTGTCTAGCTCTTCACAATTACCAGATTATGCTAAGTAAAAATTATGTAGAGTAATGGAACTTAAATTTTATATTTGTTTTCCATTCTAATATAAAATAAATAAACCATTTACACCCAAATATACTCTATTATTTTCAAGTAACCTGGAATGTGAATTAATAATTTGTAATCTAATATATTACATAATATTTGTGAATATTTCATTACATTTTTCTATCTTAAAATTAAGCTATGATTATAGAAATTTTTATTTCATCTTCCTGATAAATTTACCACATTCTCTGCACTTTGCAAATGCCTTTTGTGTGTAGATTTCCATTTCTTCTCACCTTATCTTTTTTTTTTTTGAGACGGAGTCTTGCTCTGTCGCCCAGGCTGGAGTGCAGTGACGCGATCTTGGCTCACTGCAACCTCCGCCCCCCGGGTTCATGCTATTCTCCTGCCTCAGCCTCCTGAGTAGCTGGGACTATAGGCGCCTGCCACCACACCCGGCTAATTTTTGGTATTTTTTAGTAGAGATGGGGTTTCACAGTGTTTAGTCAGGATGGTCTCGATCTCCTGACCTCGTGATCCGCCCGCCTCGGCCTCCCAAAGTGCTGGGATTACAGGAATGAATCTTAATATTTTATATATTTTCCTGCTACCATATCTATGACTGTTCAATAACTCCCATTATAATTTAGATATTTCTTTTAAAATTGACTTGCTTAGGAGAAAATGCAGATCATGTCAATGAACTGAACTATTTCTCTTCATGGTTTTTATACCTTAAATTATCTTTTTCTTTGTTGTATTTTCATGATTTAATATTAAACTTAGTCATTTGTACGACATGGGTTTATATTTCTTAGTTTATGTAATCCATAGGCACATAGGACTCACTGCTTAAGAAACCTGGGATTAGAATATTCATGCAGCTCTTCACTTTTGCAATATTATCTCAACATTATTATTGCCACGTCTGTCAAGAACACTATAGAACTCTTGCTGTGAAACTTGCTTACACAGTCAGATGTGAGGACAAAAATATTGATTGAATCACGGATGATTTTCTAGTACCACAGCAGATGCTCCATGTTTACTTATGGTTATTAAATTTTGATGATTAATCATTTTATGACATATGTAATTGACACACTCAACTAGCAAAAATTAATAGTGACAAGGTATTCCAATTTAAGAAGCGTCTTCCACTTTCAGAAATGCCCATTTTGAAAAATGCTGATATTAAGTACAAAGAAAGTGGTCTAAGTTATTAAGGTAAATTTGCATATGTATAAGCAGAAAGTTGGCAGAGTTTGCATTTTTCACTATAAGAATAATGGAAACATCTCAGTGACCCATGCAAAATCTAACTTTCCCCATTCATTGGAAATAATGTAAGAACATGAATGCCGATAATCTGTAATATAACTTTTACAAAATTACACTTTATTTATGTCTTCTCATGGTAAATAAAAATAGCTATATGTATTCTAATATTCAGTAACTCACTTATGTATTATAGAATTTCTGGCTCAGAAACAAAGAATGAAATGTGCTTATGGGAGGGAGAGAGAAAGGGGGGAAGGAAGGGAGGGAGGGAAGAAGGGAGAAATGAAAAGAAAAGAAGTTGCTGAGTTGCTTCTTTAACTTCTTTAAGACATTAAGTGCAGAATTGGAATCCACCTACCCTGCTGAATCTTCTGCTTACATTATATACTTCATTGCATTAAATTTGCTTGAGCTCTGCTCTTCACATTTCAGCAATGTTAGCTTTATTTATTACATTTATTTTTAAAAGTCTGTCACCTCTTACCCCTAAAAATAAGGACCTTCATTTATTTAAACTATATTGTCAAATATTATTTCTGGTCATGGAGTCAAAAATTTAGAGTTTCTCTACAAAATCTAAGATTTAGTGTGTATGTTTTTTATTAAAAATATTAAATTTTTAAAAAGATATCAGAAATGTTGACTCAGCAGTAATAAAATTTACAGGCACGATTTCACAAGCCAAAAAATGCCCACAAATATTTTCAATGAGAAGCCAGCGTCTGATGGGTTTTATTAGCACTAATTTGCAAATGTAAGTTACAATGGTTAGAACGCTAAGGGACTTTATCAAATTAGGATATTAAAACTTTGGATGGTCCATTGATGTTTCTACTTAGTTTCCTAAGTTATTTACTAACTGGTCATATATTGGAGAAAGTTACCTATATAGTGATTAAATATAAACTGCATATGTGTTTTGCTTGTTATTAAAAATATTATACCCTATTTTTAATATCAAAAATTAGGATTACATTCATCATTTAAAAGAGTACCAAACTTCATTGTATTTTAATTTAACCATGAGATTAGATATTTTGGAGTGTGAAAGCAGTTATTCACTGAGCTACAGAATGGTTATATTAGGAAAGTCTGAAAATGGGTGATCAAGTGTTTCTGAACGATCCACCCTGCAAAATTCCAATATTACCTTTTTCTTTTCTTCTCCTATATACCTGCTAATGCTCACTTCCAAAGTGTATCTATTTCAACTGACACCCGCACTTAGACCTAATGGTAGACGAGGTCTTTGCCACTATTTAACCCATTACCAAGGTCGTTACGTGGAGCCACCAGCCTTCTCTGCTGGACCACCGTTCCCGAGTGGCCATCTTCATGCACCTTAAACGTCTGATTCTGCAGAGCAATAGAGAATTTCTTGACTTGGTATGCTTTTTGCATTTACAAATCAAATCTCTATTATCTGCCTGCAGCCCTACCTTCCTTATACCAGAATTACATACAAGTTTTTCTTCTTTAAAACAAATTTATGGCTGGGCGCGGTGGCTCACGCCTGTAATTCCAGCACTTTGGGAGGCCGAGGCGGGCGGATCACGAGGTCAGGAGATGGAGACAACGGTGAAACCCCGTCTCTACTAAAAATACAAAAATTTAGCCGGGCGTGGTGGCGGCGCCTGTAGTCCCAGCTACTCGTGATGCTGAGGCAGGAGAATGGTGTGAACCCGGGAGGCGGAGCTTGCAGTGACCCGAGATTGCGTCACTGCCCTCCAGCCGGGGCGACAGAGCGAGACTCCGCCTCAAGAAAAAAAAAAAAAAAAAAAAAAAAAAAAAAATTATCCTATTTTGTTCTTGATCTTATTTTATTCAGCTTATCTGGAATCTGAACTTTGTCATAAAAATTATTGTCTCTCTTCATACGTTCTCCAACCTTTTCTTTATGCTGGTCCCTTCCATGTAGGCGACTGCATGTACTCAAGCCTTTGAAAGAATTACAAACCCAAACATTGCTAGGCCAGTATTGTCTGCTCTTACAATTCTAATTTTTGTCTTTAACCATTTTTCTTGCAAATTCCTTGGGCTTCGTATTCTCAAGTTACGCATTAATATGTCCAATTACTCAATTGTCATTTATTTTAACTTAAACACTCTTAAAATGAATACTATATGCTCAGCACTATTCTAAGCATTATGTATGTATGTATTATATATGTGTATATGTTATCTCAGTCCACCTGTTTTTTAATATCTTGTAAAATAGTTTTTATTTATAACTATAAAAGCAATATTTACTTATTCCAGACAAAATTTTAGACCACATAAAGTAAAACACAAAAGTTATCCACAATCTCAGAAACAAAAACTGTTCACTGATAATATTTTGCTCTATTTTGCATATTTTTGTGATTGCATGTGTGTATACATTTTTTTGTACATATAATGTTATGTGTGTATTTAAATAATCATAAAGACTTGTGGAATACTCTGCTATACATTTTTTCTAAGCAAAAACTAACTCATCTAATTTCATCATCAACTTTATATTTTTGCCATTTCACAAAGGAGGAATCTGAAGAAAAAGAGATTTAGGTAACTTGCTAAGTGACGGAAATAGTATTGGCATTTTTGTAGTCTGTCTCCAGAGTTCATAATGTCTACAATGTATCTTATACAACTTTGTTGTGAACAGGCACACACACCCATGGTCTCATAAGTATGCTAAATAATATATATTTATATACTAAATATATGCCGATGTATATTATAGAGTCACAATTTTGATGTCTATGCAAAGTTGAGCATTTTTCATCAAAAATGTATGTTTAATATTTTACAAATATTTTAAAACACCATTTAATAGATTCATAATATGTTAAGATATTAACATACTATTTTTTAAAATTACTTTCCTGTTGTTAAACATTTAGTTTTATCCTTTCACATTTTAAAATATTATAAGTATTATTTTAAACTTATTTTATTATTTTAAACTTATTATAAACAACCATATTTTTATAAGTCTGTTCTCATTTCTCATTAACGTAAGAGAAATTCTTAGAAAATGGAAACAGAACTGAAGGTTGGACATGCTAACAAGTCATGGCACATATTACCAATTACCAATATTCTCTCAAGAAAAGATAATTTCCTCTGCTTTATGTTAGACCTAGGTCTATCATTTAGCATTCATTAAATAAACAAATATGTGGGTCCCATTTTCTGTTTCAAATATGGTGCAATTTCTGAAGATGCAGTAGACATGACAGAAATGGCCACTGAAATTTGGGTGTGATTGTGTCTACTGGGGAGGGTAGTGAAGCAAAAATTAAATGAAAATATAAATAAAATTACATAATTTTGAGTTCTCAATAGGAAATGTACGGATACAGTACAAAAAATGATGGGAGTCGAAGGCCGGGCCCAGAGGCTCACACCTTTAATCCCAGCATTTTGGAAGGCCGTGGTGGGTGGATCACTTGAGTTCAGGAGTTCAACATGGGGAGGGCCAACATGGTGAAACCCCATCTCTCCTAAAAATACAAAAATTAGCCAGACATGGTGGTGCCACTTGTAGTCCCAGCTACTCAGGAGGTTGAGGCAGGAGAATCACTTGAGCGCAGGAGTTGGAGGTTGCAGTGAGCCGAGATGGTGCCACTGCACTCCAGCCTGGGTGACAGTGTGAGACTCCTTCTCAAAAAAGAAACAAACAAACAAACAAAAAGTAAATGAGGGGACTTGAGTCTACTTGGTGGTTAGTATTAATTGTAATAATATAAAGAATCTCATGGCTGAGAACCATAGTTTGACTAGGAAGTCCAAATGGTTTCAAAAAACCCTCCCTGTGGATCTTTGCTTTGAAAGGAGAAATTTCCAAACATATGAATAATTTGGTAAGTAGAGACTACACGTTTAGTCTAGCATCCTAGTGTCACTACTACTCACTACGATTTTTATTTTCCTCTATAAATCACTTTGCTTCAACAAAGACCAAGCTTACATTTGTTAGATACTTTCCAATCTCTCTTGCTTTTAATATAGTGTATTTCTTCCCCCTCATTTTCTTACTCTGCTTGAGTTCTTGCCGCAATATTCTACTGCTTTTTATTTGTATGCCTTTTCAACACCATGGATGCTTCATGTCCTTGTGGTATTACTCCAAATGATCACACAAGTTCGACTGCAGAGGACAGGCAGAGCTTGAGTGGAGATTTTACGGCATGCTGCATGCTCCCTCTTCCCAGGCATTGCCTTAGGGCCAGCTGGATTTGCAGCGCTGTACTTACATAATTCTGATTTAATTTTTCTTGTGGGAAATTATGCCAGTTCAGGAGCTCTACATTCTTTTACTGAAATAATTATTTTCAAATCCCTGAAACCATTTACATAATTCAACGGAGGTAAAACATTCATTGCAGGAGTAGTAAGATGTCCACCACTAAATTTTTTTTAAGTGAGGTTTAATTTTTTTCTTAATATGTTTCTTCTTCTGTAAGGGGAATTGGTGCTTATATTTAGAATCATGAAGCAAGAAACTATTCCCAATACTTATATGCTAAGCTGGAAAAGAACTAGAAATATATGCTAAGCTGGAAAAGAACTCGAAATATATGCTTTGTCTGTTTTCTTAGGTATATTATTGCAGTTAGACTTCTGATAGATTTTTATTATTATTATTATGGTTGAGAGTCTGCTCAATGTGTTTAATTTCTTTAGAAGACAAGCTCCCATATGCCAGGAAATTATATTGTGTCATGACTGAGCATGCAGAAACTATTTTTCAGAAAAGGAAGGAAGGCAGGGGAGGGGAAGAGAGAGAACTATAAAAAGTAAAGAATCCAAATCTCCAGTATCAAGACAAGGACAGGAATAGTTTGTGGACATCCCATTAGAACACAATATATTATTTATAATTTTTATAAACTCACTTACTTTACCTTCCAGAATAAGTCATATTAGTTACTACTCAGTCCTTTCTCAGTTTTATTTTCCTTTCCTAAACTATATAGTCTTATCAGAAAGACTTAAACACTCTGTTTCAAAAGATGCTATTTACTTAAAGTTATTTTTAAATCCTTGTGACATCTGAATGAATTTTTCTTCCATTGAAAGTGAAAACATTTACTGTTTACCCATTGATAAAAATGGGCAAAATATTGGCATTATTAAATTATATTATTTTTTCTTTTCATTGTTTTTTATTGGTTTCTATCCCAGAGAAACAAAACAAACAAACAAACAAACAAACTGGCTGTCACAAATTATATCCCAATCTTTTTTCTTTTCTTTCTTGAAGATCTTTGAGTCCCACATCTGTATCCTTCCTAAATTCCCTATTTCCTTTTCTTCTTGGACTTTCAGATTGTAGTATTAGCATGTAAGAGGGATATCAAAAAGACTGCACAATGTCAGGGAAGGCTTAGGTGAAATCAAACTGGTACGTCATTTGACACCTAAAATAGAGATGCCAAATGTGTAGCTTAGTAATGGTGTTTGCATTTCTTCTAGCAAAGTGGCTCCATTGTAATCTACCATAAATTTGCTGGAGGGCCCCAGGCCCCACTTCCGACTAATAACTTTACTCCTGTCTTTATGATGCATTTGAAAGTTCAAGTAATCAGTTTGTATATGCAAGAAGATTTTGTTTTGATCTGACATATGATTACAGAAAGAACTAAAATCCAAAATTAGGCATATTAATCTACAAAATATATTATTATGAATTAATGTATATTTAGCAATATGCTTAGGGTTATTTGCACAAGATTCCATCTGAGAATACTTTCTACCTGGGAATGATAGTTTGTTTGTTTTTTTTTCTGTAAGCACATATATGCTAAAGCTATAGTAAAATTACATTAACTTGATTTATGATGTCCATAAAGAAAAGCACGATATTTCTGTCTACCTAATTACCAATTTTTTTTTCTTACTTTAGATGATACCTTCAGCTATACGACTGACCCTTCAAAGTTTGAAAGTGGAATAGAAAAACTTAAAGACTGCATTTTCTGATTGTCACCTGGCTCTGTTATTCTCTGTTCTATGGCATTGCTAGCGTCTCAGCTTAACTAGCAGATTATGAGTGTCAAGTAATGTTGCCTTCTATGCAAATATTTTCCTCATTTTAGATAACCTAAGCATTTAGATAAAGTTATAATCAATTATTGAGAATTTTACTATCTGTGTGTTTAATGATTTATATTATTGTCTCAATAATTAACTTTATTGTTGTGATTTTATCATTTTCTAGCCTATGTTATATGGGGTACCATGGTTCTTTTATTTTTAAATTATGGCCTTTTTATCAGTTTGGAAATGTAGCTATCCTATACAATTTCATTTGGCATACCGTGTTTATACAAGAGTTGAATGATTTTAAACCTGCTCATATTTTGCTTTAAAAGAGGAATACAGTTGAATGTGTTTGGTTGCATGTATGTATAACTTTTAACCAACATGTAAATGTGGCTTTCATTCCTCTGCCTTCCTATGGGATAGCAGGATGCTGAGCTCAGCCATCTCACAGCTGATTTTGGAAGTTATGTCCATGCGTACTGCCAAATATGAGCACAAAGCTCACTATGTACTTATAAAATTCTCCTAGAAAAAAATATCTTTATAGCAAGGCTTAAAAAATGAGTTTCATGCTAAGAATTAAGCCTGGTGACCAAGTTAGTCTTTGGTATGCATTTGATACCTGCCATAGATAGGAGGTGCGCCTACAGAAAGATGGCTCAACATGGAACAATGCCACTCGGTGGCACACGTAGCCCGCCTTCATTAACTGCTTTCATATGCTGTCCATTGCGCTCAGTGGGTTTCACGGGGTGGTGTTATTATCACTATTATGTAGATGAGCAAATCAAGGTTATAGTGGAATTTGTTCAGTTTCACATGATTGGAACATTGTGGTCTTGACTTTCAAGTCCATGTCTACCATACTCCACAGACCCTTTTCTGTCCACTTTGTCACCTTTAATTCTGAGCTCCAATATAAAGACTTCACCATATTTGAAAAAGAATAGTGGGAAGTCTGATGCTCAATTTTGTATACAAAACAGTTGCTTCTGTGACATAGTAACTGTATGCCCTTTTGATTCAGGATGTTATTTAATTATTGCAAATCTCCTGTCATAGATCTGACACTCAAGTTAAAAAATTAGGCTCAGGTTCTTACCTATGGTCTTGCTTTTTATAGTCCTTTTAAACCTACGAAATGTATATTCAACATTTACACGTACAAAATTCATATAGTCTTTCAAAACTAAGATGGCAAAATAATTGGATGGCTTGAAATTTTAAGTATTACAATATAAACAGCAGAGACTTCATGTTTAGGATTGATAATTTTTAATAAATGACATTATCTTTTGCATTATCATTTCTTGGTGTTTTGTATTAATTTATATCACATTTATTTTTATTTTTGAAATTTCACATTTCATGTCTTTCATTTTTCTTTTTTTCTTTTTTTTTTTTTGAGACAGAGTCTCACTCTGTCACCCAGGCTGGAGTGCAGTGGTGGGATTTCGGCTCACTGCAAGCTCCGCCTCCCAGGTTCACACCATTCTCCTGCCCTCAGCCTCCCCAGCAGCTGGGACTATAGGTGTGCACCGCCACGCCTGGCTAATTTTTGTATTTTTAGTAGAGACGGGGTTTCATCATGTTACCCACGATGGTCTCGATCTCCTGACCTTGTGATCCACCCGCCTTGGCCGCCCAAAGTGCTGGGATTACAGGCATGAGCTACCGTGCCCGGCCTTCATGTCATTTTTACATGTCATTTGTTTAAAGGTAACATTTTAACGAAGGACATTGCCTAAAATAAGATTTTTTAAAATAGAACTTAGCAAAAAATATTAAATCATATTCAGTTTAAAATCAATGTATATGTTTTCTTACAGAAAATTTCTAGAAATCAATGTATTTTTTCCCAACAGAGAAATTTTTAAGTATTATTTATGGAAACTATAAATAACTTTAATATTTAAAGGATTATTTAACATTTTTAAAGAACATAAACCAGTGATTGGCTTGCTTATTTCAAATCTGACTGGCTGATACGTTTTCTTCAGTAGTATGATAGTAAAATATATGCCAACATTCTTTCACACTGGCCAGATACAAATCCTCTCGTCTTCCCCATAGCAAAGAGTAACTTGCTATTTTCAGTGCTAATGTGACATCCTTCTTAATGTTATCAACACACATACACATACCAAGAAAACACAAAAACGTCAACAACAAAAAAACCCTATACCTTTGAAAAACTTAATAATTTTAAGGCACTATTTTATACTCACTTCTGCTTGGAAATGTTAAAACGTATATTATGATTAAGTTATTTGTAAAATTGAGCCTTGGATTTCACCTAGCTTCTTATTTTATAACCTGCACAATATTACTTTCAGCACTCTTACTAGTATTCTTAATCAAGACATCCTTAACTTCATTTGTTCTTCCTCCATCAAATAAATAATAAAAATGTGAGGGAGAGTGTTATATTTGCATTACATGGAACCATTTGAAACGTCATATTTCCAAAAAATAAACCTTATAGAATTACAGTGTTTGTGTTTATCAACTCTGAATGATAATAATTAAAACACTAAAGATTATTCCAATAATCTCTTAATTGTGTCAATAATCTGTACTAAATTTAGAACATACGGTGAGCATAGATTTGAGAGTTCATACTTGGTATATTAGTTACAATACATGTGACTTTGGGGAAGTCGTTAGTTTTAGCGTCTGCTTCATTATAACATGAATATTACATCTGTGACATGAAATTATTTTGATAGTGAAATGGGTAAAATATATAATATTTAGCATAATTACTAGGACATTATATTCACTCAAAACACTTTACTTTGCCATTGATTAGTTTGAGGACAAAAACTGCTCTTATATCTCAGTCAAGAACTGGTAAAAATATTTGATTGTTTTATGTGGTTATGATGAATAATGTTCTTAAAGGTTTTTACTTTAAAACTATGCCATATAAATGTATTTTAAAGTCTCTATGTTCTCTTATTGAATTTAATTCCATATTTATAAAAGAGTATTCCTATTTTAAAATCAACTACCTATGACTATTTAACCAAACCATTGACTCATTTGTGTAGATTTATTTTTTAATTCTACAGATGGGAGAATTCACACAGAGAGATACATAAAATTGAAGGCTTACTTAGATTATATGTATCTGCAAGATATGTAAGACTTCTGTATCTACAAGAAAATCAACATTGTTGATATAAGACACTAAGGAAATAATATCTAGTTAGAATAAGTATTTGGTCCCTAGCTACTAATGTGACCTATTATGGCCTTCCGCAGAGGAAAACCTACACATATAAAAGAAAATGATTTGAGTTTGCCAGGTGCATTCCTGCTGTATCAGCCCACTTGGTGTGATGCCAATTTCTGCTGGTGTTTTTTTCCCCCCTAAGGAAAAATATTCCTGAAAAAAATGTTAGTAATGTTTAAAGGGAAATAAGAGCCTTAATCCAAATTTGGAAGTTGTGATTAAGAAAGATTTTTCCACAAAAATAAATACATAACAATTAAAATAAAGGAATGTGAACTTTAATAAATGCACTGAAATTTCAAAATAAGTTTTAAGCTAAAGAGTTCATTAAGAAATTACTATGTGCTGGAAATATAAAAATAAATGAAACTGTTCCTTGCAGAGTAAATATTCAGGAAAACCTACATAATAAAAGTGATAGCTGGTTGGTCTTTATTGGAATGAGGAAGTGTCACAACCAGCTTGTGCCACCGTAACAGAACAGACTACATAATTTATAAAATACAGAAATTTATGTCTCACAGTTCCAGAGGCTGGGAAGTTCAAGATCAAGACACTTGGCTAGGGAGGATCTGGTCTCTCTGTTTCCAAGATGAAACCTCATCCTCCAGAGGCAAAGAGCCTTGTTTCCTCACATGGGAGAAGGTGGAAGGATGAGAGGGTCAAAATATCTTGCCAAGTACTTTTTATAAGGGCACCTGATCCCATTCCTGAGGGAAAAGATCTCATAGCTTAGTCACTGGCTAAAAGCTTCACCTCTTAATATTATCACATTGGAAGTACTCAAATTTTGGAATAGACTAATTAAAACAATAGCAAGAGGCAATAATTAGGTGATCACGATTGGAGAAAGACATTTAAGACAGAGGAACTACATACATTTTTTAGAAAGAGTGAGTAGCATCATGGAAATACCTCGGGCTTAGAAGTCAAAGTAGGCACCTTCTTTGAAGGTTTGCTTACTTGGTTTCCTCATCTATGAAATGGAGTTAATAATAGTTTTCTATGTCACTATTCAGTAAGTAAAACCAATATTGTAAAAATTATCTTGCATTTTAGATGCTATGTCAGATGTTTTTTCATGTCATACAATGTAATAATTTTGAGGCAAATGGCTTAGTGGATTGAAGTGTTCGCTGGAAACTTTATGCTGTATGTTTTACTAATCAACACATTTATTCCCTAAATAACTATTTTCAAGGAGAGGCAAATAGTTTGAAATAAATCTGACTTGGGTTTAAGTCCTGGCTTCCTCTTTGCTTGTATGACTTGGAGAAGTGCCATGTTAAGCTTCAGATGCCTCATCCTAAAAATGAGGAATAATTTGGCCTACTGTCTCTTTTCAATTAGCATTAACTTTTATGGACTTATACTAATGAATAGTGAAAAGGTATGCATGAATTTTGTCCCAATATTGCCTGTGTGAGCTTGTCTCTGACTCTGATATTCAAAACACAAATAATGAGGACATTTTATCAAAAGACTTGGAAATATGTTGCTGGGATGAGTAATTCAAAATTACAATCAATAATACCACACTATATTCTAAGCACTTATTTGAAGAATTCAAGGATTTTTCTTTATAGTATATGGGAAATGATATACTGACGTATACAATAACAACACAGCAGACACAAGACAAAATTAGAAGAGACACCACAGAACAACAGGCAATTGCGTGTCAAATACACAGAATGTGTGTTATAGGAATTTAGAGACAGAATGATATAACCTGCAATGAACAAGTTCAGGAAGAGTTTGTGTGAACATGTGAGCTTGTGTCTGCACTTGAGTCAAGAACTTTTGAACAGGCCAGGCGTGGTGGCTCATGCCTGTAATCCCAGCACTTTTGGAGGCCAGGGCAGGCAGATCACGAGACCAGGAGTTCAAGACAAGCCTGGCCAACATGGTGAAACCCCATCTCTACTAAAACTACAAAAATTAGCTTGGCCTAGTGGTACGTGCCTGTAATCCCAGCTACTCCAGAGGCTGCGGCAGGAGAATTGCTTGAACCAGGACCCGGGAGGCGAGGTGGAGGTCACAGTGAGCTGACATCTCACCACTGCACTCCAGCCTGGGTGACAGAGCAAGAGTCTGTCTCAAAAAAAAAAAAAAAAAAGTTTTGAGTAAACAAAAAGATGGGGACCATTAGCAAACTCCTGAGGATAATGCTGCTCAGGGCATGACATTAGGACAAGAGATAGTTTCAGTGTAGCCTCAGGGAAATTGTAAGTCACGTGGTTGGGTGGATAGGAAATTGGAAGCAGAGGGTGGACATCATAGACTATTCTGCTTCTATGTTTGGACTGGGCATCTCTCCAGAGGATTGCGGGAAGAGAAGGAGCGATACTTCCTCTGAAAATAGGTAGGTTTATAGCTCTGCCTTACCTGGTTGTAAAATGTTACAGTGTTATCAGTTCTGGAAGCCACAACTAACTCCTGATTTGAAAACACTTCTGCACAGGATTATGGAGTAATTTGCTAGATATCACCAGAAACTACTTTCCTTTTTGTTCAAATATAAAGCTGTTAGGCTGCAAAAATGCTGCCCAGTCCCTATTATCTTTCCTGGAAAGAAAATGAAAATAATATACCAATCTGAAATTAGATTTCAAAAAAAAGTAACATAACATGATTTTGAAATAAAACTTCTCATAAGCAAATGCTTAGAAATCATTGTCCATTTAATTTTATTGCTTGAGAAAAGTGTATGTGCCAATTTCAAGCATAAAACATATATTAAGGTATTCCTTCATATTTGTCTAAACAAAACCACACCAAAGGTAAGGATCCTGAGGTTTGTTTTTCATGATCTGGCCCCATGTATAGTAAAAAGAACACATGATAAAGAAGCGCCTTCAGCTTCTTCTGTTAAATGTGATGGAGAGAAGAAACATGACTGGTGAGGTCTCTCCCAAAGGAACAGTTCAGGAGTCAATTTACCAATCTGGCTGGATGGGAGAAAGAGACAGAGACTCCAAGATGCATGGAAACAAGAATCACATTGTTTTGTCCATCACAGTTTATCCAGTATTAGTTACGATGCCTGGCCCATAAGAAAGAGATAATACATGGAAGAGATGGCACAAGTGCATGAGAAATCAACCGATCTCTAAAAGCATCGTGTCTCCATTAAATATGGAATTTGGTTCAGTTAGTGCATCACATGAGACTGATCAGGTTAAATCTCTTCTTTCATGAAAGGAATAAAACATATAAAGAAGAGAAACCATGTCGAGTAGGATGCATGATAATTTTCCCCTTAATATACGGTTACACATTAATTTATACCTGGGGAAACACATGCTTAGAAAGATCAAATGATTGCCTAACCTCATGAGATAAAATCTATTATGTGTTCGGAGGGGTGCTTCGCACAAGAAGCCCTCAAAACTGTCACCTAAAAACAAAGTCATTTTATATATCCTGGGGTTTGAGTTCAGGCTTCTTTCTGTCAAAGTCAATGTGTTCCCGTTATCACTACTACCCCTCCAATGGGAATTCCCTCTCCCACCAATAATCCATGTATGAATCATATATTTGGATACAAACGTCTCTGGATTGAAGAATGCAAAACTGGCTGGGTGCGGTGGCTCACACCTGTAATCTCAGCACTTTGGGAGGCTGAGGCAGGTGGATTGCAAGATCAGGAGTTCAAGACCAGCCTGGCCAAGAGGGTGAAACCCGTCTCTACTAAAATTACAAAAATTAGCCCAGCATGTAATCCCAGCAATTCAGGAGCCTGAGGCAGGGAATTGCTTGAACCCGGGAGGTGTAAGTTGCAGTGAGCTGAGATCGTGTCCCTGTACTTCAGCCTCAGCGACAGAACAAGACTTCATCTGGGAAAAAAAAAGAAAAAAAACCTAAGTATTCAACTTATAAAAGCAATTAACAATATTTTTATCTTCTAATGTTCTAATTAGCGTATTGCATTGCTAGGAACATGTGGGACATACACACACACGCACAGAGTTGTATGCGACGGGCACCCTCTGAATTGTTTGGACAGATTGCCATGATCAGGGCCACTTGTCTCTGGATATGTATACTACATAGCATTTGAGGTTTGGGCTTATCAGTCACCTCATGCCTTTTGACACCAGGGGACCAAACAAATGTATGAAGTTCTTTCCTTTTTAAACAGTACTACAGTAGGAGTTTGGTATTCTAAAAATGATATGCACTGTTTTATTAAAGTGTCACCTTTCTGTTGAAAGTGTCCATGCATAATTTTCCCACTCGCTTGAAATGTGGTGTCCTAATTGATAGCCTTTCTGAAGTTAAATAAGCGTCAGATAGAGACTCAACGATCTGTTAGCACCAGGCAATTACATTTGGTTAATAACCTGGCTGTAATTTCTGTTCATATTGGACAGCTCTGTAAAAGCCCTGGCATTAATGGATTTTATTCAAAGTGACAAAGGAAATATTAAAATTACAATACAATTTCCTTTATCTTCTCTTATCTAAATAGGAAAGGCATCTGCATCATGGCATTAACTCACCCAGAGAGGAGAAAGTTAAAATACTATTATTTCTGCAAAATGACCTTTCTGCTACAGTGTTTGCTTGACTCAATCACAATTTGGCTACAAACTTGTTGTTTAAAATATATGGAGCTAGAAATGAGCAGGAAAACTAATTTTTGAGCATTATTAAAACATGTGCAGTCTTCCTATGTTTCTTATTCTTATCTCCTAATATTTAAAGCAAACTGTTTCAGTGTTTTTTAAATATCTTTTCATAGTTTGCCAAATATATATTAATTCTATTCTCCCAACTAGAATAAATGATAAAACAAAAGCAGATTGGTAAAACTGAGGCTAAACAAAAGATAAATTTATAGATAAATCTATAGCACCTAGAATCTTCTTTAAAAAATATTTGTTAAATGTTGATTTCAATAGAGTCAATCATTCATTTTCATTTAGAAATTAAAATGGACAGATGGATGGCACTAAGAAAATAAATAACTCACTCCTGCATCTCTTATAATTTACACCTATTAGACAACACACATTATATACAGCAGAATTACCCCCATTAAATACAAATTAACAAGTAATTAAATAATTAAACAATAAAATCTGTATTTTGATGTCCTGCTCAATATTTTGTAATTAACATGAGACTGCAGTTTGTATAAAAATGCAAGTCAGTTTAAAAAAATTTATTGTGGGGAAAAGAAAGATCAGACTGTTACTGTGTCTATATAGAAAGAAGTAGACATAAGAGACTTCATCTTGTTCTGTATTGAGATGCTGTTAATCTGTGACCCTACCCCCAACCTTGTCCTTGCAAGAGACATGTGCTCTGGTGACTCAAGGTTTAACGGATTTTGGGCTGTGCAGGGTGTGCTTTGTTAAACAAGTGCCTGAAGGCAGTATGCTTGTGAAAAGTCATCACCATTCTCTTAATCTCAAGTACCCAGGGATGCGTACACTGCCAAAGGTCGCAGGGACCTCTGCCTAGGAAAGCTAGGTATTGTCCAAGGTTTCTCCCCATGTGATAGTCTGAAATATGGCCTCATGGGAAGGGAAAGACCTGATCGTCCCCCAGTCTGACACCTGTGAAGGGTCTGTACTGAGGAGGACTCGTATAAGAAGAAAGAAGGCCTCTTGGCAGTTGAGATAGAGGAAAGCATCTGTCTCCTGCCTGTCCCTGGGCAATGGAACATCTGGGTGTAAAACCCGATTGTATGTTCTGTTTACTGAGAAAGGAGAAAACCGCCTTAGGGCGAAAGGTGGGACTTGCTAGCGCAATGTTGCCCTTTATGCACTAAAAAGGTTTATGGAGATGTTTGCATATGCATATCAAGGCACAGCACTTTTCCTTAAATTTATTCATGTCACAGAGATCTTTATTCATATGTCTTACTGCTGACCTTCTCCCTACGATGATCCTATTATCCTGCCACTTCCTTTTTTCTAAGATGGTAAAGATAATGATCAATAAATACTGAGGGAACTCAGAGACCAGTGCCGGGGTGGGTCCTCTGTATGCTGAGCACCGGTCCCCTGGGCCCACTTTTTCTTTCTCTATACTTTGTCTCTGTGTCTCATTTCTTTTCTCAAGTCTGTCGTTTCACCTAACGAGAACGCCCACAGGTGTGGAGGGGCAGGCCACCCCTTCAATTTATTGGACATTTACTCTGCAAGGAACATTGATATTGTGAATAAATCACAATTCGTTTCAATTTAACCCTTTTGAAGCTTACATTCTAGTGGAAGAGAAAGATATGTAAACTTAAACTTTCAATAAAATGTAATAAAGGTATGCAGAGAAAAGTGAGGGCCTGAAATTTTGTGGTTTTGGTTACACACAGGATGTTTGTGAATACAATCTGTATTAGTATCTAGAACAGTACTATCAGAAAAATGGAATCATAGTTTTGATTTTTTTGATGATAGAAAATAACATTTGGTTTTCTTTCACATTTGAATGTGATATCACTTCCTATTCAACACAGTTACACCAAAAGCACTTCCAACAGTGGCGACTGAATTTCAAGCAAATAATTTTAAAGTGATTCAACTATTGCATGTATCTTTTGATAATTTGATAAACATTATGTAAAAAGTCTTTTTATATAAGACTGAAATGATACTTTTCTTAAAAAGGAAGAAATACAAGTGTTTAAATTCAGATATTTATCAGAAATCATATCTTAAAATGATATTTTTATAATTTTTATGCCTTTAAGCAATTCAGAACAAATTCTAAAGTTATTACAAATCATTGCAATTTTAACAAAAATGTTTTCAGAAACAAGAAATTGCGAGCTTAAGGAACTCAGCAAATAAAGGATAGCATTAAAGTATTATAAATACAATGATATAGGATAAAATAGTAAATACATAGTAATACTTATATAAAATAATATAAAGTAGTAACAATAAAACAATAACAACATCAAAGAAGAAAATACCTTACAAAAAGTTAATCGGCAACGCAGCTGTTTCATACTTAGAATTTATATTGTAACTATAGTTGTTTTAGGCTATCAGAAAAGTTAGGTCAATATATGAAAATACATAAAATTAAAGTGAAAGTTTCTTAATATTGAAACAAATTTAATATTTTTACTGGCTTACTACATGAAGTATATTACCCATTCAGTGTTCTCTTCTGAATTCCTTGTCTAATATATTTCACATAAAAGGGTGAAATTTCCAATTTTTCCATGACAGCCTATTATAGCAATTCCAGTTTGCTTCATGGCTTAACATTTTTCATTAAAGATTGTGGAGACAGTGACATTGAGTGGCTACCAACTAGATTGGAGGCAGACTGCCCTGCCACAGGTTAGCTTAAAATCACCTGGACAATTTAGTTGATTTTTCTGTGACTTAGTTTCTCCATATGTAACATATGTAAATAGGGATACTAATCATTCCTATGTTATTGTTATGAGGACTGAATGAGTTCATAAATGTATAGAGTATGGAGGAATACCTGGCATAAAGAAACTTTTGTGTAAGCATTAGCTGCTACACTATCTGTACTATATATATATATATACACATAGGTAGTGGTTTCCAAAGAGTTGTCCTCTGATCAGCCTCATCAGCATCTGCATTCTCACCCTGTAACTTATTAGAAATGCAAATTCTCAGGCGCCACCCCAGACTGACTGAATCAGAAACTCTGGAGGTGGAGCCTAGCATTTGTGTTTTGACAGTTTCTTGGGTGGCCTAATTTAAGTACAAGTTTGAGAACCAGTGTATGAAGAGAAAGACACTGATGGTGTTGAAGATGAAGAAGGATCATATGACTCTAGTCAACATTGATCAAATTCTTTAGCTTTCCTAGAAAGAGAGAGAAAGGAAGGGAACAGATAACAAGTAGAGAGGGAGAGATAAGAATGAGGAATGACAAGGAAGAAAATAAGTGGTAAAAAGAAGCTGACTTTCCTATTTTCTTGCTTTTAGGTGACAGAAGTGATGTGTCCTGGGTGTCCAAGGCTGGTAGGTGGGATGAGGCTGTAGGGTAACATTGTCTGTCAGTTTGCAGATTTCCTGGGAGCAGACAAGCTATCTACTTGTTGATCTACTTGTTGGACCAAGGACCAAAGCAAATACCACAGCTTTTCCATTACCATTCTCTCTCTCCTTGCCCGTGACTGTACAAGCTGCTCAGCTACAGAGAATGCTCCTTCCTGGAGTCTTAGTTAAACAAAATCCCTTTCAGTTTGTAAGAAGCATGATGAAAGAATCATCATACACAGTATGATTTATAATTAATATGGGACTCACTATAATATGGGATTTATAATTAATATTTGGACAAAATTTAAATAAACCAGTGAAGTATAACATTAAGGAATTTTATTATTTGTGTTTAAATATCATCTCTCTTATAGAAGCATGAAAAAACAAATCTAAGGAGAAGTCAATAGGAGTTCACAAAATATTACACATATGGGTGTATGTGGCAGAAGACGTAATTAATGATTTGAGGGTTATTTTTCTTCGATTTTTATTTTCTTTTTAAAATAATGATTAAAAAGTAGCAATAATTATAATATTAATGATGCCTTCTATTTTTAAAGATGTTTTCTTATTTTTCTTATACTAAGAACTGCTAGATCCTTTAAAGTTCAGTGCTTTGTTACATGTAGGATAATACTATATTTATATTTCTATGAAATTAAATCACATTGCTCAAATTTTAATTATAGCTCAAACAATATTATTTTCACAGTTAATATAACAAGCATAATTTTTCGCAAGCAAACCATACTGAATATAATAGAAACTAATATTTGTATCTAAAGATGAACTATATGAATTCACATTAAATTCTTTTTGGAATAAAACTATGCATATGAAGGGATGGAGAAATATTGCAAATATTCAATTTTATGGAACGTATTATCATGTTTCCATACATCCCAAAGTTGGAAAATATATTTTTTGCCAGTTCTTTATAGTTTCTACATTATACATCTTATCAAGCCCAGAAAATTACAATACCCTTTAAGCACACATTTGCGCCTCTGATTTTAAATGTATATAATATTCCTCCAGTGATTTGAATGTGTCCCCAAGGTTCCTTACATTAAAAATTTAATCCATAAGTTCATATATTGACAGTATTTGGAACTGGGGCCTTTGTATGGCAACTAGTGCTAGATAAGCTCATCAGGTTGGAACTCCCATGATGGGACTGGTGACTTTGTTTAAGAGGAGGAAGGGGGACTTGAGTGGACATGCATGCTCTTGCTCTCTCAGCATGTGATACCCTCTACCATGTCATGGCACAGCAAGATGGCCCTCCATAGATGCCAGACCCTTGCTCCTGCACTTTCTAACATTTAGAATGGTAAGAAATCAATGTATTTTCTTTATAAATTACCCAGTCTCTGGGGTTCTGCTAACAACCAAAAATAGACTAAGAGAGTTTCTAAGTAAACATTTTCCCATATAGCTCTTTTATATCTTTAATATTGACAAAAAATTTGTCCTAACATTATGGATGTGATTTGTTTACAAAATGCTATTCAGTTTCAAGGCTTTCGTTTCATGAGGACAAGAAAAAGATCATGGAAGAAAAAATGGAAGACAATTCTTATGTGGCTGGATGTCTTCCCTGCTACATTTAATTTTAGCTTACTTAGTGGAACAACAATATTATTTTTGATGTTTGCTGCCTTTATCAATAAATTCTGGCTCAAATGATTTCAGAAATGTTTAGCATGACAAAAATCAAACAATATATCAAACTTATGTTATTTACCTATATTTTAGGCAAATTAAACCTCTAACACATTTCTTTAACTTTTTATTGTACCCTAAAACTATAAAAAATATATGCTGTCTAGGATGTACTAGGTTTATGGTTGGGAAAAATAGGTTCAGTGTAATTGAGCTCCTTCAAGAGAGCATAAATAATAAAAGTTGCCAGTCTTGGAAAAGTATCATTTCTGATGTTATCTATTATTGATTCAACATGCAATAATAAGATTTGAGATTGAGCAGCTCAAGATTAGAATTGAGTGCTTAAAGTTACATATTTATTATGGTATCTCTTATGCAAATTATTTTTAGAAAATTTACAAATATTCTTGTGGGAGCATGTTCAGTAACATTCTGTTTTGTTACACATTACTGGTATTAACAATATATAATATATAAAATTCATGTTTGTCTACATACTTTGGGTACAATTTTGTCTTGCTTTTTGTATCTTTTTCAGTTGAATCTTTATGCTAATGGATTTTTTCTATGAAGACGTGATTAATTCAATATTTTCTTTTCAATTGTTCAAATATCTAATTCATGGAATTGTTGTGAAGATTAAATTTGAGAATGTGCAACACAGTGCTTGATCTTATCCCTAAGACACAGAAAAGACTAAATTATCAGTTATTAACATTGTGTCATATTTGATTTTCTTGTATAATTGAGGGGTTTGCATATTCTATTCTTCTATTCTATTCTATTCACTTCTATTGCTGTGTAACAAATTACCACAAATTTAGCATCTTAAAATAACACTCGATTTTTAGCTCACATGCTATAGGGCAGAAGGCTGGACACAGCATGGCTCAAGATATCACAACACTGAAATCAAAGGGCCAACAAGAATGATTTGTGCAGATGGGGAAAATTTTATTTGAAGTTCATTTTTGTTGTTGGCAGAATTTAGTCTGTGGTCTTAAGACAAGTCCCCAGTTACTGCTTTTTTCTTTTTCAACTCCATCTTTGAGGCAGTAGTGATGCACTGAATAATTTTTATGTGTCCAGATGCTGAAATCTGCCACCAGGCAGGGAAAACTTGCTGCTTTTAAAAGGCTTGTGCAACTAGGGTGGGCACATGTGGACAATCTCTGTTTTGATTAATTCAAAGTCAATGACTGGTACTTAATTACATTTGGAGACAAGGGAACGGAGGTCACAGAGGGAAACTTGATATTCTGCCCACCACATTCTCAAATTTTGTAAGAC
The DNA here is from genome assembly GCF_037993035.2 of Macaca fascicularis. Taxonomy (NCBI): domain Eukaryota; kingdom Metazoa; phylum Chordata; class Mammalia; order Primates; family Cercopithecidae; genus Macaca; species Macaca fascicularis. The sequence goes on along the minus strand of NC_088392.1, from coordinate 11,553,738 downwards.
ATAATTTTGTTGTATTTCTAATTCATCTAAGGACCAAATTAAATATTTCATGAATTTATAGGAATGACAAAAATTGTCATTCTCTGAAATATACTGACAATTAAGAGCTGATTTATCAAGTAAAATGGTGAACAGTTTAGCACAATAAGAAATTGACATGGTGCTTTTTTACTTTTGACAACTATCATTGGGAGTCAGATTTCATGAGATGAATTCATATAGAAAGCATACAGAGTGACACAAATATTACATGAAAGGTTATTGAATTTCTTTTATAATAAAATTAAACTAAAGCTTGGTTAGCACAGCTGGGAAAATTAATAACAATCATCATCTAATATGGTTTGGCTGTGTCCCCACCCAAATCTCATCTTGAATTTTAGTTCTCATATTCCCCTCATGTCATGGGAAGAACCCAGTAGGAGGTAATTCAGTCATGGGGGCAGTTCCCTCATGCTGTTCTCATGATAGTGAGTGAGTTCTCAGGAGAGTTAATGGTTTTATAAGGGGCTTTTCTCCTTTTGCTCAGCACTTCTCTCGCCTCTTGCCATGTAATGAAGGATGTGTTTGCTTCCCCTTCCGCCATGATTGTAAGTTTCCTGAGGCCTCCCCAGCCGTGCAGGACTCTGAGTCAATTAAACTTCTTTCCTCATAAACCAACTAGTTCGTGTATTTCTTCATAGCAGCATGAGAACAGACTAATACAGCATCATTTTGTTATTCATAGTGGTATTTGCAATTAATCATGGTATATGTTTTTCCATATGATGAGAAATGTTTTGTTTAAGTTCCAGTATTTGAAAGGAGAAGTCAGCTCATGTAATACCCCTTGACTCCAAAAATAACCAGACACCCCAAGTCCTTATGAATCACTCTTGGCTTTTTTTTTAACCTGCATATATCTGGAAGGGAAAAAGAAAAGGCTTCCAATATCATACATTGCAGTTTTATGATTTATCATCTTTCACCTGACTTCAGGCAACCACAGCTCACACACCTTATATACTCTCCATTCCCACACTCTGCATGCACTAAGCAGTACTACATGCTAGGTACTCTGATATTTACAAGAGATACAGTGAATAATGTGGCATAGATGCTACTTTTAGAGAACGTACAATTTAATTTTGGAGATAAACATGAAAACAAAAATCAATCTTCAGTGCGAGAAAGTGAATACGTGAAGTGCAGGAATATAGGAAATGCTTCAAACTAAAGAGTAGTTCATGGCTAAAAGAACAAATATGCATATTTACACCAATGAGGACCAAACACATCCAGAAATAGAAGGCAAATGATTTTGATGCATTTCACAGACATCAGTCTCCCGGGGCACAGAGCACGGCAGAAAAGGACAAAGTAAAAGGTCTAAAGACTAAAAACAAGGAAAAAAAATAGGACAGCATTTTAGAGAAAGACATAGCTTAGGTAAAGATATGATGACGTAGTAAAGCATGAACCATCCAGGGTATGCTGCCACGATCAATACCAATTATGTTGGATGCTGTCAATTATGTACAGAGGAATTTAAATCAGACTTAAATCAAGACATGTGACACATGGGATTGAAGAGAAAGGCCAAGGCTATTTTCAAAGTACCATATTAAAGGTTATAGTTTACCTGCAAGGTGAGTGGTCTCTAAACCAGGCTTTGAAACATGTTCACTTACGGAGCAATTTAAAATTTGGATTACTAGACTCCACAGCAAACTGGGAATTTATTTTATTTTTAGAAGTTTTCCAAATAATGTACCTCGATGCCGCCAACCCCAGAACAAGATTTGGGGAATACTGTTACAGGTGAGTAGACTGGATATTCTGCATCAGGCTTCAAATAATTTTTCTGCCCTTCTCTGCTATGACTGTTGGACTGTGAGGCTCACCTCTATGACTATACAATACTTGTCCTCTTATATTCTGAATAGTTGTCAGGTTTGAACAAAGGGAGACATCAGTAGGAGATCAGAGGGTAGAAGAGAGAAAGACTAAGGTACTGATCCCTCTTCTTTCTTCCTGTTTAGCTTTGATTCTTCCGATTGTGGGAGAATGTTTTCTACTGCTCCTGCCAAGCAGTTCATCTGCTGAAACCCCACTTTGGCAGATTCCACTAAAGCCAATTCCTCCCATAGCCTTTGAAGTCTGTGAGTGGCTTTCAGATAATGCTAGATCCTTACTGACTCATTTCTTCTTGGTTCTCTCAATCAATAATACGTTTACCGAATTGTTTTCAGTTAAGCCTTTCTGTGTCATCACTCTGTTTCTTGCTTGGATTCCAACAGATACAGTGATGGTTTATAAGCATAGGGTTAACACAACCAGACTTGTGCTGGGTGAGATCAGAAGTAGCAGCAGTGTGAGGGCTCAATTAAGGTAGGAGGAACTTAAATCAGGTTGCTACTCACAAGACAATGACAAGATTCTAGGTAAGAGATGGCTAGTGTCTGGAAACTGGATTCAGAAGATATTTAGGACTTAACATCCCCTGAACTCTATTACTACTGAATTGAGAGACAGTGGGGGAAACAGTGAGGAAAAAGGCTGCATTACAGATAATCCAACTGCTTTACGAATACACTACTTGTGTGTTTGTATGTATGAGTGTCTAGCTATAGACACAGACATTAAAAGTGGAGCATGTTGTATTTGGAGAATGGTCACATACATGATGACTTTATTGTTAGAAATGGCAATGGCAATGTCTATAGTATTGCCAACTTTCAATGAAAGTATAGGAGACAAGAACAGAGGCCAGAGTATTTGGCGAGGAGATAGTTAATTTTATGAACCATATGACTTCCACAGTCATGTCACATGTACCTGAGAGAGGTATCAAGTTTGTTTTTTATGTTTTTATTTTTTAAGTAAGACTACACTTGATGAATGTTGTCACCATAAATAGCACAAAGACTGAAGCTGCATAGTATAAACTGAAGAGGACGCCTGTTTTCCGATCCCCAAATATTTTATTTGAAAAAGAGACACCATAAGTTTATACAATATTTTCCAAGTTTCTAAACTTGGAACAGAAGGCTCAAGATGTGTAGGTAACTCAGTCACTGCCATGGCTACGAGTAAAACCACAGTGCACTGATACCAGAACATTTCTTTGTAAAGCACTATCCATGCTATGGTGGGTGCCAGTTCATGTTTAAATGTATTTTGTTTGTTATTCAGTTTAGATTTTCAATATCTAACATATTTGTTCTTATGTGTTTTTTTTTTTGTAAAAAATAAAAATAACACATTGCTTTCATCTTCTTGTTTATATAGTGTCTACATCAAAACACAGTTCAAAATGTTCCTCTAAGTTCTGTTGTGTTTAGAAAAGAAAACAGATTCTTGCATAAAGCAATGCTTTGATGGAATCTTTACGCCGTGAGAATGTTCCTGGAAATTGTTTAAATGCTCAGAATTCATTACTTAACACAGAAGCTCTTTGCCTTGATTGCACAGAGATAATTAACTATGCTTTTCTACTGCTATTCTTCAAATAGCATGTAATAATAATGATTAGTGACACTCAGCATGTTGCCTCCTTTTGTAGTGCATTTATTGTAATGACTGTGGCTACATTTCGATTACTATGGGTGTAGATCGAAGAGTATCTATTTGCTTATGATCATTATAGTCTCTCAATGTTAGTATGACAAAACCAAAAGGTCTGTTGGTCCTGAGCTTGTGGCTTAGCTGTATGATGGATGGCCCAAGCCTTTGCTCTGTAATGCTTACTATGCATGAACTACACTGGCCGGCCATAGGTCCTTGAGGGACAATGAGATTTTAAACATTATCCCTAGCCTTAAAAGGCTTACGATCTGGTCTCATGACAACAGCCTACACACTTTGAAGAAGTTTTAAATAACATATATGAAGCATGAGGGGAATGGTAAATTGTCAAAACTGTTATACTCTGACAAGGATCAGGAGCAGTAAATAATTTAACTGAGGCTTGAACGAAGACTGAGCCTTGGGCATGTGGTTTGTAGCAAGAAAGATATCCCACATGTTCTTATTTTTACTATGAAACTGTGGTTACCATTCTTAGGTGTAATTTAAATGAGACCATGGTAATGAATTCCACATTGTTTATTAATTAGGAACTGATTTTAATTCAACACATTTATGAGTTAAGGAGTAGATATTACATCTACATGGTAATAATTGATGACTGCTTAATTTAAATGATAGTTTTCTACTTCATTAATATACAGAAGTTTTACTTGGTAATTTCTAATCTGAAAAAATCAATTAAACATGATGGATATTTCTGTCAAAAAATCTTATCATAGAAAACCCATTTTATATGGCTTGATAGTGGTTTTATTTTAGTACATATATATAAATGTGTCTATTTCTAAATAAATAATCTGCTCCAGTACAAAATTTAGGGTAACTAAAAAGTATAAGGACTGAGATAAAATGTCATGGATTATTTTTGAATATTTGGGGAGTTATTCATACAGTGACTTTCATTGTGATGTCCAGAATGATCTGCTGTAATTATTTACTTATTAGGATTTTTCAACTAAGCAAAGTGCACATGGAAGAATAATTGAAAGGATGGGAGCTAACGTGTATTAAATGTGAAGCTGAATGTATGGTAAATACAATATCTCAAAAATTGTGAATAAAGTAACTACTAAGCTTTGTCCTTAAGGCAGTACTTAAAAATAGTACCAGCTTGGTTTACCCTGATGAATTAAATACCGATTTTACAATGATGCTTACCTTTGGAATTAAAAACATCTGAAACACAGGTAATTATGAAACTATATGGTGAATTTTCCTATAAGTTTAAATGCATTAGATATCAGAATTTTATTTCATTTGCTCTTTTACTGCCTAAAAATCTGTTATTTTTATTTCTATATTGCATAAAAGTTTAGAATTTCTGAATTATCTATTTAGACGCTGGGGTGTTTTGTCTCTTGACTTGACTTTGCCTGATACACTCAATGAATATTATCTCCACCTACTAATTTTTTTTTTTTTAATGGAATCTCACTCACTATGTCACCCAGGCTGCAGTGCAGTGGCACTGAGTGCAGTGGCACTGCAACCTCCACCTCCCAGGTTCAAGCAATTCTCTCACCTCAGCTTCCCAAGTAGTTGGGATTACAGGTATACGCGACCACACCCAGCTAATTTTTGCATATTTTGTGGAGAAGGGGTTTCACCTTGTTGGCCAGGCTGATCTTGAATTGCTGACCTCAAGTCATCCACCCGCCTCAGCCTCCCAAAGTGCTGGGATTACAGACAGGAATCACCGCGCTGGGCCCAGCAAATAGTTTTTTTGTTTGCTTACAACATAAAACAAGGTCCTTGAAATGAGTCCTCCTAATAAGTAAAACTATAGTATCTAAAGTATTAATGAATCTATTTCAAGAGAAAGACTATATTTTATTAGGAACATTATATATTAGTATTACTTATTACTATCATTTGTAAGGGGGGTAAATTTTAGAGGTGGTTCTAAATTCTGTGATTTTTTTTCTGCTGCAAGATATGAATCTTCTAAAGTGTAATTTAACACACTTCATCAATAAAGTATTTCCATGTTAAAAAACAAAAACTGAAGTAAACACTATATTTAGTTGCATTATATGTGGTTTCTTTATATTCTGGCATATAATCCTTATGTTGTTGAAGGACCAGCATCAGTCTGCGGACCATATTTGGAATAGCACAGTTCCAGGGAATCCAAGAATGGAGAATTTATTCTAATATCTGGTTGAAGATTTTAGACTTATCTGTACGATTCTTCTGAAGGTTTTTCCTTCCATCATTATAAAGCCTTCTGAAAACATCGTTAAATTAATACTTATGGAATTCTAGCTTTAACTAACTGTAATTATTTTTGAATCCTCAAAATTTATTCTGCAATGAGTATAATGCTTTTTTTGAAAGACATTTCCAGTTTTAGACAATTGCTTCATGTATTTCACTTAGTCATGATAAAAGTAGTGTCTCATCTGCCATTCTCCGGATGTATGCGGTATCTCTGCCTATCTTTACATTGGATGGAGGCCATTTTTTCATCGGTTGTTACCTGGCTAAATCTGTCTTTACATTTGGTTTTGTTTGTTTGTTTGTTTTGTCATTGTTCTATTCTTTCCCAATTTTAATTGGCCCTGTTTGGTTTGATTCGTGTCTCCAGCTGTTTGTGAAATTGAAGTTGCTCTGTCCCATTGCACTTCATCCTCCCGTTGCAATGGGCAGCCTTTCTGGCAATTAGATTATTGTTTACTTCAAAACCCTAAACGAAGCAGTCATTGTCAACTTTCAGATGCATCAGTGTTAATTCACACAGTACCTGCCATCTGTTCGTTTCATGGGGTCATAACAGATCATTTCTGAACTTGACTGCTTTTTCTATCATTTTACTGAATGATGTATCAGAGCATCCCATAATGGTTATCAAGCTATGAAGCTATCAAGCAATACAGCTACATTTTCTTCATTTATATACCTGTGTTAATTCACTGCTAAAACCCTCGAAACCAGTAAACAATGTCAGCCTCATAAACACTCAAGTAGAAGTGATTCCTTCATGTTTCCAAACATGAAAACACAGAGCTCTCTCTACATTGACCACTGGAAAAATGAGACCTTAAGAAATGCAACCTTCACCTTAGTTCTTATGTTTATTCAGTTGCCATTTCCATATAAAGGTATCCGAATTGATTGATTTTACATATTGACAGAAACTTATAAATTCAGATTTAAAATGTGTGTGTTTATTTTTATCTTTCATGCAGTGATCTATTTACAGCATGAAAGACATTTTCGTCTTAGATTTCTTTGGTGTATAAACCGTGCTATGAACCATACAAATACACTTTGTTAGCCATAGAAACCTGCTTGGTTAGGTGCAACTGATAAAGATGTTTTCTTTGAAATTCTCTATCTGCTTTGGCTTTCAGTCGAATTAGTGCAGCTTTTCATTCTTGGGAATATGCAGACGTTTATCGTTGTTATATGTCTCAACTATGAGGCAGCCAACAGCCCCCACTGCTTGCCTTTCCACCCTTTCCTTATGCTGTGACACCCTTTTTACAAGACGGGTCAATTTATAGTCTTTTACAGTCAATTTGCAATTTACAGTCTTAGGTCAATCATCTGAAGTTTATTTTTTCCTATTAATATTACACCCAGTCTTGCTTCTTAGGATTTTCTCTGTGATTCAATCAATATCAAAGCAATTTTGTGGTTTGGTTTGATTTTGCTTTTCCTATATTTACTCACTCTTATAATTCTCTGATCATTGATATTTCCCAGCTTAATCTAGCCAGGATGGCACATAAATATCTTCCTATCCCATTTCTGAATCACAGTACAAACAAACATACATTGCTTGAATATAATTCAAATGGAAAACAGATGCTATAAATACCTGTCTGTTGCATTTAAAACGTGTAAGAATTAACATCTTAATTCTTAAATAAGTATACATGTACAATTGTATGTGTCCATACATATTTGGATATTAGACACATGGAAAATTAGTATTTTCCTCTTTTTGTCTATGTGAGTTCATTATGCTTTGGCATTTGTGAAATTGTTTAAGAAGCTATATAATAGATGGTCCAAGTACCAGCCCCATAGGTATCACCCAGGAGCTTATTAGATGAAAATTCTCAGGCTATTTAAGAAGGCTATTTAAAATAATATTTTATTTAAGTTCGTTACATATTTATTCAGTTCATATTTTACGAACCATGTTAAAATACAGGTGCATAAATAATTCATGATACATATTGACAGAAGTCTATAAAATCAAATTTAGAATATGAAGTGCTAACTTATTTTTATTTCCTTTATTATAAAGAGAATAAATGACAAGCAGAAAACCTGGGCAAGAATGAAGGTGTTAGAATTTTGTGATTTTAGCTTGTTTAATTTCTAGCACTTGGAGGCAGCCGCTTGTCAATTTACATTCTTGAAGTTCCATACCATTTAAGTGTTGCTTAAAATATTACCAGGTGCACAAAGCCCTCTCAAGTGCAATTAATTAAAAGTGCATGAATGCTGTTCAACTCATCAACATCCATTGAGTCTCACTAAAACAAAAAATCAAAATAAACACTTCATTAAATATACTTGTCCATCTCTATTTTAATGTGAGAATTTATCATCACTGTCATAATTAAATTATACTATGATTAAATATTTTATGATTTTTAGTCTTTCCTGTATAAAATTTAATTTGCCTTTATGGAATATAAATTTGGATATTAAACACATGGAAAATTAGTATTTTCCTCTTTTTGTCTATGTGAGTTCATTATGTTTTGGCATTTGTGAAATTGTTTAAGAAAGCTACATAATGGATGGTCCAAGTACCAGCCCCAAAGGTATCACCCAGGAGGTTATTAAATGGAAATTCTCAGACCCATCCAGTCAAACAATGGAAATCGGGATGATTCAGTTGGATTTGTGCAAGCAAGTAATAATTGTAGGTTAAAAATATATGATGTCACCGTTTGATTTTTAATTTTTATTTTAAAACAAAATTTGGTCCCTGAATTCTTTTATAATGGAAAAATTTTTGTTAACATCACTAACTGAAATAAAGCTTCCAATTATTTAAATATGTTGATTAACCAAGTGAGAATTATTTCTCTTTCTACAGGACACCCAGACTTTCTGCCAACTGATTCATTTAGGACTTATGACTTCTATGTTTTGGGGGGATAAAGCTAAAATGTGGTAATGGTTGCATGACTCTCAGTATTTGCTAAACATCATTTACTTCTACTATTAAAATAAGAGAATTTATGGTATGCAAATAATACCGTAGTTAAATTGTTTTAAAAAGTGAAGAACCAGACAAACATAGTTGGATAGTTTACTACTGGATTTTCCCTATTTCCTTTAAATATTTTATTTCACAGGTTTGGAAAATCATTATTTAATTGTATATGCAAACTATTTTTTCTCTGCGTAGAGATATACGTAAGTAATCACTGGATGGGCCAGAAATACATATTTGAATGTCAAGAAACTGAGATATTCACTTGACAAAATAGAAAAATTCACATTATTTTTAAGGGCACAGAAAAAAATTGCATGCCTACTAACCTGTCATTTGTTTTTCTCAGAAGTTTACTTCAGTACACCTAGTAAGCATATTTTTCAATAAAATAAAAATGTGGGTGATTGAGTGTGTGTGTGTGTGTGTGTGTCTGAGTGTGTGTGGTTAAGTAATCTTACATCCTTTGAATGTGGTATTTGGGAGAAATTAAAAGTTAACAATCTAATTTTGGAAAGGGAATTACAATAAAACTATTAATATGAACATAAAAGTGTTCAACCATCCTTTATTAAGACAAATCAACTTTCAAATTAATTTCAAGAAGAAAAGCTAATATTTTGCTGATAAGCTATAATTTTCCCTTTAATAATTATCTTTTAAGAATGTCACATTTTATTGAAATGACTAATTAATTCACTGCACTGCTTTCCTAATAGCAAAAGAATCATGGTAATTAAAAGGAGATAACAAGAATTTTCACTAAAAAGAATAACTTGAGTGCTGATAAATTGGTACTGCCTTCTACAGTGTCAATTTAAATTTAAATCTACACCCACGATATTGGCCAACTTTTAGAGAAGCAAGATGGGATTTTTCTACTCTAAGAATGAAAAAAAAAACATGCTAATAATGATGCAAATATGCTGTGATGTAAGGAAGGTTAAGATTAATCAAACCTCCAAATCCCCTTATATCTTTGCATTGAATTCAGATGAATCACAAGAAAAACACTTCTCCAGTGTCACAGGCAATGTGCATCTAAGGCAACTATGTACAGCAGTCTACCAATGCCATTAGTATCAAACTAGTTTTTACATTATGTCTTATGCTTCATGATCATATTTAATTTTTACCCATAAATATCATAGTGCCTAGGGTTTTTTCACAAAATTCAAGCATCTGTTTTGTTAGCCCAGTTATATAAACAAATAGCATTTTGTTCTACATGAGGGCAAAAATATTTTATCTAAATTGATAGGGGATGATAGTCACTGTACCTGTAGGGAATTGCAACTATACTGACAATTAAATGGTATTACCAAGTCTATGGAGACAGGGTATCTGAGGCACATTCAATGGGGAGGAGTCTTAGCTGTGAAAACTGGAGTGTATCTACCACAGTGAATTTATTTGGCAGTATACAGAAGGAATTATTCAGATTTCAGTTGAATTCCCCTTCTGATGAGTGTTTTTGCTAGGGAGTGAAAACAAGAGCCTGTAACATTTTATCACGTTTCTATAAATTTATCCATTCACCAATTCCTCACAGTGACTGAATTTGGAATTTAAAGATATGAGATGTATCCTAATTCCAAAATTCTGAAGTTCCATAAAATATATTGTCATATTATCATGCTTCGATGAAGTTTAGCTCATTATCATCTGAGTAACTTTTGTCGTATTTTTTCTGGTATCAACAATAATACCTAATTATTAGGAGATTAATTTGCATGACCAAAACAAAAAACAAAAAAAAATAAAAATAAAAGCAGCCCGGGGTAGCTCAGTTTCATGCCGTTGGCAGAAACAGAGACTTCCAAATTTCTGCATCTTGAGCACATGGCTTAAACCAATTTATATTCCTTGGTAACTGCTAGAGACTGTGCTGTCTGTCATGTGTACATTTCATAGAGAAGGAAGTTAAAAGGGGAAAAATGTGCCCTATTTTTCTAAGACAACTTTCTGGAAGTGACAACACTGCAGACATCTCATTGGCCAGAATTTTTTTTTTTTTTTCCCCACAAGGCCACATGTAGCAGTAAGGTAGACTGGAAATTCTATTCTTTGTTATAGGTAGCAATGTACAGGAATAAAAACTGGGATATCATTACTAACGAAGAAAGTGAAAATGAATATTGAGAGGTAACAGCACTTTCTGATGCAATCAATGCTTTTATTTATCTAACTCCCAAAAGATACTTCTTCCATTTTGGCATATTTAAAATAAATATTACTTTAAAACTCCATGAACACAACTATCATTTGAGACTGTTCCTAAGTTTACCATATCACATAAAAAGATCTTTACTATTTCGCTATTAACATAAAATCTCAATACCCCCACCTAAACAATAACTTTCCCACCTTCTTCTCAAGAAGGAAACGGCATCTCTCTTTTCCTCACAGACCTCTGTGACTTTCTCCCCCAGGCAGACCTGGACTACATGCTTTTCTAGGTTTATTTGTCTCTCTGATGTTTTGAGAATAAGAGAGTGTGGTCTGTTTGGGGAAAATATCAGAGCCTACGTTCCAAAAGGCTGCCATTTTCTTGCCCTTTCCTCTGAAAAATTAATGTATTCTGAACAATCTTGCCCATCTGTTTGCACAGCAGAGAATGGGTTTCCTGATGTATTCAAACCCTCTTTCCAGTTTGTTTTACCGTCTTCGCCTTTAACTCAGGAATAGAACAGAGTGTATTTTGCATTCCTTGCTCAGTTTTCATAGAATAAAATGAAAAGTTTAAACAGGGTTAGCCCTTGTTTCATTATCATTTCTCAGCACGAAAGACCGACGAATCCAATGTGTGTCTTCTCTTTTGTGGATACGACATCACCCCAGGGTCTGTGTAATGTCCAAGCAGGTAAAGTCAACCTAAGTAAAGTCTAGGATCTTGCGTAGATTTGCGGTGCTCCTATAGTGGATGTCAACAGAAAACAGATTTTATAAATACCCGTCTGAATTACATTTAAGCACACGTACCTTGATATAAGTCAAATGTCTTTTATACTTGCTTCATAATTGTGAATGCATTTGTGTGTATATAAATTCATATAATGTATAGTGCATATTTAATATGTATTAATCCTAAGGGTATATTATGTGAGCCTATATTTGCAGGTAGTCTAGAAGTTTCTGTCAAGGATACTGCTTGTGGCCAAATAAATACATAAGTCAATGCATCAGTCAGAAAGTAGGTAAGTTGGTAAATATTCAGAAGTAAATACATAATTATGTGAGCATAATTAAATATAATATATGCTATCAGTATATACATATTTGATAGATAACATAACCATAGCATTATATAACGATAAAATATGTTTAAGCAGATGAAGCATATGGAAAAATATCCACAGAGACTTGCAAATGCACGTGACTATGTGACTGTTTGTGGGCATATGAATATTTGTAGGGGTGTGTGTGTGTGTGTGTGTGTGTGTGTGTATCCACATCTGTGCTGGCAAAGTCTCCTGACTGGATTTGATCTCTAGCCCATACTCCAGGAAGAACTTTTATAAGTCAGTTAACTAAATTATGTCTTGGAGCTTCAGTCTGCTAGTCTACCAGATGAAAGGATTGACTTACTTGGATAAATTGTAAATGTTTCTCTTCCTTGAAGTGTCCGTGGCCTTTAAGAAATGGCATCCTCTACAGAAGAAGAAAAACAAAGAAATATGTAATTTCTGCATCATTGTTGGACATAATGATGTCTAGAGATAGCCATCCATAAATAATGTTATTCTAACTCAGTCTGAGTGCAGCCTAGGATCTTAATTGAGAACTTCCTATGCTTGCTCATATAGTGTGTCTTCACACCACACATTTGGATCCAGGCTAAGTTACTTTACACTTGCAACACAGCATAACTAGATGGAATTGTAGCACACTGCGCACCTAACTCCTCTGAGGATTTATCAACTCTGGAATTGTTCTTCATTTTAATTAAACAAAAAAGTCATTCTTGTCATTTCTTTATTCTTGCAGATACAATGTATTAATTTATAAAATTTTTTAAACTTAACTAAATTATACATCTTTCTTGGAGGATCAGTTTTATACTTCTTTGACCCTTCCATATAGTAGGTCCTGGAAAAAGATGAGCAAATATTATGAGATCTTTTTCAATCAATGACATTGGCACAATATGGAATGTGTATTGTCTTAAATTTGTGTAGTCTAATGTGAAGAATTGTAGAAAAAATTATGTGAAGACATTTGAATAATGAATATGAATTAGTTTATGTATTGCTTATCCTAACTCAGGACAATCTTTACATTCATATAGAACAGAACAAATGCCAACCAATTCACAATGATACCAAATTCTAAGCCATATTTACGCCCCACTTTCTTCTGGTATTTCTAATGGGTAATGAATGTAATTCTTCAATAATTTTAAAAGGATATTGTCTCTTGCTAGGTGAGAAGTAAAAAAGCAAACATGAAGACAAACTCTATAATCACCTTCCAGTGTGTTTTAGCCAAAATCAAGAGTCTGTAGAGATTGCTTTTCTAAAATCTGAGATTGTGAGTGCTATTGGGAGTATACGTGTATTATTTTCTAATTAAAAGAGTACCCTCTTCCTGTGAAAATGGAAGGATGATAATAGAACAGGCTAAGCCAAATCCTGGAGAAGTTTTTTTGGCAGCCAAGAGGCGTCATTTGGTTGAGGGAAAAAGGTGTATCTATTTCTTGTTTAAGGATAGTTTAATCACTCCAGTGATGCTCAAGTAGGTACACAGGGACTCTCACCATGGCCCACTCTCCCTCATGTGAAGAAAAAACAAGTGAGGATGAAGCCACCAAAGTGTACTCCCACCTTCATGTCCTGCAAAGCAACCCTAAGAACTGCCCAACATGGATAATATTGTGGTGGTAATACACCTGTGAAACAGCAGCTACATAAAGATGCTTAATCATCTCATTTATATCACTCCATCAGGACTGTCCTGTGACTTTAAGATTACTTCACAGTAGGTACTTGATAAAATAAGTATACATTAAATTATTTAGGGATTAGTGAGGTGCTTTTACCAATTCTAAGGACAATGTACTTTTTCATCTTTAAATCTTACACCGATGAGTGAAAGTTTGCTTCTTTATAAAATGAGGATTTCTCAAAATGTTCTTTCATTTTAAAAAAATCGCGTTGCTTTATCAACTCTCTTCCCCTATTATCTACAATACCAAGCCTTCGTCTTGAAAGCAGTAGAAAATAAGGCCTGGGTTGCTTCAAGAATTATTATTGAAGTGTCCTGACCCTGTTCAGAAGGGTCACACAAAAAAGAAGAGGACCAAAAATTTCAGAGAACTTCCACTGCAGCCGAGGCTCAGGTTCAGAGAAGACACATCACAGCTGGTATTAATGGTGATGGTCAACCTCAGCGGAATCGGAGACTTCCGTGTATTCTCCGATTGGCTGAAATGGAACTCAGTGGCTATTTGTTCCTCACCATTTAAGGTTTATCAATACCAAAACAAAGGCCCAGACACGTTAAATGGCCTGTGCAACACTGAACACTGAAGCATTTTGTCGTATTGCTCTTGGGTTTCCTCCCTCTCTTTGTCTTTTAATTACTGATTTTAGAAGTCATTTAACTTCTCATTAAAAACAAAACAAAAGGAAACAAAACTGAAGATTTTTGTACAAGTGACCCTTTGCCATGACATGTCTATTCTAATATAAATAGACTTTGATAGAGAGATACTGTCTTGAAGAAAAAGAGCTCACCTCTCTAAGACTTAGAAAATTAAGCACCACAGAAAGTGCTATAAACCAGTAGTGAAATTACGTGATGGCTATTTATAATTGTATCTGAAAAAAGACAGAAAGGCCAAAATAAAATGTAAAATCACCCATGATTCCACAAATGTTTTAAAAAATTATGACCTGATGAAATTGAACTTATTGAGGAAAGCTTAAACTTTCCATTTCAGTCTGCATGTGCTTGCTCATGTGAATATGAAGAGACGTGTGTATTTGTGTACATGTGTTTTCCGAGGTAAATAAATGGAAATTGGGGAAAATAGATTTCACTTTTCACCTATAAGCTGATATTTTTTTCTCAGCCCTGGAAACATAAGTGTATAATACATGAAAGGTTAACAAACCTAAAAGTCACCTTAAAGGTTTTCTGCCTTGACTCAATATTTACATTTCAGAGTTGTCTTCTTACCTCCGTGTTTATGTCCTAACCAGGATACACATGCAGACTCCACTCCCTGAACAACTTATAAGACAAGAAAGCAGCACTGGTAAAGCCTACATTAATTCTAGGGTGCTGATTTCATTCTTGTATTCTCTTAATAAATTATTGATAATGCAACATTGTCTTGGGAATACTATTAGAACCAGGTCACCATTAACAGCTTTCAAAGCACTGCAAGTGGATAAAAGACTTCCTCTGAATCTAAAGTGAATTAATTTGCATAATGAACTTTTCCATTCTTCCATGGGCAGCGTATGAGAATTCTCTGAAAACTGTTAAATGATGTTCCTGCTTTGTTTCAGTGCACCTGAAAAGTGCTAAATTATCAATCTCATCAAATGAATGGATACTAAGTTATTCAACTTTCTAAGATCCTTACATCTTTCTGTGAAGTTCTTTTAACAAACCCGTCTATGTTATTGCCAAAATTAACGTAGGTGAAAACGAGGAAATTGCCAAAATTTTACTTTTACTCAGAGTGAAGTGAATAGCTAGAGTAGCAACGTAACCTGGCATATTTTATAAGGACCAGTGTATCCGAGACCGAAGAAGAGGAACAGACTTGGAAGCAGAAATACTAGTCAGGAGGTCATGCGCTAAGCAGGAGAGAGCATGTGCAGTGGCACTGCAGTGACTGGAAACTAATCAGACGTGGGCCATTTTAAATATTTAGCAGGTAGATGTATGGTGAGAGAAATAAATGAGTTACACTGACTCCAAGTCTTTGTCCTGAGCTCCCGCAGGGATAAGATGGGAAAGGCAGTAGAGAGAGAGTCAGTTATGGATAGACAGACCAGGAGGTCAGCTTTGGAAAAGGACATGATGATTTAAGAGGTATATTAGACTTTCAAGTAGAGAGTTTGAAAAATCACCATGAATTATGTGAATTTTGTTTATAATCTTACAAAAGATTACATTCATGTATTTGTTGATAAGGACTGAAAGCACTGATAGATTAAATTATGAAATAATATTTCTTTATTATTATTCCCCTTCTTCATGGCCCATTTATTTTTCTCTCACCATGAATTAATGCCATGACAACAGGACACTTATGGAATTATTTTTTACTCTGTGAGTGCAATATATTCATACAACATGTGGATTATATCTTTTGCATATACTTGTCAAGTCTTGCCCTATCATCAAGGAATGCACTGCTTTCTCTCTCCCTAAAGGAGCTTTTGGTCAACAGGGAACAAGGCGGTATTTCTAGCTGAGAAAGCTAAAATGGTATTATGTTAAGCCCACCCATAACAGTTAACCTACTTTCATCATTTAAGATGCCTGTCAGAAGGAACTTGAGAGGCCCTTTAACACATTTACCTTTCTTATGGTAACTATGATTAGATGAGTCTGAGATAAATTTTCCCACTAAATATTAGTTAATATCTGCAAAGAGATCACACATAAAATTGATCTTTATATATTATTTTCTGTATAGGAGACTCCTGGTGACTTAGCAATGTGCTTCATAACTTGGTAAAAGATAGACGAGGAATTGCCTGTGTGTAAAGCAAGTATTTCCAGAATAGATTAATAATGTATAAAGGTAATTTTTACTTTTGAATTATGATTAATAAAACCAAAATTAATACACGTATAAAATGGATGCATTCATGTTTAAAACAATGCCACACTTAAACCAAAAACGAAGCCATCCAAACTTTTTATTGCCAGCAAGAATCTCTGCCTTTTAATTACGTGTGACCATCACTCTCCATATCTAAAGAAGTTTTACATTATTTCTGAATGAAACCCATCAGAGATGAATATGAAAGACAGTTTTCCCTAAGCATCTATTTTATTCACTGTTTTGTTTGCTTGCTTATTTCTTCATAAAATACACTTCAAGTTCTAACAATTCAGACAAAATGTGTGTTATCGTAATATCACATGTATTTTAGCTATGGTAAGGCACTTTACTCAATGGTTTAAAATGGTTTTATTTGGTTTGTTTTGCCTCTATTTGAATCCTAGAAACAGTCTGTTTGAATCCCGAGTTGAATTCTGTGTCCTGCATAGTGATCAGACCACTAAGTAAAATTCATTGTTAGACGAAACTCATAATATGAAATATAGGTGAGGCTTGAGACACACACACATCATGTTCCTAAGCAATGTTTGTAATTTTGCTTGTGTGTGTCATGTACTTATAAGGTTTTGTTTTGAGGGTTAACTTGGTCTCTTGAAACAAGTAATGAAGTATTCTCTCCTCTATATGCCTGAAAACATTTGTATAAATTTGATATTATTCATTTGTTTATTTTCATTTCAGAATTTACCAATGAAGCCATCTGGACATTTAGAAAAGTTGTAACTATGACCTCAATTTCTTTTTTGTTTTTAAACTTTATAAGTTTTATAAACCCTATACATTTTGTTTTTAAACTTTATAAATTTTAAGTTCAGGGTACATGTGCAGGTTTGTTACATAAGTAAACTTAGGTCAATGGGGGTTTGTTGCGCAGATTATTTCACCACCCAGGTATTAAACCCAGTATCCATTAGTTATTTTTCCTGATCCTCTCCCTTGTCTCACTGTCCACCCTTCAGTAGGCCCCAGAGTGTGTTACTCCCCTCTATTTGTCCATGTGTTCTTATTTATCTCCCACTTTTAAGTGAGAATATGCAGTATTTAGTTTTCTGTTGCTATATGAGTTTAAGAATAATGGCCTCCAGCTCCATCCATGTCCCTGCAAAAGAAAATATCTCATTTTTTATGGCTGCATAGTATTCTGTGGTGTATATGTATCCCATTTTCTTTATCCAGTCTAATATTCATGGGCATTTAGGTTGAGTCTACGTCTTTGCTAGTATGAGGAGTGCTGCAACAAACATAACACATGCATGTGTCTTTATAATAGAACGATTTATATTCCTTTGAATTATACTCAGTAATGGGATTGCTGGATTGAATAGTATTTCTGATTTTAGGTCTTTGAGGAATGACCACACCATCTTTCACAATAGTTGAAGTAACTTACACTCCCACCAACAGCGTATAAACATTTCTTTTTCTCCACAAATTCACAACCATTTGCTATTTTTTCAACATTTTAATAGCCATTATGACTGGTATGAGATGGTTTCTCATTGTGGTTTTGATTTGCATGTCTCTAATGATCAGTAATGTTGAGCTTTTTTTCGTATGTTTGTTGGCTGCATGTACATCTTCTTTTGAAAAGTGTCTGTTCATGTCCTTTGCCCACTTTGTAATGTTTTTTTCTTTTCTGGTAAATTTAAGTTATTTATACATGCTGAATATTAGGCCTTTGTCAGATGGATAGTTTGCTAAAATTTTCTCCCATTCTGTAGGTCACTTGATAGTTTCCTTTGGTGTGCAGAAGCTCTTCAGTTTAATTAGATCCCGTTTGTCAATTCTTGCTTCTGTTGAAATTGCTTTTGGCATCTTCATCATGAAATCTTTGCCCATGCCTATGTCTTAAATGATAATGTCTAGGTTTTCTTCTAGGATTTTTATAGGTTTGGGTTTTACATTTAAGTCTTTAATCAATCTTGAGTTGATTTTTGTATATGGTGTAAGGAAGGGGTCCAGTTTCAATCTTCTGCATATGGCTAGCCAGTTATCCCAACAGAGTTTATTGAATAGGGAATTTATTTCTGCATCATTTATTTTTGTCAGGTTTGTCAAATATCAGATAGCTGTAGGTGTGTGGCTTTATTTCTAGATTCTCTATTCTGTTCTACTGTTCTATATGCCTGTTTTTTGTTTTTTTTTTTTTTTTTGTTTTTTTTTTTGTTTTTTTTTTACCATTACTATGTTGTTTTGGTTACTGTAGCCCTGTAGGACAGTTTGAAACATGATGTCTCCAGCTTTGTTCCTTTTGCTTAGGATTGTCTTGGCTATCCAGGCTCTTATTTGCTTCCATATGAATTTTAAAATATTTTTTTCTAGTTCTGTGAGTAATATTAATGATAGATTAAATGCAATTCCTATTAAACTATAAATTCCTTTGGGCAGTATGGCCATTTTCACAATATTGATTCTGCCTATTCATGAGCCTGTTATATTTTTATATTTGCTTGTATCATATCTGATTTCTTTGAGCAGTATTTTGTAATTCTCCTTGTAGGGATCTTTCACCTCCTAGTTAGCTATATCCCTAGGTATTTTATTCTTTTTGTGGCAATTGCAAATGGGATTTCGTTCCTGATTTGGCTTTTTTTTTTTTTTTTTTTTTTTTTTTTTTTTTACAGGCAATGCCTTTGCAGTTTTTGAGGTTTTTAAGCTTCCCTGCTCTTGTAGCCTTTTCCCAGATATTTCTACTTATTTTGTTTGAGATACAAATTAACAAAATAATTTTAGCATATACACATTTAGAAGTGACCAAAACAGATTTACTTTTTTTAAGTTACCTGTAGTTATGATGATTATCTGTTGCACAGCAAAGGCGGCCAAGGTGAAGTCCGAAACATTTAAAAATGACTCAATAATCTCTAGCTTTCGAGAGAAATTCTTGATAAATATGTTAACCAGTTTCCCTCACGTTTTAAGGAAATTTATCACCAAAGATGAGGAGAAACTCCATCCTAGTTTGCACATTGCAAATTAATTGCTAGGTTATTTTTAAAACAATGAATAAAAGAATCAGGAAACCAAGAGAGTTACATGCGAAAGAATAAATTGCCTGTGCTTGTTGTGTGTGTGAAAGAAAGTGAGGGTCATATACCTGTCACACACACACATTCACCTGACTTCATATGCCTTTTTCATAAAACATATCTGTGTGTGTATGTATGCATTCTTGAAATATATATATATATATGTGTACACACACAAACACACATAGTTTTTAATTTTTAGCAGAACTGAGACATTCCCATCCTCCCACCCAAGTCATGTTGAGGGAGAGACAGAAATGGATCAGTCTCCCTGTGCCTGATCTAATCACAGCTTTCTGCTCTCAAAATAACTTGCCTCTCTCTTTTATCTTAAGATTGTTGGTGATGTCATGCAATTGCTTTTTCTTTTTCAGTGGAGTGAAAAAGAGCACAAGTTATAGAGACTGAAAAACATCTCATCTCTTTGTTCCCACTTTTATTGTAATTATATATGAATTTTCTCTTAGCAATATATGATAGCTTGAAAATATTCCACAAAATTCCTGACCTTTCATAAGGGGACGGAGCCTGATTTTCCTCTCCTTATATACGGACTGGACTTAATGCCTCATTCCTAAGAGAGAGAATAGCTTGGACATGTATTCTTGTGAGGTTTGTAAGGCTAGATTTAAAAGAATGGTAATGTTTCACCTGATTCACTCTCTTTTGGGTCATACAACTTCGGAGCTCTTAGTCACCAAGTAAGGTGTCCAGCTAGTCGGAAGCCATCGTGTTGAAGAGATCATGAGACCAAATCCTCTGAAGCAGAGAGGCCCAAGCAGCCTAGCTACTCAGCTCTAGATACCGGCTCCTTGGCGTCAACTGCCAGACATCAAGTTCATGAGCAAGTGAGAAACACCTGAGGGACTGAGCTTTAGCCTTGGACAATTGTAACACTCAGTCTCCACATCTTCTAATGGAGGCATCAGATGTGATGGAGCAGAGACTGTTAACCCTTCTGCACCCACCTGGAATTTTTGACTCAGGGAATCTGAGAAAAATGAATGCTTTCTTTTATGTCATTAATCTTATGGTCTGTTATTTTATAGCCATGGGAAGACAGTAGGCTAGCTCAGGCCACAATACCACGTATTAGTGACGATTAACAAATCCACCATTTGTAGATGGAGGAAAGTTTGTTACATGACAGAGGTTCTTAGATATATCCCTTAAAGTATATGATGTTACTTGATATCTTAAAGAACTTTCAGTGTCTCCTTTAACAAAATGCTTACTTGCTAACATGTTACTTTTCAAATTTTTAAACAAATATGTTCATTTGTTTATTCTAATGAATGCTAAAATTTGAAAGTCTTTGTTTAGGCAATTATTTCCATGCAGTAGGAAAAAACAATCAAAATTTTTAGAAATCGTTTATGACAGGTTTTTTTGCATTGAGAAATATAAACATGATATAGCAATATAAAATAAAATAGTCACCATTTGTGCTAATTTATTTATTTGAAAGTACTGACTGTTAATATCCTCTGAGTAAAAATATCTTGACTGTAAACAACAGATGACTAAATTCCTCTGTGCAGACTCAAACCACAGGTAGGAACATTTTATTTTCATTAAATTTTTAGCACCACTGGTGATAAATATGAATATATTTTACATAGTTTATTATATAATATTATTTTCTAAATTAATTTTAAATGTAATTATCTCTTTCACTAATTTCAAATTGATAGTCACAAAACATCTGAAAATACATTTTGCTTGTCAACCATCTTCTTCATGACTAGATATTTAATCGAATAAAGCAAATGTATAACAATATGGATGAATTTGAATTTATCTGCTCTTTCTTCTGGGTATGTGTTTACATAGCCTTTGTTTCCTGGACCCCACAGTGGGCATGGACTCTAGCAGAAAGTGACTGACGGAGGAAACTTGGGAGGAAAGGTTTTACAAGACTGATGAAGCACATGATGAACCTCTTAGTAAATAAGGTTTTGACTATTCCAAACACAAAATGGATTACACATAAGAAACTTGAAATATTCTATACATAAGAATAATTCTGTGGTTGGTACCATTTTCCTTATCAAGAGTTTTACCGGCTGGGTGCAGTGCCTCACACCTGTCATCCCAGCAATGTAGGAGGTCTAGGGAGGTGGATCTCTTGCGCCCAGGAGTTTGAGACCATCTTGGGCAACATAGCAAAGCCCCATCTCTACAAAAAAATTAGCTAGGCATATTGATCCACACCTGTAGTCCCAGCCTTTCAGGAGGCTGAAGCAGGAGGATCACATGAGCCCAGGAGGTTGAGGCCTCAGTGAGCTGTGTCCGTGCCACTGTACTCCATTCCTGGGCAATGGGAATGAGACCCTGTCTCAATTTTTTTTTTTTAATTTTACCTTGAATTTGGATTTGTTATATATTATTTGCTTCTGTAATTCTATCAAAACATGAAGATTACTTTTCTTTCAAGGTTATTAGTCTTTACTTCAACATTATATAGCTAATAAATATAAGTATTTCAATTCCCTGCCAAATGATGCCTTTAAACCTTACAATTCCTCAAATATTCCCAGTCATTTGTCATACTTTTGCATTTATATTCTTGTTGAGAAAATTAAGTTGTAGCCTTTGAAGTGAATGAAAACACTCTAACTCATTTATGAAAAATGAGTTCAGTTCCTTTTCTTACACTTATATCCAATGCACTTTTTTATATTATCTGTTTAACATCGTGTATACAACTCCTTGGTAAAAGTTTCCCTAAATGCATTGTAATTACTACACCATTAATTTTTATAAAAGAAGCTAGTACAAACAGGGTTGTGTTGCTCTTTGAAATCATGCTAAGAGGAAGTTGTGAAGCAAAAGACTATCTGTGGGTGTTGTAAGGCACCCACCAGATGATTTGTGAGGCACCCACATATAGCCTTTTTGCTTCACAACTTCCTCTTAGCATGATTTCACAGTCCCTCAGTTACAGCAGCACTGTTTCTCAGTTTACTTGCCTCAGAATGTGGTAGAGTTTTATAGGAGTGACATTATAAAGACAGCTTTCTGTTCTTTCTCAGCATGTAACACATTGCAGGCCCAAGGTATTACAACAAGCTTCCTGATGATTTCTTTCTATATTTCTAGAGATTTTAGGTATGGATGGAAATTCTCTCTAGGATTATCTGAACAGCCCTAACTGAGCAATGTACCACTCTATTTCGACAATGGTTCTATAATCTGTGTATAAGTTTGGAAAAGAGAACTTTTAACATCTACAGGCTGAGTTGTCCCTCTAAATGCAACCAACTACCAAACTACTACCCTGGTAAATATCTCATACCATCAAATACTATTCAGTTGTCACATGGAACGATCCATCAAAGATTAATGAAGACCAACAAATGAATAAATGAATAAATAAGCAAACCAAACAATAACTGAATGAATATATATGTGTGTATGTGTATATATATGTGTGTGTGTGTATAAATTTATCTATAGACGCACTATGTTCTGTGATGTGAAACATTTAGACAGAGGATTTAAAGTCAAGTTCTAGTTCTCCTTATTCCTGGCACTAATGTTTGGAAAACGTAACTTAATTTCAGTGATATTCTCATCTCCCCATCTGAAAAGAAAACAACAGCAAAAGAATCTACCCCATATGTCTGTTACCAATATTAAATGAGAATATCCTTGTTAAAAAGCACCACATTGAATGTATAGAATTAATAAACTATATACCTTTAGTCTTACACTAGATGCTACCAATAAGGCCCTAAGCTCTTCAGCTATTAGGGGTCTCACACCGGTGTTCACTTCAAAAAAAAAAAATATGTGTGGCCACTTCTTTGTTTGTGGTTAGTGCTTAAACCAAGAGAACACTTTTTATTTTCTAGTGAAGATGTGCCATGTATAATTGGATTTGAGGCTTGCCAAAATTGAGCATCGGCCATATAAACCTACAGAAGTTATACTTGACTCTGATGATAAGCTCGAAGAATTCATTTTTCCAAATGCCATTAGAATGGAAGATGCTAATTAAGCCAAACTTCTCAGGTATCCCTAGTTCTTTACAGGAGGCAGGCTGATATTGATCTCAGGGATGTATTATCTATTTACCATAAAGTCCTCCCAGGTAAATAAATGTTATCTACAGAGTTTTGCTGGGTCCCCAACTGCTCACCTTGAAAATTCAGTAAAATTACTTATTGCAAGTGCACAGACCTCTTTTCGTATGTCATAAAACCTAGGTCAAATAGCCATGTTTCATATTTATGATATATATATGAATTGACTACATTGTTGTAGTTTATAAGGAAATATTATTACACTGTTACATGTACTTGTGCATTCATATTGTATCTTATAACTATGACTGTAGACACTTTTATTCAGTCGTCTGTGAACCTCAGAAGAGCTAAGCAGGGTACTCCTACTCAGGATCTACACAGCAGGACTTCCCTTTGCTCTATCACCTCATCATTTAAAGTATGATTCTCAAAGTAGTAGCTTCTGTAGCATCTGTGAGCATGTCAGAAATGCATTCTTCACTTGAGATTTATACAATCAAAATCTGCATTTTAACAAAATCGCCAGATGGTTTGTATGTTGATGAATGTTTAAGGAGTGCTGTTCTGGTACTCACTTCAGTTTCATATCAGGTCCTCATGATTTGTGTGGTTATAGGAATGGAAGCGGTTTGCACTTCCATGTGTATTGCAGCACTATTCACAATAGCCAGTATGTGGATTCAACCTAAGTGTCCATCAACAGATGAATGGTTAAAGAAAATGCAGCACATATGCACAATGGAATATTATTCAGCCATAAAAGTAATGAAATCCTGCATTTGCAACAACATGGATGGAACTGGAGGACATTATGTTAAGTGAAATAATCCAGGCAGAGAAAGACAAATTTTGCATGTTCTCACTCTTATGTAGGAGGAAAAAAACTAAAGCAATTGAACTCATGTAGATAGAGAGTAAAACAAGGGTTACCAGAGGCTGGAAGTATACCTGGCAGGAGGGAATGAAATGGAGATGGTTAATGGGTGCAAAATATATAATTAGATGGAATAAATAAAATCTAATATTTGACAGCACAGAAGAGTGACTATAGTCAACAATAATTTATTTCATCTTTTTCAATAACTAAAAGAGTGGACTTATTCATAATGCTGTTCATATAAAGAAATGATAAATGCTTGAGATGATGAAAATCCCAATCACCCCGAGGTGATTATTACACATTGTACATCTCTATCAAAGCATCACATGTATGCCATATATATATATATACACACACATATTATGTAACTATAAATATTAAAAATATTTTTTTAAAAATTACAATTTGCCGGGCGCGGTGGCTCAAGCCTGTAATCCCAGCACTTTGGGAGGCCGAGACGGGCGGATCACGAGGTCAGGAGATCGAGACCATCCTGGCTAACACGGTGAAACCCCGTCTCTACTAAAAAATACAAAACAAAAACTAGCCGGGCGAGGTGGCGGGCGCCTGTAGTCCCAGCTACTCGGGAGGCTGAGGCAGGAGAATAGTGTGAACCTGGGAGGCGGAGCTTGCAGTGAGTTGAGATCAGACCACTGCACTCCAGCCTGGGCGACAGAGCGAGACTCCGTCTCAAAAAAAAAAAAAAAAAAAAAAAAAAAAAAATTACAATTAAGTAGTAAAATAACCAAGGGATGACTTCAAATGATTTCAACTACTGATGATCAATGTTGCTGTGTGTGTGTGTGTGTGTGTATTTCTCCACCCACTAAAAATGTTTAACTACTAAAGTTATTTTTCTGAAATGTCCCTTCCAGAGGTCCCAGGAGTGACATTGAGAGAAATTAAGAAATTCAAAGATTTAAAGACACATACTCGTTGATGGTTGATAGAGCCCAAAATCTCTAGTCTTACGCTTTGATGACTAAATTCTGCTATTACATCTATTAGCTTTTTAAGCACTCAGAGGAGTATTGAATTTCATACACACATACAGGTAAGTATTTAGATATAGACATAAGTTTACAGACATATATGTGTGTTTATACATACATGTATACATACACATATACATTTAAAATAAATATGTTCTAAAAGAGTAACTGAGGTTGTCAGTGAGTGGTACTATTCAAGACTATTTTTCTTTATGTAGTTTGCATTTCTGAAGCTACATTTTGTGATCAGGAAAAATAAAAAGATTTTCTTATTTGAAAAATATACTTGATGTTTGATAACTACTTATTAATGTCCATACAGAAAAATATCCACACTGTAAGAAAGCTCAGGCAGCATTTTATTTGACAAATGGCTAAAACACAAAATGTATTTTAAAATGAACTCATTTTATTCATCTAGAATTTAATGAGGGCATTTCCAGAAATTGCTTGTTTTTTAAGGAAAACAAGTTACATGTGATGTTTTGTAAGCTATTTATTAAAATCATGATAATTCAATGGAAAGATGATAAGGGTAACAAGGAGCTAAATAAATCCTTCTTAATAAATGTTATAAGATATTCTAAAGTTACAACTTATAAAATTGAATAGTTGGCCAATGCATCTTAAAAATAAAAATTAAACAAAGAATTAAAAAAAACTTGTGAATATTCTGAGCACAAATACATACAACTCATTTTGATACACTAATAAAAACAGAGAAGAAAAGAACATGAAAGACAGGTTTACCTTGTGTGTTTATCAACAACTCAGCCTAATTTATAGTATGATTTAAGCCTCTTCATTCTATCCCTTTAGACTTTATCGCATTTCTTCTTAGAACTGAATAGATTTGTGTTAAAATTTATATTTTACAAAGCAGAGATCTGTACAATCCCAACCCGGGAATAAAGATTGATTATAAAAAAATGTTGTTTGAGCAATTCATAAATATCTAGCTTTTTTTAAAAAAAGATGCATTATACCATAAATATGAACCTTCGGGATAAATATAATGCCATAGCCCTAGTTGACTGCCACCATCAAGGCCCCTGGGTTTATATGCTTCTTCACAAACTCCAAGGCAGTTTGGTAACTGCTGTTTACCACTATAGACTGAGTTGCAGTTCATTCAATGTATAAAGATTCATTATTATATACGAAGAGTTACTACCATTATGATGAAGGGTGTTTAGAGAAAAGACACAGATTATTCAAAACCTGTAGCTGTAAACAAACAAACAAACAAACAAAAAAGCATGGATTGTTCTATTGAGATCTCTGAAGGCTTTTAACACCAGACAAAGTGGTTGCAGTTCATTCTATGTATAAAGATTCTATAGACTGGGTTGCAGTTCATTCTATGTATGAAGATTCATTATTATATATTATTACTGAAGAGTTACTACCATTATGATGAAGGGTGTTTGGATAAAAGACACAGATTATTCAAAACCTGTAGCTGTAAACAAACAAACAAATGAAAAAGCATGGGTTGTTCCATTGAGATCGCTGAAGGCTTTTAACACCAGACAAAGTGTCAAAATACCTGTTATAAGAATGAAGTAGGAGATCATCCATGTGGAGGCAAGCCAGGATAGACTGTAAGACTAGTAGACGGAATGATACATGACACTACTGATTCATCCAGGGAGTGTTTCACAGGTCAGAGAGTCCTAAAATAAACTTACAAAGAAGGACTTGTGACAAAAAGACTATTCATTATTTAAACAAAAACTCATCCATCTATCCACATGCATGCACAGTTTCTCTTTATTTTAAACTTGAAGATCTCTTAGACTAATGTAATAAGAAAAAAACATATCATGACTTTCAAACAGACTGAATGAGAAAGAATGTGAAGGAACAACATCTGGTAGCTAACAGATATGCACATTAACACTTTGTGTTTCTGCATCTGGACATGCCAGGTGGCGGAGAGCCAGATGTTTGCACAAGGGCAGTGGGAAGTCATGTGTTTCTGACTTGTTTTAAAGCACTTTCACATCTGTGTGTTTTAAGTGTTGTGATTTTCAAAAAATCCTTTCCAAATTATGTACAGATTCTAACAAATAATCATGCAAGAGAGGGTAAATGCCTATTTGCATTTCCTTTTTCCCAACTGGGACTGAAATTGTAAGTCAATTTGAGCTAGTGTTTAAGCAGACTGTGCCCAGTTCAAGCCAAGTCACTCACTATAAACTATTCCCATGCTTGTCTTAATCTTTAGCCATATGCAGCTTACAGTTTAGCAACAATTTCTTGTAACTCAAGACACGCTTTAAGAATTTATGGTATGATTTAAGCCTCTTCATTCTATCCCTTTAGATTTTATCATATTTCTTCTTAGAATTGAATAGATTTGTGTTAAAATTTATATTTTACAGAGCAGATAGTTATAGTTTGTGTGTGTATGTCTCTGTGTGTGTGTGCGTGTCTGCAATAATGACAAAGTAAATTATATCCCTTATTACATTCCAGGTATTCTGAGAAAAAGAAAAGATTTAAGGCACAGGGAATGTGCTGCCACAAATATTTCAAGAGATGTAATATTAATAGATGATAGTACATTTTTATTCTTTGGCTCCAAAACTCAGAACTAGAACGACTTGTTGCAAGTGTCAGAGAATCTACTTAATAAGAAAGCATGTTATCATAACCCTGTTCATAATGCAGTAAGCCTAGAATCATCACAAACATTCAATTTGAGGTTGAAGGGACAAAAAAAAATTCTCTACATATATTCACTGCCCCATCCAGACACTGAAAGGAGACATCCACCATAATTCTGTTGGGCTTTTTTTGCTCACTGCGATGATTCTTCCATGCATGTTGTATTAGTTTCCTACCGCTGTTGTGTCAGTTCTGGGTTAGATTCTAATGAGACAAAATGACGAAAATAGTGAAAATACCAAAAGAATTAATGGTATAAAACAACAGAATGTTTTGTCTCACAGTTCAAAAGTGAAGTCCTCTTTACTCTTCACTTTTTTTCTCTTCAAGGGGAGGGAAGGAGCTGCTCCCCTCCAGCCTCTCCTGCAAACTGTGCTGGGTTTGGGGGAGGGGAGTGCAAGTACTTCTGTGGCCACCCCAGCTGGTGTCTCACTAGGTTGTGTGCACTCCAAGTCCACAGGTTCAAGCCCAACACAGCACCAGGACTTGCCCAATAATTGCAGTCCATTTAACAGACTACCTTTTAAGTTTATGTAAGTCCCCAGGGCCCTTTAGCCCATGGAGGCAGGGATTGCTGGAACTACGTTTTGATTGCTAGGAGGGACCATTCCCTTCTGGCTGTGGCCCGTCTAAATTCTCCCTCCATAGGCTCTGGCTGAGTTATCCGCAGTGTGGCTTTCGGCTGTGACAGAGCTGCACTGAGTTCCAATCCAAAGTCCCATCATCACCGTGCTTCCCTCCCCGGAGTGCACAAATTCTCTCTCCATGCCATGTGGCCGCTGCCAGAGGAAAGGGTGGGGTGGTGTAGGGAATTCAAAACTGTCTTTTCTACCCTCTTCAGTGCCCCTTTCAATGATGCAAAGTTAAAACTAGGTACTTTGATTGCTCACCTGATTTTTGGTTCCTATGAAGGTTATTAGTTGGCTAGGGGGGACAACTGGTAAAGGTTTCTATTCAGCCATCTTTCTCCACCTTCTCTCTCCATAATAATTTATTCCTGACAATTTTTTGCTTCTTATGTTTGTGGAATGAAACTCTAGAACCTAGAGCATCTCATGTGGATCTTTATCAAAATGTGTGCAGAGTTCATTTTTATTTTGACAGTTGTTGCTATATCCAAACAGACTTAATTAGCTTGTATTTAGTCATTAACTTGTGTTTTTTTAATGTTCATGCCAACGATATAATTACTTTTTAAAATTAAAATAACATTTTGAATTTAGAATCTTCACTTAAAAAAATCCTTACTACAAAGTCCCAGTTAAATGAGTAAACTACACAATAGAGAGCCTGGATGAGCAATCCAAAATGCTTAACTGTAAACTCTGTGTCTCAGTGTTGTTTGCAAAATCTTGCAGGAATTAATTATGGCTTTCAATCATGGGACAATGGCATCAACCACAATCAGAATTACTTTCCCATTCTAAATATAAGATAATCATTAATATTTAAAATATTAAATGTCTAAAGCATTACAATTCATTACTTTAACCAATTATTTTTAATGTTGTGCTATTTTAATATCAATATTACTATTTTATAGCACATACAATACAAATGTCAATCCAAAGAACTAGTTCAAATGAATCAAAGACTTTCATTCTAAATTCCATCTTTAAAGGATGTTAACATTTGAAAATGTTTGATAGTGCTTTTAAAGGAAGATTCATTTAATTGATTAATAAAGGTGTTTTTTATAGTAAGTCATGTGATCACTTGGTTTTCTATGCTGTCTTAGTTATGAAAAATCATTTTTTTTAAGACAACAACTCACAAGTTTGAGGAATACCAGCTTATCTCCTAGAAAATTGATATGAAATCAACAAACTTTTATAAATATTGATCAAAACTTATATACACTTCTCAATTTTTACTTCAGATTTAAACTACAATAAATAGTGGTGGCCGGGCGCGGTGGCTCAAGCCTGTAATCCCAGCACTTTGGGAGGCCGAGACGGGCGGATCACGAGGTCAGGAGATCGAGACCATCCTGGCTGACACGGTGAAACCCCGCCTCTACTTTAAAAATACAAAAAAAAAAACTAGCCGGGCGAGGTGGCGGGCGCCTATAGTCCCAGCTACTCGGGAGGCTGAGGCAGGAGAATGGCGTGAACCCGGGAGGCGGAGCTTGCAGTGAGCTGAGATCCGGCCACTGCACTCCAGCCTGGGCGGCAGAGCGAGACTCTGTCTCAACAAAAAAAAAAAAAAAAAAAAAAAAAAAAGATATGCTTATCTTATAAAAAATCATTTATATTAACGCCTGTAATTCCAGTCCTGGCACACGAAATCTCTTACATACACGTACAGCTGAAGTTCAGCAAAAATAATGATGATCAATTCTTTATCATTTTGACTTTCAAATCCAATTTAAGGGTCAGCCAGAATTAACTTTTCCTATTCTCTAAGAGTAAATATAGCTGAGTATTTTATCTCAATATTGATTTTAATTTTTAATTAATGAAAGTTTTACTAGTTCAATCAACATTTTAATCGTAATTTTACTTTTACTTTTATTACATTTTTTGCTGCTTAGGTGCTCTTTTGTTAATATTAAGAATTTTACCCCGTCTCTACTAAAAATACAAAAAACTAGCCAGGCGAGGTGGCGGGCGCCTGTAGTCCCAGCTACTCAGGAGGCTGAGGCAGGAGAATGGCGTGAACCCAGGAGGCGGAGCTTGCAGTGAGCCGAGATCGCGCCACTGCACTCCAGCCTGGGCAACAGCGTGAGACTCCGTCTCAAAAAAAAAAAAAAAAAAAAAAAAAAAAAAAAAGAATTTTAAATGGGAGAGTACCATACACAGGGAAAAACATAAAATAAAAATGTTCAGTTTAACAGATTAGCAAATAGACAACACCTTTATCACACTACCCGGATCAACTAGTAGAATACAGCTCTTTTTCCGGAAGAGTACAGCCCAGCCCTATTGAAAGCAGCACATAAATTGCTGTGGGTCTCTTAACTTCTAGTGTGATCAATTCCTTGCTTCTTCCTACAATATTATCTTTATAATTTATATTAGTATATATCCCTATTTTTGTTTTAAACTTTATACAAATATGAATGAAACTGGATATATTAGGTGTTCCTTCTGTTCAGTATTGTTTAGAGATGTATCCTTTGCTGTATGTAACTGTAATTCTTTCATTTATTTTGCTATGTAGCATCCCCACAGATGATTATATCACACAAATTTATGCTACAGTTGATGCTATTTGATTTGCTCAGAGTTGGGGCTTACAGAAATAATAATGTTATGAGTGTTCCCATACATGTCTCTTCACTCACGTATGCACACATTTTTGTTGGATATACACTAACAAGGCAGACTAAGAGGTCATTGGTGTGGAAATATTTAACACTGGTAAACAAAGTTAAACAGTTTTCCAACCCAAGGCATGAGAGCTACCATTAAGCCACATTTGCACAAACTCTTGCTATCATCAATTTTATTAACACTTAAAATTAGCCATTCTGGTGTTTTTTTGATGCGCTCTCATTGTAATTTATAACAATTTCCCAATTTTGTAATGAGGTTGAGCAAATTTTTAAGTATTTCATATATTTATTGGGCATTTCATTATATTTTTTAAAATGTCATTTTGGGCCTGGCACGGTGGCTCACGCCTGTAATCTTAATACTTTGGGAGGCCAAGGTGGGCGGATCACGAGGTCAGAAGTTCGAGACCAGCCTGGCCAACATGGTGAAACCCCCGTCTCTACTAAAAATACAAAAATTAGCTGAGTGTGGTGGCACATGCCTATAATCACAGCTACTCGGAAGGCTGAGGCACGAGAATCGCTTGAACTCAGCAGGCAGATTGCAGTGAGTCAAGATCGTGCCATTGCACTCCAGCCGGGTGACAAAGTGCGACTCAATCTCAAAAAAAAAAATCATTTTAAGTCTTCTGTTTTTCTAATGTTTCACATCACTTTCTTATTAATATGTAGGAGTTTTGTTGTTGTGCTTTTTGTTTTTTTTTAATTGTAAACATTTCCTCCCACTCTGTAGCTTGAATTTTAATGCTCTTTAATGAGAGTAAGCTACAGTCATTACGCATCTTCACTCATGAACATTTTAGTGTATGTGTGTGTGTCTCTATAATGTATCTGTATCTAGCTATAGCTATGTCAGATGAAAAAGGGACATGGTCTGCCAACACCACAGTGCAGTTATCAGTTTCAGGAAATTTAACATTGATGAAAATATTATGTAATTCCTCCATCTGTATTTAAATATCATTTATTGTCCCAATAATATATTTTACTGAAAGCATGTGTCCTGACTCGGAATTCAACACAGCCAATATTTAATGGGCATGTCTCTAGAGTCACCCTTACTCTAGAAAAGATTCTAGGTGTTTATTTTTGCTTGATCATCTTGACTTTTAAAAATATTGTAATTGCTCCACAGGTTCTTGTCTGCTGCACAGATAAAACCAAGTCACTGAGACGGTGATATTGTGGTAGAGAAATAATTTCATAATCTCAGAGCTAGTTGAGCAGAAGGATGGGAGTAATTATTCAAATAAGCCTCCGCAAAGCTCAGAGGATCAGCTTTTACAAGAATATTTTGGTGAGCAGGCAGGGTTGTAGAGAATGGGAAATGTTGGTGGTTGGGTTGGGGATAAACTCATAGTGGGTAAAAACCGTCTTCTTGGATTAAGTCACTTCCTGAGTGGGGTTGTAAGAACAGATGAACCAGTTACTTGGATTGGATTACTTATCCAAATGGTGTCAGCTGGCTCATCAGAATGAAGGGTCTGGAAAGTAACTCGAACGCAATCTTAGATTTTACGATAGTGATATTATCTATAGAAGAAATTGGGGAAGTTACAAGTCTTGTAATCTTTAATTACATAACTCCTGAACTGTAATTTTAACTCTGTGGCTAATTTGTTAGTTTTACAAAGGCAGTTACTGTCCCTGAGCAAGGAGAGGGTCCTTGCTGGGTCAAGTGGTATTTCTGGTTCCAGATCTTTAAGGAATCGCCACACCATCTTCCACAGTGGTTGAACTAATTTACCTTCCCACCAACAGTGTAAAAGTGTTCCTATTTCTGAAATTTATTTGAAAACTTATAGCAAACAGAATTCAAACATTTTGCTTGCATCTCATTCAATCAAAAGAACAATTGGGAGGCACCATAGAAGTTTGATGTTTACACAGGCCAGTCATTTAAAAATATGTTTAATATTTTTATTTTTAATTATTTAATTATTATGAGTACATAATAATTGTATACATTTATGGGGTACATGTGAAATTTTGATACAGGAATAAAATGTGTAATGATCAAATTATAGCAATTGGAGTATCCATCACTTCAAGCATTTATCATTTCTTTGTGTTAAGAACATTTCAATTTCACTCTTTTACTGGGCTGAACTTTTAACTTTGTTTAAAATTTTACCAAGATTGAACTTGTGAGTTGTTGCTCCTTCAGCTGAGAATATCAGAAAAAAAGATATTATCTGTGCTTTTTCAAAAATCTTTAATTCATTTTTAGCCTTTTTTGTAGAAGGAATTAGAAATATTCTAATTTGACTATGATACAAAAATACATTTGAGTCTTATATTTCAGAATTATATTCTGATACACCCTTTAGGCATTAGAGTAAAAGTAAAGAACAGTTTTTCTACCAAATTTGCTAACTTAATCCATATGCTCTGTGCCTTATCATAAGAGGTAAGCCCACAGTCTAGAAGAACTAGTGTAGAAGGTCTAGACCAATGCTTCTCTCCTATAGCATACACTTTTTCTGGCAGCCCACTTGGCTGCAGTCTTGCTGACAAGTTTGAAAGAACCTACAGCTGTGTGTTGAGAAGGTCAAAATTTATATGACTGCCTTGCATCCTTATTTAGGGCAACCAAGAAAGTCACTGATTTCTAAAATTAAGAGGCTAAGAACAGCTTCAGTAAAGTCACTATGTTTAGCTCTTGGAGCAGTTAAAACAAAAGCTATTTGTGTATCTGTAAAAAGAGAAAATTCTGTAGTTCATGAACTGAAAGAAAAGTGGCATTAATTTGTTTAAGTGTTAGGATATCTTAAGTAAAAAAATCACTTATTTTGCTTCCAATAGACATCTAAAGACAGTATCTCCAAAGGCAGGTGAATCCCCAGACAGAGTAACATTCCTGTCTAGACTGAAAAGAGTTTCACTACAGAGGATTCTATGCATAATTTTTGGTTAATAAATGATTGGGCAGGTTAATGAAGTTCCTGCTTGTCTGTCAAATTTGATGGTTTTTGCAGTTCTGACAACTATTTTTATAAGATTGAGAAGGAAAAAAAGGTCCCATTCTTCCAGAGCTATGGAAATAACACTGAAATCTAGATGATAGATTAAAATGAATTTGATGAAACACATTGAAAAAGACTTGAAAATATGATGTACCACGTAAGAATTGAAATGATGAAGCTTTTCTTTTTATTTCCAAAATAGTTTTTTCTACAATTGTTCTCATATCATTGAAAGTTATAATTATTTTCTTATGTGAAAGAAATTTTTATATTTGTTCCAAGTAACTTTCTGTCAGTTGTTTCACTGATCTTTACCATTAAGTGGAAATTTCTGGAGTTTTTATAGATGGGCTGAAACTATTTTTAATTTATAAAAGAGACAATGGGAGATAATTATACCTTACTCTGAAAACGCCTAATGTAGCAAAGGTATTTGTCATGTGATAAATTTATATTCATAGGATGAACTATACATAGAGATATTTTCGGATGAGTTTGTAAAAAGTGTAAGTTACAGGGAAAAAATGAAGGGAGACAGAAAATCTATATCATTCTTTATTTATAGGTCTTATATCAGATACAAAGGAATATTGTTTTGATTGAGAACAAAATTGTGCATATTCAACTTTAACATGACAATTAGTGACTAGTATATAAGTATCTATTTTTTCATACATAACTAGACATTTCATCCCCATGGGTCATTAAACTTAGGCATCTTTAATGATAAACTTACATAGTTAAATAAAAATTAAGATTTTATGTACCTTTAACTAGTTTTGGTGTATACATTTGTATACCTCCTATGTATTGAGCATGTCACAGGGTGCTTTATACAAGTCTTATCCTAGGATCAGACTGAGAGAATTGGATAAGCAGCTTCTCTAGTACTGAAAAGATCAAAAAGCAAAGTCAGAGAGTAATTCATCTTGGTACAAAAATAAAATGAAATTCTGTACTAGGTATATGCCAACAGTCTTGACATGTAAATAAAAACCAGAGATTTGAACTTGTCTTTCAGTTAGGATTTTAGGCGTATCTCGTGGGGAAGGAGGCAAGGGAGATGAAAATCAACCCATTCATCTTATTTATTTTAATTGTTTAGCAAACCCATGTACATACAGTACTTAAAAATCTTCTGATTACTGCGCTTTATAAATATGAACTCATTTAACCCATATAACAAAGATATGAGCCTGCTAATAATATTATCCAGCATATTTTGCAGGTGAGAACACCTAGGCACAGAGGTATAAGCTTCCCAAGATCACAGAGCCAGTAAGTGGCAGAGATAAGATTTGAAATCAGGAACTATGGCTTTACCATCTATCATCTCACCTTGCCATGTCAGTTCTACAGAGTCAATTGGTAAAATGTGTCAGGTTATACCTTTGCTTGCTCTTTTAAGATTGCACCAATAAAATAGAAAGGATTACAGTGAAGGATTTTAACTAGTTTTTTTCTTGCTTTGTTATCAGCACACACACACACACACACACACACACACACACACACACCCCTGGCTAGTATATTAATTATTGAAGGTTACATAGCTAACAAATAACAAATAGCAAAGTCAGGATTTGTATCTAGTGAGTTAGGATGATTTTTTGTTTTTGTTTTTGTTTTTGTGTTTGTTTTATTTTTGTTTTTGTTTTGTTTTTTTGAGACAGGGTATCACTCTTGTGCTCAGACTGGAGTACAATGGCACAATCTCGGCTCAATGCAACCACCGCCTCCTGTGTTCAAGAGATTCTCCTACCTCAGCCTCCAGAGTAGCTGGGACTACAGGCGCCCATCACCATGCCCGGCATTTTTTATTTTTTTATTTTTTTGTATTTTTAGTAGAGACAGGGTTTCACGGGTGTTAGCCAGGATGATCTCCATCTCCTGACCTTGTGATCCACCTGCCTCAGCCTCCCAAAGTGCTGGGATTACAGGCGTGAGCCACCGCGCCTGGCCAGGATGTTTCTTATAAACTAGAATTTACTGCCTTAAAACAAATAAAGCTATTCCCCAAGGAAAAATAGATTATTTTCTCAAAAATATAGAAGAAAATCTTTTAGGACTAAAAAATAAAAAATAAAAAATAAAAGTACATATTAAAACAAATGTGAACAAAAATAATACCCACAAACACAAAGAAAAGTAGAGACAAATACCATTTCAGTGTGATAGAGGCAAATGTAATAGATGCAAGTAATAGATACAGAATAGATACAGTGATGCACAAAATAGGTGTAAATAATACAGTGCAACCAAATTTCATCTAGTTGTGCTTTAAAATAATAATATGGCTTGGACACAGAGGGCTTATTTATATAAATCATGAATAGTTAAAGATAATGCTAAGCTACATTAAGAATTAAAGGGGAAAACAAATAATACAACTTTACGCATTAATAGCTTTGGTTCTCACTCAGAAGTATAATATTGAGTGAAAGAACATTGTCTCAGCACATGAACACAACATGTTTACCAGTTATATGGTGTCTAAAATACAATAAACAGGATAGTTTTAATGTGGAGGCCAGGCCCGGTGGCTCACACCTGCGCCAGCACTTTGGGAGGCCACCGTGGGTGCATCATGAGGTCAGGAGATCAAGACCATTCTGGCCAACATGGTGAAACCCTGTCTCTACAAAAAATACAAAAAAATTAGCTGAGTGTGGTGGTGGGCGCCTGTAATCCCAGCTACTCAGGAGGCTGAGGCAGGAGAATCTCTTGAACTCAGGAGTTGGAGGTTGCAGTAAGCTGAGATCGCGCCACTGCACTCCAGCCTGGTGACAGAGCGAGACTCTGTCTCCAAAAAAAAAAAAAAAAAAAAATGTGCAATAGATAATTGGACAATGAGGAAGACAGAAATTGTGGGGAATAATTGGCACAAGTTTCAGGATGGTGGTTAATTCTGGGCATAGGGAAAAAAAAAAGAGGTGGTCAGTGAGGAGAACCTGGAAGCTGCACTTAATGGTCTGTGCCCTAGTTTGGTGGTAAGTGTACAGCTATCTATTGTATTGTTGCTCTTACATTATTAACATCTTGTATACACTTTTGTATGTTAGTTATATTTCACAGTAATTTTTTTAATGTTGAGATTCTAAACGAGATTGTGGCTTAAATCTCTAAATAAGATGTAAGATTGTTCATGGAAAACCATCACTCTGGCTACTAAGGCAAGAACCCATGGTGAAATATCAAGAATGTTTACATGAAATGGGTAGGGTACTTGTATTACTCTATTATCATGTTCCTAATAGACACATATCCAATACTGGGTAGTTTATATAGGAAAGAAGTTTAATTAACTCACAGTTGCACATGGCTGGGGAGGTTTCAGAATCATGGCGGGAGGTGAATGAAGAGCAAAGTCACGTTTTACATGGTGGCAGGCAAGAGAGCTTCCGTGAGGGAACTCCACTTTATAAAACTATCAGATCTTTTGAGACTTACTATCACAAGAACAGCATGAGAAAGACAGCTCCCATGATTCAATTACCTCCCACTGGGTCCCTCCCACGGCACGCAGGAATTATGGGAGCTACAGTTCAAGGTGATATTTGAATGTGGACACAGACAAACCATATCAATACTCTTGCTAATGTCTTGATGCAGAATTGGGTCATTTAGACAATGCTAAGTACAGTGAGGTGTAAGAGACATGATGGAGCAGGGAGTACCTTAGAGAAGGAGCAACAGAAGAAGAAGGGGATGGGCAGAATAGTGAGAAACAGTGGAAAGTCAAGGGTATCTCATAGGTTTCTATGTCAAATCACATGATGGACACCCATGTCCTTTATTAAGGTAGGAAACCATGCACGTGGAGTCAAGATGTTCATGAATAAGGACAAATAAGATCTCTGTGGTAAACATATCCAATCTGGTTAGATTTGACTCTCTTCTACCTACGTGGAAATGTGAGAAAGGCAGTTAAAGGCTGGGTCTCAGGAGAAAGGACTGGGTTAGATGTATTTTTAGGGTCATCAGCATATATTCAGCAAATGTATTTGTGGCTTAAGAGGAGATTGCATAGTTTAAAGTGAAAAGAGAAGACATTCTCTGTGTAAGTCCTGAGGAGGCAAATCAAGAAGGTATGGGCAGAAAAATGACACTGGGGAGACATGCTAGGAAATTGGAAAGAAACGACCCAAGGAGGTGTTTCTACAATAAGGAAACAACAGATACTGCGTCGAGTCACCAGAACTCACTTTTGCTTATTACATTATTTATTTGATTAAAAAAATACAATGAAATCTATGTGGATCCTAAGACTGACACAACCCAGTGGTTTTACAAAAGAAGAATCACATAGTGACACTTTTTTAAAATAATGAACTCTATCACTGACAATTAGGGATAAAGCGTTAAATAAATTCACTTTATAAATTTATAAAGTTAAGCATCAGCTATTTATTTTCTAGTCAAAAATTTTAAGGTAATAGAAAGTAATTAGTTGCATAGAACTTTCATGAATCTTTTAAGTTCTAGCAAGTATCAACAGATATGCTTCATTTTACAATGTGTCCACGGTACATTGAAAACATTTTTATCATAGAACTGTATAGAAAGTTCTAAAATTTCAACAGGTACACATGTTGCTGACATTGTGGAATAGTAAGCAGGAGTGGTCCTATTGTTCTCCTTTCAAACATGAATCCCCAAATATTTGCATGTGAGAATGAGATGGCCTCAAGAGAGAAAAAAATAAGTGAGAATTGAAAACTGCATCCTTGAACTGAGATACTATTTTGTGCCAAACATTTCTTTTTTTAAAAAATTCTTCAACCTGAATATATTCCTGTATTACAGGTAGGACTAATGGAGCTCATATTATTTAAATAACATTTTAAAGGTCACAGATCTATAAATGATTATCTAGAACTGAATCTATAGTCTAACTATAGGTTCGTGATAATTGAAGAGATAACATTGTTTGTGCAAGCAGGCTTATTCAAAAGTATTCTTACCAAAGTATAAAATTCTGCCATTTTCATAGTATTAATCTATGTACCCTAAGCTTATTTTTTCTTTTTTTTATACAGACTCGTTTCTTAGTAAAATAATTTGTGCAGCTTATCCAAAAGCTGTCTACCATTCTATTCATAGAATGAGTCTGAATTCCTTTGTGTAATATTTTGTATTATTCATTCATGATATCAGAGCTCTCTTCTGTACAAACAATGAACCATGGATTTCAATTTTGAAACAATGTTAATTATTAATGGGATTTAACTCTGTCTACTTTATGGGCACACACAGATTTCTACAAGGCAAAAATGTTCCAGGCAGCAAAAATAAGCGAAATAAATCAAATATTTCAAGAAAATCAGTGTGTTCTTTATTCTTTAGAAAATACGGCAGGTTTCAATGACTATGATTATTTTTATAATCGCTTTTATTTACATTATAGCAAAGTCCATGTGTTAATTATTTATTTCCTAAATAATTATTCCCTAAATAATAAAGCCATGTTTTTTTACTGAGGATGTTTAAAACCCTTCCCCAATCTAGTCTTCATCTTCTTTCACAGTCTTTTCTTTCATCACTGTCATCCATTTGTTTTATGCTCTAGGTTTGAACTCATCAATACAACTTATATATTTATTATCTTTACTGACCAGTGATGATTCTTCTGGCAGTTATCACTACAATAAACCCCCAATCTCTAAATCTCTCCTTTTCCTTCCACCTCAATGTTGTCAGTGCTATCTGGTAAATTGCTATGTTTATTTTTTCATGTCGTACTGAAATATGCAGTCCTTCCTTAAAGCACTTTCTTCAAACTTCCATGATGCGCTCTCGTTTTCAAATCGAATATTCTTTGCTCAGAGTTTCTAGGAGGCTTGCCCATTTCTTCTCTCCTAACTTTTGTTGCAACAGATGTTGTTAGCGAGGTAGGTCCCAGTCTTTACCATCAGGTCATTCCCACTTTGCATTCTTGTCACACATGCTGGTGGTTAGGAAGAAAATAAATGTAGTGAACTGAGTTACATGTAGACAACCATGAGTGGAAAGTCCTGTGACCTACATGTTGATATTTGTGAATATACTAAACAATGCAGGTATGTGCCTATGATTCCATGTACCACCAAAGATTTCTAGCATTTACAAGAAAATAAAATCATAGTAAATTCTAGGGGAAGTCTGAGCAGAGTTTTTAAACCCCAACAATTTTATTTTCATTATTTTTTATTTTATCATTTTTATTTATTTATCATTTTTATTTTATTTTCATTTTATTCATCTAATTTTTCTCTAAAAATTTTCTCTAAAATTAGATGAATAAAATGTATAATTTGAGATCTATGTCTACATATATTTCCTAAATATTATGCAGGCATTCCATCTTAATTTATGAAATAATGGTAGTTCTGCTTTTGGTGATCATGGAGTGTGTGGTTGAAGACCAACTCTCCCATTGATAAAAACTTGAACATTTGGGCAAATACAAACACGTCCTTTTGAAAGTGTGGAAGGGTTGCCAAGGTACCCAAGACTCAGGAGGGCAGAATTCTGGTGAATAACAAACAACAGTATGATAATTCTAGGAGTCTTTGGAATGGATTAATATGTTCTGTAAGATGGATTACAAGATGGATAATGTCATCAGGGAATCAGTATATACTTAAAATCCAATGGAAATTATAGAATAAAGAGTTAACTTCTGAAATGAATAATTCCTATATGGCTTTAACAACAGATTAAAAACAACAGAAGTGAGTATTAGAAAAATAGAAGAGAGGTCAATCATATGACTAAGAATAGCACATTAAAAACAGGACAGAAAATGTTAATTGTATAATGAGACAAATAAGACATATTGCAAATGTCTGAAAAGTTAATTGGTGCACAAAAGAGAAAGAAAAAATGATTTGAATCAATGTTTGGAGAGATATTTACCAAGAAACTTCAAGTCATAGATTCAGTAAGGCATGAATCCCAAACAGGTACACAAAGAAAATCACACAGTGAAAATGCTGAATATTTATAACAAATATAAATATTTTTAAAATGAGAGAAAAAGACATATTACCTTTCAAAGTAGTAATAAAAATTATACTGAATTTTCACCAAAATTAATGGAAAAATAACATCAACTTTTATTTAATACTCAGGAATAAATTTAATAAAATATATGCAGAAGTCTACATTAAAAATACAAAATATTATTAAGAAAATATTAAATCAATTAAAATGAAAAGATTTCTGGATGGGACAAATTTTATCTGTAGATGCAATGCAATCTTAATTAAAAGCTCAACATTTTTAAAAATAGATATCATTTAAATTATTTCAAAATATATTTAGAAATTAAAAAAAAAAAAATATATATATATATATATATAAAACTAC
The DNA here is from genome assembly GCF_037993035.2 of Macaca fascicularis. Taxonomy (NCBI): domain Eukaryota; kingdom Metazoa; phylum Chordata; class Mammalia; order Primates; family Cercopithecidae; genus Macaca; species Macaca fascicularis. The sequence continues at coordinate 11,511,978 of NC_088392.1, read as the reverse complement.
CAAAGGAAACTGAGGAAGGAGAATAATGATGCATCCAGTTTACCTGATATGCAGAACTAATGTCACCAAATGTCAAGATACATTTATAGTTAAAGTAACTAAGGCAGTGTAGTATTGGCAATAAGATAGACAAACCAATGGAACATACTGGCAAGTATAAAGAGAGATACACACTGATCTAAACACTTGATTTATTAAAAAAGAATGGTGAAGATCAGTCAGCAGGTAAAGGACAGACTTCTCAATAAATGTTGCCAGTGCATTTGGATGTACATGAGAATAAAAATATATCTTGTATCCTATTTTCTTCAACATAACTAACATTCCAGATGGATTGTTGATTTCAGTTGGAGGGATATTAAATAAAAGCTTCTGCATGAAACATGAGGGAGTAGTTTTTCTTTATTTGTAGTTTCAAGAGTTTTCTTCAACAGGAAATTAAATGTACTAACATTAAAGAAAAATTCAATAAATTTGATCTTCAAAATTTAGAAATACTGTTCATCAAGGGACCCCATTAAGAGAATAAAATTTTTTTAAAGTAAAAAAATCAAGGCAGTGGCACAGATATTTGTTTTATATATATAGTCAACAAATAATTTGATATATATGTAAAATATAAAGTGATTATATATAGATACATGTTACATATAATTATATAATGCATAAAACCATATACATATAATCATACATAAATTTATTTCCCTACCTACGTTTATCTACATACCTATATATTAGATTTCTACAGATTAGTAAGATAAACAATTTAAGAAAAGAAATATAACTCAATAGATAAATTGGCTAAAAAATAAGGAGGCACTTCAAAAGAGAACACATTGAATGTCTTCAAATGACCAGTAAACATATGAAAAGACACTCAAAACTCAGCCATTAGGCAAGTTAAATTCATAAGAAAAATACAACTATGCAACCAAAAATGACTAAATGTAAAAGAATATACATGTCAACAAGTGCACAGTCACTGTAAATCTTATGCACTGCTGTTGAAATGTAAATTGGTATATCCATTTTAGATGTCTGTCAGCAATATTAAATCTGAACTATTAAACCAAAACTAACACATAGCCTAAGATCCAGCAATTGTACTTCTGGCTACGTATGCACAAAAATACATATTATATGTATCAAAAGACATATATGAATGAGAAGATTATAACAGCAAATGCTAAGAACAGGACACACCCCTAATGCTCATAAAGACAGAATGGTGAATACGTTTTGGTTTCTTCATACAATGGAATAATAATTAAAGTAAAATATAGAAAGTCTTTACAGGCAACATGATGAATCTCGAGTAATATTCTACTTAAGATGAGAGATGTGAAAGCAGACACGTGTATGACATATAAACAAGGTTCAAAAATCAGCAAAATTAATATCTAGTGTTAAGAAATCATGGTGGTGGTTCATGAAGAAGAGAAAGAACAAAAAGCCACCTAGGAGAAGGTAGGAAGCATGACCTATGGTGCTGAAAATATTCTGTTTAGTGGTCCAGATGGTGTTTATGTGTTTAAAATTCTTTGAGCTGGGCCTGGTGCGGTGGCTTGCGCCTGTAATCCCAGCACTTTGGGAGGCCGAGGCGGGCGGATCATGAGGTCTGCAGATCGAGACCATCCTGGCCAACATGGTGAAACCCCGTCTCTACTAAAAATACAAAAGTTAGCTGGGTGTGCTGGTGCGGTAGTCCCATCTGCTCAGGAGGCTGAAGCAGGAGAATCGCTTGAACCCGAGAGGTGGAGGTTGCAGTGAGCCGAGATCAGGCCACTGCACTCCAGGCTGGCCACAGAGCGAGACTCCATCTCAAAAAACAACAACAACAACAAAATTCTTTGAGCTATACAGCTATGTCTGCTCTTGTGTTTATATATGTCATATTTCCAAATAAAATTAAAATATGAAGATATGAAGTCCTTGGCATTCTGCATCTCAGAGAAATATAGGATTGGTTTTCAGGATTTAAATGCAAGTAATCTTTTAAAAGTCTTTTAAGTAATTAACTGAAAAGACAATCTAACTGAGGTATAATTAAGTCAAATATTGAGGAAAAAGAGTTGTTGTAGCTGCTGTTGTACTGGATGAAGACCTCTGTATGTTCAAAAGTATTATTTATTTAAATGTTGTGGAAATGGTTTGAAACATCAAGCAGTACAGTTGCTACACTAGGAAAATCACATAGGCAATTCTCTTTCAGCACATTTTCTTAAATGTCTAAGGATTTATTTTCAATTGTAATGAAGTGAGATTTTTGTTAAATGGAATTTTATTTTTAGTACATTATTTTTTGTATTAAAGATGAAGTTGATTTGTCATTATTTCATCCATATGTTTGCCTTTCTTTGATGAGACAAAGTCACAATTTCAGTATGTGAATTTTTCATATTGGAAAAATGGGTATATTACTACAAATTCAAAAACTAACATAAAACAGAATGGAAAATCATGGATATTTCAAATATCAAACAATGTCACCATGGATAATTATATGAAATTGAATCCATCCACAATATTTTCCATTATGAAGGACTGACAATCATGGAAGAATAATTGTCCATATATTATTTCCCTTGGACACTGAATTTACTAATTTATAATATAATTTTAGTATGGGGAAGTGCTACAGACAACTTGTGTTAAACTTCCTTCCAAATCTAAGATTCTTTAATTAGAGTGTGCATCCTCTTCTCCTCCTCCTCTTCCTCCCCCTCTTCCTCCTCTTCCTCCCCCTCTTCTTCTTCCTTATCTTTTGGTTTGGGGCATTACTTCTATTGGAATAGCACTGTATTACAGAGCATGGAACTTGCAACATAAACCAGCCCTGAGATGAAGATTCCTCTTCCATTTTGTATACTGGAAAATTCTTACATAAGAGATAATGGTGTAGGTTTTACAAGATTAGATAATAAAAACTAGCCTTTCTCTTGGTACAAACATTTATATTCATTTTTTAAACTATAGATTTAAATAAGCAGCTTGAAATTTATTTTCCTGAAAATCTTCCTAACAATGTGTATCAGGTAAGTGATACATGATGTGTGAAGTAATTCTCAAAACTGACAATTTGTCAGTGAGGCATGTGCAGTAGAAGAGTGTTATTACTTCACCCATGCAACTTTGTTACAGAAAATTAGAAGAGCTAGGTCGCTTTAGCTGTTTAACACCTGAATTTCATTGTGTGATCAATCCTTTACTCTTCTTGAATCTCACCTGGTGCACAGGTAATGAAAGGAGCAGAAGACTTACTACTTAGAGAAACCATTATTTTCTATTGGTGCAATAACGAATTACGACAGTAACAAATTACTGCAGATTTAGCATCTTAAAATGTTATGATCTCACAGTTCTGGAGGTGAGAATTTCAATGGCTGTCCGTAGGCTTCACTTAAGATGCTGGCAGGGCTGACTCCTTTCTGGAGTATATAAAGAGGATCCTTTACCTTGCCTTTTTTTGACTTCTAGAGGCTATCTGCATTCCCAGGCTCATGGCTTCCTTCCTCCACCTCCAAAGACGATAATTCTGCATCTGTCTAATCCCATTTCTATTATCAAATCTCTCTGACTAGAGCTGGAAAGGCTCTCTACTTTTCAAGAATTCATGTCATTAGATTGAGCCCACCTAGTTAATACATGATAATCTCCCCTATATAGGTTGTTAACCTTAATCCTATATGCAAAACCTCTTTTTCAGGTAAGGTAACATATTCATTGGGTATAAAGATTAGGATGTAGACATCTTTGGGAGTGGGAGGACATTACTCTGTCTACCACAATGAGAAAGCACTTTAATGTGTTGTTTAAGGATTGGGGTTCCTTTGAAGATGAAGGAACACATTAATTATGCGAATTTTAAAAATACTCATTTGAAGGCAGTATCTAGGGCACCAAGTTGTTCAAAGATTATGACCAGTCAAACTTCGTATATAATGAACAAAACAACACCGAAGTGGTGTTATTATTTAGCAGGAAGAAAAGGCCATTCAGGTTTTTATTCTTTAGTGTATATTCCCCGCTGGTGATGTATTTTGCCTGCCTTCCATGGTGTGAATTCCTTTCACACATGTAGGTATTTGAGATCATGAAGGCTATTAATGAAAGATTGTGATGAAGACTGTTTCCCACTTTTCTTCATAGACTGTAAGTCCCCCTCTACTCCCTGGCAGCCAGATTATGGCCATATAATCTACACTCTGCCAGTCCACTGTGCCCATGCCAAATGCCTGTTGGCCGGTTCACTGGTAATGTCATCAGTGCCCTCAGATAATTTCTGCATCATGACCCGAATGTGGGTCCTACAGCCCAGTGTCCGTTGTGTGTGTGTGTGTGTGTATGTGTGAGGTTTGTTCTCTACACTGTTGATTCTAAGAGCCACCTGATATCCTTAAATAAATTGCATCCTTGACTACACAAGCCAGAAAAAGGAACTGCTATTTACAAACAAGAATGCATGTCTGAGCCTGTGATTTCTTATCCCCAAACCCAAGGAAATAAACGATTTAGCAGAAACTAATAAACAACTTGGATCTACTGATATTTTAATCTGTCTTGAATATGTATTCTGTTATTTTAATCACCAAAAATCTGGTAAGGGAATTATGTTACAGAGATAATTTAATAATAACTGTTTCAAATGCCTCAAGTTCTCACTTATTCATAGGAGCTAAATGATGGGTACAAATGGATGTACAGAGTGGAATGATGGACATTGGAGACTGTAAAATTTAGGAGAGTAGGATGGGGGTGATAGATGAGAAATTACCAATTGGGTACAACTTAACTGATTCAGGTGATGATTACACTAAAAGTCCAGACTTCACCACTATACAATCTATTCACATATCAAGAAAGCACTTGTAGCCCCCAAATCTATAAATATTTTGAAAGGAAAAAAAAATAGCTTGTGAGTTAGAGGTTATGTATGTATGATTATTTTTAAAGTAAAACATGAGTCCAGATATTAAAACCCTTTGCATCATGGTGCATTAAATTAAAGGAAAGTAAGTATACTGGTTTGATTTTTATATCTACCAATGAAATGAATTAATAAAAATAACTCCATTTGAAAGTCAGATTGCTATATTTTAGACAGCCGGGAGAATGGAGACACTGCTAATACTGATTTTTCTGAGCAGAGTGTAAATGCAGCATAAGAAATTCTCTTGGTGATGGATGACATGCAAACTGAATAGCAATTTTAAATATTGCATTAGAGAAAATTATAGAAAGGTACTCTTATTATTTAACTGCTATTTTAAATGGTTGTTTACTTGTTTCTTTTTGTCTCCGCCTCGTGCCTCATAAATCTTCCCATAAGTTCACTGAATCTGTACTCTCTACCACATGAACCAAGGACTCCAGTTCCTCACTGTAGTGGGTCTCTCAGTCTAAAATAAAGTCTTTTTAAAGAAGGTGGTGAAAAAGGGAGCGGAGGTAGACAGTGAAATACCATGTTTGAAACTATAAAACATGTCAAATTTGTCAAGTTTGAATAAAAGAAACTTCATTTGTATGTTTATATTTTAAGGCAAATGAGAAACACATCTACAATTAGAGTCATCAACACTAGTCATACCAAAGGAGTGTAAGCTGCTTCTCCGGGCTTTTAAATGTGTGGCCAAATGGTTAAGTCCAGTGACAGAATAACAGTTGATCAGTCAAAATCTGATACTGTTACTTAGGTATGCCAATGATGCTAAGAAGAAATATGCGCAGAAGGAAAGAGGAGAGAAATTAGAAAGATTCAAATGAAGAGAATAATCTGTTCAAGATGGTGGTGAATAGGACACCAGCAAGTAGCTGTGTAATGCAGAGTGAAGAGCACAAGTGAGTTGATCTGAAAATCTAGAAGAATTAATATTCAAAACAGGGGTGGAGTTGACAGTAGTCTAGAAAACACAACTTTTAGAATTAAATGTTAAAAGAATAATTCTATTTTAGAAAGTAAGAAGGGGTCAATTGACCATTGTGCAGTCAATACTACTAATAGAAGTTGTCTTTTTTTCAATGAGGTTTCCCATTGATGTTCGATCATTAACCCATTTTAAAGTGGGTCATTTTCTGCATCACAGTACAATGGCTCTCAATGACTCTCAAGCTGTCACCACATACTTAACAGGAAACAATTTCATTAGACCAGATACGTGAGCAGTGAGTTGATATAGTCTGAACTGAAATATGAGGTCATGTGACTTGGCTCTATGTTTCCACCCAAATTGTATGTGAAATTGTAATCACCACATGTTGAAGGAGGAGCCTGGTGGAAGGTGATTGGATCATGGGGATGATTTCCAACGGTTTAGTACCATCCCCTTGGTGCTGTCTCATGATAGAGTTCTCATGAGATCTGGTTGGTTAAACGTGTGTGGTACCTTCACTTTCTCTCTAGCTCTTTCTCTTGCCACGATGAGAAGAAGGTCCTTGCTTCCCCTTTGCCTTCCGCCATGACTGTAAGTTTCCTGGGGCTTCCTGTTAAACCCCAAAAATGCTGAGTAAACTTCTATTTTTCACAAATTACGTAGTCTCAGATAGTTCTATCAGTGTGAAAATGCACTAATATAGAAGGATAACTTGAATTTTTAAAAAACAGACTTGCTTATATAGTTTTATTAATTTAATGATGTGGGATAACCCTTCAGGGGTTTCATCTCTGTGAAGTCTTAGGAAACTTAGAATGTCTCAAGTCCCTTAAGGAACCAATGAAAACAGAACAATTTGGTGCCTAATTCCTATGACTAATGAAGATAATTATTAACAAATATTTCTATTAGGAACAGTGATATTTCAGTATGCTTTTGTGCAGTAAGTACTTTAAATATGTATTGATAACTAGCATTTCTGCAAAGCTATCCTAAGATGGTTTTCTTTTTCAAAGGTATTACTCAATTGTTCTTAGGACTGAAAATTAGATTTGATGAATTCTATTCTGATATTCCTAGCTGATCAAGGCCATGAAGATATTGTCCTGATAAAGTTGTTCTTACTTAGCTATCAGGTGAGGCATTGATGGAGATCTGATTATATTAAATACCTTGCTCTGCTTATGGTTTGAACTGAACCTTATCGATCTGTGCTCTTTAAAACTAATTCTGAAAAAGTGTGCTGAAGCATCCTTTACAATTATTTGTGCCCAGAAACACATGAGGAGACAGTCAATATTATAGCCATCTCTTCTCAAAATTGATGAAAACAGTACACTCTCTGTTGGAGCTAGTTTTAAAAATGGAGCAAAGATATTTTTGCCAAAGTTAATGCTTTTTCTTAAGCTTGTAGACTTCCAATTCTGTTTAGGATCACTTTTCTTGAGTATTACTCTTAGTGGCAGGTGACTTATTCTGATCTTGAGAAAACAGGTAACCTAATATTAAGGTATCTATGTACTAAGAATTTATCCAAAGAATCCTTTGATCCACATGCACATTTACATGTCACATATGAGCTTCATATTTTCACATCTTTATGGAATTGCCTCTAGAGTGAAAAAGTGTTCTAGTCCCAAGCAAGCCATTCACTTACATCGTTTCGACTTAGCTTTTGAGCTACACAGTCTTTTTATTAACATTCCTTGCTGAAACCAAAATTTAGATTTTTAGAATTACGTTACCATTTCTTAGACGTTTTCACCAAATGCTGATGCTAAAATACGCTTATCTACTCTTTTGTTCTTACCATCGTCCTTTTAAAATTGCATGTACCTTAAATCAAAAGATACTGGAAAACCGAAGCTACATGTTGTCACTGCTTTTTTTCTATTCTAGCATCTTATTCATTCCAAGTTTATGAAATCTATATTTGAGTAAATTAGGATGAATAAAAGATCCATCCTTTCGTTTGATTTTGTCATTACAGAAAAAGAAACATTTCAATTTTCAATAGAAATAGATAATCACAGGGGTCTATGGTTAAGTAAGATACCTGAGATGATGAGATAATATGTTGCTAGATAGGTATACAATTTCCTTGTCATAGAAACTATTTCTGTAAGAGATCCAAGATTTTATTCATAATAAAATAACATACAGATGCCCACACGAAGAAGAGAGAGAGGCAATTTTACAGCAAGAAAAATTGTCAGCATATTTGAGTTCTAATTAAGAAAGGAAGCATGTGAACAGGAGTGATAGCTAAGCCAGGCGGGAGGGCGGGTGGCACCAGGCCCACACAGCACATTTCTAAAGGAATATGGCAACTGCTGTCTGTCTTGTTCCAATTACTATATATCAAATAAATGGCTGCCTCTATGGTGGGATGCAAAAGAATGTTAAGAAAGCCTGTTTGCCTTTCTAAAATTACATAATTATATTTGTCAGAATATGACATAAAAGTCAGTTGTTTCTTCAAATTTAAAAAAAAAAAAAAAGATTCACCAATTCAGTCCATCTCAGAAGTGCCAAACACAAAGGTAATTTCAAAGCTAAAATCATAAGTAGGAAAGGCACTGCCAATAAGACAGATGTTATCTTTGGAAGTCCTCTTTCTTTTTGCTGGGTAGCATCTGAGCCTTCTTCAACCTTACTAAATGATGAAAAATTAAAGAAGACAATAGCATTTGTAGTTTTCATGAATATTGAAATCAAGCATCCATGTACAAGAAAAAAAAGTGCATGGCAACACACACCCATACTCAAGGCTGGACATACATTAAAAAAATATGAGCACATTGTTTTTTCTTATATTTTATAAATGCATGCTCATTTGATTGATTGTGTAGATAAAGCAGTATTGTTCTGTCATCTTTCCCTCAAGCCCTTAGATATAATTCTTCTTGGAGGCTTATTGGGTGACATGTGGATGGAGAATTTGATATTTAATATTTGTTCTTTTGAATCATGTCCTGGGGCTGGGTGGGGTGGTTCATGCCTATAATCCCAGCAGTTTGGGAAGCTGGGCAGAGAGGATCATGAGCCTAGGAGTTCAAGACCAGCCTGGGCAACATAGCAAGGTCTCATCTCTACTAAAAAATAAAAATAAAAAAATTAGCCAGGTATGGTGATGCACACCTATAGTACCAGCTACTGAGGAGGCCGAGGAGGGAGGACTGCTTGATCCCAGGAATTCTAGATTATGGTGAGCTATGATCATTCCACTGCTCTCCAGCCTGGGTGATGAACAAGACCTTGTTTCAAAACGAAACAAAACAAAACATAACAAAAATAATGTCAGGACTAGGTACTTCAAAATACATTATAAATCATAGCTTGTGTCCATCAAGCTTGTTTCTCATAAATGGAGATACGTTCTATAATGTCAAATTTGGATGTTTCCTCTACCATTAGATTTAGAAGGATTAACATTTAATCATTTAATCTTCTTATTTAAACATTTAATCTTCTTATCAATGGGAGAAGAGAAAAAAATTAGTTCCTCAAACTATTTCTACATGGATATGTATCTTTTTGATATGAGAATAGTACAAGAATTCTGCTTACCCCTACCTACAAATTGTGAGAACCAATTGCAAAGTAGATATAAAGGTGTGTGTCTGTATGTGTTTGTGCTTCTGTGCACAATTTTTCATGATAATATTGAAAATGAAAGGGTAAACAAAAATATCAGTCTAAGCAATTTATTTGACAACATGGACACAAACACCAAATGAAAAAGCTAAGAAATTAAAACGGTTGTTTCTGCAAAGAGATTTGGAAGTGTAGAGTCTGAGGCAGAGCACAGCATTTAAATATCTACATAAGAATTCAAATAATAAAAACATTTAGTTAAAGTTGGAGATCAAAATAAATAACCACCAAGTGGAAATAGTTAAATGAAAATACATCCGTAAAAGCAAAACAATATACCCATTTAAAAAAAGAAGTCCATCTAGATTATTTTGAATTTTAAAAATATTTGATTATTAATTTAAAAAGTGGTAATTTATGGCTATGCATATTTTAGGGATGGAAGCATCAACAGTGAACAAAAAAAACAGTCTGTGTCTTCCAGACTTTACATATGAATGAGAGAAAGCATAAACTATGTACACATTAAAAAATAATATTTCAAAATGTCATGAATTCTAGAGAGAAAAACAAAACAAAGTAAGTGGTGGTACAGCGCAGGTGGATGAGTGTGGGATGCAGCAGCGGGTGTTTTCTTTCCTAGCCCTCTGTGATAATTGTATTATATATATATACACACACACACAAAGACTAAATAGAAGGGAGGAACAAGTCATATGGGTGTATAAGGAAAGGCACTCTAGAAGAAGAGAAGTAAATGTAACGTGCAAAAGTCCTGCCATCTTTGTGCATTAAAGGAGAGGAAAAGTGCTCTCTGTTGACGTATTTCAGAAACAGAGGAGGAAAATGGTAGACAATGAGATCAAGTAGGTCACTGAAGGTTTTTTAGATCAGCATTAGATATTTGGTTGTTTTTTCCTCTGACAGAGAGGAGAACCATTTGTAAGAATTGAAACATCTTTACAATGTTGATTTTTGTTTTTCTTTAAGGACTAACCAGAAAGGTAGCACAGATCAAATCAGAGAGATCAGTCAACAATAAACTACTGGAAACCTTGGTAGTTCGGACCAGAAGGGTAGAAGTGAAAGTGATGAAATGTGGAAAGTTCTGGAAGCCTTTTGAAAATAAAGCTGAAAGTATTTGCTGTTACATTTAACTTGAGTGAGGTGAAGACAGTGTTATAGGATATATCCACATTTTTTGACCTGAGCAACTAAAGGTCTGCATTTCCTGAGGTGAAGAATACTATTAAATAAAAGTTTTAGGTCATAGGGAATAAAGATACATTTTTTGGACATTTTAATTTTGAGATGTTGAGTGAAAATCAAAGTAGGATATTGAATATGCAGTTTGATATGCACTTTCAAAATTTGAGAAATAAATTTGGAAGGAAACATGGATCTTTAAAGCATGTCACAAAATGATACTACTATTGAAGTACAAAAAATAGATTACTAGTTTCCATAAGTCTTTAGAATTCAAGGAGCTAAGAAAAAAATTTTTTTAAATGAAAACATATTATGTTTGTCACCTATTGATTGTTTTAATATAGTGGTAATAAGAAACTAGATATAATGCATTCTTTTCTTATTTTAATAACTTAATTTACTTTTCAAAAGGCTGGCAGAGGTAACTTACGTTTTTGAAATATCAAAGAAATTCAATAGGCATTCTCTGTCTTAGTCAGTTTGAGCTGCTATAACAAAATGAGGTAGTTTATAAACAACAGAAATGTATTTAGATGACATAGTTGATAAACAACAGAAATGTATTGTTCACACAGTTCTGGAGGCTGGAAAGTCTAAGACCAAGGCTCCAGTAGATACGGTGTCTGCTGAGGGCCCCCGTTCCTCATAGATGACGTCTGCTGTATGTCTTCACATGGCAGAAGGAGTGAACAAGCTCAGTTGGGCATCTTTTATACATAAAGGCATCAATGCTATTCATAAGAGAAAAGCCCTTATGATATGTAATCACCTCTCAAAGGCCCCACCACCTCTTACTGCAATTACTTTGAGGATTGGGTTTCAACATAAAAATGTTGGTGGGACACAAACACTCAGACTATAGCAATTGTAACGTGTATTTTAGTGCAAAAAATTTTGATATTTCTTATATGGTATTCATATGAACAAGATAGAGGAATTAAAGCTAGTTAAACAAGAACCAAGGAGAATTAACTGATGTCAAACTGTGGAAGGTATTTTGCACAAGTCATTAGGTGCACCTTTTCTAAAATAATTTTTCTTAACTAGACTTTATAACAATTTGTTTATATGAGCTTTTCATTACGGGGGCTGAGAATTGGAATGAAATGTAATCTGCAATACATATTTTAAGTGTTATAATGGAATTACTAGCTGAGTTTAATCCTAGGTCTTGGGGGTAAATATGACTTAGAGCATGTTCTTCCATTTAAAAACATAATTTAGAGTACAGAAGATAAATGTGCAAACAATCAGCTGTGAAAAAAGGATACTATTAGGTTGGTACAAAAGTAATTACGGTGTTTGCCATTAAAAATGATGGCAAAACCCACATTTACTCTTGCAGCAACCTAATAAGTACTCTGGAGATAAAGGGCAAGTACATTTGCCGAGAGACCGTAGATGTGGTGTCATAAAAAGTCTTGACAAATAATTAAAAACAAACTGAGAAGATAAGAGCATTCTATCACAGGATTTTCTAAGTCATAGAAGCATAAGCAGCACCACATATTAAATTTTTGTTTTATGAAGTTAGAATATATGCTATGTTAATCAAAATGTGAGAAGTAAGGGTGGGAAATACAGATAGACTCATTTTGAAGAGCACGATTTTAAAGGACAGTGAAGGCAAGGTTTTTGAAATAAAGAATGGCAACTTCAGAATCCTATTTTTGTATATAAGTGTATGGAAGCTGATGAGGATGTAACAATGTTTAAACAACTAGTATGTACAATGAGAAAAAAGAATGGTACCAGTATACCCTTCTAGGTTGTGGAAATATGTATGTCGCAGGGTTGTGACACTTGGAATAAAGCTGAGAGAGACCTATAACTTATTTGACATCTATGTTTCTGCCTAATTTACTCCATTAGTGAACAAATTATGTATAAATACATCAATGCTACTACCAGAAATACTGGCAATACTAATACTGGTTATAACAACGACAATGACTAACGTCACTGAAACTACTACGTGCCAACAATTGTGATGAAAGATTCACGTTTTTATTGTTTTATATCGTCAATAAGTATTTACTGTTTTATATCATCAAGAAGTTTCTCCTCATTAGTCAACCTTAAATACAGAACAAAAGTTTTCCAAATCCCTTTTTGTATCTTCTGAAGTATAAAAATATAACTGGTGTCTGTGACAAATCAACAAATGCTGTCTTTTAACAGAATTTTTAAAAATCCTTGAAGATATCCAATTGTATTATTTTCAATGCACATAATAACATACATCAAGCTAAGAAACACTCTAGACTTTTGGGATAATATGACATATTTAGTATATTTACAAGCATATATTATTTATTTTGAATTCATTATATACAGATAGATTTATTCTAAATAATTTTGCTATATTAATTGTATATAAATGTATTTTAAAACATACATATATATGAATGGTTTTGTGTTCTTGTAAAAAGAATGCATTGTGTACATTAGTAATTTAAAAGCTATCTTTTGCCAGGCATGGTGGAGCGCCTGTAATCTCAGCTAGTTGGCAGGCTGAGGCAGGAGGATTGTTTGAGCCTCAGAGTTCAAGGCTACAGTGCCTGTTAATAGCCACTGCATTCCAGCCTGGGAAACATAGTGAGACTCTATCTCTAACATTTTAGAAATAAATAAATAATTAAATAAAATAAGAAAATAAAGGCTAACTCTTTAATAACCTCCTCTGTCATTTATTCATTTATTCTTTTCATTCAATCCTTGACTCATTATTTTTATGAAGGTGAATTTTAAATTCCGTAGAGAGTACATAATTTAGCACTGTTGTAAAGTGCTAAAGTTGCCTCCAAATTTACCAGCTTATAAAAACAAAAGTGTATTATTTTAGCCAGTTTATAAAGCTGAGGAGTCTCGATGCAGATTATCTGCATGGGTCTGAATCACGAGCAGTCAAACTAAAGGTCTGCGCTTCAGATTCTGAACACGCTGGAGTTGTGCTTAGTGAAATTCAGCTTCCAGGCTCAGTTACATGACTGCTGGCAGAGGTTTCAGTTCCCTGCCATGTGGGTCTCTCGATAGGCTGCAGATGGCATTGATTCCTCAGCATCAGTGATCCAAGCATGAGAGTGAGAGCGTGCACTTAAGATGCAAGCCATAGGCTATTTATAACTTGATCTTAGAAGGGCATATTATCGTGTCTGAACTTAAATTTAATGAAAGTAAGTTGCTAAGTCCAGCCCACATTTAAGTACACCAAAATTAAGTTCCATCTCTTGAAAGGAGCAGTGTCAAAACCTGATTGTGTCTTAAAAACCATCACCAAGGTGGTGTTATCTTCCATTCAGTTCTTATTTTGATGACTAGAAATAGATAATAGAAAATTAGTGTATTCCATGTGCCCCAGGGTTATGTTCATTCCAGACAGGTTATCTTCTTAAGAAACACAAAATATAGATAAACCAATGGATTAAACCAACTATAAAACTCCATTAGAACCAAACAATAAATTACTAATGACAGTAATTGTTATTGAGTAAGGACACAAAGGTTCTCACATCAAATCATTATATTAGAAGAGAATTATTAATGTAAGAAGATTTTGGCAGTCAGAAACAATCACAGAAGACAGTCTTGAAAAGAGTGCTCTTCAGTCGTGTTTATTAACAATTTATAAAAGCTTTTATGTAAAAAAAAATAGTTTTATGCCAAGAATTACGCTTTTGTTGAGAATACAAAGATGAATAACTCAGTACTGCTTTTAAGGCTCCCCAAGGCTTTTGTGGGACAGAATTCTATGTAAAGCTATATTAAGGGCAGTAAGAAAAGTGCCATAATTAAAGTGTGTAGAAATTGCTATGGAAACATTTTATTACATAGGAGATCAAGGTAAACTTCACAGAGTAAGTGACTTTTAGTAGTCTTGAAAATATGTAAGGTCAGCAAGGTGTGAAAATGCTGGAGGGGAGGTGAGGGGGCGTGCAGAGATGGAAAATGGAAGAGGCTTCTCGGAAAAGAGAGGAGAGCACGGGTGAGAGATGAGAGGCACTGTGACCCCGGCAATGCAAGAGGAGTGGTGTGGAAAGCAGCACAGCGGAGGGGCTGGGTCATGGGAGATAAGTATCCAGTGGAGAGCAAGCTATGTTCCAGCCCTGCTCCCAACATTGGGCACACAGCAGAATAAAGGAGGGCAAAGCCTCCTCACTGTTTTAGTGTCGCCTGCCATATTAAAGAAGGAAATTTATCTTGTCATGTGGAGAGAAGGGTTGAAGGGTTATGAGCTGGGGAATAGCTTGATACGTTTTGAGTTTTAGAAAGCTGATTCCGGTTCTGATGAGCTGATACGTTCTGATGAGGGTGAATTGAAGGGGGGTGATTTTCTAAGCAGAGGATCATTAGGAACTCAGATCTCAGAATTTCTTTTTAAAATAGTTCCAAAATGTCCAGGAAGTCTTTCTATGACTGGGATTCAGGAAATGCTGACCTTTTCTGTTGCACCCTCCTCCTTCCCCTAAAAACAAACAAGCACAAGCAAATAAAAATAAAAATAAAAACAAACAAACAAAATCACCCTCCTTGTTTGAAGGGAAAACCATTGCTCTCCTTCTCCAAGAAAATTTAAGAAAGGACTCAAAAGAGGTTCCAAATGGCAAAAAGATTCTACATGTTGGAGAAGAGATCAACAGGGTCACTGTCTCCATTACTTCTACTAAGAAATGTTCTTGATTTTAGGATTCTTTGGAAATGTCACTATCTTGTCTTCCTGAACCTTTAATGTCTCATGAGGTCTTGGGGAATAATTCTGTCTTCCTCTCTATTCTCATAAAATTAGATTGTTTGTCCTCATCACTGGCACCCCTAAAGCTGAAGATTGTCTTACCCTAAAAGACCTGCCTTTTCCTTTTGCTTTTATTTCTCTTTTGTTTCTTCAAAAGCCAGTTTATATCTACATTTTTTCATTTAATTTCTCATGTTCCTAGTTCTTTTTCTAAACTTCTGTCACTTACTGTAGAAATACTTTCATGCCGTTCTCATCATTTATCGTTTTTAATTCCAGAATGTAGTGTGGTGACTCAAGTATAACAAGTGCTTAGGAGTATTTGTGGAAAACAAAGAATATGAGTTAGGGAAAAAAATGAATAAATAGATCTTGGTTTGGTCTAATTGTTAGGTAAATGCTCATGTTAATTCCAAATCTGTTCATGCGAAGATTTTCCTGAGTAAGCCATGAGAATGTATCTTTTTACAACAGAATCTCAGTACTAAGTATGACTGATATATATCACGGTTTTAGAATACATATGTATACTAAGTATATGACTGATATATATCACAGTTTTGGAATTAAAGGTGATCTAGTTCAATACTGAGGCTAAATTGATCTAGTATGCCAGAGATTTCTTTGCAAATTAATTCAAATTAAAGTAGGAGCATGTTTGTTTTAAAAATGTAATAAACTATAAATCTGACATCGTTTCAGAAGAGAACTTTGTAGTTCGTGGATAGACTTGATGAAATTTAAGTTCAGAAAATATATTGGGCCAGAATTTTAATGTGAAGGTATGAATTTCAATGTTATAAAAAATAAATAACTTTTATTTTAAATGACTCTCAGAATTAACTACATTACTAATATAATACCTAATATTAAATAAAACATAATAAATAATTTAGATGTTTTCTTTTTTAAGGTACTCTTTCCAGGCTTTAATAGGAAAGATTATAGAGCATTTGAATAAGTGAAAGAAAGCCAATGAGGCTGGGTTATGAGAGGCAAACTAGAAAGATAGACAGAGACCCGATCACGATTGGTGTCCAACGCTCTCTGAAAGGTTTTTATGTTATTCTCATAAAAAATGGTTTTTACGTTAATCTTTTATGAAGATTCCTTCACCATTTTTCCTAACTCATATTATTTGTTTTCCACAAATACTCCTAAGCACTTGTTATACTTGAGTCACCACACTACGTGATCATTTTCTGATGTCTGACGTTTAGTATCTCTGTAATATTATGCAAGTTAATTAGCCTACGTCAACACAACAGTGCTTCCATCTATACTATGCAAATAATAACAATAACTGCTTCCTTTGCAAATAATAGTAACTGCTTCCTTGGGTTGCTGGAAGAGTAAAAGAGATCATTTATATTACCGAAGTAAAATGTTTAGTACATATCACTCAACCAATGTAAACTCTTAATAGGATCAGTGTTTTGCAGGGTGACCCATGCAGACAGAAGAAATGAGAGGGCATAAATAATAACACAGATAAAGGCAGGTATCTCTGTATGATGATTAAACATGTATTGTAATTACTGGAGAATATTTGCTTGCCTAAAATATTCTCTCCCTAGCCAGATTCCTTCACCATTTCTGACTAAACATAGAATCACTAAAAATAGAACCACACAACCACAATATCATCTTCTCAGGCAATTCCAGCCCACTTTCTCAGCAAAAGCAGTTTCTTCTCTTTCTGGCTGCATTCCTTGCAAGCACTTTGAGCTGCTTGCATGAAAGCAAAGTTCCTCACTCATCTTTGCAGTCCTAAAACCTAGTGTTGAGGCAATGCTTTGCCCCAGTCCTGACAGGAGCTCCATTATCACAAAACCTTCTGTCAGTTTACTCCTTTGTTCAGGGGCCACTGAGAAAGACTAAACGCATTCCACTCAGGGCCTGCCTTCCGTGTCCTCCAGGGAGCAAGGTGTGCACAGGAAGTGGACATTCTGCTGTGGTTGTAGAACCTCCTCTGTCACTCATCAGTGGATGACTGGCTCATTTGAGTATTGAGTGCCTGCCCTTTGGACATCCCGCTGAACTGCAATCTCTCAAAGAGCTTTTATGAGTAATAAAGCTGATCTTCTGGCTATGCTGCTTGTTTTATCTTCTACACCAAGTGAAAAGTAGATATTCATGAGAATTTTTGCTAAATGAATGGAGATAACATTTAATTGAATTCAACAAATGAGAAGAAAAAATAATTAGCCTTAAAGTCTCATAAGTACATCTATACTTTAAAAAATATTGTGTGCTTGCAAAAGCTGCTGATATAATAAATCACCTGCAATGGAATGAACTTTGTGAATATTTATCTCTCTAATATTATGTAGCAGGCATGTTAGGAAAATAATGAACCATACAGATGCAGTGGCAAAAATGGCAGCTAACCCAGAGATTTTAAATTATTAGAATCGTAAGTACAAGGCAACGAGAAAAACCCACATGTTGAATGAAAAAGAGGAATGAAAACAATGCCAATTTCAATATAAGCCAATTGAAGGGTCATCTATCTTCCGTACCAGCACAAAATCCTTTGTGACATGACCATCCCGGAAGATCCCATTTAACAGCATTTAGTACTGCTTACATTTACACATTTTTTTTTTAGGATAGCCTAACAGTTCATTTTATTTCCGTGGTTAAAACATAGTCGCCCATACTTTACTGTTAGAAATTGTATTGCATAGTAGATGTTTATAGAAACATCTTTTGTATCACACAAACAGTGTAAGAGGGGTTCCAAGCCAACAGAAGTGTTGCTTTCACCTTAGGCACTCTTAAAACTTCAGTTATTTACATCTTAAATAACACATTCAGTTTTTGCAGTTCTACTTTGAGAAAATGAAAGTGGGGTGTAAGATTGAAATTAAGATTTTTTAAAATAAAGTAACATTTACATAAACTGTATTTCACACATGGAAGATCAAAAAAAGTTGTCAGAAACAACTAAGCATGAAAATTCATTATGAATATCCCAAGAATTGTTTTCTTTTCCCCTCTCCCCTTCCCCTCTCCTCCCTTCCCCCTCCCCTCTCCTCCCTTCCCCCTCCCCTTTCCTCCTCTCCCCTCCCCTCCCCTCTTCTTTTTCTTTTCTTACCTTTTCTTTTTTACTCTTTTCTTTACACTCAGCTTAAACCTGAGGTATACTTTAGTTATTCAATGTTGCTTTTCTCAGGCACGTTCATTTTTTTCCTCTTCATCAATAACCCCCTCACTGCTAACAAGCATTCCCCAAAAAAAACACATACACTATTCCACAGATGCTCTACAGAACAATTTTGTATGCAGCCTCCTCTTTTTTTCCACTTCTGTGGAATTCTCACAGGTGCTTTTGGGTAGTTAACTTCAGAGTTCTTTGTGGTTTTTGCAATCTGAAAAGAAGGAGGAAAAATATGATTAAGAGACTAAATGACCACAACCTAAAATGACCTTAAAAAGATCTGAAGTAACCCAAATAAATACGAACACTTTTCTCATAGAGAGTTTAATACTATTTGAATGAGAATTATATTTCAGGCAAAACTTCCAGTCATGTACGTCATTGGATTATTTGACCCATGAAAATGTTCTTGTTGAGAACGTTGTGCTTACTTTACATAGAATGAAAAACAGTTATGTTTTACTTAACATAGGTTGATTGAGTGTCATTTCCTCTCTTGGCCCTTATACATTTTCCTCACCAATATCATTCTGTAGAAGTGGCAGATCACTAAAGATTAGCATATTTAACTCATAAGAGAGTTTTGTGGTTTAAAGTATTTAAGTTTTCTAGAATTGTTATATATCCAACTGCTCGCTTTTTCAAATGGCTTAGACTTAGGATGCTTTTCAAGGAATGTTTCCCCTCACAGCCCTCAGGTTCTTGCGTTCATTTTACAAAATTGCTACTGCATATTTTGTGGTGTAGTCTATGAAAGCATTCCCCTGTTTAAAGGGTAATCCGATCAATTCCCAGGATTCTCCATGAAATGCAAATGGAGTCGAGCTGGCAACCTCTGAGTTCAGCCTGGTTTTTGTTGTGGCAGTTGTTGGTTTCATTACAAAAATACACATTCAGAATGTTCCGGGTGCTCTATTACACACTGAATGGCTCTCTCATGTAACTTAGATGAATTCTAAACTGAAAGCTTGTTTATTCTGACATGCCAAAGTAGACATGTTCAACATTTTAGACCCACAAAACTATTTATCTAAAGCTGTCCTTTAACTCCCCCTCACTTCTTCCTTTGCACTGTCATTGTGTATCTATGTGTGCAAATGACATGTACCTACATTTTTGTAAATTTATTTTTCTAGGTTGTGAGCTATTCCAGAGCACATACCTTTTATGACTAGCATGTAATGGCCCAGAAAATACTTGGGAAAATAATAACTTTACTTGGTTAATAATTTAAACATATAAACTCATTTTAATTGGAAAAGGTAGACAAATAGTAGGCTAAAAATCATTAAATTTAAAAAATGTGAGTAGTTTTATTAGAATTTATATATGTTTTATAGAAATAAAGTTTCACAAAAGATTAGAGCTGAGTTTCAGGGTAAATTACACAGTATTTTCTCTAAAAGACTGGACATCACTTCATGTTTGCTATATTCAATACACATCATAGTTAATAGTATTTAATTAAAACATCTTGTGGAGTCATCAAATACTATCCTAAACACCTTAATGAAAGCTTTAGTTTGCATTTTCATTAATATTTTAACTGGTACAAATCAACTGCAGGTGCTGGGATGAAAATTTATTTAAAGAAATCAGAGCTCAACTCCAAACCAACAAAACCTCAAACGCTGAGCACTAACTATCCCGTGTTCTGTGTCCCAGGGGATGTAGGAAATGAGGGAATTACAAGAAGAGCCAACTGGAAACTCTGCATAGAAACAATACACACAAAATCCTGGCTCATGTTTTCCTTGGGGTAAATATAATTCATATCCTTCAAAGTATTAAAATAGTGGTTTTTTTTGTTTGTTTGGTAACAACCATCATATTTGAATGATAACACCCAGCAGTTTTAACAGTTGTGTCTTTCTCTTTTGAAATGTCAGTTATTATAGTGAATGTGCTCTCACAGAATAAGGTGGTGGTGAAAAATATATTTCGTGTCCCCAATTAATGGAGACACAAATTAATCTTAATCAGTTATCAGTATGGATCTTTTAAGTTCATAGAAATGCATATTCCACACTTGGAAAATAATAATTCTTGAAATTCTTGAAATGTGTAGCAGTTCTAGGTAACTGAATTTTTGGATTCAATTATTTGAAGACAGATAAATAAAATATTAGAAATTTTATTGAAGAATAATTCTGTGAGCTATCTTTTTTTTTCTTTTTTTCTGGGGCAGTAATAGTATAGTGCATTTTATATGCATTAGTCAAATATCTGTTCTTTTAAATAATATGAATGTTAATAATACGAATATTAATAATATAATGGCTAGTGTCTTAAAAAATACTCATGTGAAAAAACCCTCAACTCTTTGAGAGGTTGACATATGCACACAATGTCCATATGATACATTTAGTTATTTATTCAAAAATACTTATTAAATGCTAATTCCAGGCCAGTGATTATTGTAACTACTCAACAGACAGATATTCTCTGCTTCTGAGGAGTTTACAATCTGGTAAGCAAGACTGTATGATGGAGATTATTCATGATATATCTATTTTTGCTGAAACTACAAAACAATCAGTTTCTGGATGCCAAGCATCTCCTCACACCATCTGCCAGGTCTTGCTGTAGGCATACACATAGCTAGCCTTTCTAAATATATATTTTAATTTATCTATGTTAAAAAATCTTTAATTTCTTTATTTCATGCACTGACTAAAATCCAAACATTGTTATTCTGGATTTAAGACCTTTTCAAATCTCATTACAACTTACCTGTCCTCTGACTACCTTCCTTTCTAGCCTGTTACCTACACCCCTTTCTTTATAGTACATACCATCATCAGACATGACTTTATTTATTAGAATGAGGCTTTTAAGGGCATAGTCTTGGTTTATCTTTTTCTTCTCACCACTTCCCAGTAACTAGAACAAGATTAGACAGTTAGGTAAGGCTCTATCAATATGCCACAACTGTCTAAAACTTACCCTCCAAGTGGCTGTTGTTTTTGAAAGCACTTTATACGTTTCCATCTTAACTGTGTACATTCTGTCTGCCTGGAAAACATCTGCAGCAATTCTCACCTTGTTGTTTGTAGCGAATTGTTCAAGCTCCTGGTCTGTTTTCTATCTCCTGCCTGTACACTGACTGATGCAGGTGGGTAATGAAGATGTTCCCCAAAAAACATGGTTTTCAAGATTGGATTAAGTGGAGATAAGGTTTGTTAGCTAACTCATATAGCTATTTCTTATTAAATAGTGTTTCTCTTGCACTTTTACTCAGAAACTCTCCCCAAATAAACCCTGTCTTCATTTTTTTTGTATGATCTTACCTGATCAAACTTATCAGTCTTATATGTAACTTGGGTTTCAATGGTCAGTTATAGAACAGTGACATATCACTCAGAATTCACCTTATTCTCTAGAAACCTGTTGTGGTTAATTGTTAGGTGTGGATAATAACAAAAATATGTCTAATCCACTGTGTGCCTGAAATAAAGTTCTATATCAATGGGATGCTAGTATTTAACCAGCACGCTTCAAAAATTTATCAGTAGCAAGAGTTAAGAACTCCTGCTTCAGGGATCAGAAACAAGTCCACCACGCTGTACTTTCGGTGGTGGCAAAGGATGTCCCATTCTCCTCCACATCAGGCTAATCTTGACTCAATGTATCCCCCCTGGGGGGAATTCCATGCACACATCTAGACTGTTTTCTGTGTCTGTTTTTTTTTTCCTGGAGCTGTTGAGTGCTGCCACTCACTTATGTTTCCTGGGTCTCTGGGCTGCATGGTGGCGGTGGTGGTGGTGGTGGTGGTGGTGGTGAGGGTGGGTGGGAGGCAGGTCATGGGGAGCACCCAGCCTGTTGTTTCAATACCTGAGCAATGGGTAATGTGTTCTCGCTGTAGCCACACCACCTTGTAATTTAGGACGTTTAGACATCTAAGTCACCTTGTGGGCCTTCCTTTAATTTTCTCAGCATCTTTCTTGTTCATGCTTCCCACAGCTGGGAAAGTGGCCATAAATTTCCGCAGTTTCCATCTCTCTTCTGAGTTAGGGTTTCCCTTTTCCTCTTTTATTAGATAACCACCTCTTACCAGGCTCTGTGCAGGTGGGGGAGAAGCAGCGTGCAGGGGAGAAGCAGCTTGCAGGGGAGAAGCAGCGTGCAGGAAAGAAACTGTGTGCAGGGTAGATGCGATGTGCGACAGTAATTTTCGGTGGATCCAGTTCCTGGGAGCTCTTCTTAGAACCATTTCTGATTTTTTAAGTCTTTCACTCTCAATCCCATTGTCACTGGACTTCCAAACTATATGTTAGAAGTGGCAGGTTTTTTATTCTTTTCTTTTTCTTTTTTTTCCCCCCATGTAGTACATTAAGCAAGAGGCAGTGTCACTTGTTAATCCTGAGCCCACATAACAAAACATAGCATGCTCACTTCATTCCTTTTCTCCACACGCCCTGATATCAAATGAGGTGAAGATTGAGGCTCAGGCAGATTCTGCCATAGGCTAGAACCTTCTTAGAACTCTTTTTCAAATAAAATGATGATGTTTTTTGAGCCCCATTAATTCATGCATTGTGAAAAGATATTTGTTCAGGTTAGTTCTGCATAAGAACTTCTTTTAGAGTTTTACATCTTGGAATCAATAGACTGGAGAGAGGACTTTATAAATTGTAATGTAGCATGGATATTATCTTTTAGTTAAGAAACTAGTCTTATTTTTTAAAATTTTTATATTGTATTCATACCAAAGAGCTGATGGTTATTTTTGTTAAGAATTGCTTAGGAGGACATGAAAAGCATAGATAATGGAATTCTTGACACGAATTGATGCCAATAAAGGGAGAGCATGTAAAACACCCAAGAGGAAGTTCTTCTGTAGAGACAAGTTTTATATTTAACATCATATTTACAGCTGGCAGAAGATTAATAGTAAATAACTGTCAACCAAGCTAGGATGAAAATGCACCACTAAGGAGGCAAAATACCATATGTCTTCCAATATTCAGGAACTATAATGACATTAGAAGAGTGATTAAGGTGCCACCACACAGCATCCAGGTGTAACATGGCATATGGTACACTTCCTGGCTCACTGTGCATCTCAATGTTCTTGTAGCTAAATAAACTTTTATTGCCACTTTTATGTATGTCTAAATATGGATTTATTGTTTAAGTAAACTTTCAGTATTATAATGAATCCATTATTACTTATTTCATTACTGACCATTACAATGAAATTACTTTAAAGGATGTATATACAAATAGATATGAATTTTTAAAAGTAATCCTATTAGCTAAAATTATTTGAACTTTTTCTGTTAGTCACTACTCTAATTGCTTTAAAAGTGTAAACACACTGGTCCACAGCTATATTTAATAAGTAAAAGAGTTAAAATTCAAATTCAGATATTATTCCTTGTAAAGACCATGCTTTTCTATTGCTGTTCTCATGCTAGAGTTCTCACCAGATCTGAGCCTGTGGCACCTCCCCACTCTTTCTTCCTCCTGCTTTGGCAATGTAAGGCTTGCTCTTTCCTCTTTGCCTTCTGCCATGATTGTAAGTTTCCTGAGGCCTTCCCAGGGGCAAAAGCTGCTAAAGCTGCTATGCTTCCTGTACAGCCTGCAGAACCATAAGCAAATTAAACCTCTTCTTTTTATAAATTATTCAGTCTCAGGCATTTCTTTATAGCAATGCAAAACCAGAGTAACACATATTACTCTAATCAGATAAATTATTTTGTTTAGACAAAAATGCAAGTAAGTTGTTATGATTAAATTAATTTATATTAGTAAAATAGTTCTTTGATTGCATTTCTAATTGATTTACCTTGACTGCAGAGAAAATGCCTTATCTTTTTGACGAAAACTTGAGCTTTGATTACTCTATGAGAGTGATAAAAATTATACATAAAGCCAGGTTTGGGAATATGTGAATAATTTCTCCTTGCATGTCTTTAATACCTTCTTCTGAAAATGGCATTTTTTTTTTTATTTTGAGCAGCAGAATTATGCCTCACTATGTGGCCTTATTTGAGATTATATTATTAAATGTAGCATGGGAGATGAAATATAAAGTGGAGCTTGTATGATTTCTAACTGCCTTTCTGATAAAAGCAGCAGGGAGCTATTAAGCAATCTTATTTTTAAATATATGTTTGCAGGGGAAATAAGACTTCAATCCTCTCTCTCTATAGGCCAACTCTACACAGGCAAGCAGATAGGCTGTATCAGTTTCATCGCTGTAGTTTTTTTTTTTTTTTCCAGTTTATAGAATTGCACTCTGTTATAGTCATACACAATAAATCAGAGAGCTCTCCTTTATTAGAAAAATTTTCCATGGATCCTTATTTTTTTTCCGCTAGACTAGAAGCATGTTTTTTATAATTCTTGAAATAGTACTATTTAAGAGAAGAACATAACCCTGCCTCTGAATATGCACATGATTATTTGATTTTATGATAATGATATGCATTGGATTAAGTATTAGCATGCATTTGAATGTAGTATTAGACACGCATCGATCACTATTATTCAGTGTAACATCTCAGCTTGTGTCTAAAGGTATATTGGTTTGATTTTAAGATTTTCAAAGAATTTTATTGACTCTGTACCATTCATAGATCTTTTAGAAAGCATAAGGAATTTCGATAGATAACAAACACAGTTTTTTCAAAGATGAGAGAAGGCAGAGCTGATTTAAAATAAAATAGAACTGCTTGTTGCTGCTTTACTTTGTAGAAGGTACAATTGGACATAAATATCCCTAAGTAGTAGTTCTAAATCTCTGTTTCTGTTTCTGTTATGATAATGTCTTAATATCATCTTTTTTGTTTTAATTGTGATTACACAGATAAAAACACGTAGAAACTAAAAACTAATACAGCAGACAGCCGTATAATGATATATTTTCCATCTATTAGGAAAAGTTTGCCAAGATCGTGTCACTGCACTCCAGCCTGGGTGGCAGAATGAGACTCCAAGAAAAACAAAAACAAAAACAAACAAGATTAAAAAAGACATTGAATACATGATAAATAACAGTATCACTTTTACCAAATTATGTTTTATGTATTTTTCTGTAATAAATATCATGCTAGTAAAGAATGCCAGAATAGTGTTCATAACAGTTATTTATTTGCCCATTCCATTGTCACATATAGCTTATATTTAAGCATAACAATTTAAAAAAGACAAGGATTTGAGATGGTTAACTTTATGTGTCGACAAGACTAGGCCGTTTGGTCAAACACAGTCTAGATGTTGCTGAGAAGGTATTTTTTAGACACAATTAGCATGTAAATGAGTAGACTTTGAGCAAAGCAAACTAACCTCCAAAATGTGGGTGAGCCTCATTCAATCAGTTAAAAAATGTAAGAGGTAAAAACTGAAGTTTCCTGAGCAAGAAGCAATTCTGCCTCAAGACTATAGCATAGAAACCCTGCCCAAGATTTCAGCCTGTAGATTTAGGACTCAGGATTATAACATCAACTCTTTCCTGAATTTCCAGTATATTGGTCAGCTTGCTCAATGAGAAAATTCCTTTAAAATTTCTGTCCCTCTCTCTCTGCATATATATTTGTGTGTGTGCACACAAACAACATGATACTGTTACAGAAACAGACACATACAAAAATAGGCCAATAGAACATAATAGAGAACCTGGAAAAAAAGTCACACATCTACAACCATCTGATCTGCAATGAAGCTGACAAAAGTAAGCAATGGGGAAAGACTCTGTAGTCACTGAATGATGCTGGGATAACTGGTTAGCCATATGCAGAAGAATGAAACTGGATCCCTACCTTACACCATACACAAAACTTTACAAATGATGGATTAACTATTTAAATCTAAGACCTCAAACTATAAGAATCTTAGAATATAATCTAGGAAATACTATTCTGGAGATCAACCCTGGCAAAGAATTTATGACTAAGTCCTCAAAAGTAAGTATAACAAAAACAAAAATTAACAAGTGGGACCTAATTAAACTAAAGAGCTTTTGCACAGGAAAAAAACAAAAAAAACAAAAAAACCAAAACCTATTACAAAGTAAATAGACAATGCACAGAATGGGGGAAAATATTTTCAAATTATGCATCTGACAAATATCTAATATTCAGCATCTATAAGGAATTTAACAAGCAAAAAACATATAACCCCATTAAAAAGTGGGCAAAAGACATGAACAGGCACCTCTCAAGAGCAGACATACAGGTGACCAGCAGACATGTGAAAAAATGTTCAACATCTCTAATGATCAGAGAAAATGCAAATCAAAATCACAATGAGATACCATCTCACACCAGTAAGAATGGCTATTATTAAAAAGAAAAAAATAACTAATAGATGTTGGCGAGGCTGCAGAGAAAAGGGAACAGTTATACACTTTTGTTTGGAATTGATATTAGTTCAGCCCCCATGGAAAGCAGTTTGGCGTTTTCTCAAAGAACTTAAAACAGAACTACCATTTGACCTAGCAATTCCATTACCAGGTATATACCTAAAGGAAAATAGATCATTATACCAAAGGACACATGCACTTGTAGAGTCATCGCTGCACTATTCACAAGAGCAAAGGAATAGAATTAAACTAGGGGCCCACTAAGGGTGGACTGGATGAATCAAATGTGGTACATGTACACCATGGAATACTATGCAGCCATTAAAATACATGAAATCATGCCCTTTGCAGAAATGTGGCTGCAGCTAAAGATTATTACCCTAAGCAAATGAACAGGAACAGAAAATCAAATACCTCACATTCTCACTTTTAAGTGGGAGCTATTCATTGGGTACATATAGACATGAAGATGGAAACAATAGACTCTGACAACCAATAGAAGGATAAGAGGGGAGAGAGGGGAGGGTTGAAAAATTACCTGTCAGGTACTATTCTCACTACCTAGATTATAGGACCATTCAGCATCATGCAGTATATCCATGTAACAAACCTGTTTATATACTCCAGGAATCTAAAATAAAAATAAAAATTATTTTTATAATGTTGTTTATTATTTAGTAGCACAGATTGTTTTGATTAGGCAACAAACCTAGCCAGAAGTTTCAAGTTATTATCCATATTTTAACTGTGCTGACACATCCGGTACTTCAGCACTGCATTTCAATTTACTAAATCAATCTCTTTCCTAGATATCTTTAAAAATAAAATTAAAGTACCCAGATTTGCACGTTAATTAGTGCTCATCTAGGGATTACAATATGTATCCTTAACTTTTCACATTCTATGTAGAGTTAACGTTGTATCACTTTCTAAGAGATGCAAGAACTTTGCAACCATGTCGTTCTATTTATGTTTTTATGCTATGGTTCTCATATATGATACATCTGCATGTGCCAACACCCCACAATACAATGCCATCATTTTTCTTTAAACTGTCTATATAGGCTAAATAAACTAAGAGGATTAAAAAAATTTTATAGATGTATTTTTTATATATATATATATAATCACATATTTCCATTTTGAGCATACCTGAATGTCCAAGTTTATTATTTAGCTATGGCTATTTTATGAATGTTTGTGCCCTCTGAAACTCATGCTAAAACTTAATCTCCAGTGTAAGAGTATTTAGAGATCAGGCCTTTAAGAGATGATTGGGTCATTACGGCTCTGCTCTCATGAATGGATTAACACATTTCATAGATTAATGGACTAATGGGTTATCATGGGAGTGGGTAAGTTATCACGTGAGTGTTTCATTATAAAAGCCACTTTGGCTCTCAGTGTCCCCCTCCTGTCCTGTGATGCCCTCTGCCATGTTATAACACAGCACAAGGCCCTCACCAGGGGCCAACCAGACATGGCCCCTCAACATTGGAATGCCCAGCCTCCAGAACTATAAAATATATTTTCTTTATAAATTACCCAGCCTCTGGTGCTCTTATGATTAGTGATTTTGAATTCTATTGTGAACATTGTGAATGACACATTATAGAAACTCTGCATAAAGTTATTTCATTCTGAAGGAAAGGCTTATCAAAGTACTGCTTAAATTTTAGCTGGAAGTTAACTTGCTGTAACACAATTTTAAATTTCTAGGCCTTCAGAAAGTAGCACCTGAAGTCTCTCCACATTTTCTTTGGCCTCATTCTAATAAGCACATGTGCAGTTCAAGGGTCAGCCAGAGAACTGGGCAGATTTTCTGTACAGAATTTGAGCACCTACTTAGTGGCTGCTTTCCAGAATATTCTAAGCTGTTTTGCTCATGACAAACTCTGTCCTTTGTGTTTCTCAGCCAGCAAAATGATTTCTAGAATATTCTAAGCTGCTGTGTTCATGACAAACTCTGTCCTTTGTATTTCTCAGCCTGCAAAATGATTGGTTTCTATCAGATTTCAGTCCTTTGCGGTGCTGCCCTGGGCCTGCACTCAAGTGGAAAACCATAACAATTGTAAAAGATCTCAGTGTCGCATTTTCCAATTGTGGACCCTTCTCCAGTTTCTGCCCAACTTTGATCACTCTCTGTTGCCTTTGATAGTTGGGGTGTGTGTGTGTGTTTGCATTTCATTTTATTCAGAGTATTAGTTTGGTGCAAACATAATTGCGGTGTTCACCGTTACTTTTAATGGCGAACACCGCAATTACTTTTGCATCAACTTAAATATATAGTTGTTATTTGCAAAAGAGTTAGTCCTTTATGAGGTATTTCCACTATTACTGGAAATCTAGGGGAAACTCTTTATTATGCAGATTATTTTAGCCTTTCTTGCTTCTTCTAGTTTTCCTATTCTTATGTTACTAAGTTCTGCAATCAAAAGAAAATCTGGTTGCTAACCAGCAAGCAAGAATCGCTTCTCCTTAGGTGAAGACTGCAAGCATTTTGCTCACCATTTTATTTTTCTCATAAAGTTCTATCAAATCCCACATAACATCTCTTAATCAGCCATATGAACTCAAGCTCACCAATTTGTAATTATAGAATAAAAGTAAATGATTTTTAACTTGATTTTACAAGTTCCAACAAACACATACTTTTTAAAAAGTAGCTCCCTTAAATATCCCTGAGTAATTTCAGAGGTTCCTAGAACACTGCATCACCTGTGTTCCTAGAATTTCTTCTGGATGCTGTGCTGCTTTTCAGATTGTGACTCTAATGTGATTGCAGCTCTTTCTTCTGCTGATAGCTCCTGCTAGGAACTGAATGTTTGTGTTCCTCCAAATTTCATGTCATGTAATGAAAATTCATGCATTCCCCATGGGATGGTAATTGGAGACGAAACTTTGGGAGGTAATTCTACTTAGATGAGGTCATGATTGGGAGGTCCTAATAATGTCATTGTTGCTTTTATAAGAAGGGACATTAGGTCATTCTCTTTTCTCTCTCTCTCTCTCTCTCTCCCTACCCCCACCACTTTCTGCCATGGGAGGATACACAAGAAGGCAGGCATCTCTAAGCCAGGAACAGGGCCCTCACCGGGGACCTGAATCAGCGAGCTCACTGGTGTTGGACTCCTCACGCAAACTATGAGAAACAAATTCCTGTTGTTTAAGTTACCTGGTCTATGGTATTTGGTTATGATAGCCTGAGCTGACTAAGACAACTCCTTCAGCCTCAGAGAAAGGCCTGGAACTATGGAAAAGCAACTGAAGTATTTGCTTCAGTATTAGAATTTAAGAATGAGCCCAAATCTCAGTAATCTATGTAAATAAGATGTTACTACCACATTTTAAAAATATATTAAAATACAAAAGTCATTAATAAACAAATATTACAAACATCTATAAAGCAAAGATCATTCACAGTGCAGGCTGAGCCATATTGGAGCTTGGGGCAAAAGGAAAAATGTATATTCCTATTGCAATTTTTACATACCTTTTAAAAAAATTTTTATAATGGCTTTTTGAGATATAATTCACATATCATGTAATTCACCCATTTAAAGTGTACAATTCAATTTGCAGATATGTGTGGCCATCCCCTCAGTCAATTTTAAAATATGTTCCAAAGAAACCTCACACCTCACACCCTTCAGCTAGCATCCTCTGTTTCCCACATTCCAAAGCAACCATGAACCTGCTTGCTGTCCCTCTAGATATGCCTACTACAGACCTTTCATATAAATAGAATTATATAATATACAATCATTTGTGGTGAGTGTCTTTCAGTTAGCACTATATTTTCAAAATAAATATTTATTGTAGCATGAATCAGCACTTTGTTCCTTTTTAAGCCAAGAAATATTCCATTGTACAGGTATACCATATTTTGTTTATCCATTCATCATGTGATAGGCATTTGGGTTGGTTCTACCTTCCGACTATTATAAATACTGCTGCTGTAAATATTAATGTAAATTTTTTTTGTTTGTTTCTGTGGACAGATGTTTTCATTTGTCTTAGGTTTACTTAGTGTTGAATTAATTGCTGGGTCACATGGAAACTCCGTTTAACCAATGGAGAAAATACAAACTTTTATAAAGTGGTATAATTTTATATTCCCACCAGCAGTGTATGACTGTTTTAATTTCTTCACATCCTTGCCAACAGCTGTTAATACCTTACTTTAAAAAATTATTAAAATTATCCTAGTAAATGGAAAGTGGTATTACATTTTGGTTTTAGTTTTGTATTTTCCCGATGACTAATGATGTCAAGCATCAAAGTGCTTTATGGGTATTTACATAGCTTCTTTGGAGAAATCTCTTTTCATATCCTGAGCCATTGGGTTTGTTTTTGTTTTCATTTTGTCTTTGTATTATTCACTGGTAAGATTTCTTTATATATCTTTTATATATGTCTCTTATCAGATATATGATTTGCAAATATGTTCTCTCCTGTGAGTTTTCATTTTCTTGACAGTGTCCTTTAGAGCTCCTTGTAAAGAAAATCTGGAAACAAATTCTCTCAATTTTTTCTTTATATGGGGATGTCTAATTTCACCTTTATTTTTGAAAGATAGTTTGCTGGATATAGAATTGTTGGTTGCTAGGTTTTTGTTCCTTTGAGTGCATAGAATGCTATTCCACACTCTTCTGGCCTCCATTATTTCTGATGAGAAGTCAACTGCTAATCATATGTGGTTCCTTTGTAAGTGGTGTGTTAATTTTCTCTTGCTACTTTGAATATTTTCTCTTTGACTTTCAGCTTTACTATGATATGTCTATTTTTTGATTTTTGCATTTATTCTCCTAGTAATTTGTTGAGATTCCTAATTTGTAGATTGTTTTACAATAGTTTGGGAAGTTACCAGCCATTATTTCATTTTTCTTTCTGCTTCTCTTTTTCTTCTACTATTCCCATTAACGTAGGTGCACTTAATGGAGCTGCATGTTTTTCTAAGATGGTGTTAATTTTTCATTGCTTTTTTCTGTTCTTTATCTTGCATAATGTCTACCTACCTATGTTCAGATTTGCTTATTCTTTATTCTGCCAGGTCAAATCTACTTTTAAATCTTCCAGTAAGTTGTTATTGCAGGCGTTACACTTTCCAATGCCAGAAATTACATTTGGTTCTTTCTATTGGATGTGACATTATCATATATTCCTTTATTTCTTTAGTTATAGATTACTTTATGTCTTTGAATATATTTATAATTACTACTTTGAACTCTTTATTTGTTAAATCTGACATCTGGTTGTTCTCCAAGGAAATTTCTCTTGCCTGTGTTTTTCCCCTCAGTGTATAGGCCATAATTTTCTGTTTCTTTTCATGTCTCTTGTTGTTGCTGTTGTTGGAAAATGCTTGATTTAGATGTTGCATTGTAGCAATTCTAGATACTGGCTACCTCACATCCACAGCTTATTACTGTTATTTGCTTTACTACTGTTTTAATAAATGGTTGAATTATTTTAGTAAAACCTATGCCCCTCTTCCACTTTCCATAGAGTGAAGCTTCTCATGTTGCTCCTTGGGGTTGAGGGGACAGCCTTGGTTATGCCCCCAGTCACTTAGGATTACAGTTGTTTTGATAGAGCTTTCTTTGACTGTGTTTCTGACAACACCCACCTGTTATGATCCACCAATCCCAGCTGATAGGTCTATTGATTTCAACCATGCCATCGGTTACAAACTAATCCAATAAAATCCAGTCTATTTTGAAGAGATAGTTTCTAAGGTCGGCGTTTGAAATTTGTCTTCACTACGTGAGGGGTCTTTCTAGCTGTCTCTTACTCTGTTTTTCTCTGGCAAACCTGTTGGCCTACATACTGTTTGGTATCTATCTGCAAGGAATCTATCAATCTACTTTCACTTGCCTTTCCCTCATAACTCCCATAATTGTTTAAGAGTACCCTTAGGCTTGAACTTTCGTAAACACTTGCAAATGAGGTCATACCTTTTGAATGTTCTGAAGCTTGCTTTCTCCCTGGGCAAAATCTCTGAACCATGGCTCTGGTGATGTGGAGCATGGACCTGCTTCTCTCTGAGTGACATTTTTACTTTAGGAGCTAAAGACAGTGGATGGGGAAGCAGCAGCCTCAGGTTTGATTATCTCAGCACAGAATACCCATCCCACAGGCCAGGACAAAAAGATTGTAGGCCAGAGTGTTCTCAACAGTAATATGCCCAAGACTGAGCCTCTATCCCGCAAAGGGTTTGAGCTGAAAAAGGGAGCCTGCCCCTCTGATCCACAATCACCAGCAGCTTAGCCTGAGCAACAGGGAGCTGAAGTACAAAGAGAAACACAGGTGTCTTGCTCATCCTGGGATGATGGCACTCCCACTGAGTTCCTGGTTTTACTAAATTAGAGGGAAGTTTCCATTTCACTGACCTGTGAGAAAAGACAGAACACAGATCTTGGTTCAAATACTACAGACTTTTCCATTTATTACTGAGTTTTAGCAGATTTTCTTGTGCAAATAATCTTAATTTGCTGTGGGCCTTTATGGACATTTCCAGAGACTCTAAATGGTTCGCTTATTTAAAAAGAATTTTCGGCCATTTTTCCAGAGTGTTTGTGAAGCTCCTCAGGCTGTTGCACTAAGCCGTATTTTTAAATGGCTGTTTTTTTTCAGAACGTTGAAGATGTTTTAAAAAGTTTTAAAAGTTGAAAATGCACTGAAATATTGAAAATTGAAAAGTTGAAAGATTAAATATTGATGCGATATGTGAATAACCCTCATTGTGTGGTGATTAATACATACAGAGATTAGCGGTTCTACAAATAAAATGTATCATAATTTTAGCTTCCCATATTTAATGGAAACAAATCAGTAATAATTTTATAATTTATTTGCTTATCTTATTTTCACTTGAAGAACATCCTCTAAAATTGTATGCTCAACATAGGTCTTTATTTGCCTCTCTGTAGTCTCACTCCTTCTCATGGAGGAAAAGCTGCTTTCTTTCTATCCCGGTCTCCACTGCTGCGTGCTAGTATGTCCAACCATTAATACTCTGCCAAGTTGACCCTGCTGATGCTAAATAACTTCATTACCATGAGCCCAGAGGATGACTGTTCCAAAAACTGACTGATTTGCTGTTCCGCTCACTGTGTTTATGGCTGTTACATCACTTGCAGGCATAGGCAACACAAACCCAGACCCAGAGAGCTCACACATAGTGCCAGAATTAAAGTCTTTCCTTGTCAGTGAACATGCCACCCATGCATCTTCACCCTATAGAAAATAAGTTCTCCTTGTCAGTGAACATACCACCCATGCATCTTCACCCTATAGAAAACAAGCTCTCCTTCTTTTCCTCCATTCTCAGTTCTTCCCCCAAAATTACAACTTTAAAGAAAAATGAAAGTAGTATTTTCAACTGCATGTTCTCACTTCTGAGAGACAAGTAAACAATGGGTACATGTGGACAGAGTGTAGTCTCCAATAATAGACATTGGAGACTCCAAAAGGTGGGAAAGTGGGAAAGGGTGAGGGTTGAAAAACTACCTATTGGGTACAACGTTCAATATTCAGGTAATGGGTACATCGAAAGCCCAGGCTTCACAACTACACCATATATGCATGTAGGAAATCTGAACTTGTATCCCCTAAACAAAAAATAAAAGTTTTGAACTTAAAAAAACAGTATTTTTATTGAACTTCATGAAAAAATCCTACTTCAAACTAGTAGATATGCATGTTTCCAATAGTCCTAATAAGCAAATAGACCTAAAGGATATTTATAGTCAGCATTTTTACTTAAATCCTAAAAACAGTAGTCAAATATTTACTTTTGTCATATTAGCTACAATGTAATTGCATTAACTCTTTCCTTCTATTATATTATCCTACTTTGTCCTGTCACTGTAACTTTCACTATATAAAATTTTATAGAGAGAATTAACATTCAAATTGCTTATGAAAATGTATACTTGTATACTTCTCCATTAATATACACATCATTTTTTCACTCATGTATTGATTGGTCAGTCTATTATTTAAGTACTCATATTCCAGTCTTTGCATCTATTTTCTTTACTAATTATTATTTTCCTTCTAATTTCTTTAACTTGGAAAATCATATTTTACTGTTGGGAAGAAAATTTAAAAACATAATGTAAATGACAATACAAGAAACACAATGAGTGGTCAATAAAAGTTTATTTTCTTCTGAGTGTATATAACATGTAACTCCCTTTCATTTGGAATTTTGTTGTTTATTCACCTACTGTGATTCTGCCTTTGTCATTGTTTATATTATCAGGAGACTACTTATACTGATAAATTTATCTACTGAAACCACAGGTAAGGTATTGTATGCCACGGACAAATTTTGACCTTCATAATGTAGTGGGGTTAATGATGAGTTAATGAAAACCATTTATTTTGCCTACAATAAGCTGCTCAGCAGGAATTTTCTTATCTAATTAATAGCGACTTGTTATATGAACTTCCTCTGGCATTTTGCACCCAATTCAAGGAAATTTCAGAAATTAAGAATCCAAAATATATTTGAATATATCTCTACCAGTAAATTTATAAATAAAATTATAACAATTCTTAGCAAATAATATTGCATAAATAATATTGCATAAATAAAACATGGTGATTTGTCAAGGTCACTTCATTTTCCTTGTAGATAGTAAAAATAAGTTGAGAAATATTTCTTTGTCTTAAGATTAGATATGAAAATACTTGTTGAAAATTTAAACCATGTTTAGCTCTCAATAGTGCTCCTCTCAACATTTTAAGTAATAATATTTAATTACTGATCTGTTTTCCAGGTAGACATATAAAATCTGTATTAATTTTTTTAACATATACACACTTTATTGGAGTTTTCTTTTAAAATTCAAAAACGAGAACATCATTTTTTCAAAGCCAAGTAACAGAAGGGTATATTAAAAAGTTCATTTTGTGCATGCCTTTTTACATTTCTATGCTCATGTAAAACATACATGACTTGTGTAATTATACACACACACGCTCTTGGTCTCATCTGTATTAAATTTTTTAAAACCATAGAATCTCATTGATTTTTGCAAACTCATGTTAGTTTCCAGTTAAGGTGACAAAACCAAAGAAATTAACACAAAAACTAGATTTAGAGAATAAAATATTTTTCAAATTGTGAGTCGAGGAGTAGTCATTCTTTCAATAGAACTAGGTATGTTATATTGTCTTATGTTTCAATAATTCCTGCTCTTAAATTATTTCTTTATAACATTTCTATATTAATTTGTCATATTTTCAAATGTTTCATGATAGATGATTTTATTCATTTGCAGATTTTCTTTTTTCTTAATAAAAGCATGAAAGTCTGTAAATTTCCCTTTAATTATACGTTTAGCTATATTTTTGTACGTTTTGAAATGTAGTATTTTAAGTATGACCTAGTATATGAACAATTTCTAAATACTTTTGAATGATTCAATTTGTTTTTACATTTCCCCTTTCTACTATCTTGATAGTTATAAATCCTTTCCTATTTTTAGTAATTACTAAAAGATTACTATATACATTTTGGACTAAATGAATATATGCAAAGGATTTGTTATTTCACCACTTTAAGGATGATACGATTATATTAGCACAATTTATATCCATCATCTTCCTTTCAATTATATGGCTGCATATTACTGTTACTACTGTTTTCTCCAGTCAACAGTAATTTGGCATACCAATTCAGTTGCTCTTCATTCCCTCTGTGCCTCTTAGATTCCATATAGTATAATTTTCTATATGTCCAAAATATTCTTTTCAGTATTTCCCTAATATAAAAATACTGATGGCAAACTTTCTATTTTCCCTCAAACTGCTTTCAGTTCACCTTTATTCTAAAAGCTACTTTTATTTGAAATTATTTTCCAGTTTTCTGGTTTCATCATGAAAATAGCTCTTAAACCCAGTATTGCTCTTATGAAGGTAATATTTATTTTTCTATGGATGATTTCAATATTTTATTATATGTTAGAAGGTGTAAATATTTCATCCAGTTTTGGTTTACTTTATATTTATTATTTAGTTAATATTTAGCTCTATCTTGTATTTCAACAGTCTCTGGAAATTCTCCACCATTATGTTTTCAAATACTGTTTCAAATCTACTCTTTCTTCTCTTTATTTCTGGGACTCCATTTGCATTCATATTAAACCTTTCCATCACATCTCCTGGGCTTCAAATTATTTTCTATATTACTTTTTCTTTTGGCTCTTTGTGGTGGAGTGTAGACAGATTCTTGGAACTATCTTCTAGTTCACTAATTTTCTATTTACAATTGTTTTCTATTTAGATTCATTACTGTATCTTGAATGTTTGGTTACTACATTACAGTGTGGCAGAATTTCTACTTGGTACTTTAAAAAACCTTCCTAGTTCTCTGCCTAAATTCCCCATCTTCTCTATTTACTGAATAATTCAGTGTAGTTAAAGTTTATGTCTCATTTTCTATTGTCACATTTTTATTCTCTATTTATCTTTATCGTTTCTCTAGGGTGCATTCTTGTTCCCTTGTCTTCTTGTATACGTGATTTTTTTTATTGATTTACAGGTATTGCTTAAGAAAAACTGTCGGAAAACAAAATTGAGGTCCTAAGTGACACTGCACTCCATATTAGATGCCGGAGACTCTGGTAACCCTAAATCAGCTTAATCTACATAAGAATCGAGAACATATTAATTTGGTTTTAAGCTTTATTTTTATCTTTGAATATAAAGCGTATCTCCTATAGACAGCATGTAGTCAGATATCGTTCGGTTTTATCTATACTAACAAACTCTGCCTTTGATCTGATTGTTAAATCAAGTCCCATTTAACATTATTATTGATACAGTTGGATGTGCACCTCCTGGTTCAGTTTATATTTTGTGTATATCTCCTGTCTTCTATATTCTTCTGGTCTGGGGAACTCCACATGGCACCATTTTGGCAGACATTTCCTAGAATATTATTTTTAATGTTAGGAACAAAAACATTTTTAAAAAGCATCCAATTCGATAGAACTTGCGTACTTTTTCAAACAAATTTTCATATGTTCATTATTTTTCTAGATTTAGCCCAATAGACACATTCCTAACAGCTTGATATCAAATATTGTATTTGCTGTCATTCCGTATAAACATTGTGTTTATAAAGCTACAGAATGTAGTCCTATCATTTAAACAGGAAAAGAAAAGTCTGAACTCCTTGATTAATTGGTTTATCCATTTATATTCTAAAAATTTAATATTAACATGATTTATCTTTAAAATGCTTTAAGTGAATATGTACCCGAAGTGAGTGACCCTGAGTAAATAAATTTGAAAATTCAGAATTATAAGAGCAGATATTGTTGACAGTTTTTCACCTTTAAAATTTCCTCAACTTCAGGGTGACACAAGAAAAGTTCTTTAGAGTGCTGGAAAGGTGATGGTGGTTTTACAACTGTCAAAATTCAATGAATCCCAACTTTGTTGTATGCATATCAATAATTCTGACATTTCTGCAGTTGCATTCTAATGGCCCGCTTTAATGAAATAGCAGTTAATATGAATGGAGGGCTGTGATGAATATGCCATCTTATAATCATCACAACAAATTTGTGAAACCAAGTTTATTAATATTCCCATTTAAAATATAAGGAAAATGTACCCCAGGGAAGTTAGGTGATTTGCCCATAGTTATAGAGCTAATAAATGATAGAACAGCAAGTGAAAAACAAGTTACCACGATTCAAAAATCTACACATTTAACGATGTTTTTCTGCCTCTCAAACTCCTAGGCACCTCAATTTGAATGCATTGATGTTTGTAAAATAGACTTCCTGGTTAAATATAATTTGTTTATACTTAATGACTATATTTTAATATAAAATACATAGTGAGAACATACAATCAGTACATCCCTGATAATCCATTATTTACAATGATCCTAAGCTGCTCTAATAATTTGCCAATAATTACACAATGGATGTTTTCACAGGCGATGCAGAAAGCTCAGGCTAGTGATTCTCCACGTGAAGTCTTGGACAATTGGCCTCAGATTCTTCCAAAATATGTGTTAAAGATTTGTGGGTTTCCCCCACTAGATCTATTAAGAGAGATTATCAGAAAGTAGGACCTAGGAACTTACACTTTAAAGGCTACTACAGGTGACTCATAAACACACTGAAATTAAACTCTCCCTTCTGTTACCTAGTTATGTTTTTTGTTATGGTGTGCCACATACCACTGTAGAAAACAATTGTTTTTAATTCCCCCAGGGAGCTAAGATGTGTCTTGGAGTGTTGCAATGAGGTGAGTAGTGAGTACTGCTATCATCTGTCTCCACCATTTCTAAATTTATTTTCTGATCAATACTTTGTAAACTAGCTTCTCAAAAGAGCAATAAGTTTATTATTTGAGAATATAATAAAATATGAATCTGCTTGTTTTCATCAGCATGGGTTTTATTATACTTTATTTTGATTATTTCAGTAATAAACAGAATATGAGCTAAATGAAAATAAATATATCCTTTTAAGAAGGGGCTAAAACAATGTTTCTAGGGTAGCTTTTGTCTCTTATCAAACTATAAAAATTGTCTCCATTGCACTTGGAATAAACTTCAACTGTTTCCTCAACTTCTATATGCTCCAGATTCACTTAGCTTTCAGCATCAAAGTTTATAGAATATGACAAAATGATTATGCTCCACTTGAAATTGCTTCACGACAAAATAACATCTTCAGAAAATGGAGCAAATCTACAGA
The DNA here is from genome assembly GCF_037993035.2 of Macaca fascicularis. Classification (NCBI taxonomy): domain Eukaryota; kingdom Metazoa; phylum Chordata; class Mammalia; order Primates; family Cercopithecidae; genus Macaca; species Macaca fascicularis. Next base: position 11,472,371 of record NC_088392.1, on the reverse strand, counting down.
GGCAATGTCTATAGAGGAGAGCAAAATGAACAACACCGCGGTTGTTTAGCATGAGAACGATATTTAAAAAGCCAAGGATAAAAGTTGGAAGGAAGAGCATTAGACACAATTTAGTTTAGGGGGAAGAAAGCACAGACCAGTGAATGATAAGAATATGATAGTTTCTCTCTGGGGGATCGTGTTTGGGATAACAGCAAAAAAAAAAAAAAAAAAAAAAAAAAAAGCATTTGCATTGCCTTCAAAAGTTTCCAAGGAAGAAGCTCAAGCAGGCTCATGGAAGAATTTTCTGAAGAAGCTGACTCTGAACCTATTTTGACTGTGCCTAAAGAGTGGTCTCAATGTAATTGACCAAGAAGGCATCAAAATCAACTACTTCGTAGGATGAGCATAATATTTTGAAAAGACAAGCAGCTCTTGTGGATCAGAATTTGGTTTTTTAAAAGCCTGTTTTGGTCTCCCAGAGAGAAGTAACACATCTGAGGTTATCACAGCACTGGCTCAGAAGCTCAGTTAGTAAAGCTTTACTCAAAAAATCAACTTAGAAGAAATGAACTTTTGTCCAAGGCACATTTCAAGCAAATAATATTGACCCTCTTTAATTTCCCTTAGATGTTTCATTTTTCCCTTGAAGGCATTTTTTAAAATTTAAACTAAATTTCAAATCCAAACAACTTCAAAATGACAAAGTTTATATTCAAACCAAAGCTTGTTTCAAACCACTTATACAATGAATTGTAACTCTGATTTAGAATTTGAAAATTTAGAGGAAATATATTAAAATAAATATAGAAAAGTACTTATATATATAATACTTAGATTTTAAAACCGTCATATTTTTAAATAGAAAGTCATTAAGATATATTGAATGGTTTATGATCTGAATAGGATGCCAAAGACTGGAAAATAAAAAGTAAATATTGGCCAGTAACATAAACTGATTTTTGCTTTGTTTTATATTATTACCTAAATTAGAATCTTAATATCCATCTAACCATGAATTAGCCACAGGGTTGTATTATTAATTTCATCTTCTGAGAAAGAACATAAATAAAACATAATTCATTTTAATCATCTTTTACCTCCCGATATGCTTTAAAAATTAAAAAACGGAACAAACTTGTATTTTAACCTTCTTGGCTTAGTGTTTTAATTCCATGACAAAATACAAATATATGAAAGTGGGTTAATTTATTTTAGATTTTTAAAATTAGCATTGGCTCTAACCTGTGCATTTCTTTGTTGACATTAATGCAGCTTATTCAATTAAAAGCTACATAAATTTTATATCTTCACTGCATTTATCAATTAGACTTTTTTTCCAGGTCGCTAACCTCTCCCCATTTTTTTTCTTCACTAAATTACCTTGATTGAAGTGTTGCTTAAATTTCTCTATGGCATTTCCTAAGGTTAGGCAACTGATTTTCACACCATCTATGCAACTCACATAATCATCTATTAGACCACTTATCAGGAATCTGTTCTAACAAATACACACAAACACACATATGAATACACACATTCACATACACACACGCATACACAATGTGCCACAGGCTTTGCAATATTACACACAGGTCTTTAGAGACAAAACTAGTATTAAGGAAAATGGGGAAGAAATTTCCCACTAAAATAACTAAAAATACAGTTAAAACATAAACGAGCAAAAAAGTGTTCCAACACACAGTTCAAACACAGCAAAAACTAGTACCAACAAAAAATTTCCATAGTTATAAGAAATTGCCACTAAAAAGAAGGCATATTTTAAATAACTTTATCAAGAATTCTTATGTCTCAGTCTGTTTTTGCTGTTGTAACAAAACATCTGGGAGTCGATAATCTATAAGAAGCAGAAATCTCTCTCTCACAGTTCTGGAGGCTGAGAGTCCAAGACCAAAGTGCCAGCCATTTCAATGTTTGTGAGGTCTACACTTTCTGCTTCCAAGATGGCACTTTGCTGCTGCATCCAAGAAAAGGAATGCTGTGTCCTCACATGGTGGAAAGAACTGAAGAGCAAAAGGGGACAAACCTTGTGTCCTCACATAGCAGAGCAAAGACAGCAAACCCACTCCTTCTAGCCCTTTTACAAGGGCCCTAACACCATCCATGAGGGCTCTGCTCGCATGACTTAATCACCTCCTAAAGATCCCACCTTTTAACACTAATTGGTGATTTTGGAGGGAACATCATCAGTCAAACCATAACCACACATAAAGGCATATTTAAGATTTGTTTCTGACGACTGAGACAGTTTGCATCTCAATATTAAAATTGTTCTACCTGATTTAACTTAGACACCTTGGGTCTTTAGCTACTGAAAGATTCAATAATCACAAATCAGTCTTTCCTGAAGGAGCTTATTTTTGAAGCAACCTATGTCAAACTTTTCTCACTCTGCTTGTCTCAATTTTTCCCAATGTTTCACAATATAATTATAATCACAATTCCCCCCACCAAAAAAACCTGTAGGCTAAAAGTAAAGTGTTGGATGAATAAAAGCAGCACATTCATTATTGTAGAAGGTTTCTATAAATTGTACCATACTCTGGGTAATAAGGAGTGGGAGCAGGTTTGAGAGAGAAGAACCCCAACAGTAGGCTAAATTCCGTGGTATGAGGTGATGCCTGGGAGAGAAGTTAGAAAAGGATATCATAAACAAGATGCAAATACTACTGATCACAAGGGGAAAACGATAAATTGAACAGCATTAAAAATAATAACTTCTTATGAAGAGACATCACCAAAAGATTGAAAGGACATGCTACAGATGAGAACATATTTTCAACACACATGTGTAATAGAAGACTCATAATGAACTGTCAGAAATCAGTAAGTAAACGTCAAGCAAAATAATAACACTGGAAAAAATCATATAAACATACATTTCATAAAAGATGATGTATCCAGAATTAGTGGGTTTTGGTCTCACTGACTTCAAGAATGAAGTTGCGGACAGTCACAGTGAGTATTAGAGTTGTTAAAGATGGTGTGTCCCGAGTTTTTTGCTTCTGATGTTCGGAGTTTCTTCCTTCTGGTAGGTTGTGGTCTCACTGGCTTCAGGAGTGAAGCTACAGACCTTCCCGGTGAGTGTTACAGCTCATAAAGGCAGTGCAGACCCAAACAGTGAGCAACAAGCAACATTTACTGCAAAGTGAAAGAAGGGATCCAAGCCCGTTGCCACTGCTGGCTCAGGCAGCCTTTTATTCTCTTATCTGACCCCACCCACATCCTGCTGATTGGTACATTTTACAGAGAGCTGATTGGTCCGTTTCAACAGGGTGCTGATTGGTGCGTTTAGAATCCCTGAGCTAGACACAGAATGGTGATTGGTGCATATACAATCCTCCGGCTAGCCATAAAATTCTGGAAGTCCCCACCCATCTCAGGAGCCCAGGTGACTTTGCCTTGTGGGTGTGGCACCAGGGCCGCCTGATAGTCCAGTGCCATGAGCCTACACTCTTCAGCCCTTGGGCGGTGGATGGGACCGGGCACCACGTCCAGGAGGCTCAGGCTGCACGGGAGCCCACTGTGGAGAGGGCTCGGGCATGGTGGGCTGCAGGTCCCAAGTCCTGTCCCGCTGGGAGTTGGCTGAGGCCCAGCGAGAATTCAAGCACCCCGCCGGCGTTAAATATAACATTTAAAGATATGCTATGTAAGTATTGTTTTTCTTTTGTTTTTAGGGAATGAGGTTAAGAAAATATACAAGCATAGTCAAATAGAAGTGGTGATGATTAAGAATGCAAATGGCCGGGCACAGTGGCTCACGCCTGTAACCCCAGCACTTTGGGAGGCCGAGGCATGCAGACCACGAGGTCAGGAGATCCAGACCATCCTGGCTAACAGGGTGAAACTCCTGTCTCTACTAAAAATACAAGAAATTAGCCGGGCGTGGTGCTGGGCGCCTGTAGTCCCAGCTACTTGGGAGGCTGAGGCAGGAGAATGGCATGAACCCAGGAGGCGGAGCTTGCAATGAGCCGAGATGGTGCCACTGCACTCCAGCCTGGGCGACAGAGCCAGACTCCCTTTCAAAAAAAACATAAAACACAAACAAAAACACCAAAAATGCAAATAATTTTTGATTGATTTTATGTTAATTGAATTTTTAAAAAGTTGAACACACAAATAGAAAGTTTAAAAATTGTTTCAGTGGTACAATACTATTAGCATATCTATGAAAGTATTATCCATAGGTGTGGTATATAATTTCATATGACAATACAGTTGTCTCAGATATCATGAAATATTTTTTAGTCATTCCTACTTGCAAATTATGGTAGTTGACCCAGTGCTAAATCATGTAATTTAAGATGTTAAAAATGATACATATAATATTCTACCATAAATTTTCTCATCTCTTGATAATTCTATTTAGACATAATGAATGCTCTTTGTAATACTGCACGATTAATGTTTTATAATGTCTCAGACTTCAAATGGCCATTAAAAGGTTAATAATTTCTGAACTTGTTTAACAGATGATCTCTTTCATTTCTACTTCTTTTTCTGTTCTACTTTTAAGTAGGCAGACAATAAACCAGGCTTTTTAAAAGAGAAATATAGTCCTATTTTTCATGTGGTGACCAAAAAAAGGAAGCCCCAGATTTTTTTTAAATTTTTCCCCCCAGATATGATTCAGTTTTTCCACAATAAGAGGCATGGGTTATAGAATATACCCTGAATGGGATTATCTGGCCTCATGTGTAACCCTAAAGGCAGTTTCAGGGGTCCACTCTGTGTGTATAACAATTCCAATGCCTCCGACAGCTGCCCTTCTTGCAATTCTGTTTGTCTTCTCAATACAGCCCGCATCATACCATCACCATCACCACGCAAATGGCTTCTATTCCTCAAGACAGAGACTGCTTCTCACCATTCTTCAAGAGGTTCTTACATTTAGTTAGTGTGTGCAAATTTCTCTGGCTCAGCTACTCCTAAAACCTCTTTAGAAGAGAGGCTGTAATCATTGTATAGCCTACTAATTAATCTTACATTTGGCAGGTTCACCTTAAAGCAAAACAAAACAAAATAAAAATCTCAAGTTAGCTGGTTTTACCAATGAGGCCAGATTTTATCTATGATTTATTGTTTATTTAAGAACAAATATGGATTTGTCACTATGGTTTCTCCCTCTCTTTGCCAAATCATAAGTGGCAATATTCTAATACACTCGCTAAATCTTTTCCTTTTTCGTATTTTAAGATTGTGTGTCTTCAGAGAATCATAAAATCTATACATCAAATAAGTGTATTATGGAAGAGTATAACTATTGGAAAATATATCCAAAGCTCCACTCTAGAATCACCAATAAGTCATTTATTCAAAAAGTAATGATTTAGTCAACCATTGAAATAACTGCTCAAGGAACTTGTGATATGGCAGTGAATTACACTACATATAAATCAGACTCAAGTCTTCAAACTTTCATCACTTCTGATCCTTATGTGAAATAGGAACAGTTGTTATATTTACCCTTACTTCCTCCCACTGTTCCCGCTTCGTGGGTGTGCAGCCTGTTCAGTCAGTCGCAGAGGGTCCTGCACTTAGGGTCCCACTTGAGTTTAATGCTATGCTGTTGCCATCTTGAAATCCTTCAGGGTTTTTGAACAAGGGTCCTGAATTTTGTACTGTTTCCTAAAAATTGTTGCAGCCAGTCCTGCTTCCTCCTTATAACGGATTTATAATGAAAGCTAAATTGAGTGAGGAGTGTGAATATTTGTAGATCAGGTGCTGTGTATGTGTTTAAAATGGTATGTTTTGTAAAAATTCCACATTGCCTCATGTCTCAAAGCAAATTTCTGAGTCTTTTTAAAATCTCTTTGCTGCTTTTATCTCTTTTGAGGGACTCAGAATTTGTCTTTATTGTGTTTCCATTTATACCTTTTATCATAAACAACACATTTTTCACTTTTTTTATATGATTCCAGGCTCTATGTTGATATTCACTAGAGAAGGAAGACATTACCACAGAAAGAAGTATATATTTGCAAGTGCAACAAGTGTTAAAGAGAGGTTTTTTTGTTTGTTTGTTTTTTCAGCAGGTATACTCCTGGATTACATAGTACTAATCAAAGATCAGTAACTTTTCTAACTTCTCCCAGGCCTACCTCATCAAGTTTTATAACTCTTCCAGCATTGCGAGTCAAAATATAAGGTGGTGTTCTGAAAATACTCTCACAGGCACACCCAGAAACAATGTTTCACCAGCCATTTAGGCATCCTGCCATTTAATTGAGTTGACACCTGATATTAACCACCACATCATGTGATCCAACAATCTCACTTACTTCTATTAACCCAAAAGAGTTGAAAATGTGTGCCGACACAAAAACCTGCGCATGGATGTTTATAACAGCTTTCTTTATAATGGCCAAACTTTAAAGCAACCAAGATGTCCTTCAGTAGATGAATGGATAAGTTATGTTACATCCTGACAATGGAATATTATTCACCATTCAAGAGAAGTGACTTAACAAGCTACAAGAAGACATGGAGGATATTTAAAATCATATTACTAATTGAAAGAAGCCAAAGTGAAAAGATTACATACTGTATAAAATCAACTCTATGACATTCTGGAAAAGGCAAAATTACGAAAACGGGAAAAGGATTGGTGGTTGCCAAGGCTTGGGGTTAGGGATAGAGATGTGTAGGTGGAGCACAGAGGATTTTAAGGTCAATGAGACTACTCTCTATGATACTATAATAGAGGATCCATGTTATTATACATTTGTCCAAATCCGTAGAATATACACCACCAAGAATGAAACCTAAGGTAAACTGTGGACTTTGGGTGATTATGATGTGTCAACGTAGCTTCATCAAATGCAGAAACTGTGCCACTCTGGTGAAGGACACTGATAGTGGAGAGGCTGTGCATTTGTGAAGGTGGAGGATATACAGGAAATCTCTGTACCTTCCTCTGTACTTCAGTTTTGCTGTGAATCTAAACTTCTGTATTTTTTTTTAAAAAAAAAAGTCTTTAAAACCTAACCAAACCAAAAAAACCTTTTGAGACGATTCTAAAGAGAAGCCAGAGTGAAGAACGACACATTGTATTTACAGGTTTATATAGGTCACCCTTTCCTCCCCACTCCCTTCTCCTTACCATCCTCTATCCTCTCTTACCCAATCTTTCCCAGTGAATCTAGAAGTAGATATCTTAGTTTTATGTATTAATGGTACCTATAATGTGATTTTCATCTTTTAACAAAATATTAAATTTATACTGAATATCTTGTTGGGGGGATGTGTGTATGAAGGGACATTCATGTGCCTTGTATGGGACATTGGGAGGTAAGAATGTAGCAAAATAGATTATTTTAGGAAAATTCTCCATAAGATCATACAGGCTTCGAGTTAGAGTCGTAGAAATGCAGAAGCCTAATAAAAGATAGTTACAGGTATGTGGGGCTATCCTTCCCACTTCCAATCCATCTGCTTTTAAATTCTAGAAGTGGTGTTATTCATTTTCTGCCACTTTTACTAAATAGCTTACCCGACCTAGTTTGTGGTAAAGAGTAAGACAGTTTTCAATGCAGCTAGAAGGTGGTCCCTGGTGACTACTTGTAATGTAAACAGAGAGATCATCACACAGAGAGATGACAAATTGGCTGAATAAGTGTCCATGATCTGTAAAGGACATTGCAATTCAATTTGAAAGACATTGCGTAACCTCTGCAGCCCTTTTCAATTTCGTATGCTATAATTCTACCACAAAGCAGGCAGCTACTAACCCACCACGAAAGTGTCCACAGTTATCCACCACGATGACCATCTATTGAAAAGTCCATGCTATCTTTATTTGAAAACAGCAAAAGGAGAAATATATCTAGAATCTAGTTCTGAGTTCATACAGTTGTGTGACCTTTAGTTTCCTTGCTCCTTGGCTCTCCGTGAATAAGAATTTCTGTATGGAAATAATGCAATATTCAAGTGGGTGGAATTTTGCTTATAACTCTGCCCATTTGACTTCCCACCTACAGATTAGTAGAAAGAGGTGATACGAAATTTATTTCCTGGCAGGTAATTAGGTGTTACCAAATAAGAACTGGAGTGAAAAAAAAATTAGAATAGCATGAGCAACCTTTTGGCATAGAAGTATTTGCAATGAATCTGAGCACATCAGAGGAAAGATGCAGATTTTAGGAGCATACTAGTGAAGGTAACTGTAAGCCTTCACATCCAAGGTCATCCCCTCATGCATCTAAGCCATCAGTACTATATTTTGGTATTTTCTGTGTGTATTATTTTCTTAGGTTTCCTATAACAAAGTTCAATAAACTCAGTGGCTTATAACAATGGACATTTATTCTTTCAAAATTCTGGATCCTAAAAGTCCAAAATCAAGATGTCAAGATTATGCTCCTTCTGAAACCTCTTAGGGGGAAGGTCTTTGCCTGCCCCTTTAATCTTCTGGTAACTTCAGGTGTTCACTGCAAATTCTGTTTTCACTGGCTGTCTTCCCTCTGTGTCTGTCTTTTCTTCTTTTCTTAGGAGGGCAGCAGTCATATTGGATTAGAGCCTATCTAATTCAGTATGACCTCATCTAATCTTGAGTACATCTACAAAGACCCTATGTCTAAATGGGATCACATTTGCACGTATCAGAGATCAGAGCTTCAGCTTATCTTTTTGCAAGCCATAACCCATAACACTGTATATTTGTTCTATCTACTTAGTACATAGTTGAAAGACCTTGTTTCAGAATAGTCAATAATAAAATAAATTGGTAATAAAATATCCCTTAAATTCTCAAGTCCCTTCTTTTGATCCATTGTCTTCAATACTGCAGTCCAGGAGTTAAACCTGCTATGAATTTCAAGATGTTGTAGGAGGTTGAAGTAAAAACTGTATTTAAAAATCATAAAGCAGCTTTAGAGTTGGACATTAGCACATTTTCCTGGAATGTAAAAACTAATGAGTAAAATATTCAGCAGGAAACAGCAGCTCTGATAAGAAATTATCTTTGTCAGAATAACCATGAAATAATAGCATCTGCACCAATCTGGATGGAATTGAAGACCATTATTCTAAGTGAAGTAACTTAGGAATGGAAAATCAAATATCCACTCACAAATTAGAGCTAAGTTATGAGGACACAAAGTCATAAGAATGATACAGTGGACTTTGGGGACTCTGGGGAAAGTGTGGGAGGGGGTGAGGGATAAAAGACTACACATTGGGTACAATGTACACTGCTCAGGTGATGGGTGCACCAAAATCTCAGAAATCACCACTAAAAAACTTGTTCATGTAACCAACCACCACTGATTCTCCCAAAACCTATTGAAATTAAAAAAAAATCTGTGGGTTTATTTCAAGAAAGACTGTGGCTTCAAATACTTTGGAAATGGATAAAATTCCATCTTCTTTTTCAACCCAGGTCTCCAGACTCCCATCGAATCCATTACTCAGCAAATATTAATATTTTATGAAAAAATTGGCTGTCCTTCTTGAGCTCCCATGGAGTCCAGCAAGCCACACCATCCCACATGACAGTCAAAAGCTGTAATAATTGCTTTCTTTAGCGGATTCCTTAAGACTACAGCAAGACTGATACAGTATGCCCAAGAGTAAAACAGTCATATCTGATCTCCATTGACCTAGGATGATTCCTTATGTCTTTTTAAAAAGTTAGATTTTTGTAATTAATCTTTCTTTCCCTGCCTATTGGAAAAAGTATCTAGTACCTTCAACATCACAATCAAAAGCAGAAATTTATATTTTATTCTATCCTCTAAAAACTACAATTCACTTATATTAAATGTGTGTTTCCGACGATGTAAAGTAGAACTTTACATCTAGTCAGCTATATTAGGTATTTATCATAATGCTATCCCTCCCACCCACTGACAGACCCCGGTGTGTGACGCTCCCCTCCCTGTGTCCAGGTGTTCGCATTGTTCAACTCCCACTTATGAGTGAGAACATGCAGTGTTTGGTTTTCTGTTCCTATGTTAGTTTGATGAGAATGATGGTTTCCAGCTTCATCCATGTCCCTGCAAAGGACATGAACTCATTCTTTTTTATGGCTGTGTAGTATTCCATGGTGTATATGTGCCACATTTTCTTTATCCAGTCTATCATTGATGGGCATTTGGGTTGGTTCCAAGTCTTTCTGATTGTGAATAGTGCTGCAATAAACATACATGTGCATGTGTCTTTATACTAGAATGATTTATAATCATTTGGGTATATACCCAGTAATGGCATTGCTAGGTCAAATGGTATTTCTAGTTCTAAATCCTTGAGGAATCACCACACTGCCTTCCACAATGGGTGAACTAATTTACACTCCCACCAACAGTGTAAAAGCATTCCTATTTCTCCACATCCTCTCCAGCATGTGTTGTTTCCTGACTTTTTGATGATCCCCATTCTAACTGGCATGAGATGGTATCTCGTTGTTTTGCTTTGCATTTCTCTAACGACCAGTGATGATGAGCTTTATTTCATAGGTTTGTTGGCTGAATAAATGTCTTCTTTTGAGAAGCGTCTATTCATATCCTTTTCCCACTTTTTGATGGTGTTTTTTTCTTGTAAATTTGTTTAAGTTCTTTGTAGATTCTGGATATTAGCCCTTTGTCAGATGGAAAGATTGCAATTTTTTTCTCCCATTCTGTAGGTTGCCTATTCACTCTGATGATAGTTTCTTTTGCTATGCAGAAACTCTTTAGTTTAATTAGATCCCATTTGTCAATTTTGGCTTTTGTTGCCATTGCTTTTGGTGTTTTAGACATGAAGTCTTTGCCCATGCCTATGTCCTGAATGGTATTGCCCAGGTTTTCTTCTAGGTTTTTTTATGGTTTTAGGTCTTACATTTCAGTCTTTTTCATTTAAAAATATTAGTGTTGAAGACTGTCGTTTTAAGAAGTTTCAAAATAATGGAAATTTCCTATGTACCATATTAAGGGTTTTAAATTTTTTTAATTAATTTGGTTTAGAAATTCAAGAGAAAAAGTAAAATGAATCAGCATTCATGCAAGAAATGTGCTTTTTAAAATTAAGATTTTATAAAATAGATTTTATAAATGTGTGCTCATAATACATGAAGTAATTAAAGTTTCAGTCACAGTTTTTGTTCCTTTACCTTTCTTCTAGAGAACGTAACAAACTATTCACATTGTTCAACAATAACTTACAAACATGAAGAGCTTTTTTAAATAAAATTATTAGAAAATCCAACCCTGGATTTGTCTCAAGTACTTAATAAATATCTTCAAAAATTAGTATCAATGAAGTTCTATGTGTTTTTTGCCAATATTTACATTTTTATGCAAACAATGACAGCAATAAAGAAGGCTAAAATATAATAATGAAACACCACATAAAAACCTTTATGAGGTTTCACACAATTGATATAGGAGATCATATTACTTTCTAGGTAAAATGTAAATAATTAAATTCTACCATATTAAATAATTGATTTCACCTCAGTATTATTTCTAATATTTTGTTGAAAAAAAATTACTTAAGAATCTTAAGTTAAAGACTCTTCAGCCTATTGAAAAAAATTAAATGAAAATCTTAAAGCTCAGTAGGAAAATTGATAATGAAAACATTGTATAACATCTTCATCTATTGCTATGCTTCATAGGATATAACTTTTCCTGGTCGCTGCTTCTCCAGCATGATGTCATTCATGAAGCTCAATATGCAAAATGAAAGGGTTAAAGGGACTCTATTAAAAAAATTAAATTCGGCTGGGCGCGGTGGCTCAAGCCTGTAATCCCAGCACTTTGGGAGGCTGAGACGGGGGGATCACGAGGTCAGGAGATCGAGACCATCCTGGCTAACACGGTGAAACCCCGTCTCTACTAAAAAATACGAAAAATTAGCTAGGCGAGGTGGCGGGCGCCTGTAGTCCCAGCTACTCGGGAGGCTGAGGCAGGAGAATGGCGTAAACCCGGGAGGCGGAGCTTGCAGTGAGCTGAGATCTGGCCACTGCACTCCAGCCTGGGCGACAGAGGGAGACTCCGTCTCAAAAAAAAAAAAAAAAATTAAATTCTAAAATTTTCTATAAGGATTTATTAGTTTGTAAGTACTTTAGTTTCCAATATTTCTATTTTCAGAAACCTAGATTTTGCAAATTAGATTTTGAAAGAAAAACAAATAACTTATCTCAAATATTGTGTACATGTGAGTTCTAAAACTATGCATGTTTTAATATATAGGCAAACTGATTTAAAAGCATATATTATTTATATAAAACATATATGCTTATAAATGAGATATAATTTGAAATGTGTTTGTGTGTGTAGTTTTAAAATAGCATCCCTAAGTTTGACATAATTTGACACCTGAATTTCTAATGACTTCATATTTAATCAATTCAACAATTTGTCATATATATAATTTGACTTGTCTAAATATTTGTTATTCCCATAAATAACACTGCTATTCTTCAAGGAAACTCATGTAAGAAATCTCAGTCACCTTTCACTGACTTTTATTCCAGAACTCCCATGATAAATCAATCATAGGCAATAGTTACTAATTTGTTTTTAGGTGGATAGGGGTTCAAAATAATGATGTATTTAAACAGAATTTCTTGCTTTGTATTTCAACTTGATAAAAGCAATTTGAAATCTATGAAATATGAAAAAACTATTGAGGCAACCATCCAAATTCCACAACCTGGGATTAACATTTTATCATCTCACTTTTAGAAATTTTAGAAAAAGTAAATCATTATGTAGTAAACCAATCTCCTTTTGAACTAACACTCCCAATATCTTCTGCCATCTTCACTCTCCAGAGACTATTGCTCTAGTGAATCTATACCATTACACTTTGTTATAGTATTCACAATTTTACATTTTTAAATGTATGCAAATTCTACTATTCTACAAGATATTTCTGAGATTCAAAATACCCATTAAATTATATTTTTAAAAGATTCCTCATTATATAAGTATAAAATTATAATTTATTAGTTATGTATATGTATATACATGTATATTTGTGCATTTGTATACATATATAAAATTTATTTACCCTACATAAAACAAAATCACTTATTCTAGTAACTATTCTCCAATTGATGTCTCTGTTTTCTTTTTCCTTTACTACACAAAATGCCCAAATGAACAATCTTGAGGTCCTTTTGCTCACATGCAAGAGCTTTCCTGGATAATATAGCTGGGAGAAATGGTACTTATTTTAACAACATAAAATACATACAAATGATGTAGTAAAGAATATGACAGACATGGGCCAATGAAAAGATTAGATACTTATGATAGAATTATAGATAATTCTTTTCTTCAAAGTAGTCTTCAATTATATTAATATTAATATTACCTTATTGGTAACTAATAATAAGTGAACAATTAAAATAAATAATCTGTAGATAGGCACATAGCTGACCATATAAAGACAGCATTTTTCAACCACTCCAGGAACTCGGGGTTGCTGTATGATTAAATGTTGGGCAACAGGATGTGAGCAGAAGTCTTTTTATTATTATTATTATTATTATACTTTAAGTTCTAGGGTACATGTGCATAACATGCAGGTTGGTTACATATGTATACTTGTGCCATGTTGGCGTGCTGCACCCATCAACTCATCAGCACCCATCAACTCGTCATTTACATCAGGTATAACTCCCAATGCAATCCCTCCCCCACCCCCGCCCCCGCCCATGATAGGCCCCGGTGTATGATGTTCCCCTTCCCGAGTCCAAGTGATCTCATTGTTCAGTTCCCACCTATGAGTGAGCAGAAGTCTTATGTTCCAGGTGCAACTGTTGGTTCTTAAATAGAAGGACCTGAACTCCCTTGGTCTCTCTCTTTCCCCTGGGAAATGGAAAGAATTGAGGTATCCACAATAAGCTCATAAATAGGAGGATATGAAAGAGGTGGAGTTTTCTACAAGGCCGGGTCTACTTAAACTGTTATACTAAAAGAAAAAACAAAAAACAAAAACAAACAAAAAAAAACTTTCATTTTTTGTCTAATTCACTGTTTTGGCTGACGTCTTTGTTATAGCATCTTAACCTATACCACTCCTGATATAAACATTCCAACACAAACTTTCAAAGACTTGCATTTCAATATGAAAGCCAGTTCAAAGTGAATGTCCTTCTCAAAATGAGGCTTGCAGTATGTTATGTTTCATTTACTGAAGAAAGGAAAGGCACTCACGTCTCCTCATGGTCCGTATTCTAAGTTGAACATGTCCTTTGTTACTTCACACACCATCAGGTCTGCATCTGCCACATGAGTCACTGATTTCCGAGCCTCTTGACTGATATATAGCCAATCAAGAATCAGAAAACAGTTCACTTGTTTTATTTAACAGGGAATGTGTTTTCTGATTTTGTTTATTCAATGTGGATTTTGTTGTTCTTATTTCCCTCACAGAGCACTGTCTATTATATAATTTCAGCCCTACCTTTTTCTGTTGATATGCCAAAGCATATTCTCATATTCATCTTCATATACAAAGCAGAAATATGGAATTTATGATACCTCAATTTCCTATTATAGATCAGTTCATTCAGCACAAATGGGCGTGGCTGAATAACATCCGCCACATACAATGAATGTGAGAAACACTTCTAGTTTATTTGTAAGGAAGTAGACACCAAATGCTCAGAGAAGACTTCTAAGGATGCAGCTGTTTTAACACTAGGGCTATAACTAAGCTTATTGATATATCTTAGGGTTTTAATTTGTCTAATCCATTTACTCATAAATTTTCCATCATTTTGAATGAATCATTCTTATCCCAATATCAGCTCAGCAGTAATGACATTCCTGACTATCCCACTTACAATCAAATTCTGTAGAAAATGATATACTCCTATCTGCCTTTACTTTTGTTCATTGTACTTTCATGATTAATATCATTTTAAATATATATATTTGTTTCTTAACCAACTAGAATACAAGCTGTCACCCACCAGAGATGTAATATGAGCTCCATGAAGTCAGAAAGATGGTCATTATTACTGTGCCCACAGTAAATGAAACAGCTCCTTGGTTATAAAAGCTACCAGATAAATATAGTCTAACTGGACTAATGAGCTTTCAGGGTTATTTTATATCAACCTTTTAAATCTTTTAGATTAAAAAACTAGCATTCTTTGCTCTGCATATGGAAGGTAAAAGAGAGTGAGAAGAAAGACTCTGTTATACTGAGAGAAAGTATTTATTCAGTCAGGATATTCAAATATAAGCAACACAAAAATATATAGTAGAATATCCAAATAGTATGGGTATTCTATTATGATGTACAATATTTTTTAAACTCTTGAATAATTAGTTAAATAAGAAATGGCAAAAGAAGAAACATAAGAAAGTACAATGAATAGGAAACATTAGCAGAACTGAAAAAGTGTGTTATAACAACATTGAATTGATATTCTATGAAAGAATATTTAAATATTTTTAAAAAGCAAAATACAGCTGTATTCTTTTTATAAGAATCATTCCTAAAAAGATATTTGAGGAAGCCCGGCTAGAAGAAATGAGCACGAATAGATCAAACACTTAGAGAAAGCAAGAAAGAAAAGAAAAGAAAAAAGGGAAGAGAAGAGAACAGAAAAGAGAAAAAAGAAAATAGAAAAGAAGAAGGAAGGAATAGAGGGAGGGAGGGAGGGAGAGAGGGAGGGAAAGAAGATAAAGGCAATAGTGGCAATATTAATATTAGATTATATGAAATTTAAAGTAAAAAATATTAAAGTCAAAAACAGTGTAAAGTATATTTTATAATGGTAAAAACATAGCATATTTTACAACTTAAAGATCAGAGGAAAATCTTTAGTATTTCATAAAGATAAGAGGACAATATTAATGTAAATAGAAAATTGCAAACCTTTATATATTCAGCACAGGTGGACACACAAAAAAAGTAAAACCTTTTATAAATAAAGGAAATGTGATTAACCTAATACTACTAACAGGATTTATGACATCTTCCTCAGCTATATAGAAAGAAAACTAATAACCAAAAATTTTAAAAGATTTGAATAACAAAAATATCTCATATGCTATCATCAATTGACAAAAATAAATCATTATTTCAAATACTCATGGAACATTCACAAAGACAAACCATGTATTAGGCCACCAAGTAAAGCTAAATAATTTTTTAAAGTACGAATTACCTTTGGCTACTCTCTTGCTCCCAAATGCAACAGAAAGATACTAGGCCCAAATACCTTTTATTTCCCACACATTGTCTTGTCTTACCTGCCTAAGGATTCTTTATCTTTATTTGAAATCAAATAAGTGCCAGTCATCTTTAAACATCTTCTTCATTAAATAGGAAATCAAAATTAAAATTGTCATTCTCTGTAAATGAATAAAAATTGGGGCATAATTAAAACCTGTACAATATTTCAAAAATAACTAAAAAATTATTGCAATTAATGCCTCTATTAGAACACAATAAATATTTAAAAGAAATGAGAGCTGACTACAATTCAAGAGTCTAAAAATATAGTAAAATAATATCCTAAAATGTTCCAGGACTTAATACAGACAAAAGGAGAAAATGGATGAAACACAAAACATGTGGACAGCTGAAAGTTGGTTCCTGGAAAAAAATCAGTAAAGTATTTGCCAAGTCTGATCACAAGAATAGGAGAAAGGAATGACATAACAGCAACTGTGATGAAAACTTGGATGTTAAAAAAAATATGAAATATAATCTAAAACTTAAAATATAGTAATGCATGAAATTATATGGTAGGATGTTTTTTTCTGTAAAAGCATCCACTGCCAAAATTGTTTCACAAAGTAGTAAAGCTATATAGACTAATAACCACAGAAAAAATACAAAAGTTAGTCAAAATACAGAGCCCTTCCTTTCTCCAAAAAAGGAAGATTTCAGCTTCAAAATGGATGGAAACAAACAGCTGAAGAACAGGCAATTCCAATATTATTAAGGTCTTCTAAACTTAAAAAAAACTACTTGATTCATCCTGAGATACAGAAAACCCTGACAGAGAAATCCGCTAAGGACAACTCACATTCAAAATTAAAAGAAGAGCTTACATTCATTTGTAAATGTATAAACAGATATCCTGAATATAATTTTAGGAATTACCCAACAGTAGAGGTTAGTATCAATGAAATAAGGTACTCAAGTATGTTTTATCTGTACAGTTAAATTTTAAAATGCCAAAATAAATAAGGAAAAATAGAAAAATGAACAATAACTTGAGTTCATAAGCCAGAAAATTAAGATTCATCTGTGGTCTTTTCCTCACTTCTCCTATCTAATTTATTACCATACTTTCTCTACTTCTAAACAAATTCACACATCTCCCCATTTCTCTTCATTTCTACCACCACTTTCCTAGTACAAGGAAGTTAGATACTGGTTATATGCAAATATAATTCTTTTGAAAAAATGTATGGGTTTCTTGTGAATGTTATTTCAGTTCATTAGACAAAGGTCAGGCCCACTAATACCTGTCGTGTGGAGACTGGCTGCTTTATTTATTTCTTCAGTCTACTCAATGCTCTCCATCCAGAAAGCATTTCTCCATCACTTTCTTGAGCTATTGCAATGGTTAACCAGAGTCGGCTGTGAATTTCCCTCTCCCTCCCTATATTTTCCACACCTTGATTTTGGGTAGCCTAGGTGCCTAAAATAAAAAGTGGTTCTTATACTTCTTTGTTTCCAATTGCTTAAAGTTTTGTTTTTCATATCCATTCCATAAATCATTTGCTTTTATTTTTTAAAGGATGGTATGGGGTTAGGTTCTAAATTTACCATTTTTCACTTGCATATCCAATTCTCCCCATTGATTTGGAATTCATTGTCACTCTGGGGTCTGCTTTTTGTCCCATTTTTCTATGATTCCATTCTCACATAGGCACTGCAATTTTCTTAAAATGTTGGTCTACAATATAATTATAGAATACATGGATAACAGGTGGGATGATTGCTCCTTCATTAAAGATGTGGCCCAGGAGGTTGTCTGAAAAACAAATTACTTCTCCTGCATTTTAGAGATTTAGAAAGAAAACTCAGTGGGTTTTTAAAAGCTGTTAAAATGATACAGCTTCAGCTCATACAGAAATATTTACTAATTAAATTTAAAGGGCCTTGAAACTATAAAAGATTTACTAGAAACCATTAAATTTCCAAAACATTCAAATTTTCACTTTTATCCTTAGGTGATTGTGGAAACAGGGCTTTCATTCATTAGTCTAAAATATTTTCAGCAGTGTTTGCAAACTAGCAAATAAATATATGTAGACACACTTACAGAGGGCTTGAAGCTGTTTTATGATATCATTACCTGCAATTCCTTCCTATTTCTACTGGTGAACTAATTAGCATTCTCATGTAGATATTCATCAATTCTTGATTTGGAGAGACAGATAAGCATATAAGAAACAGAAGATAAATATTTGCATGTAAAACTTCTGCTTTGTCAGCACTAGGACCCTGGCTGTATTAATTTTCCAATAACATTGTAGCCTACAGAGGCTTTATCAGGATGGTTTGTATATTGAGGTTAATGCCTTTGCAAATGAGTTTACATTTACATCTTCTACATAGTGGGAGCCTTTAAACCATTCTTTTAAAAAAAAATTGGGTAATAGGTATTGTATATCTCAAAATAGCTATGAGAAAGGATTTGAATGTTCCCACTACAAAGAAATGACAAATGTTTGAGGTGGTATGTTAATTACCCCGACTTGAGCATTATACAATATATACATGTATCTAAACATCACCTTGTACTGCATAAATATTTGTAATTACTGTGTGTCAATTTAAAATATAGAATAAATTTTTTAAATATTAGGCAATAGCTAGCATGATTCTATAATATTTGAATTGAAATTATATGAAATGATATATCAATTGTTGTGCTTAATTTGTATTTAATCACAGTAGCATGATGAGTTCAAGGCTGGGTAATAGAAGTGTAATAAATTATTCACCTAGCCAGAATTTATTTTTATTTAGACAGAATTCAGTAAAGGCTTACCTGTTCTTATTCATGCTGGACATGGGAAACTTGGCTATATTGTTAAAATAAATCCTATCACCATTTTTCCCTCATGGCACATTTTCAAAACTATAGAGGTATGATTTATTTAACTTGTACCTGTGTGATGTTTACAAGATGTTTTCTTGATAACTAAAGCCAAATTTTAGAAATGCTATATACAAGTTAATTTATTTTACATTAGGCCTAAATATAAATGAATATAATTCATAGTTTAACAGAAGAATTCTGATAAGCATTTCCATGTAATCATCCCCATATAGCTGGTGTTACTATTGTTTATTGCGATTAAGACAATCATTATTTTATGGTCCTAGCTGTACTGTGCAAATGTTCCTGGTCTGCTAACCCCTGATATTTTCTGTACTGAAGAGTTTACTCTTGCTTCAGGTCCTTTAGGATTCATCACATAATAATTTTTGTTCGTTAATAGACTTACTCAAAAGAAAAGTCATGTCGTGTTGCATTTTTTTTTTTTTTTTTTTTTTTTTCTGTTGAAGGCTTTTCTTCCCTCCAAAGTTCTCTGCTAAATGTCCACTGTCGGTTTTTAACAGAAACAGTTAACAAACATGAGAGTTCTGTGCCGGCATTCTCTCTGTTGTGTCTTTCTCAGTAGCTTAGTGGTGCTTTTTCTTCTCCACCATGATGATTATAATTACTGAATTTATTTTCTTCACAGAAAGAGTCTTTTCCTCACTGAAATGACACTGAAAAAAAAAAAAAGGTTTTTGTTTGTTTTTGGCACAGTTCCACATCCCTGCCTCTACGTGACAAGTCTTTTGTCTTCATGTTAGGCACCCACTAGAAGCCACACGTTGTTCCTGAGGACACAGCAACAAAGAAAGATCAAAGCCCCGGCCCTCAGCACGCTTACAGTCTGGAGGCAATTAAACATTCCTCTGGCAGCAATATTTCTGGAGCATTCTTATCTAGATATTTTGGTAACATATATCAAGAAAACTGAAGAAATGTCTTCAAATGGGCACACCAAGATTTTAAATCCTGGAATTAGACTGTATACTCTAAATTAATGCTTGGACCCATGAACATACACCTGGATTCAATTAAAGAGAATCAAGTTTTTGATTCATTTATATTTCTAAATGCTTTTAAAGAACACATAATATAGAATTATGTTTTTATCAATATTTATACAGTATATTATTCTAGTGTTCACCAAATATTCTACATATTCATTCTTCCTCTAGTAATTGTTCACTTAGATAAGATTTCTCTAGCAGTGTTTCTTGGTGCTATTGTTGACCACTCTAGAGAACTGCTGTAGTCATTTATTTCATTATATTTGTCCAAGGAATCTCAAAAAGAGTTTCACATTTGTTTTCTCTGAATATGTCAAATAATTTGGTCAGAATTGATATCTCCAAAGTCTAGGATGAAAACCACTAGTTTCAGGCAATGCAGAAATGATCTGCAAAATAAAAACAGTTTTCTTTGGGCTTTTTTATTTTCCAGTATAAGAATATTTTATTTGTTGACCCATGCAATTTGACCTTTCTTGCTTACTGTTTATAATTACAAAAACTGATATTACATTGGCAAATGTTGGCTGACACTTTTACATTAATTTTAAAAGCTCACTTGTCGTTTTATTTTTAGTCCTTTTCTCCAGAAGCTCTGTGTATGGCTAAATCTGATGGTGTTGTCTGGAGTGTGAAAGAGGTTCAAACAAATCATCCAAAGTAAACTACTGTTCTTAAAATAAGATTATCCCATTTCTACATACCATTCCTTTATTCCTTTTTTAAAAGAGGCTGCAAAGATTTTACTTTTAATAAACAAGTGGACTCCACTGAAAAAGCTTGAACAATCCAAAGCAATAGCTATATGGCAATTTAATGTATTTTGTCGATTTCCAACAAACAGCCATTTGGGGAACTTCTATATTCAATAGTAGAAAAGATGCAATGTTTATTTTGCACCTTTGAGTTCATATTAATATCTGCTGACAAGAGAAGAGATAGCTTTTGCTAAGAGAAAACAGCTATATGAAAGTGAGAGTTAATGCTGAAGGTCTCATATGCAAACATGTTGATGACAAAGCAAATATTCAATACATAGTAGAAATGAAGAATTCAAGATGACTCAGAATCACAAATTCAGAACCAGTTAGGAAGGTTATAGGCCATTGTTTAGCACCAAATGTGCTCTACTGCATAAAAATTGAAGGAAAAATGCTTAGTTTCATATCCTAAACTATAATCTTCCCAAGAATTGGAAAATAAATATATATTTATCTTATTTATAGACATCAACAGTAATGGAGTATTTTTATCAAACACTACAAAAACATGCAAACAAACCACCTAACATATGTTCTCTGTTGCTTCTTCTCTTTGGCAAGTATTTGAATAGGTCAGATATAAAACATGACAAGGGAAAATTCATTTGTCAAATAAAATTGAGTGATAGATATTTCCAAAAATATTAGAAAGCATAGAGTATGTTTTCAGGAAACTATTAATCAAATAAACCAATGTACAAATATAATTGGACAGATATAGAGCTACAAATGAGTAAGTAATAGATACGAAATATTATGACAATTAGAATACTATGACAATTAGCTTACAAAAGGAGTCCAATAACCTGGAATGATAAAATAATTTGGTATGCAAAAATGGGAGAGGCTTATGGAAATCCGTGCAGCACAGCCCCTAGAGGGGAGAGCATGGGAGTGTTACAGAACACTGAGTACAAATTGGCTGAAATAGATTATTTGTAAAGAGGAATAATAAGACAAAAAGTTGAAGGTGAGAAGTTGAACATTACAGACAAAGCTGTACATTGCTAAGAGATAACATAGCTATACGAAAGTAAGAGTTAATGCCGAAGGTCTCATATGCAAGCCTGTTGATACAAAGGAATGTTACACCAACTGCCAGGTTTAAAAGTTTATATTTTATTTTTATTTTTAAGGAAAATTAAGAATACTTTAATTTTTCAAGTGAGAATCTTCTGACAGCACAGATTAAAGTTCGTTGAAACGGGGGCCTGTTCTGGAATAGTTATATGAAGGCAATTTGAAAGATGCATGCATGTTTAGTTTTGAAATATTTTCCTTTTAAAAATGTGTCTATATTATGTTTATTGAATTTAACAGAAAAGATCAAGGAAGCGTGGAATTAGCCATGGTTTTTAAATGTAAAGAGTATTGTAAAGTCAGTGTCACTTACTTGAAATTGGATGGCAAACTTCAGACCTGTATTTTTTCAAATACAAACTAATATGCAAAAGAAGGGCGTGTAGTCTGACTGAATCCATGCATTCTAAAAATTACCTTTTTCTCATTAACGTATTGGGAAAATGGAAAAGTGTTCAGTATTTAAAGACTAAAAGTATGTTTAAATTAACTATCACATACTAAGATTCTTCATTTTAGGAGACTGTGGAGTCTAACGTGATAAAACTATTATTAAACCATACTATTTTAATTATTTGCCTATTTATTAATTTTGAGAAAGGAAAGGTTTGAGAGGAATTAGCAGATGCATGTTTCATGAAAGCTTAGGAATTTATAAAGTTTGAGCAAAAAATCAGTAATATATGATAGATTCCAGCAACAGCAACCTTTATTAAATATGAAGCTGGATTTTTGTTTTAACATTCCCTCCAAAACTAGAGAGAGTATCTAGGCAAGTTCAAATCTCTGAATTATACTTTATTCTTAAATATCCAAAAAACTTAAAACAAATGACATCTATTAACTCATTAAATGAGTGACAAAAGTAAATGATGGGCATTTTTGTTATATTTGGAACATATACAAAAGTAGCTAGGTAATTAGCATAGGTCAGATAAATATTAATTTATACTGATAATTATTTATAGCTAATGGAAAATCTCTTCAGAAATCCGTAACTGTTGGGAACATGTAAGTATCCTACCTAGATTGAAATCAGCTGACACCATCAAAAGACCATATGCTTCTGTGTTCACACAGTATTTAAAACTTTACAAAGCCAGCTGGCTTTATTTCATAATCTAATTACAAATGAAAATGTTCAGCTAAATATTGCAATGCTTGCCAAAACTTAAATATCCTCATCTTCCTTAAGCTCCTTGTCATTGAATTTTCATGTTTCATTTCTCCTATCCTTATACTTGTTTTTCAATATTAATTTTTAATAAAATATTATTTACTTCACCTAAAGTATTTTGTTCTGCCTAATAAATTACTGTGGATGTTATGCAGGTGATCCAGTGAAGTAATATTAGGAAAGGAGATTATTTATGTATAAGAAGCAAGGAAAGAGAGGAAGTTCCACGTTCTAACATATGTCATTACAATGTAAAAACATAATATTCATTTCAGTAATGTAACAACAAAAACTAATTTGACAATAAATAAATGTATACAATAGAACTTTTATGCTATTAATGCATATTCTCTTCACAATACTCATAAAGCAATACTAAGCCTTGGATAAATGCAGAGCCTCTTGTTTGATAGATGTACCTGTTATCCAATCCTTTCTGTATAGTTACATTTACTTTGGGTTTAATATTATGCACTGCTTTTTAAAATTTGTAAAATTCAACATTTTCGGCCCATATGTTATAATTCCATGAGTTTCTTTAAAAATTACCTTTGGCTATGGGGAGAAAAGGTATTTGATTAATATCAAAATAAATGGGTTTTTGTTGGTTTTATTCTTTTTAATATTTGAAAACATTTCCTTTTTTCACACACACACACAAATTGTATTTTGAAATGACCCTGGATCCTTAATATATTCACACCATAGGAAGAAAAATGCTTTTATGCACTCAAGTCATGCATAATTTATTTATGTAAAGAAAAGGACCATGTGGGTGCAGCAAATTAACATGGCACGTGTATACCTATGTAACAAAGCTGCACGTTCTGCACATGCATCCCAGAACTTAAAGTATAATAACAAAAATAAGTACATAAAAATAAAATCCCAGAATGTGGTTTAAAAAAGGACCACCAACAGCATTTATGAAATAAAATGTTTTAATGGGATATGAAAATGTTTACTTTATTAAATACAAAATTACATTTTCATGACTTTAGAATTGCTTATTTTAAGTTATTCAATTACAGAGCCTTGAATAGGGAACTCTTTTTGGAGCTACTGTACATAATTTTTAAAATCTGAAGTTGCTTGCTGTAATTTATGGGAGAAGTTTTCACATTTTCAGAATTAAAGTGCCCACTCTGCCTTTTTAGAACATTTTTTTCCTAAAGTCCTTCTTCTACTTTTATCTCCTGATACTCAAAACCAAAATATATTCTAGATTACCAAAAGCACTTTTTTATGGTCAGTCAATGAAGATAGACACATAGCTCAGAAACTGGCGTAAGCTGCCTCTTAAACATCTCTTCAGTTACTCAACTTTCCCCATTCCCAGGTACAACCCAAATGAGCTATTCACCATTCTTATCACATTCCTTGCATTTTCACATCTACACTTATTTTTAGATCTGGGATACTCTCTTGTCATTAGTCCAAAAGACTGCACGTCCATGTATACCTCATCCAAAATATTTCTCTTTCATAAATAAAGCATTTTCTGTTATTCATTTCACCTCCAATAATTTCTCATTTCTCTGAATCCAGCTCTTTTGTCTATACAACTCACTTTTGAATTTGTTTTACTCTATTTGTTATTGTCTGAACTATATCTTATTTACCTGACTACACGTCCATGAACTAAGGATTCATATTTAATATTGTCTTCTATCTTCCTTTTTTTCCCAATATAATGCTTTATGCAGTAAAATTCTGTTACTTAATTGTTCAGTCTAAATTTTGGTGATAAGCTTTACTGTTCCAAATATACTTATGTGTCCATCCCCTCCCTACATTTCAGGGTCATTAGGTATAGGAGGAGTGGTTTATCTTTTCCATATTACCAGAGAATATGTGAGACTGTCCCTTAGGAGCTAGGCACCCACGTTATGGTCAAGGAACCGTTCACGAAAACTTTTGGCCTTATTTCTCATAACCCATTATATAAAATGATTATTCGATAATTGAGACATTATGAAAACATTTTACTTACGCATGTAAAATACATAAATATTGTATAATTACATATATACTATTATATAATATCAAATGTGTATGTAAAATTATTTATATAAAAACATAAAATTATTCTGGATAGAAAATAGGCTTAGACAGGAAAACCAAACTAATTTGGTGAGGTCTCAAATCCCTTTCCAGAAAATGTTTTATAATTTTATGAATTTTAATTTAAGCAGCATTATCCTGGTAATATCTTAAACCCAAACAAAAGCCCAAATAAATTTAACTAGAGTACAATATGTAATGACATTTAAACTATAAAATATTGTAAGCTATAAAAATATTACAAACTATAAAAATATGGGTTAGTATTATTTCCTACTTATCTTTTGTTTAAGCCTTAAATTAAATAGGAGGATAATATTACCATTATGGTAGGAACAATGTGTTCTGTAACAAAAATAGGACTCAAAATATTCATGACGTCTATTTTCTTCTTCCAAATCACTTTATACTTGAATGATTTAGTTATGAATGAGAGGTTTAGGTAGACAGTCTTAGGATCAGAGAAGACGAGTCTCTCTTTCAAATTCTAATTTTGCTGCTTAAGATTAATAATCAGTTTGAACCTCCCTTTGTTCACCTGGAAAATGGAAGTGAAACCACCTGGCATGGTTTCAGTGAAGACTAACGATAAGACACGTAAAACACACCAAGCTCTATGCTTGCTTCGTAAGAGACATTTAAGAAGTGGAAACTCTTATTACCATCTGCCTTCTTTTGAGGGTAGATACATTGATTTCCACCTCTATTTTTCAGCATGCTAAATATTATCTACCATATATTTTTTCTTGTCTCAGGTGATACTAATGATGAAATCTAATTCATCGGCATGTCAATTTTATCTCTTGAGGTCTTTTTCACATTGTGGTATTTCCAACTTCATATTCTTTTTTTTTTTTAGGTTTTTTTTTTTATTTATTATTATTATACTTTTAAGTTGTAGGGTACATGTGCATAACGTGCAGGTTTGTTACATATGTATACTTGTGCCATGTTGGTGTGCTGCACCCATCAACTCGTCATTTACATCAGGTATAACTCCCAATGCAATCCCTCCCCCCTCCCCCCTCCCCCCTCCCCCCTCCCCCCTCCCCATGATAGGCCCCTGTGTGTGATGTTCCCCTTCCTGAGTCCAAGTGATCTCATTGTTCACTTCCCACCTATGAGTGAGAACATGCGGTGTTTGGTTTTCTGTTTTTGTGATAGTTTGCTAAGAATGATGGTTTCCAGCTGCATCCATGTCCCTACAAAAGACACAAACTCATCCTTTTTGATGGCTGCATAGTATTCCATGGTGTATATGTGCCACATTTTCTTAATCCAATCTGTCACTGATGGACATTTGGGTTGATTCCAAGTCTTTGCTATTGTGAATAGTGCTGCAATAAACAGACGTGTGCATGTGTCTTTATAGCAGCATAATTTATAATCCTTTGGGTATATACCCAGTAATGGGATGGCTGGGTCATATGGTACATCTAGTTCTAGATCCTTGAGGAATCGCCATACTGTTTTCCATAATGGTTGAACTAGTTTACAATCCCACCAACAGTGTAAAAGTGTTCCTATTTCTCCACATCCTCTCCAGCACCTGTTGTTTCCTGACTTTTTAATGATTGGCATTCTAACTGGTGTGAGATGGTATCTCATTGTGGTTTTGATTTGCATTTCTCTGATGGCCAGTGATGATGAGCATTTTTTCATGTGTCTGTTGGCTGTATGAATGTCTTCTTTTGAGAAATGTCTGTTCATATCCTTTGCCCACTTTTTGATGGGGTTGTTTTTTTCTTGTAAATTTGTTTGAGTTCTTTGTAGGTTCTGGATATTAGCCCTTTGTCAGATGAGTAGATTGCAAAACTTTTCTCCCATTCTGTAGGTTGCCTATTCACTCTGATGGTAGTTTCTTTTGCTGTGCAGAAGCTCTTTAGTTTAATTAGATCCCATTTGTCAATTTTGGCTTTTGCTGCCATTGCTTTTGGTGTTTTAGACATGAAGTCTTTGCCCATGCCTATGTCCTGAATGGTACTACCTAGGTTTTCCTCTAGGATTTTTATGGTATTAGGTCTAACATTTAAGTCTCTAATCCATCTTGAATTAATTTTCTTATAAGGAGTAAGGAAAGGATCAAAGCTGGACGGAGAATGACTTTGACGAGATGAGAGAAGAAGGCTTCAGTCCATCAAATTTCTCAGAGCTAAAGGAGGAATTACGTACCCAGCGCAAAGAAACTAAAAATCTTGAAAAAAAGTGGAAGAATTGATGGCTAGAGTAATTAATGCAGAGAAGGTCATAAACGAAATGAAAGAGATGAAAACCATGACACGAGAAATACGTGACAAATGCACAAGCTTCAGTAACCGACTCGATCAACTGGAAGAAAGTATCTGCGATTGAGGATCAAATGAATGAAATGAAGCGAGAAGAGAAACCAAAAGAAAAAAGAAAAAGAAATGAACAAAGCCTGCAAGAAGTATGGGATTATGTAAAAAGACCAAATCTACGTCTGATTGGGGTGCCTGAAAGTGAGGGGGAAAATGGAACCAAGTTGGAAAACACTCTTCAGGATATCATCCAGGAGAACTTCCCCAACCTAGTAGGGCAGGCCAACATTCAAATCCAGGAAATACAGAGAACGCCACAAAGATACTCCTCGAGAAGAGCAACTCCAAGACACATAATTGCCAGATTCACCAAAGTTGAAATGAAGGAAAAAATCTTAAGGGCAGCTAGAGAGAAAGGTCGGGTTACCCACAAAGGGAAGCCCATCAGACTAACAGCAGATCTCTTGGCAGAAACTCTCCAAGCCAGAAGAGAGTGGGGGCCAATATTCAACATTCTTAAAGAAAAGAATTTTAAACCCAGAATTTCATATCCAGCCAAACTAAGTTTCATAAGTGAAGGGGAAATAAAATCCTTTACAGATAAGCAAATGCTTAGAGATTTTGTCACCACTAGGCCTGCCTTACAAGAGACCCTGAAGGAAGCACTAAACATGGAAAGGAACAACCGGTACCAGCCATTGCAAAAACATGCCAAAATGTAAAGACCATCAAGGCTAGGAAGAAACTGCATCAACTACCAACTTCATATTCTGCAAAGTGCAAGCTTCCAAATCAAATCCACTTTGTTCTGATTTAGCATATTGAATTTTTTCTGTAGAATGGCTAGATCCAAATAGTCTGTTTGGGCCCCAGCGTCACATAATATACTCATGTAATAAACCTGCACATGTACCCACTGAATTCAGAATTAAAGTTGAAGTTATAAAAACAAAAAATAAGTATTATAGGATATATTAGTCTGTTTTCACACTGCTATAAAGACACTATCTGAGATGGGGTAATTTATGAAGAAAGGAGGTATTATTGACTCACAGTTCCACATGGCTGGGGAGGGCTCAGGAAACTTACAGCCACGGCAGAAGTCCAAGGGGGAGCCAGCACCTTCTTCACAGGGCAGCGGGAGTGATAGGGAGAGCAAGCAAAGGACTTTAAAACCACCAACAGCTCTCTTGAGGATTCACTCACTCTCATGAGAACAACATGGGGGAAATCACCCCCAGGATCGAATCATCTCCTACCAAGTCCCTCCCCTGACACGTGGGGATTAACATTCGAGATGAGATTTCGGTGGAGACACAGCCAAACCGTATCATAGGGTAATGACTGATTTAAAAGTTTTATTCAGTTTCCAAATATCAATACCTTTATACATCAGGCACTGTAGTAAGCAGTGGGAACAGGTATGAAAACCACTAAACTCTCACCTTGCAAAGACTGAATCTCTCAGTCTTATTTGCAAGAAAGGCAGAAAAGAGTGTGTGTGTGTGTGCGCGCACGTGTATTTATATATAGAAAGTATGAGCAACATATCATAAGGACAAAAAATGAAGAGACACATAGGACTATATACTATGGTTCTGGTGAAGGAGGGAATAAAGAAGTTGATACCCAAAGGCCATAGATTGGGCAAGAAGGATTAGAGACTTCCTCAGTACAGTTAGTTCTGAACCAGTAATAATAGGATTTTCAACCAGATGCTGTAGCAATGAAATTTAAATGACAATCTAAAAGATAATCTAAAAATAATAAAACAATCTGGAAATAACATTAACTTTCTCTTCTAGCATCTAAATCCAGAGTAATTGTGCCTTAGATTGCAGAAGAGTTTAAATTAATTTAGTGCAGTGATGTGAAATAGGCTGTCTTTACTTTTATTTCCCCAATTCAATGTAAGAAAAGAGTAAATCTATAGTAAGTCCTTTTACAACTGTGATGTAAGTACACTCATTTATGTAGTTTCAGTACTTGATAAGTAATCAAAACATCCTTTTCTAAGAAATAAAGTCTTACAATATATGTATGGTATGTGATTATATAAACACATTTTTATACTTGTATTTGAAATAAAGCAATTTTTAAATCAAATTTTCTTTTTTCTTTTTTTTCTCTACCTCCTGGCTCCAGTGATCCTCCCACCTCAGCCTCCCAAGTAGCTAGGACTACAGCCACATGACACCACACTCAGCTAATTTTTGTATTATTTTGTAGAGATGGGGTTTCGACATGTTGCCCAGGCTGATCTCAAACACCTGGGCTCAAGCAATCTGCCCTCCTTGGCTTCCCAAAGTGCTGGGATTACAGCTCACCACACCAGGCCTTAAAGCAAATTTTCTATATTCAGATCTATCTATACAGAAGGAGGTCCCCCCAGCACACACACACACACACATGCACGCAAACATATTCAATTTGTTTCTTCTATCTGGTCTTGGTTGTCGTCAAATCATACATTCTCTCATCTGGATGTGTACCTCTTAGTATTTTCCTTCTTCAATTCTATGAATAGATTTATGTTTATATAGCTAAACATAAATATTTGGTGAATGGATGCAAAATAGTGAAAGTGGTTATGTTTATCAATCACCCACAGAGTTAGATGCTGCAGGAGGAGGTCATAGATGACATGACAGGTTAAAGCAGTTGCCTAGAAATTATGTAGCAACGTTGAAAGCTGTAAGTAGAATAAAGGAAGTCAAGATGGGTTTAGAAGAGGGCAGTGTCACTGGAAGCAAAGAGGTATTTTTGCCTGATCTTGTCATTTTCGTTGTGCAGATTTTATCTACATAAACAAAAACAGGAAGATAAAATTACTTTGAATCTGATGTCGCCTCCCACCCCATCCATCATTCTGCAAAATATGATTCAGCGAGGGAATGGACCTTTAGTTGCTACATCTTTGTAACAACAAACACTGTGCAGGTTTGAATGGCAGACCTGCTTTTGATTCCATCCTATCAGGGATGTGGATATCAGACAGGTGTACACAGTTTTCTTTTCTTTGTACTGGCAGGTGGTGTCACTAAAGTGAGAGGTGCCCTTCCAATATGTTCAACCAAAAACCTTTGTCAGCTAAGCAGATGGCAAAGCTCATCTACTATGCTGACAGTTTGCAGATAAATGGAAGTCTTACTTGGCTAATCCATGAACTGCTGAAAAGCAGGATCAAAAATAAAAAAAAAAAATCCATGGGTCACAAAAGAATTAGGGAAGTTCTTATTTAGAAATAGCTTAAGACCTTGTCTATTAGTGTTGACAAGGCTTAAACTTAGAAGGCCTCAATTAATTAAACTAATCAAACACAAAAGTAAAGTTACTAGTAATAAAACTAATGGCCTATTTTCAGTAAAGCAAAATTTAAAATCAAAATAGATTCAGCTAAATAGGAGAGTATAGAACTATAAATCAATAGAAGAAAATATTTATTTAAAATTAAAAAGTGGAGGGTCTACTTATTTCAGCTCCCAGTGTGTTGAAATTTGCATTAGCATTAAGTCATAATTTTGCTTTTGCAATTTTATAGTGTTGAAAATATTTCAAGTCCATACACATGATGCAACTATATTTTTTACATTATTTTGAGATTTTTGAATGTTTTATAATTCCCCTACACTAATACCTTTCATTTTCTTCCTTTTCATGCCTTAATAATTTTAAATGTGTAGCCACTGTTTAATTATTTTTATCATCTCATTTTCTTTTCAAGTATGCAAATTCCCTAATAGCATCAAACGTTAACTTTTTTCTAATTCCTCCTTGGATAAAATGTAGACTCCTGGGAGCAGGTGATGCCTCTTTTCTTTCCATTTTTCTAGCTCCTGGTGATGTCTTTCAGGTGTAGATTTTTTTTCCCTCCCCTTCTTATTGAAAAAGTATTAACATCAAGCTATGGCTAGCGTTTGTTAATGGCTTCTGAATTTTACATTAAAAGCAAGTGTATAATTCCAGATTTCACTGCATACATTTACCTATAATGCACCCATGTGGAACCCTTGCGCTTCTCTTATCTTTAAATCTTTTAGGCAGAAAAAGACTAATGAACCTAACATTTCTCTCTCACACAGGGGTGAAATGGACTGTTATAAAATCTTCATGGGAGCCTGTCTGATTTATGAGAAGAAGGAAAATCCACTCCGTTAAAGGCACAAGGCTTCGGAGTGTTGTGTCCAAAACCATTTAACCTCTGGGTTATCCCTGCCAAGCAGACCTGGGAGGAGCACCAAACCACTGCCCACACGCAGACCTTACTCTGAGATAGTTGAAAGGGGCACTTACTGGTTTCTTTTCCCCTGGCCTTGTTTTGAACAGAAAAAGACAGCTGCTGTCAACGTGGTACAAGGTGAAGAAGGCCAAAACGTCTTCTTAACCAAAAAATAATTACCAAAGTCCTGTTACATTTTCACAAATTCTGACCTCATTAGCCCTCTCAGTTTCCTTCAGAGCTCTTTCGCTAGCTTAATATGTTATTTAAGTTCAAAAGGATAAAGCATTTTCTATCAAATTAGCTGAGATGGATTTAACCAAGTATTAATATCTCTTACTACCATCTGCGGAAGAACCTTGGCGAAGTAAGATAAATAATAGCTTGGCATATAGAATAAGAAGTTTCCAAGAGTACTGAACTTTTTCAGGTGCAAATGTTCTAATTTCTAATCCAGGAAAACTTGAGGTGAGCGAATAAGGTTAGAAGTACTTAATAGAGATGGAGTACTGAATTTTGCAGAGAGAGCTGAGTGCTTCCATTATTTAGTGACAACTTAGAATGTTGCATCCTCTTTAAAAAGAAGTGAGCGAATATGATCATAGCCTCTAATTCTCCTAGGAAAGAGAAAGAAGATTTTACATATACTTAAAGTGAAAAAAAAATTTTAAATTATTTCGCTTCTCCCCTGTATTAGTCTGTTCTCACACTGCTAATAAAGACATACCCAAAACTGGGTAATATAAAAAGGAAAGAGATTTAATGAACTCACAAAGCCTCACAATGATGGCAGAAGGCAAAGGAAAAACAAGGCAAGTCTTACATGCCAGCAGGCAAACAAGCTTGTGCAGGGGAACTCACGTTTATAAAACCATCAGATCTCGTGAGACTTATGCCCTACCCTGAGAACAGCATGGAAAACACCCACCCCCATGATTCAATTAACTTCACCTGGCCCTGCCCTTGACACGTGGGGATTATTACAATTCAAGATGAGATTTGCCTGGGGACACAGCCAAACCCTATCATCCCCTTTCAACATACCCATATTAAATATCACCTGTTTATGGCAAAGGGCAATTGTATTCCCCATTGCAACTAGACTTTACTAAACTATCAGATATGAGAATGCAGGGAGGGTAGGGACGCAGAGGAGGTGCTGAGCAAGGAGTTGGGGTAGGGGGAGCCAGAAAATTCACTAAGCTTCATCAAACACGTGGAAAGATCTCCTTTTTTGACCCATAGCATCTAGGGCAAAATTACCTCCTAGAAGAATTACATCCCACTCTTTACTCTGCGTGTAGTGATTGTTTATTTAGCGTTAAATCATGCAAGGTAGCTCAAGAATACATTAACTTTAGTGAGAACTGAAAGGAATTGCTTGTTCAACCAAGGGAATTATTTCTGGGGGAAAAAACTGATAGTTTTCTTACATTTTCTATTTGCTGAGAACTTTAATTATGTTTTAGTCAATTGTCAGCATTCTTTCATCCAGATTTTTAAGCACAGTTTAAAGATAACAGAATACTTATCTCACAGTACTGACATTTTGAGAAGCTTAGTTTTATGCATGGAGATGTTAGGCTAGATTTAAATGTAAGGCAGTTTTCAGTAGAAAACATGACCATTCATAGTTCATCTTGAATCATAGGGGGATTGGCCATGCATGGAATTGTTACATTGACCTGAAGACTCTGTATTAATCTCTCCTTTCAGACT
Organism: Macaca fascicularis; assembly: GCF_037993035.2. NCBI lineage: Eukaryota > Metazoa > Chordata > Mammalia > Primates > Cercopithecidae > Macaca > Macaca fascicularis. The sequence goes on along the minus strand of NC_088392.1, from coordinate 11,439,053 downwards.
GAGATACTCAGGAAATATGTAGCTATACATGCAAAGAGTTATACTTGCTTTATTATTATTATTATATTTTAAATTTCAACTAACATCCATTCCTCTAGGCATTGTACTAGGAGTTAGATAAAAATAAACAAAAAGGCCTCTGTCCTTGATTAGCCTCAGTTTCTAAAGGACAAGCTGAGCGTGTTAAGATATAATTTTAAACCAGTAACATAAAGGACTTATCTGCAAAATGATAGAATTGCTAAGAAAATGAAAAGGCTAATTGTGCCTAAGAGGAATAACATGAAAGGCAAGTAATGTCTATTTTCTGCGCTTATTCGAGAAAAGGTTCTTGGACAGGGTTGGAATATAGACAAAGGGTTAAAAGTGTTACTATTTCTTCAAAAAGATGCTTATGGCTAAATTAGAAAAATAACTACTTGGTGAAATGGAGACTGGAATAGTGTGACCAATAACTGCAACATTTATCTCCAGGACACAGGTGGAGAAAGACACAATAGCAGATGCACCCTGGAATTTAGAGAAAGAAGACTATAAAAGGTTTAGAGAGAAACGTACTCTGCACAAAGTCCTCAGCCAAATCTTATTGGATGGGTAGCGGCTGGGCTGTGAAATGAGTGAAGGCCGTTGCTACACACTCAGGGGATCAGGCGGGAGATGGGAAAGAGCAGAGCCCGTGCTGAGCCTGCTGCAAAGCTAAGTTCGTCAGGAAACAAGTCTTAACGTGTAGGAGGGGCTTGGTTGAGAGGTCATGAAATACGTTCACGTGTGCCAGGCCCTGGAACTTTCACACCATCTAATAGGCAGCCAAGAGCTGTAGAGGAGATTTAAGCAGGCTGTGGCCAGTCAGTTGTATCCAAGGTTGATCACATCACAGGAAGTATGCTTTCAAATGGGGAATGATGCAAAGGAGCACTCCCAGAGGAAAGATCTGTGCTGAAGTCTAAATTTTTTATTTTATTATTATTAGTAGTAGTAGTATTTATTTATTTATTTATTTATTTATTTATTTATTTATTTATTTTTGATGACGGCTCGCTCTGTCACCCAGGCTGGAGTGCAGTGGTGCCATCTCAGCTCAATGCAACATCCACCTCCCTGGTACAAGCGATTCTCCTGCCTCAGCCTCCCCAGCAGCTGGGACTACAGGCGCAGGCCACCATGCCTGGCTCTTTTTTGTAGTTTTAATAGAGATGTGGTTTCACCTTGTTTGGCCAGAATGGTCTCAAATTCCTGGCCTCAAGTGATCCACAGGCCTCAGCCTCCCAAAGTGCTGGGATTACAGGTGTGAGTCACCGCCCCCATCCTGAAGTCTGATTTTTAAAACACTGTTAAAAGCTTTTGTCAGGGGAAAATTTTACCCTAAAGCATGTGCACCTTCTCAAGAGTGCCTCTCTCTATTTGTTTCTCCTATTGGTGGCATTTTAATAGTTTGAATCATACATTGTCTTAGGTGTAAGCATAAAGTGGAAAGTGTTCATAAAACAGTTTTATGGATTAATACACCCTGCCTTAGTGTGTCCTTTAAGGAAACTGTATCTAAAGAGCCCATACTGGCCCAAAGTGACAGAATTATGTGTGTGTATTTTAGAGAAAAACTCATCATGGTAATAAAAAAAAATCAGAAACGGGGCATTTGTAAACTAACGCATTCTTATGGGTAACCAGAGGTCAATGAAGAAAAAGCAAAAGTTTCTGTTTATGTCCAGGTATCAACTAGAATAAATCATTAAATAACAGTTTTATTAATATTAATAACTTTATTAATGTTATTATTAATACAAATAATACTAACAATTTGATTTATTGAACTTATGGGTAAGGCACTGTACGACCCTACTCATAGAATGTTCATTTCATACTTCCAGTAATTCAATGAAGTGGGTACTTTTATTTATACCCATTTTACAAATGAGGTTTTAAAGCTCCAAGAAGTTAAATAACTCATCTGTAACCAGTCAAATAGAAGTTGCTGAGCCTGCTCTTCCAACTCTCCAAACTGTATTTTAATCATGATGGTGGTGGCATCAATTAAGATGGAAATAGAGAAGGAAGAGTAACATTAGGGATGACAATGACTTCTGTTGGACAGGGAACATAGAGTTTTCAGTGCTGTATGAGGAGATGTGGCACCATGTGGCTATGCGGTAGAGAAACCTGACTGTAAGAGAATGAGACCCAGAACAAAATGTCTACCTGTGACTTCCTGTCCTGGCCCCTCAGAAGGGCTTGTTCAGATCTAGAGTCTTTGTGTTGCTGCTCTCTCTGCACATTTGTTCATGTGGTACCCTCTAAATTCCCCGCTCTCTATATCTCTCTCCTTCACCTGCCTCACTGTGACTCCTCTGTGACTCTCCAGAGACCTCACTTCTTCACGAACCCTTCGTGATTAGTCAGGGCTAAGTGGCGTCCGGATTCTACAGAGTCACTGCACACCGCCACTTCATTCAGCAGTCTTTCCCACATGGTAATCTGAGCTGTTCGCTTCTGTGTCTATCTGCCTTTCATAGTGGATCATTAACCCCTGGAGGGCAGGAACTCTGACTTGAATATTTCTGATGGTCCCATATTGGCCTGTTTTCAGCATCTACACGAGTTCAAATAAACTTTTCTTAAAAAGAAAAGATGCAAGCTAGAATGATAAAGCCTGGTTACCTATGTTAGGGAGATGATTTGGGACAGAGGCTACACTAAGATCTCATTTGTATGAGTTCAAATTACTAAAGGTTAGACTTTAATTTAAGAAAAGCATTCTGCTATTAGGGTGAATATATATATATGTGTGTGTATATATATAATAGTGAGATATTATTAGACATTTTTAAGGAGAGGCCTAATGACCAAGGTTTACAGATATTAATAAAAGAAATACTTCAATGGGTAGAAAATAGTTAGATTATATTACCTCTAATATACTCTTCTCGCTCAAAAATATCCTGTAATATTGGTTTGAAAAAGTGGAGTTGAGGGCAGACCCTTTGAGACTTACATTTCTAAGACTATCCTTTACACAATTCCACAAAGAGGTCGCCTTCTGTGCCAGATGAATGAAAGCATGGAGTTTGGCTTAACACAAGGATTTATGGTCAGTTGAAGGCTGGCCTGGCTCTGTGGGTGGTGGTGATGGCCAAATACAGGGCAGAAATTGGAGGAGAGAGGATACGTTTATCTTAATCAAGACAGAAAAGATCCTCCAATGAAAATGGCAAGTAAAACCAGTAGGAATCTATAGCACATCAACAAGACAGGACAGAATCAAGGCATTCTTGGCAAACAAAAAGCTTTTCTTGAAACAACATTTTCCCAAAACACTTCAGTGGAAGAATTGATCACTGACACAATGGAAAGGTTAGTTCCCTAGAAATCCTTCAAATCCCAGGCAGCATTGTCACGGTGGATAGCAACAATAATCTGGATGGGTTAAAGGGTCTAAAGGTATAGCCCAAGAAATAACCTGTGAGAAACCCCAGAAATAGAACCTTCATGCACGCAGAAGGGACTTTGTTAGTGTCGAATGTTAATATAGACTCCTGGCCTTGCCTGCATGTTACACTTGGACAAAACTGTGGGCACTGGCTGGGTAGGGCCAGAGCCCCTTCACACAGTATATGAGGTCCTCAGAAATATTAGCAATAGTCATGCTGCCAAGTCAACAACAACAAGAACTTAGCCCATACTATACCCTCCAGTACCTCTGCTCATCACTTCATGTGATTATCACATTCACTCCTTCCAAAATTACATAACAATTTCCTATATTATGAGTGAAGAATGTGAGGATTTAAAAAGCGAAGTAACCAGACTGAGGATGTACAGCTACAGTTAGCAAATCTAAATTAAAAACAGAAAATCTGATTCCAAGCTAGCACTCTTAGTTACAACAGTCAAATACTTCTCTGCGATCTGATTGAGGACGGCATATTTAAGTTACTGTGACAGCAGACACAACAGGAATTGTACTGAAAATACTTAACAACAGGTAATGACGATCTTCTGCTCAGCGAGCTTCCACCAGCCCTGCCAAGGGCCTTGACTCTGCCAGTGAAGTCCTTTCAGGGCTACAAGGGGCCTGGTAGGCGAACCGTGATGGGGGCTGTTCCACAGGAGCCCTGTTAGTATCTTGGTGAGTTTCATGGTGGTCCATGGAAGTGCACATGAGTGGCTGCCAGGGTGAATGGGGGAGAAAGGTGGAGAACAGACAGGTGTCCCTCCAAAGTCCACAGGGAAAACCAACAGTAGAAATGCTGGGCAGGGAGTTTTGTTTTGTTTTGTTTTTTTGAGACAGAGTCTCACTCCGTCACCAGGCTGGAGTGCAGTGGGGTGATCTCGGCTCACTGCAACCTCTGCTCCCTGGGTTCAAGCAATTCTCCTGCCTCAGCTTCCTAAGTAGCTGGGATTACAGGTGCCCGCCACCATGGCTGGATAATTTTTGTATTTTTAGTAGAGACAACATGGTTTCACCATGTTGGTCAGGCTGGTCTCAATCTCATGACCTCGTGATCCACCCGCCTCGGCCTCCCAAAGTGCTGGGAATACAGGCGTGAGCCACTGCACACGGCCAGATATATCTCATATATCATATATATGAGTCTGACTGAAATAGAAAATGACAAATTAGAACAGTAACCAGCTAGAAGTTGGTACAAGAGAAGGGATTGGTGCAGCAAGGGAAGCTGGTGGTGCTAGGTGGGTCAGGACAACAGCTATTCACCAATCAGTAAATATTCGAGCAACCAGTGCAGCTACCCTGCTGGGGTATAGGATGCCACTTACATATGTAAGCTATAGAGGGGAGCTCTGATGTGGATGTCTAGCTCTTCCTTGCAGAGGAACATGTGAAATCTCATAGCATGACGATAGTTTTTAATGAGGTCATTCTCACCTGGGGACTGGGTACTCCTGGGAGTAACACCCAGGAGACCTATCTCTCTTCTGACAGGGTCACGAGTGGCTTTCTTCTCAGTTTGTCTAAAGTTCTGCTTTCTAGACTCTGGATTGGTTGACACCTGATTCTTTTGGTGCTCTTACTCTTGAGTTCTGCTTTTGTGCTTAGTCCACATACCACAGCATAGCTAAGGGTGCAGAGCTGTAAGTGAGCTGTACTAACCACTGGCTTCTTTCTGTATTTATTGCTGTAGTTACAACTCTACTCTTTTCAGGTTGGACATGTAACTTTGTATTTATACATACATAGCTGGCAGCCTTCTTGGCTGCAGATGTGGGGAGATTTAAATTCTGCTCTTTCTGCAGACTGAGGTGGAATTACCTTGAGGCAAGGGTAGCTTCTTATTTACAGTACAATCTAAAGACAGATTCTCTCATTACACAGAAACATGACCAGCTCAAAACTTCCTATATTGCAACTTTAACACACCACCTGCCCCCACATCTGCAGTAGCCCAGAGGTTTTTCCATTTAAATGTATCGCGATGCTCGCATTCTGCTGCACGCCACAGTAGCAGGTCATTATCAGCCCTGAATCCCCCCTCTGGCACAGCAGTTGGAGAGGCTCCAAGTGCCCCTTCGGAGCCGTCCACCACACTTGTATGGTTTGTCTCAGCATTGAACAACTTTTAATCTTCATTCCAGTGCTTGGATTGATATAATTTAATGTTCTTGCTCTAATAATAAATGCTCATTCCGGTCTATGACGCGAACAGCCATCTTGTTTTGGCTCTGTCTGTTCTTCAGCTGGTTTACTCTCTCCTCTCGTTTTCTTTTCTTTTTTTTTTTTTTTTATCAGAAATTAATATCTTTTTTCTTGTTTGGAAATAATTCAGTTTATGAACATTTATTATTTAATTCAAAATAACATAGTTTTAACATCTGAAATTACATGAAAAGTTCATTTATACACATTTATACCATTTACATTCACCTATTTATTTTAAACAATTATACCAGATTGCTCATGAAACTGAGATATTAAACAAAGCTAGTTCCCATTTCAAGTTGATTCTCTGTTAACTATTTTTGTAGCCTGTGAATATCAGGTGTTCATCACTCAAGTAAGAACCTGAAATATATGGGTATTTTGCCAGTAACTCAGAAAATACAGCTTTTTTCTTAAACCAACAATATTAGTCTTCTTCTTTAAAGAGCTACGCAAACAAAAACTATTTTGTTATTAAGCTGAATTTATTTTATTTTATTTTATTTTATTTTATCTATTTTTTGAGATGGAGTTTCACGCTTTCACCCAGGCTGGAGTGAAGTGGCATGATCTCGGCTCACAGCAATCTCCGCCCCCCGGCTTCCACTGATTCCCCTGACACAGCCTCCCGAGTAGCTGGGATTATAGGAGGCCACCACCATGCCTGGCTAATTTTTGTATTTTTAATAGAGACGGTGTTTCACCATGTTAGCCAGGCTGGTCCTGAACTCCCGACCTCAGGTAATCCACCCGCCTTGGCCTCCCAAAGTGCTAGGATTACAGGTATGATCAACTGCACGTGGCCTAAGCTGAATTTATAGTTTTATGACTGTAAAACATCTAACAGAGATCAATGTAATCCTGTCTAACCAGCAAATCCAGGCAAAAAAAGTGTTTTTATTTTCTTTTGCTAACAGTAGTTTCTAACCATCAGTTTTTCCCTCTCATTTTCTTCACCTTGGATTTTCTATTTAGGACTCTCCTTTTACTCCCTTCTATGTTTTTCCTTTTTTTTTTTTTTTGTTTGTTATTTTTGTTTTTAATATTTCTTTTGTAAGATCTGTGCCTGCTAATATTTCATTGCAAGTCTCACTTCCGGGAATCCGCAGTACTGAAGTTTTAACTCTTTCTTACTTAAGAATATATTTAAGATTCTCTGTTGATATTTTAACACAGAGATAACGAGCCTTTTAATCTGACAGTAGGTAGCACAAGTCATCATCTTGTTTTGGAGGGGATGTATTTTTATCAAGGCCTGATTGAACAGGGATTTGGCCCATCTTCAGGGTACCAGGAAAAGCAGGTCAAAGCTGTCTCTCACTGTGATCCCCCCACCCCTCAACCATGAACCCAGAACCAGCCATATTTCGTTCACTTCAGAAGGATGTGTGTACTTTATGCCATATGCAAAATTTTAGGAGGTGTTTAGGAACTGTTTATAGACAAGGTCTCCATGTCTTTTGATTCTTAGAAGCCAGTTCGTTTATTCCCAATAACTACTGGCTATTAAGAGAACCACTTAGCAATAGCTGTGTGGGGAGCACACTGCCTCCACCTTCTTCAGTGTTCCTCCCCCAGAACCTCCCATGTGACCGTGTCTACACAGTAGAGAATAAGTCCAAATGCTTTGCCATCAGTGGTTCTATGGCTGAACCCTCAACACAGCCACACTCCAAAAAAGTTAGACCTCTACATGTGAAAAAGATTTCTGAAAGTTTGAGAGGCATTTAGGTTTTATAGAACACTCACAGAGTCAGCAAGTTATAAAACACTTATTGTGACATGTGGTCTTAAATTTGACCAAAGAGGGAAGAAAAAGACAGGTTGCTCTCTAAGAGGCAATTCTTTGGCCAGCAGGAAAAAACCTTCTTCCAGCTTCTGTTTTGCTGACTATAATTGATGATGTATTAGTTTGCAGCCTCCCAAAATGCTGCATGACAGATGAGAAATTAGGCAGCAGGAAAGAGAATGAGGGCTCCCCGTACACCTGCCATTGCTCCAAAGAGTCATGTGGGATGCCCCTTTTCAGCCAGGGTGGACGAATCAAGATTCATTCCAATGGTGGTGCAGTTAAATGAGGTGAACTAAATTATATTTAGTTTTCAGCTTTTGAATCCTAGCCTGTGTCTCCCTAAGATACTGGGGTTTATTTCAATAACAGAGCATGACGGTAGTTTATAATGAGGTCATTCTCACCTGGAGACTGTGTACTCCCAGGAGTAATACCCAGGAGATGGCTATTGTGATGGTTTATTATTCAAAGTTCTACAGATCACTGAGTAAATTGGAGCCCCCGTTAGCCATTGACACAAAATCCTGGGAATTGAACACATTTCCAGAATAGTTTCCTGTATCAGCCCAGACCTCTTGAGACTGTAGTTCACAACTCCCCAGGACGATCTCAGCCCCTTTACAAAGCCAGAAGATCAAACACCACTTAGAGGTTATGATTCATTCTGGCCCAGTATGGTGGCTCACACTTGTAATCCCAACACTTTAGGAGGCCTGAGGGATCACCTGAGGTCAGGAGTTTGAGATCAGCATGGCCAACATGGCGAAACCCTGTCTCTACGAAAAATGCAAAAATTATCTGGACATGGTTGTGCTCACCTGTAACCCCAGCTATTTGGGAGTCTGAGGCAGGAGAATCGCCTGGATGACAGAGCAAAACCCTGTCTCAAAAAAAAAAAAAAAAAAAGGTTACAATTCATTCATTTTAGTTTGATGCAACTAACATGGGATAATTTAATAGGCTAACAATAAAAAACTAAGCAAATTATGACTCTAATAAATCGAATTCCCATCTAATTCTGCAGTCAGGACCCCAAAATTTTATGAAGGGTAATTTATTCTGACTTCAAAAGGAAATGTATAATACAAACTAAAAAAAAAGTAACATGTTCTTAATTCAGGGTTCCCTTTGGTTTTCTAACCTTATGAACACTGCAACGTTCTAGCTATTAAAATCTTTCGTGAAAATTGAGCAGGAATGTATGAGCTTTAATAAAGTAATAGCCAATCAAAAAAATTTAATTTTTATTTTAGTAGAGATGAGGTTTCACCATGTTGGCCAGGTTGGTCTTGAACTCCTGACCTCAAGTGATCCCCCGCCTTGGCCTCCTAAAGTGTTGGGGTTACAGGCGTGAGCCACTGTGCCTGGCCTAAATATAATTATAACCATATTCATTTTTAAGTATACTTTATTAAGCTGATTATAAAAAATAACAATTTCACAGATTTTAAGGAAATTTTATAGTATGTAGGGTAAAATGATTCAGTCGATCTGCATAAGCAAGATCTTAGAGAAATCATAAAAGTCAACATAAGACTTCCTGTAAGATTTTTAATTTATAATCTTGACAAATGCATTTCTGAGTGACCATCCATGAATTTTGGCTCAAGTTATAAGCTTCTGTCAGGTATTTATAGAGTAAAAATCATTCCTAATTTCATATCTAACACAAACCTTTGCAGCCACTGGAAGATTGGTGATGGACATTTAATTGAAAAGAGACACTTGTAAGTATCTTTTTCTAAATCATTCCTCTTTTCTGCTTTTTGACATGTGCTACAAGCAATTGTAAAAGAAAAAAAAAGTTCTATTTTTTCTTTAAGATAATTGAAATCCTTTGTCATCTAATTACATTGTTAAACAGCTTTTCATGCTCTTATTACCTTTATCTAATGTTTAGCACATAATATTAAAATGTTCAGATGCTATCTTTTGTATATTTTTTCTCATCAATTTTAATTATAATGACTGTGATTAGAATTAAACATTAATTACTTGAACAAAAAGACTGAGCATTTTATGGTGTGGTTGTGAGGGGGAGTTATTTTATATCATAACTAACACTGAAAAAAGTCCCAAAATCACGATTCCTAAAAAGATACAAACTCTTTGGAGGATGATTTGTATAGGAGAACTGAATATTCTATGAGCCATTCTTGAGAAAATCTGTCCTCCTTGCTTCACTGTAGGTGGAATGTAATTTTATAGTAAGATATATATGCCAAGGTTATTTTGTTCCTGGCTCAATTCTCTTGCAAGATTTCTCCATTGATTTCTTTAAAAAGCATTTTCTGTGATAACAAACATGCCTTTGTATGTGCAGACCTTGATCTTGCAAGCTCTCTTAATACTATCTGTAATTTTGGTGATTATAGCAAAGGTCGAGTTCAGTTCAGCAAGCATTAATTCATAGTCCTTTACATGCCAGACGCTACAAAAGTTGTGAGGATAGAAAGGAGAAAACCAGATCACCTTTCCCTGGAGATTCTCTCAGTCTACTTACAACTTGCCAAACAGATCATTTCAGTTTGATGGGGAAAATACCATGACCAAGTTCATCCAAGAAAGTGTAGGTGGAGAATAGAATAGTTCACCAAGCAGGAGAGAATTTAGGGGAGGCTTTTTGAAATAGCAAATACCTGATACATGTTCTTCAGGAATGAAAAGGATTCCATCGGAAAGTTAACTGAGCATCTTATTTACAGCAAAAGGAAAAAATTAGTCAATACATAAGTGACATAGTTTGGATCTATGTCTCCACACGAAGCTCGTGTCCCACTGTTATTCCCAGTGCTGGAGACGCGGCCTGGTGGGGGGTGATTAGATCACAGGGATGGCTTTTCCCTTTGATGCCATTCTCTTGATACTGAGTGAGTTACGGTGAGATCTGTTTTAACAGTGTGAGGCACCTCCCACCTCTCTATCTTCCTTTACTCTGGCCATGTGAAGTCATGCCTGCTTCCCCTTTGCCTTCCACCATGATTGTAAGTTTCCTGAGGCCTCCCCAGCCATGTTTCCTGTACAGCCTGCAGAACTGTGAGTCAATTAAAACTCTTTTCTTTATTCAAACTCAGTCTCAGGTATGCAGGTATCTCCTTATAGCAATGCAAGAACAGACTAATACCATAAGCATATATTTTAGCAAAGAATGTTTAATGAAATAAATAAATGGCATATGAAATATTAAGCTATGAAGTATGTAAAATACCTCTGTGTGTTTTATCTATCATTAGCAGATGATATCATTTTAAGCAGAGATCAATATTTTAGTTACTTAGAGAATAACATAAATCAGTCAACATTTAAAAGGGAGTGCCAGGATATTTAGCAGTATTTTATGAAGAGCACCTCATTAAATGGCACTTCACTTATATAAGGCAGATTTTATTGTTATGCTTATTTACAGGTAAGGTAACTAAGGGATACAGAGTCTAAGTAATTTGTCAATAAAGTTAAGTTGCATAACTAATGTGTGTTAGGGAGTTGATTCAAACGCAGGTGATCTGTCTTCAGGTTCTCTTATCAAAATATGCCATCCTGTCACTCAAGACCCTGACTATCTTCTACCTACTGAGAAGCTATTCCATGATGGAGTGGATAGATCAACTGGGGAGTAGGGCTAAGAACCTGTTTGGTGCTAGACATCAGTTCCTGAGTTAGGATATGACTCTCACAGGCTGGAAGGAGCTGAGCATGATAAAACAGCTAGTCCATGTGCCAAAGAAAATTAATCAGAATTTCAAATGTAGACAAATACATTGACCTAGATATTAGCAGGGAGTAGAATTTAATAGACAAGTAGTGCCAATGTATGACCGTAAATGGCTGAGAAGTGTTTTCATCTTTTCTGTGACCTCTTCAAAGCAAAGCCCAATATATTCACAGGTATTTCCTTGACACCTGGAAACATCCTTTTTTGAAGCTATGTTGAATCTATTTTATGTATTATGTTTGTCTTGCATAAATTAATTATAAGATATTTTGTAATCTTGGTTCCTTACTTTATGTTTATATACATTTTCGTCTCCAAAAAGCAAAGACTGCATCCTAAGTTTCCTTACTTTTCCTCACAGATTTTTTAAATAGTGCTATCCATGTTGTTTATGCAGTGAAATTATTATATTCTGTGCATGTTCAACTGAGGTAAATGTAGTTACATGTGCAAGAGAGAAAGAAGGGTAGAAATTTAAAGAATTAAGACTTTTCCCACCTTCTTAGGCTTTTCCCACCTTCTTATCCATGAGCACCTACCCAGAGTGACCATGAAAGGGTAACTGAATCAGTATTGACCTCAGCCATACTCAGCTTCCTGAGATTATTTGTAATATGAGCATTTCAAGCATTGAATATGATCCTTTGGAATCAAAGTTATATAGTTTTCTTTCAGCATGTCCCCTAAATACGAGGTAACTAATTATTCTGGTGTTCCACTGAAAGGCACAGTGATCTCCTTCAATCCTGGAGAAAAAACTGAATGTTAAAATTACTGTCAAATCATAGGTCAGTCTCCAATATATAGATGTCCTGAGTGACTTTTACAGGAAATGTTAACACAATCATCACTCTAGGAATCACCCATGGAATCTAATTAATGTCAGTTGGGACTGTCATATATTCAGTAAAAGTATTTTAAATAAACTAATAGAATTGGCAAGTGTTAGGACTCATGGTGGGACCAGGGACACTGTTATTTTCTAAGGAATGTCTAAATATGGTTTAACTCCATACTCCTTCAACTCTCCAATACAAGACTTGTAAAGAAGAAAATAGGGCTCCCAAATGACTTTCTTCCGAGTTACCCTGAGTTATGCTACCCCACATTCAAACTTTTGGTCTAGCTGGGTTGAAGTATACAACTTACGGTTTCGATAAGAGTAAGAATCTTGAGTTTAATGTGAAAAATATCATGACAAAGTTCATGCAGGAAAGGTGTGGGTGGAGAATAGAATAGTTTACCAAGCACTCTGTAGCTCTAGTGAATTCTCCACTTTATCTAAGCCCAAACTCCACATCAGCAACCTGCATGAGATATAAAACCTAGGGGATGGCAAAAATAATCACACTGTGTGTTAGAAAAAGAGAAGCCCAAGGTGATTGACCCTATAATAAGATCATAACTTTATTTTCCGATCACTTCTGATGGACACCAAAGGGAAGATAAAATGGAGAAAAACTCAGATGCAATATTTTTAAACAAATAGTAAATCTTTCCACAAGCAAAATGCCCAGTCATATTTTTGGGCGATCTGAAACTATCAGATTTCTGGTTGTAGAGCTGGAAAGGTGATATAATAGAGATCTTTCTCTTCACTCTGAAACATCTGTCTTGATTTATTACCTGTGTTATAGCAGATTGGTAGAATGGTGAGAACAGGCTACTTGAAAAAAAAAGTCTTCCTTTTTACATTTGGAACTGAACTCCGTCATTGTCTGGGGTAAATACCTGAGATCCGTAGTCTCACGGCCGCGGAAAACTAGGATGTGGACACACGAAGAGTAAGCTTAAGAGCAGAAGTTTAATAGGCGAAAGAAAGAGAACAGCTCTCTCTGTAGAGGTTTCTGCTTTCGAGGTAAACCTCAGGGGGTTTTATAGATGAACTTGAGGAGGCGGTGCCTAATTTACATAGAGCGGGACAAATTGGTCAGACCAGGTGTGCCATTTGCATAAGGTGGGAAAAACTGATTAGAACTAGGTGTGCCATTTGCATAGGGCGCAAAAAGCTGGCTGCCCCCAACCTAATTTTTATTATGGAGATTGGTTCTCTACCCAGACTGTACCATGTTGCCTGTTTCTTTACGGTACACGTGGTAAAAAACAAAAGAGAAGATGGAGCCTCCATGTTAGATATGCCTGGACCCCAGGTAGCCTTTTTCTATTGGCACAGCTGCCGGCATTCAAGCATTCTGACTTCCAGCTCGCTTATCTATGTTTGCGGCTCGATTTTTCAGGCTGCTGTTTGTTAGAAAAGATGATTTCTTGGGCTGCTTTTTATTAGAAAGGAAGCTTTACCGAGCTTTCACCTTCATTATCTGTCTAAATAATTTCTATCTCCTGTATCAGAATTTACTGCAACTTCTATTTCTTGTATTTTGTATATCTTAAAATAACATTATGAACTATTACCATATATTTGATGTCGGTGCTGGTTTGGAATTCCGTAACTATAAAGCCAAACAGAGAAATTGAAAAGGTTTGTGAAATATGATAGAATGAAAGTATTGAAGAATAAAAGCACCTAATACATGGAAAAACACATCAGTCATAACTAAGGATAGCATACACTTCTTCATCACCCAAGTTTGCATATGGCTAGGAACTCAATTGGCCAATACTGAGTAGTCAACTTGTTCAATTTTTCTAATTCCCCAAATAGTAATTACATTGGCCTAGGTCATCCTTTTTATAAAGACCAGAAATCATGGGTTACTGCCTTGGAATTAGGAGTGCGGTTTGTGGCTGAGACTGGAGGAGTCATGTTGGGTGCAACAGGGCAGCATAGGTAGAAGTGTCCATGGGTGAATGGACACAACAGATAAAGCTAGAATTAACCAGGTCCAGCAGATTTCACTTTATCACTTACATGTTCATTAACCTCACACTAACTATGAAACTGAAACAATAACCAACACAAGGTGGTCAAATTTTTATGAAGAGGGTTTAGTGTTTAGAATCATCTACTTCCTAAGCTTTTGTTTTCATATATATTCTAACTATATGTCTTTTAAAGGCTCTGTAGCCTCGGCAGATCTGTGCATACGCTATCTGACTTTGCCTAGCATTTTTAGTGCACCTCTTCCTGATTGCTAATGCTATCTTGGAATTGCCCAGGTATAAGAGTTCCTAGTGGATTAGCAGGTCTCACTTGCTGGTAAGCTCCAAGCTTATTTTGTAAGATTCTGTCACTCAGGGGATAAAGTTGAGTCCAATGCTCTGCTTCTTGGCTGTCATCCTGACTGCCCCACAATTGATTTCATGCCTTTTGATGGCCCTTTGTAGTTATGATAATGCTGCCTCATGTCTCTAAATATGCAGAAAGCCAGAAACTTAAATGTAAAATAAGTAGCATGAAATACTGCTAAATTACAAGAACTAAAGTTCTTTTATTTCTGTCTTTCATCTTAAGCTTAATTCCCAAAGTAAAAGTGTTGCATTATTCCCTTTTAAAAAATTGATTTGATAATTAAATCCTAAAACAGGCATGTTATAGCTCATCCTTCTGTGAACCAACCAAATCCAGTCTCACTGCACTGTCAAAATAATCCTATCCTAATAAGTGAAATACTATCTTACTAGAAAGATAGATTTTCAGTTTTATCCTGGTCCCCAGTTGCCACTCTGTAAAAAGCAATTTGGGTCACTCCTTAGAGCACAAATGTACTTTCTAAGGAGCATTTTTGGCTATGCGTGAGCAGTAATAAACACAGAAAGATTCTTCCATTTGGACTGGATAGCAATGCATTTGAATTTTTAGAGCTGCTTTGTCATTTTTTAAATGGAGAGGTTGGACTAGCTTATATTTAATTTCCCTTCCAGAATTAAAATGCTGTTATTATATGATTCTACAATACAGTTAAGTATTCCCTTTTGAAGCAAAAGGATCAGAAGTCAAGCACAATTCGAATTAGGTTAAAAAAAAAAAAGTTTTTTTGTTCTTGGTGGCCTACTAAATTTTCTCCTATATTTTCATGAACTCTAGTGTCAGAGAGTTACTGTTTGTGGTCATTTTCTAACTGCTTTAAATTGCTTCCTTCAGAGCTAACATTTGAAAGAAAGCTTGAAAACAGGAAAGCCTTCAAGATACCAAGTGATTAGTTACCAAAAGTGGAATTTCAGGAAATTACAAGTGGCTCTTCAATTGACATAGTGTAACTTATCTACTCACTTTTTCTGGAGTAAGCATGAAGTTCTGGAGAATTACACTGGCTCTGTTCTTATCACTGATTATCAGTTGAGTAAAATAGTCAAACAACTATTTCACTTATTGGTCAAAATACAGCTATTTCATACTTGTTTTGAAGGCAGGCTAGACAAAATAATGATAATAATAGTAAGCACAAAAGGCCAGGTGCGGTGGTTCACGCCTGTAATCCTAGCACTTTGGGATGCTGGGGGGGGGCGTGGATCACCTGAGGTTAGGAGTTCAAGACCAGTCTGGTAAACATGGTGAAACTCTGTCTCTACTAAAAATACACAAATACAAAAAAAAAATAAAATTAATTAGCCGGGCATGGTGGCACATGCCTGTAATCCCACCTATTTGGGAGGCTGAGGCAGGAGAATTGCTTGAACCTGGGAGGTGGAGGTTGTAGTGAGCCAAGATCATGCCACTGCACTCCCGCCTAGGCAACAGAGCAAGACTTTGTCTCAAAAAAAAAAAAAAAAAAAAAAAAAGCACAAAAATACACTGAGTTCTTATTATGAAACATCCGTTGTCAGTGTGCATAGAGTTTGAGAAACCATTCGTTTGGCAAACAATTCATTTGGCAAACAGTACTTGGTTCTGTTTTATGAATAAAGTTTTATTGAAACACAGTGATGCCGACTTGTTTTTGTTTTGTATCCTCTAAGGATGCATCTGTCCTGCAGTGGAAGAGTGGAGTAGTTGCAAGAGACCACATGGCCACAATGCCAAAAATATTTGCTATCTGCTCCTTACAAAAACGGTTTGCTGACATCAGAATGAGAATGAAAGTAACTTTAGTTTCAAAAATATTTGAATATATGTGCAGTTAGAGAGAAAAGGAATTCAACTCAAGGGAAACATATCATTTGAAAGAAATGATACATCAAGCATGTTTTGTCTACAGCTCACACCTTGTGCAGTAGACTGTGAACCTGCTGCCAGACATAGATAGCTGGCGACTGAGGAAGATTACATGTGAACCAAACCTCTTATTTCAGATGACAAGGTTCCCTCATGGTGACCATGAGAAGACACAGGCACCATTCTTCATAGTGCTACTTACCTTTTCCCTCATACTTCTTAGGGCGGTACCCCATAATGCTTAACACGTACTGAAATCAGAAATTCTACTTGGGACTGTTCAACACCAAGGGCAGTCAAATCACTGCCAAACAGCACTTTTTCAAATTAAATTCTCAGCTGTCTCTCTTACAGTCAGGTCAAAGCCCTGCCTATCTTGCTTGCCTAAGAGCAGTATGTTATTTTAGGCAACTATAGATAGTAAACAAAATTGAAGACTTTTGCCAGTGGCATATCGCAGACATTTCACCAGAAGGCACCTTTTGCTATCCATTCCTAGAGATCATATAATATAAAATGTCAAGTACAAAACAGATGTCATAGGTTAATATTTGACCTTTTTGATTTTCTTATTAATCAAAGAAAAATATGATAGCCAGTCAAGATAGACAATCATTTATAATAAATTGTGTTGATATGAATAAAGTATCAAAAATGACTATACTTATGATTCATATTTAATTTTGCTTAAGATTAAAATATATGGCCAGGCGTGGTGGCTCACGCCTGTAATCCCAGCACTTTGGGAGGCCAAGGCAGGCGGATCACAAGATCAGGAGTTCGAGGCCAGCCTGCCCAACATGGCAAAACTCATCTCTACTAAAAATACAAAAAATTAGTCAGGTGTGGTGGCGGGTGCCTGTAATCCCAGCTACTCAGGAGCCTAAGGCAGGAGAATCGCTTGAGGCGGAGGTTGCAGTTAGCCAAGCTCACACCACTGCACTCCAGCTTGTGTAACAAGAGCAAAACTCCATCTCAAAAAATAAAATAAAATAAATAAAATAATAAATATATTTATAGGATCATCTCTGGCACTGTTTGAATATGTTTTTAAGTTGGAAAGTCATATTGGAATGAATGTGCTTTTTCATTTTTGAAGAATATAATAGTAGATTCTATAGAAGGATAGGGCAATATTATGATATCATATGGTGATTAAGATAATACCAAATGTCTGATTGTCAAGTCATATTCAAAGGAATTGCTAATAGTTAAAGAATACAGGCAATTACAAGACCTAAGCAACGTCAGCAGAGGTCCGAGACCATCTCTGCAGCTCACATGGTCCTTCCTTATTACATGAGGTTGCACTGCGGTTCAGGTTTAGTATCTGAAATTCTAAACTTGTTTGCTTTCTTAAAAAAAAAAAAAAAGCCATTTTTGGTCATAAAGTATCTCCAATGAAAAGAAATTAAAAGAAAAAGATAACATTTTTCCGGGAAACCATACCCTGACACATTAATAAATTCCAGTTTTGTTTATAATAGGCCTCCTAGATAGATCAGGTTATGTGACTACATGCATTTTGTAGATAGATACTCTGTATTTTCTGATAGTGAATATCACTGGGGTGTTTGCCACAAGGTTTTATTAACTTGTGCACGAGACAATTTGATCCGATCAGTCTTTTTTTTTTTTTTCCTCCCAGGAAAGAGGTTAACATCCTACTGTTAATATGTTCCTTCACAGTGATGCTACATGAGTTGCCCCAACTGGTACTTTGTTGAGAATAAAATGTATATTTTTAATTGCTATATAATTTCAACCAGTATTGTCTGGAACAAACAAAGGCATGGTCAAACTAGACACTTGTAGCCATGTAGCACTACGGTTACCTTATAGACATACCAGAAAACAGACATGGGAAATTATTAAAAACAATATTACAAGCTAGTAATAAATTTTATCCTATAATGCTTGACAAAATAATGTATTTTGTTTTGCCTTAACATGTGGGGTTGAGAATCATTGTCAAGATGATGATTTGAGGGAGGACCAAAAACTCTGGGTCTTTTGTTGTTGTTGCTGTTGTTTTCTTTAAAAAAAAATACACACACACACACACACACACACACACACACACACACACACACATATATATATATATATATTTTCTGTGTACCATACATATCTCTAAGGCCCAGGGAATTAAACAGCTTCCCTTTGCATGACCTGAATACAATTGTCTCTATATTACTCCAAAATTTCAAGAGCTCTAAATTTTAGGGACAAAATAGAAAATGTATGCAGTCTTTTCTGAAGGTGGCTTAGAAAAAGGCGTTCTTTCTAAATGATGAGTGTAAGATGTAAGTGAGTCTCCAAGATTTACATTAGTGAATGCACAAAGTTCCAGAATAAAGTCTATGGATGGACCATTCACAGCAGGTTCCAAGACAGATTCTAAAGGATGTGATCATGGCCCCATCATTTGCCAAGCTCTAGGCATGGGGTAGCTTCTTGGCCCTTGGCAACTACCCAGTCTTGTAACTTTTGTATCTGGAGGCACACATTCAGCCACTAGTTAGTATCACATTCTCCATGTTGTTAAGTTAAATTGCCTTTGACCGCATAACAAAATGCTAGATTAAAACTGGCTTAAACAATAATAACGTTTATTATCTTACTTAAAAATTTCCACTGGCAAATCACTTGCAGAAGGCTCTACAAGTTCATCTTTGCAAAAACTAGGGGACTTTTATCTTTCTTGAAACTCCAGGATCCTGACTTTCATCCTCAAACTTGCTCCCAGAGAAATCAAAAATAATTAGTCATCACAGTCTACAGAATTTATCCAAAGACAGATAGAAGGGCAACATTTTCCTCATGGGCCTTGCTTTTATTACAGAAAAATTATTTACCAGTAGGCCAAGAGCAGACTTATATTTTATGAGTCAAAACTGGGTCTACAGTCATCCTAAATCATTTAACATCATAAAGAATTACACTACTGCAATTGGGTGTCTCAATCATGATTAATGACCAGAGACATGTATTACCACTCCAAATACATGGAAAAATTTAAGTTTCTGCTATAAAGGATGATGTAGAGGATAGCTGTTGGGGATGTAGCTTAGCTTGGGTCTGCCTGCCATTTTTTGAGTGTTTCTTACATTCCAGAGAGTTTGAAGTGCTCTTTGTAGTTTCTATTTCTGAATCCCCACAGTAACTCCATTAGGTATGTTTATAATCCTCATTTAGTGGAATTTTAATATATATGTTTATAAAATCTGCTGTTATACCCCCAAAATGCTGATGTATGACAAACATCTCACAATTATCAACTTTCTAGTTTTCTCCATGGAATAGAAGTTGTTGTAGTACAAATTAACATACTCAGTGAGTCCTGCTAGGAGTAACAGTTGCAGAAGTGCAACCTTGAAGGCAAGGTATGTTGCGTGTGTGTGTGTTAAAAAGAGAGAGTAATTTTATTCTGAAGTAAATTGACTGGTTATTCCAGAATTAGAAAGAGGAAACTGTACAACAAACGCTAAATGAATATAGAAAGTTCATTTCAGAACTCAGAAAAGGGAATTTTGTCATGTTTAAAGTTGGATGTGATGGACTTATTTATAAGACTTTCAAAAATAGTTTTTGCATGAAATGATATACTAATGACAATTAGAATTTGTTTTTCTCTCTGTTAATATTACAGAATTCTCTTATTTTATTGGTCTACTCTGAAAAATATTTTTGCAAAATGTTTTTCATTGTATTTTGAGTAATCCGACTAGAAAGCAAATATTGTGGATCTTGGAACAATTTTCTTTGGTTTATGTTTAATTTATCATGTCCTTGATTATTGAAGACAACAAAGTTTCTCACATATTGAAGAACTTACGTTCTTTGAAATAATAACTCCTGTTTTTATTTTTAAAATATTATATTTCCACTTGGCTAAATGAGTTGCCAGTTTCTCAGCAGCTCATGATTTTAGCTTAATCTAGTGTTCAAATATCCTTTTAATTTTTGATATTTTATCTCCCCCAAAATCTAATTTCAAATGATGATTCCAAGCGACACAAGAACTAAGCCTGAGATGAATCTAGAGCTTTCAGGCAAGAGAGAAGTCTGACGAAAAGCTGTCGTGCTGTGACCTCAGAAGAGGAGAGGGTTCCAGTTGGTTTCTAATGCCTTCCACTGCCTCACATACTCAGTTTTCTGTGTCTCCTTTCCTCAGTGTTCAACTCTATCACTCTCTGGACAGGACTTTCATCAAAGTGAATGGTTATTCTCTACAGCCAAGGAATCCCTCTCTTGCTTGATCTTCCTCTTGCATTTGATATTTCTGTAACACTTATTTGTAACACATTCTTCTTAATTTCTTTGATATCAGCCTCTTCCTTTTTGGCATCTTCCATATTTTTATCTCATTATCTTCTTAAATTATTCCTCTTGTAAGTACCACATGAATGCAGATGCTCATAAGATCCTATACTCTATTTTTTCCTAGATATTCATATGCAAACTCAAGTTAATGTGATGTTTCCAAATTACAAGTCTAATCTTGTCATTCTCTGGCTGAAAGTCCTGCATGAGCTGCCGACAACCTTCAAAATACACAAAATCCTTCTTCATTCTAGGTGTGCCACATAATCCCACAAGAACCCTCCTCCATCTCTACTGAACTAATTGTAATTATCAAATTCTCATTGCTGTTTACCCTCCGTGCTTTTGCCCATTCCCATTTTCTTCCTGGAACATTTTTTCCTTACCACTCTTCCTAGTTAAATTGTGAAAATCTGTTAGGGCACTTTCCTTGGGTCTTCTCCCTAGCAAGCAACCTGAGACCCTTCTCAAGTCCATATAAAAGTTTCCCAGCTTATCCATTCCACCATGGCCTAGGAAGACAAAATGCTTCTCCAAAACCACGAGGTGTGCATTAGTCCATTTTCATACTGCTATAAAGAACTGCCTGAAGCTGGGTAACTTATAAAGCAAAGAGGTTTAATCGACTCACAATTCAGCCTGGCTGGAGGAGGGCTCAGGAAACTTACAATCATGGCAGAAAACAAAGGAGATGTGAGGCACCTTCTTCACAAGGCGGCAGGAAGGAGAAGTGTGGAGCAAAGGTGGAAGAGCCCCTCATAAAACCATCAAATCTCAGAAGAACTCACTCTCTATCATGAGAATAGCATGGGGGAAACCACTCTTATGATTCAATTACCTTTACCTGGTCTCTCTCTTGACATGTGGGGTTACATTACGGGGGTTACAATTCAAGATGAAATTCGGGCGGGGACACAAACCATATCAACATGTGAGCATCTACTACTGAGCGTGTGCTCAGCACTGGGCGAAAGATTAACAAGAAAATGCAATCAGGGGGATGTGCACGCCACCAATCCACTTAATACATATATATGTATAGATATATAGAGATAGGTGTATATTTGTGTGTTTGTAGAAAAAACAAATTTTGCATAGTCATGGAGTGTCAGAGAAAGAAAATACTACCTAATCTGATACTTAAAGGAGAAGTAATTATTATCAAGTTCATAAATGTGATGAAAGCATTCCAAACAGATGGTACTCAGGAAGAAAGACCTAAAGGCATCACACAATCAACTGTAAGTGAAGTATTTTAAGTAAATCCACATTTACTCAAACCGTGAAAATCAAAGTTGTGAGTAGTAAGAAGTTAGTCTGGGGAGGAGGGCAGGCTTTAGTGCAGAGCATGAATTTCAGATGTTGCTGAGTGGGAGGCCGTTATAATAACCTACGCAAGCATTTATCAAGACAGGACCTGAGTATATATATTATCAGGGATTGTTCGGTGTTTCAAATACGTAATTTGTAGTTTTCATTTTGATTATACATTGGAATCATCCTGATGACCACCTTATACCCAACTACTGACATATAATTTCAGCAGCAGCAGGTGGGATCATGATTAAAATGACAAAAATCCCCAAGTAGTATTACTTTAATTGCCACAAATTAAAGAGAAAATAAAAGAGGCACAAAAACAGGCAAAATCATATATTTGCAGTAGTGAAGGTCATATGGTAAGGTACAAGTGAAAGTTTCAAAGAAAGTTCAATAAAACAACACCATTAGGAGAAGAATGATGTCACCCCTTTCCATGTTGCAGAATGGGTGCAGTGAATTCTAGAGAACCAGTGGACAGCAGAAAAATACAAACCTGAGAAGGATAATTTAATTTCAGCAAAAAGTCATTCATCAAATTAAAATAATACATTGAAAATTGCTTAATTTACATATAATTATATCTCCATTTAATTTTTAATTAGATTTGCATTTTTTGTCTGATAGAAGTCATATCCATGAAGAGTTTATACCTAGATTTTATGCATTATATATTTTTATATATTTATGGAACATGCTGAAAATAAATGTATTCAATCTTTTAGGTCCTCAATATTTATTTTTCTTCAAAGAGGATTTGGAGCTTGTTGCTTTCCAAGTAGAAGGTTAACATTCTGATTTCAAATTAAAAGGTCACCATTCCAGTTACCAGAAAAGGAAGGAGAACAGCATGAAGGAAAGGTCTGCAGAGACACCTCTCACCTTAGGAGACTTCGAAGGGATTGGGGAAAATAAATGCTCTCATCTCACTCTCCTGACTTTCTCTGACCATCTGCTGGGATTTTCAGTGGCCAATAGGAGGGAGAGGAAAATCCCTGTTGATGTGGCAAGAAGTCAGCATCCTGGAGTGAGACAAGGTGAAGAAGGGCAGAACCAATATGGAATGCCAAACTGGAGATCCCAGCACAGCTGCTTCTCAAAACAGTTTTAAAAAATGAAAAACAAGACATTCTGTTGGTAAAAATATGAAGACTTCTGTTTACATTCTTTGCTTAAATGTATGTGTTTCTAGCTTAAAAAAAGAGTGTCTGTGAATCATTTTTATGAAGTGAAAATTATGAGAATTGAACCTGTTAATCTGAAAATTCTCTCTTTTTAAAAGTATAGTCTTATATTTAGAAATAAATTTAACTAATGGGGTGATAAGGGCAGGCCTCAAGCCAAGAAAATGATAAAAGGATTAACTAATCCAAAGCCAAAAGGTCTTTATTTTGTAAAGAGTCAGCTTTAAATCTTCCAACAGCAAAAGTTCAGATTTAAAAAGGTAGGAGGCTGATGCACATCCTGCACATGTACCCTGGAACTTAATAATAATAATAATAATAAATAATTACTAAAAAATTTTTTAAACAAAAAGAAAGGTGAGAGGAATGAATGTCTTCCCCAGTCCCCTATCCATTGGTTAAAGAATAATTTATAAATCTCTTTGTTTTTCTAAAACACTTTTTTTCTAATTTTAAAGATAAATGTTAAATTCAATTTACATTTTAAAATATATTTTAAAAGCATACATTGTATAACAAAACTGAAAAGTTTATTATTGTACCTTAATTGGTTTAGAAGAATATTTTGTTTTTCTTTGTGGAAATGAGAAGTTACTAGTAATACAAATTTGGAAATTTAGGACATATCAATCTAGTTTCCTGCAATTATTTGCATTTCTTCACTAAATGTAGACAAAATCTTAAATAAATGAAACAAGAATTTAGAATTGTCATTGAAAGACTTTAGGGTTTAAATAAGTTAGAATTTTGTAAGCTAATACAACCCTAAAAATTTGAATTTATAAACAGAATTTATAGAATCTATAAAATAATGTTACATTTAGTATTTATGTATACCTTGTAAACCTTTTCTAAAATTACTCAATAGTTTTTGGAAGTCATAATTTGTCACAGAAATAGATTTATATTTTCCAATGCCCTCTGAAATTTTGGATTTCACAAGAAGGATTCATGTGGTTAAAATGAGAATGCTTAAAAAACAGACATGTGAAGTAAAGTTGGATTTGTCATGTTAGTCAAAAGGAGATTTTTGACCAAACCTCTACAGCATATATTTGCATATACTGTTCTGGGCTAATCATGAGAAATTTCTAGAGAGGCATCATCTCTTGAATTTCTCTACAGGAAATCTGAAGACTTTGACTGCTGTTGGGTCCAAACAAGACCATGTAAGAGAACCATTTGGAGTGATACATAACAACCATTGGTACAATATAAATACTGTAACATGATAATGAATAGTATAACACATTAAATATGAAAAAAAAATTTTTTTGAGACAGTATCTTGCTCTCCTCCCACTTCAGCCTCCCAAGTAGCTGGGACTATAAGTGTATGCCACCACACCCGGCTAATTTTTGTATATTTTTTTGAGGCGAGGTCTCAGTGTGTTGTCCAGACTTGTCTCAAACTCCTGAGAACAAGTGATCTGCCCACCTCACCCTCCCAAAGTGCTAGGATTACAGGTGTGTGCCACTATGTCTGGCCAAAAAAAGATATTTTATATCATAATATAAGAACAAGTTTGTGGTAATTCCATATGTCCAAGCTGAAACATGCTCTGGTGCCACAAAGCAGAATATGTTTCCAAGGTTAATGGAATCATATCAAAAGTGCACGTAAAGGAATTCCTATTGAATGAGCTGTTGACAGTTTGAGCATCCAAAGATGAATAAAGACTTTAGTTAATTGAAAAATATCCAATCTATAAAGAATTGAGTTCATAATGATACTTAAAACAAAGAAAAGATAATTTAAAAGTATTTTAAATTATAAAATGTATAGTTGTTGAGTAGTTTACTTCTTCATATACCTTAAAAATATTATAATAAAAAAATATTGTGAGAGAACAGAAAAAAACATGTGGAAGACTTTTAATCTGTATAAATGTGTTTAAATGTCTAAATTATATAAAGCATAAAGAATTTGGCCTTTTAAAGTAACAGCATTGTTACTCTAATATAATAGTTGAATTGAGTAACTGGTTTATTTAGACTTATGAAATTATGATGAAGTTCTCAATTTATAAAGAGTGTCGCAGCATCGAAGAGAACTGAGGTTTACAGCATCTGTATGAATAATTTATTAAATTCTAAAAATTATTTGGTATCTAGGAAAAAGTTGTTTAAAAATCAGAAAATTGAAGTATTTTAAAAGGAAACAGAATTTTTAAAATATAGATTAATGTATGTAAAGATAGTTAATTAAGTTTGTGAATGAGATCACAGATACCTTGAATGTTGAGAGGTGTGTTCTGATGCCTTTCAGAGGTTTCACATCTTCTTTGCTATTCAATAAAGTAGATATTTTAAGAACAAAAAAATACAATAAAAGCAAAGTAAACAACAGTCTCATATTAATTCTTAATCCATAGTCCTTTTTTTCTCTTAACAAGAGTTTCTAGTCACTCTGTGCATCTCTGACACTGTATTCAGACAGGACCGTAAATTCCAAAATGTGCTCTGTCCCCTAGAATTTCTGTGTCACTAGAACATTTGTTTATTTCTCTAAATAACATTTCTTATCTGATAAGTGCTGCTAATATTAGTTACAGTTTCATAAAGTCAACTGAGATAGTACATGAGAAGCATCTGAATACTGTCGGAATATAATAAGCTGTTGACTATAAAACTATTAGTACATTTTATTAGAATTATTACAATATATTGTGTTTTTTTAAAACTTGCTGCCTCCTCACTGATAGTTAAGATCACTACGGGATGTAACAGTCTGTTTTTATTTCTTAAAGTCCAATATTAATACAGAGTACTTAATACTATGTATAAGTGAATAAATTCTTCAATTCATTAAATAATTAGCTGGCATAATTATCCTCCAAATACCTTCCAGTTATGGAATTATATACTCCAGTGGTAAAAGGAATACTTTAACTTAGATGAAGTAATGTCTCTGCAGTCAAAAATTGAACACTTTCAATCCAAAGTAGCTTGTAGTTTTCAGCCTTTCGAAAGAGAAAATATTCAAGATAATTTAGTTCTAGTTTTAAAATAGAATCAGCTGTATTAAATTTAGGAAAACAAAATCGTTTTGTGATTGAGATACTTTACATGGAAGAAAACAAACAAACTGGTATAAATATGTAGGACATTATCCCATTATCCATATCTATCTATCTCTCTATCTCTCTACCTCTCTACCTACCTACCTACCTACCTACCTACCTACCTATCCAGTGTGCTCTAAACAATAAATATAAGGATGGTATAAAAATCCAATGTTTCTTATTAGTTTTAAAAACAATTTGATAAATTTAAAAGTAGACATACAGAGAGAGAGAGACAGAAAAAGAAAGGATAGAGATGGTAGAGATACAGGTACAGATGGACACAGAGACAAGAATAAAGATACAGCTTTTGAAGAATGCTTAAGAGAAACAATGGTCTTCAGCTGATAAGTATGTCATAGTCCAGGTAGTGGGGATTCCACTTGGGAGATGCTATAATCATGAGGAACAAGGTCACATGTCAGTGTGTGTACATCGACTCAAACTTACCTTAGGATGAAACAGAAATCTGCAAAGCAATGGTTAAGGTAAACGAATTGAATCTGGATTTGGGTGGTTCATGGATTTAGTTCCATTGCTGAAGAATCTCAGAGCCATGGCATTTTGATTTTTCTTACCTTTCCTCATAGCTGCTGTGTGGCCACAAAATCACTGCTTTTCCTGTCGCATCAAATACTCATTTTAGCCATGAAGAAAAGGCTGATTAAAGGCCAGAAAAATAAAAACAAAAACACAGACCGGGCGAAACAGAAAGCATGAGTCTTGAGGTGCTCACTTTTGAGGAGCGTTCTTAAAAATTCCACCCAGCAAGTTCCATTTACCACAGCCTTGGAGTCAGCCAAAGCTGGAAACGCCATTGGGAAATGTAGCTTTTTTAGCTGTCTGGATTTTCACTTCCAACAAAATCGGTACTGTTAGCAAGGAAAATGTGGGGAATGGATATTGGATCAGCATTTTGCAATCTCTGCAACCATTCTTTTTCTTTGACATTGTTATGTTTTACTAAATTATTTACCAAAGTGTCAAATAAAACATATCTATTATGTAAATACCAACCCTGGTAAGGTCACCAACTTTTTTTAAATTAATAAACTTTTTAAGAGTAGCTTTAGGTTTAGCATAAAATTAAGCAGAAAATATAGAGTTCCCAAACACCACTCCCCATCCCAGTCACAAACACAGCCTCTCCCGCTATCAACACCTCTCATTAGTTTGGTGCATTTGTGAACCATAAATGAGCCAATATATAGGCATGTCATTATTGGCCAGAGTTTATAGTTTTCTTGAACTTTCACTCTGTGTTGTACATTCTATGGGTTTTGACAGAAGTGTAATTATGTGTGTCGACTACTGTAGTGTGAAACAGAATGGTTTCAATGCGCTAAAACTCCCGTGTTCCACCTATTCATCCCTCACTTCCCCAAAACCTCTGGCATCCACCGAACTTTTCACTGCCTCTGTAGCTTTCCTTTTTCCAGAATGTAATACACTCAGAGTCATATAGTTATGTAGTCTTTTTGTGTTGACATCTTCACTTAGTAATATGCATTTACAGTTCCTCTGTGTGTTTCTGTGACTTGAGAGCTCATTTCTTTTTAGTATTGAACAATATTCTATTGTATGGAAGTGCCACAGTTTATTTGTTCACCTGCTGAAGGGCGTTTTAGTTGTTTCTAAGTTTTGATAATTATGAATAAAGCTGATATAAACATTCATGTGCAGGTTTTTGTGTGGACATGTGTTTGAATACCATTTAATTTTAGTCACATTGCCTAAAAAGTATTTGCAAAAGTGTCGGTTGTTCAAACTCCTCTAGGGCTGAAAATAACTGAATTACAATATTTAACAATTTAAATTCATTTTTTCATTAATAAAAAGTACAGTATTATTACCTATATCAAACATAGTCCTCCACAGTAAAAGTGTGTATGGAATTACCAATTCAATAAAACGTAACCATAAAATTATTTTATATTGAAAGTAATTTCATAGTATGTAGATTCACTTCCTACATTGATATTAGCATAAACACTTTGAAATATACTTTTGGCATGTCTTTTGGATGTCAAGCTATATATTGGTGTAATAATAAACACTGCTTTGAATTCCATTTCTAAGGGTTTATTGTTTATTTTATTTGCTTATTTCAGGTAAAAATCAGAAACTTTTTCTCTGAGTAAGTCTTCTCCCAAACATGTCTGTGTTTAAAACTAATCCTTTATTTACATGCTATTGATTCCAAGTTTCTGATTTACTTCTATTCTTTCTTATTTCATTTAAACCAAATCCAGATGCTTCATCTCACTATTTGAGGTACACCAAGCCCTACAATCCCTCACTCAACTTCTTATTTAATTGCACACAACTCCAAACTACTTTTTAATTGACTTACGCTATTTTCAGTGGCTTTGCGTATAATTTCATTCTCTGGCTCATATGGTTCTTTCTCTCTGTTCCTTTTTCCCAGTCTAAATTTTTCAAATTCTTTAAGTACAAAAGAACCCTCCTATTGCCATTTTTCTAGGTATCCAGTAAACTCTACCCTAATACTTCATAAAACACCAGACTCTCTATTCAAACATCCACATTTTGGTCTATATCACACACTTACACACTTCATATCCTATTTTACATTATTTTTAAGCTATTTTCAGTATGTTTGTCTTCTCACCTTATCTAGACTAAGCTCCCCTGGCACCTAACACATTGCTGATCACATGGTAGATTTTTAATCAATACTCGCTAAGTTTTTAAAATTAATTCAGTTATTGCTCGTATATATGCCAATACACGTATTGTCTTTGTCGTCTGCATTGTTTTATCTAGACGTCATACTTTGCCTCTAATCCATTTAATTCATACTTGTAGGTTCAACCCCATTGTAGATTCTGTAAACAATCTTCTTTGATTAGCAGGATGAATAAAAAGAATCTTAGGTCAATAATTTCCTCATGTAATGACTGTCTTTTGCCTTGACCTTCATAGACTCACTTCTTCCAGTAGTCCTCCAGTAGCCAGGCTTTTGGAATATTCTCTCTGTCTTCCTCCTCAGGTATGCTGCTGACCTGCTCCCCAAGTGTTTCAGATGTAAACAGTACTTCGTTTCTCATGTTTCATGTTCCATGTGATGGGTTTATTTCTCCTGAGCAAGTCAGTTTCATGAGAGAATGAACTGTATTCCTCTTAATACTGTTCCTCACGTTACCTAGCAAAACTACAAGACACTAAATAAATGTTCATTAAATGAGTTAAAGCTTACCCAGTATTTGCACTGGGGATTCACTATTGCTGTTACGACTTGTACTAATTACAGTCTTCATTTCTTTCTTCTATATACCTGGATTTTGATTTGATTTGTTTTGGGAATTTATTAAAAGTGAATGCTTTTAACTTTTCTTTCTCATAATAAATACCTTAGAATTGACTTTTTTCAATATTTGGAGCTTCAGCCTTCAGTGAGCTCTTAGCTTATCTCACTGCCAGCTGAGTCCTAATTCAGATACCCACCTCTGTTAGAGCAAATGAATGCAGTTGTAGCATGAAGTCAAAATTAAGCTAGGGCAATTTTAGCACATTTTCTGTCTAAATAACATTCCAAACTCAATCTTTATTGGGTTAATGTATTAGTCTGTTTTCACATTGCTATAAAGAACAACCTGAGACTAGGTAATTTACAGAGGAAAGAGGTTTAGTTGATCAATCAGAGTTTGCATAGCTGGGGAGGCCTCAGGAAACTTACATTAAGGCAGAAGGTGAAGGAGAAGCAAGCATCATCTTCACAAGGTGGCAGAAGAGAGATACAGGGAGGAAGTGCCACACTTTTGAACCATCAGATGTGGTGTGGACTCACTCACTACCATGAGAACAGCATGGGAGAAACTGCTCCCGTGATACAATCACCTCCCACCAGATTCCTCCCTATCACATGGGGATTACAATTCGAGATGAGATTTGGGTGGGGATACAGAGCCAAACCATATCAGTTAATCTTTGAGCAAAATTGGATTTCATAGCATGTGGATTTCATAGCACCTCATTCCAGCAAAAGCCTATATATCATAATTTCTTCATAGTAAAATTTACTTAACAGTAACAGAATTTCTGCTCTCAGATATGTCTCAGCTTCACCTTGATCATGAACTAACTCAGAATTTCAGATATGTTCTCAGACCTTTAAGTGTATTTCGTATATTCAATATTGCTTTTATTTAATCCTATTATGATATGATTTTAGTATGATTTTATACCTAAGTACAAGATTTTGGCAAAATGTTCTCTTTCCCTTTTCATTTCTCTCTTCTTAAAATGAAGATGGCATTTATCCAAGATATGTTTACTTTTAAAAGGTATCCTATTTGAGAGTTTTAGTTCAAACTGGGAAAAAAAAAATCACATTTTCCAAAAATTTATTTGAAAGGTGAAGAATAAACAATGGTATTTTGTTTTACTTCTTGAATCTTCTAAGTCTAAGGCATACCCAAAAGTAGATCCAGGATTTTAAAGTGTTCTTATTTTGTGTAAAATGTTAATGTACGTATTTTTTTATTTTTATTTTTTGCTTTATCTCTGGCTACAAAAGATATTTCTAAAATGGTTTATGTTCTAAGGCATGCATTTCATGCCACTATGACAAGCTCTGCATTACAGATGACATGAATGGAAAGAAAGCAGAACAAGCCAAAACAAATACAAACGTGAAGAATTTTAAATGTTAGGGGAAAATAAAGTATACGTAACCTTTGTATTTCTTTCAAAGGAATATAAGCTGAAAATACTGCTTTCAAAAGAAAAACAATGATCAAAATAATAAATTTAAATTGCATTACAATGTCTTCTCCTCAAACCTTTTTGTTTCTTTCTTGGCATAAAATAAAAGATTAAATCATTCACCCAGCATTAAAACCTCAAGAGTCTAACACTACCATTTTTAGGTGTTTGCACATTTTTAAAATAATGCATTTGTATGTATTGTAATAACCTTATTAAACTGTCAGAAAAGAGGCCTATTGTGTTCCTTATTTTTAAATAGTAAGACAAATGATTTCAAAGAAAAATTCCCAAGTATAACATTCAATATCACAAGTTTTGTGAGCCAATTCAGTGTGTTCCCATATACTGACATATCTTTAGAGTAAAGCTTTATGAATATCATTATAGATGTTCTTAGCCTAATGTACAGTCTTTCAAAGCATGCAAAATACTTTTTAATTAATGTGAAATTATCTATGAGAAGAAAATACAGCTTAATTTTCCTTTTCAGTTCATAAATTAAAAAAAAAAAAAAAACAGTAAAAACATACAAAGTTTGTTGTGTTCTTATTCCTTAATGGAATTATTCTTTTCTTTAGGTCCTGACTCATTTAGAATTTGATCCATGATGGCACTTAAAAAGAATAATTTATAATTTCTTTCATGTAATTGTCCCCATGAAGAAAAGAAATAAAAAGTTGCTTTTTCTATTGTTATAAGTGGTAATTGCAAATGCATTTGGACTCAGTGATTACTGTTTTTTACTCATTCAGCCATTTCTATTGAGTGACAACCCACTCTGCAGTTGAAAGAGCTTTAATTATTTGGTGGCTGAACACCAAACAATTGTGTGTGTGTGTGTGTTGTGTGTGTGTGTATGTGTGCGCGCGTGTGTGTGTAAAAGCACTGGTTTTATATGTTTTTATGTTGGTCTTTACTAAACTGAGAAGTGTGGAGATATTGTTAAGGTTTTTGTCTTTTACGCAATGTTATTGAAATGCAATTTACATTGCATGAAATTCACCCTTTTAAAGTGTACGATTTCATGATTTTTAGTATATTCAAAGAGTTGGGCAACTAGCATCATAATATAATTTTAGAACAATTTTTACATTCCTAAACTAAAGAAGAAACCAAGGAGCAGGTTTGCCAACTTGTCTGAGTCTGTTGAGACAGAACACCCACACATACAAGTTACATAAGGCAGCTTTGTTCCTTACAGATAGGCAGCGAGGGACAGCAGATGTCTAGGATCCAGGATGAGCAGGTCCCCAAGGCTCAGGAAAGATGCCTAGGGTGGAGGGACTGCTATCTGCACATGCCCCACTTACACTGCAGCTGAGGACCCCAGAAAGCAGCCCATTCTTGTTTTATATCTTAGGGGTTACTGAGCTAGATAACACTGATGGATACACTGGGTTATAGTGTGTCCACTGAGCTGAAGCATACAAGGAAATCCTGTATCTCGGAGGGTCTGGAACAGAGCCCAACTGTTCCAGGTGGCTCCTTTTTACTCTCAGGATGTTGCATTCCCACCACATTCTGTAGTTACTCTTAAGAGCTACAAGCAAGAAAGAGGGAGTACTGGATCTGTCCAAGGCTGCCTGGAGAACTGTCCCGTGGCACTACCTCCCGCACTCCCTAACCTCAGTCCTAAGCAACCAATAGTTGATGAGCGCATGCATTTTTGCTGCCTACATCCAAGATGTAGACTAAATATATTTTACATATTAAGTGCAAAATTTGTTTTGTCAAATGCCGTGTTTTGTTAGTCGGGATATTCGTTTTTTGTTGGTACCGTAACAGATTTCTATGCTTTCAGGAATTTGAAACAACAGAAATTAATCTGACACATCTTTCAATCATAAATCTGGAGACTTCAGCCGGTTTCTCCCCTCTAGGCCTTAAACAAGGCCAAAATCAAGGTGTCAGTGGCCTGGGCTCTTATCTGGAGGCTCTGTGAAAATCGCTCATTCAGGCTGATAGCAGAATGAAATTTCAGGTAGCTGAGGGGCTGAGGTGGCCGTTTCCTTGCAGGCTGTCACACAGGATAATTTTCAGCTTCTAGAGGCTTCCCGCCTTTCCTGGCTCACCATCTCTCCATTGTTAAGCCCAGTGACTTCCTGCTCTGCATAATCTCTTCTGCTTTCCTCTTCTGACTCCAGCAAAAGTTCTCCTCTTTTAAGGGCTCAGGCGATTACAGTAGGCCTACTCTGATTATCCAGTCTAATATCTTCATTTTAAGTCCCTTAACTTAATCAGGTCTGCAAAGACCCTTTTGTCAGGCAACATATTTGCAGGTTTTTGGGATTTAAGCATAGGCATCTTTTGGAGGCCATCCTACCTCTTACAAATCAACAGTTTTCCTTGTCATTTATAGGAAGGTGACATACAGCATTGACCACAAACATTTCAAATTAATGAGATGGCTATACAATAACTGTAGGTGGTTAACAGTCAAAAATTGGTTTAAATGCAATACATATGATTATTTAACTGATGTTATTCTTATGCCTGTTGTCTCTGCCTGTCTTTTTACAATTAATATAAATTTTTGGACAGGTTCCCGAGGACTGATCTGATAAACTCTCAGCTTCTTTCTCTGTGCTCCTGGTCACACTGCCCAACTTCCACACACAGGTTCTTTTTCCAGAGGAAGTTTACACAAGCTCATTTGGAAATGGGCCCCAAGTTTGACGTACACTTTCTGAGTGTACTTTTCCTCTTATTCTTCCCCTTGCCTCAGCTACTCCTGTCTTCATAGTTGTTGGCTTCTGGGTGAAAGCCGCTAGCACACTTGGTTTGAATTCAACAACACGGAGCATGTGATCCCATGGCTGCCGATCTCTTGGGTCTGGTAGGAGTTCCAAAAGATAGCCATGTGGGCTGCCAGCTCAGTTACCCAGTTGATTTCTACACCTTCCATGGTACCTGTGTAAAATGTACAGGATCCATTCTTTGCCACTACAGGATTTCAGGAAGCCAGGGTGTCTGTGAACACCTGGATAGAGATCAGTTCTTTCCAACCCCTGAAGGCCCCAAAAAGTTTGTCTTGTTTCTTTCCTCATTTTCTCAGGATGTACCCTGCCAAGAGCAGAAGAACCACAGTGACAGATAGCTTCTCAACCTTCTGTGTCTGTGTCTCACCCTCCTCCCGAGCCTAGCATCTTGATGTGGTGAGAGAGACATACAATAGAAGCTCTCAGTCCTTGCCAGGTCACCAAATCCAACAAGGTTCA
Organism: Macaca fascicularis; assembly: GCF_037993035.2. Classification (NCBI taxonomy): domain Eukaryota; kingdom Metazoa; phylum Chordata; class Mammalia; order Primates; family Cercopithecidae; genus Macaca; species Macaca fascicularis. Next base: position 11,405,000 of record NC_088392.1, on the reverse strand, counting down.
CAGCAGTGGCAGTGCCCTTTGAATAGAGTTCAGTGATGTCCCATCCCCTGCCTCACATGTGAACAAGGGCAGAGTGAAGTATGGTGAGGGGAGTGGTATCTGCAGCCTACCTGGCAGGGAGAAAAGGCTCACTCATTTGTATTTGGAAACACTGTCATCCCAACTACACATAAAATATTTGAATTTAGATGCTTGTTTTATCTTTTTTTCATTGGAATAATAAACTCATTCAAAAATGTATGTTATTTGTGAAATCATAACTACTCTTTCTTTGAAATTAGCAAATCAATAATGAGATACACAATGAATGGTAATTGTAACTTAAACCAATGTATTTTAATGGTAGTTTTTAAAGTGTCGCTTTTAATTGAAAATAAATGCCTGTTGTACTCACTTATAATTGGGACCTATATAATGTGTACAAATGGACGTAAGGGTGTAAAATAATAGATACTGGAGACTCAGAAGAGTGGGAGACAGGTGGGGAAATGATGGAAGAGAAATTACTTAATGAGTTCAATGCACATTATTTGGGTGATGGTTATACTAAAGCCCTGACTTCACTGCACAATGTATCCATGTAACTAAACTGCACTTGTATCCTTAAATTTATACAAATAAAAAATTTAAAAATAAATACATGCATGACTTTGCTTTCTTAAACCTTTCTTTTCCAAAAGTTTAGCCTTCACAATTCAGACTTTAAGAAACTTTATTCCAGCAAAATATGATCTGAACCTATTCAGAAAAGTTAACATTAGATTCTCTATTTTCTCAATTCCCATTGCTCATTAAAATTCTCATTACACTCTTCTACAAATACTTCCAAAATTAATCTAAATAATTGATTTAGGAACTCCTCCAGTCATTCATTTCTGTGAAATCAATGACTCTAAAACTGGGTGGCATAAAAAGCAAACTTCTTTATTAAACTCATAATTTTGTCGGTTAGAAGTTCGGACGGGGCACAGCGGGAACTGATTATTTCTGCTGCATAGTGTCTGGTCCGGGTTGTACACAAAGCTGGAAAGGCTAGAGTGACTGTGTAGGAGGAATATGCCTGACACCTGAGTCTTCTCCACTAGCATTTACTGGGGCAGCTCCACACACAGTGTGTAGCCTGGCTGGATGTCTGCAGCAGCCAATATGCTCCCTTTCCGTGATTCCTTTCCACGTGGCTAGCTTGGGCTTCGTCAAAATTCTCAGATTTCTTACTCAGTCCTTGCCTCCTCAAAGGGAGAATGTTCCAGAAATGCCAGGCCATATACGCTAAACATTATCACTTCTGCCATATGTCATAGGTTACACAATGCTGGCCGAGATTCAATACGGAAAAGGATTATGCAAGAATATGCATACCAGGAAGCGTGGTTCATTTGAGCCTGGCTGTCCTAGAATCTAACAGATGGTGCTGATTTCTTCTCATTCTTCTACTTTAATGTTTCAGTTTTATCCGGAATACTGGATATTCTAACCACACTATTTTGTGGTCTTTACTTTGTGATTAAAAATACAGAGAAGGAAGTAAAATAGTCTATTTCTTAGAGGTTGCCTTGAAACCAAGGAATAAATAATATTCTATGACATTAATGTTACATAGTATTAGATATTAAAGTACATACATAAGCTACAGTCCAAATGTGTTATCTATTCTAAAATCCCTCCATGGTAAAGTTGCAAAAACTAAAATGAAAATGAAAAATAAATCCAAACACAATCAAGTATTTGGGCTAATAGAGGTAGGTTTCATTTTGTGGTTGCTGCTGATAAAAGATTGCAGAGAAGAGAAAGATTAGAAGCAATACTCACACACTTGGACACATTCATTCAGTCTGTACTTTCCCAAAGAATATGGTAAAAATTCTACATTTTGTAGTGAAATGGGTTGTGGTTACGACAGGTTCAGACTGAGGTTGACGATATATCTGTCACACAGTCTCTTTTATTCTTCCCTAAAAATCATAATCTTGAGGAACGCAGTTATGCCAAAGTTGTATGAAGGGGAGCAGGATGTGGGGAAGAAGAAATCTGTTCTAATTGCAGGCATCATTCTTTGCACAGAAACAATTCCCTCTTAAATTTGATTTTTAGACACCCATTGACTACAGATATTTTTCATTGTCATCCTCTCTAGCTGGTCTAGATGTGGCTCACTGTGATCCTAGCTTCTTTCCTACTCAGATATTTATCATATAATTAAATATTTCTAATGTACCACTACAGGAAACATACATATTTAACTATCCACCACATAAATTGTGTTGAGAGGAACTATGCTAATCTTTCCCTGAATTCTTATCTAGTCCCAAAGGCTTCTTCAAAACCATTGAGTCTTATCATTGGAAAATTTTGCACTCCTAGATTACATGTCCTTATTCATAGGCTCCATTTGACCTCATGCCTACAGTTCAATAAGGCCACTATGTTCTGCGAAGTTACCAGATAAGTGGTTTGCCACTATCATAATTCAGAAAACTGCATCTGGAACACACTCTGAAAGTGTGTGGCACACTGTAGGGAGGCTCTTTTCACTGAGTGTGCTGCCAACAGTGATAGTGTTGGAACATTGTTAAGAAAATATTGATTCACCATTGTACAAATATAATACAATTCCAGTTCTGTACGCGGTTCCCAAACTATGACTGAAGACATTTCACCTCATTCTTCATCCTATCAATATACTTTATATTCTACACTTGTCCAATTACATTATATTCTGAATGCACCACAAACTTTTCCTTTTGTAATGACTTGGTTTAAACTATTCCCTCACATTTAAATGTCTAGAATACATATTACCTTGTCTTTAATTATCCAAAATTTACAGCATTAAAATGAAATTCTCCCTTCTATAATTTCCATATTCCATATTAGAACTATTTTTTTCTCTCTAGAACGCCTTTATGACTCTTGGTATCTCTGTTGCTTTCAATTTGTTTTAATTTAATGTGGTCTATTATAGTTGCCTACTCTACTATTCTTTCAATTTCTTGATGTCAACCCAAGGCCTAGACCTCAGTACCCCTAATAATGACACTTTGAAAATAGTAGGTGTTTAATTACTGTTACCACATGAATAAATGAATGAAGATAGCTAATGATCAAATGTAATGGTATATTCACCATTGACTTTGAGCACATTGAAATATTCCTGACCCTAAAACAGGGCATCCATAAAGCAGCAAGCAATTAGACCACCAGTAAGAAGCTTCAGAGAATCTACCAAATAGCTCACAGAGTGGTGATTTTTTACACTTTTCCATGTAGAATCTGCAAATATACGAAATCTGAATTGTCCTGTTTGATAAATATTTTGTTATAATTTTTACTAAATATGCATAGCTTAAATACAAAATAGGTTTCAAAAATGAATTTAGTTATTATTTTTCTTTCATTGCCATTTTACCCGTTCTTTTCAAATAACCATGAACTGGGATGAGAAGAAATGAGAAAATAGAAAAGTTCGACATCAAAAGGATTTATTGTAGAACACATTTTCAATGGAAAAACATAAAAGAATAAGGAGCTTCAAAATGCACATATTCTATGAAAGTGAAAAACAATAATACCCAAAATGCTTTGTAAAATAAAAAAGTCACTAGCTGAGGGTTTTGTGAAGTTTTGTTTATATTGTTTTGAGTCAGGTTTAGGAGAAGAAGGACAAACACAACTTTCCCATTTATATGGTTCCATGTAATATCACCTGTACCAATAAAAAAGTTTTTATTCACCAGAAAGACTGCCATTGTGTGCCAGTTGAAGAAATATGCATGATTCATATAATAGCCCCTTTTAAATTTAATTTGCCTTTAACTATTCTAAATGCTATTTACCTTATCTGCTATTAGAATGCACTTCATACAAGATATATGAAAATATATAAACAGATAATAAAGAATGTATTTTCTGTTTTTAAGTAATTTCAAAACACATGTTTAAAAACACAAAATATCTTTTACCTAGCTATAATTAGAACTTTTCTAAGCCTTTCATTATTGAAAAGAAAAATGAAAAGCTCAAAATAATTTTCATACAAAACTAAAAACTGTAATCTGAGTGTTTGTTCATATATAATTTTTATTATTTTCTTTATTTTTATTATTTTAAAAAATTATATTTTCTTAGTCCTTCCTTCCTTCCTTCCTTCCTCCCTCCCTCCTTCCTTCTCTCTTTCTTTCTTCCTTCTTTCCTCATGCCACAGAAAAAAGACTTAGTCTAAATGAAGGAAGTAGATCTTAGAAGTTATCAGTCTTTTGAAACTTATGCACGTAATTCATGTTGTGAGAAAACTCAGAAGTCCCTGGTTCTACCTATCCTTTGGTCATCACAGTCATATTCACCTGTCTTATTTCCATGTGGATATTTAAGAGATGTCTCAAATTAACATGTTCACACCATGTCTAAAACAAAACATTTTCTTTACAACTCTTCCCACCTACTGTCTCCTTACTGTTTTCTAAATAATATCCCTGTAATTGCTCAAAACAAAAAACCTGGCATCATCACTAACTCTCCTATGGATGACCCTGTGTACTGGCAACCATAGCCTTTGACCAATGTCCTTTCCTTTGCTCCTTCTTCACGTCATTGTCTAGAAAACAAGATACCCACATTCCCATTCCCGCACGCAGTCAGAGGTTGCCTTGTGACCAACTTCTAGACAATGAAAAACAGAACTAGAGATTTTTAAAAGTCTTCCACTGTGGCTTTTTTGGTCCAGATCAAAGGGATAGTTGTGGGCCAGGTGCAGTGGGTGGTTCATGGCTGTAATCCCAGCATTTTGGAAGGCCAAGGTGGGAGGAACACTTGAGCTCAGGAGTTTGAGACCAGCCCAAGCAACATGGCAAAACCCTAGCTAAATAAATAAATAAATAAATAAATAAATAAATACCAATTTTTTTTTAAAGGGATAGATGTGACTCATACCATCAAATCTCACCTTTTCCTTCTTTTAATAGGTGAACATGATGTCTAGAGCTGTGATTGCTTTCATATGACAAAGAGGCAAGAAATATATCAGTAAAATGTTCTCCAATGAAAGATTCAAGAACAGAAAAATAGCTTGGATCTTTGATGGCACTAGTAAACAACAGAACCATTACCAGCAAGTGCTCGCTGCCAGACTTCTTAAGTGGGGAAGATAACCACCATTTGTTAAGCCACTAAAGTTAGGCATTTTATTCCTTGCAGCTGAAAGCATTCCTAACTGATGTATCTCTCCTTCATTAATGCCCCCTCCCATCTTTAACATCAGTCCACCACTAAATCTTGTCCATTTGATCTTCAAAGTATAAGCACCACAACCATAATTCAAAACTCCATATCTCTGTCCAAAATTACTGGGTTAGCTTCCTAACTGGTCTTTTCACTCAAATTCTACATATCTCTTCTCTATACAACTTAAAGAATGATATTTTTCAGGGTTATTGTACACTCCACTTTCTATTCCTACTACATAGACTATTCTTTCATGGATTTTCATCTGGTTAGAACCTTCTAATTCTTCTGTTACAATAATAGTGGTTGATAGTAGTCATTCAATACGTGTTTAGTGGAAAAATACATTTGTAAATGGAAATACAAAAATATCTGCAACACTCAAATGTTTTACTACCCGAAGTCTTCCTGATACATTAATCCATTAAGTTTCCAACATTAAGTTTCTGCCTTTCGGAAAATGTATGCTGAAATGTGTACATTAGTTGGAATTGTTACCTTCTTTTTGATAGATTCCTGAAGATAAGTCATATATATATGATATATAGATATATGATATATTTCTCTCTATATATATGGCAAGGGAGAATATTGTGTAATTATATATTGCTAATATTTCTCAGGACTAAATTAGCACTTTGCAGTAAGAAATTAACACTGAAAAACTATTATGAAAAGGGACCATTTGGGGACAGGTGTAAAATAAACAATGTAAACACACATACTCTACTTCACAGTCTTTTCCAAGGTTGATTTTGTAGGATATGGCATCACAAGGAAGAGGCTCTAATTGTGTGATTTTTAATTCCCAGTGGATGATATTCTATGAAAGGATGGTTAACAAATAGCGGGTCATTACTGCAAGGACATAATCTAGTTCTTCTCGCATTTCTTCAGTGTCTGCCTCATCTTTTCTGTTTCTCTTAGGCCTGGCCCTAAAAGATAGAACTGTTTATTTATGTTTTTAATATAACTTAGAAAAGTTGCATTTTTAATTATTGTGCTATTAAATTGAAAAAATGAAGCAATAGTTGCTAAGAGAGATCATTGTGAATAATTTACAGTCTACAGTTAAGAGATCCAACCAAAATATAAAACCTGGTTCAATTGGCTAATAAGGAATTACTTCACTTTTGGTTCTTTTCATTTTGTTTGAATAATATCGCAACAGATTCTAAGTTTAAAATGAGAATACTTTTAGTACAAGGAGTTGGTAGAGTTAACATCAGTTTCATCTCTGATGGGAAGCTTACCTCTTCCCAGAATCTACTTCTAAGTCTTATTTGATGCCGTTCTTTTTGGTTTTGGTTTTGTTTTGTTTTGGCTAAATACTGTATTGCGTGTCTACTTTGCATTGACCTGAATGCTCCAGCCTCTCCCTAAGGCCCTGAGTTCCAGAGTTCTCAGTTAGAAACAGCCAACACCGTGTGACATTCTTTAGTCCCTAACATATCTGTCACTTCTACAGCCATCAGATATTTTACTCCTATTGCAGCTGGAATAATGTGTTAAAGACAACACACTGACATTTCTACTCTATGCTGCTTCATCCCGAGGGGGTAGGAGATTTCTCTGCAAGACCTACCTCCCCCCACCTATATATGCTCTAGAACATACAGCACTGGTTGTTCCACTCTTAGATTCCTCCACTTTCAAGGTGCACATCACTGTATCTCCTCATTCATTCATTCACTCATCTCAAGGGGTTGAGCACAAACTTTACACAAACATCTCCTGGGTCAATGTACAATCCCACTTCCCCCTACTTTCCAAGCACTAGTCTGGAAATAGAAAAAATGAAAACTTACATCTTTGAAAATATATATTTATTAGACATTTAGTTGCCAAGAATGTGTTACCATAATTGCTGATATATCTGACAACTCTCCCAGGGCAATGACTGCCCCCTCTTTTGCAAATGTAACAGCTGTGTTTGCAGGGTCTAAGAAAGCAACATAAGTGATAATATCTAAAAATCTTTTTTCTACTTTATCTGTACAAGTTAGACTTTTTGTGTTGAAAGGAAGTACCATACTCATTTTATCTTCACTGCTACATATTTATTATAAGGATACTGTAAAAGTATGAAATAGTAAGATAAGATACCATCTTATGATCTATAAAATTCACAGGCCAACCAACAAGGGCTGACTGGAATGACCACTTGTAGTCATTAGGAAGTTACCTTTTCCCCAAGTGTTTAGGGGAAAAAATGCCTTTTGTTATGAACTGACTGTAAATCTTTCAGGACTGAGTTATCCCTTAACTCTTCAATAGCCATGGGACCCAGTGATTGTACCACCCCTTAGAGGCAGGTGTCTACTGTTTGCCAGGCCCTGTGCCTCTCTCTACTCTTTCTAACTCTCTTCCACACCACCTACCCTTTATGATCTTCCTGGTTGTCGTTATAATTTTTGACTGCATACTAACTTACCTTCCAGGCAGAATGGACCATCAACATTCTGCTTGACCCTATGTTCAGGGTGTCTTTTCCCTGGTCGCACCTGTGAACCCTGTGAATATGAGGTATACTAAAACCTTTCTTTGTAAAACATCTAAAAAAGAGTAAAGTCTTATTATTTTATGTCAGATACAAATAGGAAACTTTCTTTGAAACTACAGAATATATACCTGGTTGATGGAAAGGTTCTCAGAACCATAGGTATGTTATATGGGGTGTTTAAGGAACCATATAAATAAATACGTGCTAACTTAAGGAACTTGTGTTTTCAATGATCCCAGGCATGTAATGTTGTTATACTGTTTCCATTTAATAAGAAGATGCTTTGAAAGACATAAATTACTTTATGGGGCCAAATCAACTTTGTTGCAAGACATAATTTATTTGCCAGTTTAATATGTGGCCTGGATTGCAAAATCTCCTGGAAATCAGTGGTCAAATATTTAGACTCCACTAGATTCCTACAGCAAGGAAATTCTTTGTTTCAAAATGAGAATTATTTATATACTAAAAAAAAATGTGGTTTTGCTCTAAATCCTCCAAGAGATCTTTCTTGAAATTCTCCTGCTAATTTTGTTACAGGCCTCAAATTATACCCACCTCTGCTTCAGACACTTCAAGCACTATTGAAACTATAAAGATTTCTCTTTATTGGAGTAAGCAACTTTTTAGCTATATGATGAATGAGTTGCAGAAGGTCATTCACGTGGCGTTTATAATTTGTTAAGATCCAAAAAGTTACACTGACGCTTCTACCACCTTCCAAGTGGTATGATGGTTGAGTAACAGGACTATGTTCTTCACATTAATGAGGATATGTCCCTGTGTGCCTTACATCACTGGAGGCCCAGAAATTTTAGAAATGTAATGGGTCTTCATAAGGTTTAGATTCCATCTTCTTCCATGCATAAAGGACTTGTCACTTCCTACCTGACATTATAAATGTGGCAGACAAGGACAATGTCCTAGGAGAGAGAAAATCTATCAAGTTGACAGTGGACAACTTTGGAGTACAAGACTAGGAACTTTATATAACCTTAGGGCAGAATCCTAAACTGCATTGCTGCTATTTTGGGTAAAAATAAAACAGTTTGGTTGTTTATGTGAAAAAATGATAAGAAATGGCTTCACTGTAACAATAGCCCTGTGCCAAGTGTCAGTGAAGATATGTTGCAATAATATTACATTCAATGTAGTATCTGTAAGCAGAGCTGTTCTCTTCTAGGTTTTGACATACAGAGATATCCTTCAAAGGCCAAGCTGGGAAACTAGACAAAAGCTTAGAGAAATTACCATATTTGCACATCTTTCGTTGTGTGTTTACAGAGGCGAATTTAAGAAAGACTTTCCTTAGTAAGTTAAGTCAGCTTGAGTGCCAGATGATTTTTTCGTTTGGATTGGTTGTTTGTTTGTTTTTCCTCTCTTAAAATTACATGGGGCCTGGCGCAGTGGCTCATGCCTGTAATCCCAGCACTTTGGGAGGCTGAGCAGGGTATCACCTGAGGTCAGAAGTTCAAGGCCAGCCTGCAATTTAATAGAAATTCCATCTCTACTAAAAAACAATAAAAAATACATAAAATTAGCCAGGTATGGTTGTGTACACCTGTAGTCCCAGCTACTCCAGGGGCTGAGGCAGGAGAATCCTTGGATCCCAGGAGGCAGAGTTTACAGTGAGCCAAGATTGTGCTATTGCACTCCAGCCTGGGTAACAACGGCACGACTTCATCTCAAAAAAAAAAAATTATATGGAACCAGAGTTTTCTGAAAAGATAAATTTTCAAAGATATTTAAAGAAAAAAAAAAAGAATCACCCATGAATACACACACCCCCAAATGTATCTACTCAGAATAGAAGTCACTATTTTGGTGAGATGGGTTATTTATGGTGATGGGTTGTAGTGGAATTACATGATGAGAGAACTATCTATAATACTATCAGGAGTTCCTCCATAAATACGTTGGTACATTTCTTTTTCTCAAGTTAAACATGACATGATATAAGTAAATGAATCACAGAAACCAATGGGAAAAACATAAATTAGTCCAAAATGGTCAAGTTAAATTGCTTATTATTCCAGAAAAACATAATCAAGTTAGACTTAATTCACTTGAGACCAAAATAAATTCCAGACGAACTAAAGAATTAAATGTAATAATTTAAATACTAACACTTTGCACTCATTTGGTGCCTTTTGTGACATTAACATTTTAAAATACAATAATATTTCATTTTATATCATATTCATACAATTCTCGATCCATACTATACCTTGCCTACTCCCAAGTTCAGTTACAGAATTTGCAACCTACATAGAAAAATGGTCTTACCTTCAGATTAGTTTCATGTAAATACAAGTAGTCATAACCTAATCAATCTTGCCCCATTTAAGATGATCTTTTTCTAAGTACACAGAATGCAGAATGAGACAAATAATCAAACCCCATCATTTTTAAAAGGACTTTAGCTCAGAATTTAATTTCTAAAGAATTCCATTTTAAAGTTTAATATGTAAATCTATAATTAAGCAATTAATTATTCTCATTCTCAAGAACTTCTCCAAAGAAAAGAGACAATTCATGTGTAGCAACATACATTAGAGAGGTGTAACTGAAAGACTGACAGTGAAGGAAACAGGAGGGTCTAGAAGTGTCTCTGCTGGAATCGTATTGATCTCAAAACACTGATTCTGCCAATGTGAGTAGCCATTGGAACGACATGACAGATGCACTGCTGACTCCTGCATTTCTCCTGCAGAAGCCTTGTCCTGATCAAGAGGTACTCCGTTCCTATCTAGGGATGGACAGTGTAACATTTGGCTGACTAAATAAAGCCTTCTTTCTCTCTTTCCCTGTGAGAAGAGGAAGCATTTGCTTTTTAAATTTATGTAGTGTGTTTTTCTTCTGACTTTAAGAAGGTGTATAATTTGTTTTCCAATTGCAACTTTTAGTGGCTAACACTAACCATGGCAATCTTTTGGAGAATAGAGAGAAGTAGAGGAACATGTGGGAAATAAAAAAAGAAAAGTAATTATTTTAAAAAGTAACTTGTATAATTTATGCATTTATTTTCAACAAGATTTCTATGTGTGTTCCTGCTAGGGGCTTGATGCAGTGATAGGTGCAGGGAAAGGTACCACTCTCATAACATTTGCACTCTAGGGAGATTTAGTCAATAATTTTCTACAATTGTATATGATACATACATCTTTAATTTTCTATATGCAATTGGATATTTTGCTTATATTTTCCTAAATGGTGATACAATTTCACATAAATATATATTGTGATCTCTTTTTTTAATATTTTCCCGGAAAATAAAATGAATGGAGGGCTATCAACTTGCACATACTTGCAATGAACCATTCTATACGAAAGAAAACCTCCAACCCGTGTGGAAACTGAAACACGTCACTAAACCACTCTCTAATCTTACGACACTGGGGCAACATTTCCCATCACGACTTACATAAAAATAGTAATACAAAATCGTCTAGAGCTACTCTTTTTGTTTTGTTTTGTTTTGTTTTGTTTTTGTTTTTTGAGACGGAGTCTCGCTCTGTCGCCCACGCTGGAGTGCAGTGGCGCGATCTCGGCTCATTGCAAGCTCCGCCTCCTGGGTTTATGCCATTCTCCTGCCTCAGCCTCCTGAGTAGCTGGGACTACAGGCGCCCGCCACCGCGCCCGGCTAATTTTTTGTATTTTTAGTAGAGACGGGGTTTCACCGTGGTCTCGATCTCCTGACCTTGTGATCCGCCCGCCTCGGCCTCCCAAAGTGCTGGGTTTACAGGCGTGAGCCACCGCGCCCGGCCTAGAGCTACTCTTTGCCAGTAAAATTCTTCTAATCATTTCTGAGAGAAAATAACTCACCATCCCATGTTTGAACTTCTTGTCACTAGGTTAGAAGCCCATTTTTCTATCTATTTCTTGTCTGTGCCTATCTTGTAACAGCTCACCTTAACAATTAAACTCTCTGATGTGGAACACAACTAAATTCATTTTAGAAAATCGAAGTGCAGCTTCATCACTTGAATTTTCCTTATTCATTATGACATTAATATCTTCAAATTCTTTCATAAGGCTAGGTAAGCTTCACCTCTATGCAGCCTGAAGTTCTGCAGTTGGCCCTTATCAAAATGTCTTTAAAGTTGTTTTCTCACTCTTTTCTTTACTATTTCATTATTGACTGACAGATTTGATCTCCCTATGTCATGCCAAATGTCTTTGCACTCTGTAATTCCCCGACAATATAATTTTAAACTATCACTTATGTTTTCCAAAGCAGTTTGGCTAGACTCTAAGTCCTCAATTTTATGTGTTTCTCATCTCTTGCAATTCTTCAGGGCATGGCTGCATGGCTGGATTTTCCAATGATAATCTGCAATGATGAAACTAGAGAAAGTAACATCTGAAAATAAAGGATGTTGCACAAAAGCCAAGTGTTTACAATAAAAAAGATTTATAAGCCAAGATAAAATATTGCTTTGTATATTTACTAAGGTTTTCTTAGTTACTTTCTGATAACAGGAGATAACTACTTTCAGCCACCCTATTTTAAGCAGTCATTTTCAAGCATGGTGTTTCTTCAGTGTCTATGTGGCAGGTAAATCAGACAACTGTAGACATCATTTTGGCCATTACAACACCCAAATTAACTCTGCTTAGATGGCCAAGTTGATTAAAAACCTGACTGCAGTCTTTTCACACCAACAACATAGACATTGTGTGTGACACAATATGAGCCTGAGTGTGAAAGACCACATAATTTTTAAAAATTATATTTATATATAAGAATATATAATAAAATTATATATGTACACATATACACAAACCAAGCAGGATTTGCCAGAGACCACCTCCAAAAAAGAATACAATCTCTAAGAAGTAAATTTAACTCTATGTAAAATGTGTTAAATAAAAAAGCTGAAAGGGATAGATAAGGAAAGAAATGACCTATGTAATGTTTTGAAACAGGACCTTGATAGATAGTGTAAGGCTAAAGACAACAGGAGCTTTGCAAAAATGCTGAAAGCTAATTAGTAAATATATCTTATGTGTATATAAGAATTCAAAATATAATTTAATGGTGGGAGAAATAAGTTACAAATAAGCAAAGAGGAAAACCAGAAAGATATCTGAGGTATTACATTGAAATAAGATGCATCAATATGAATTCATAGTGATAGATGATAGAGAGAGAGAGAGAGAGAGAGATTAATAGAATGGATAGATTGATAGATATATAATACACACATATGTAAACTAGCTCACACTCACATATTTCCTTGCTTACTCTACTGAAATGCCTAGAAGCAGTAACACCTGGGTAGTAAATTGATGGATGTCTAGGACAGGCACTGATCTTTAGCTCAAGTAACTTTTCTGACAGTGGTATGAAATTAGAAATCAATAAACTAGAATTTTTGAGAATTCAAAAATACATGGCAATTTAACTGCATTTTCCTTAGCAACCAATGGTTCAAAATAAGAAATTCAAAGGGAAGTTTAAAAATATATTGAGACAAATGAAAATGGACACACAACATACAAAAAGCCTTTGGGGTGCAGCAAAAGCAATTATGAAAGGGAATTTTATAGCAATAAACAGCTACATCAAAAAAGCAAAAAAATCTCAAATAACCTAGTATGATACCTCTAGAAACTAGCAAAAAAAGTAAACCCAAATATCATAGAAAAAAAGTAAATAAAGATCAGAGCAGAAATAAATTAACTAGAGACTAGAACAAAAATAGAAAAGATCAGCAGAATTAGAATTGGGTTTCTGAAAAGATAATCAAGATTGACAAACCTTAAGCTAGACTAAGAAAAAAACATAGAAGACTCAAATAAATAGAATCAGAAATGAAAGAGGAGACATCACAAATGACACCGCAGAAATACAAAGGATCGTTAGAGACTACTGTGAACAATTATGCAACAACAAATTGGATACTCTAGAAGAAATAGAAAAATTTCTAGAAACATACAACCTATCAAATTGAATTATGAGGAAATAGAGAATCTGAACACACTAATAATAAGTAAGGAGAATGAGTATATAATAAAAAGTCTCCCAAAAAAGAAAAGCCTGGGACCTGATCCCTTCACTGTGACACTATACCAAACATTAAAGAAGAACTAGGCCAGCCACGGTGGCTCATGCCTGTAATCCCAGCACTTTGGGAGGCTGGCGTGGTGGATCACAAGGCCAAGAGTTCAAGACCAGCCTGGCCAAGATGGTGAAACCCCGTCTTTATTAAAAAAATACCAAAAAAAAAAAAAAATAGCTGGGTGTGGTGGCGGGCACCTGTAATCCCAGCTACTCAGGAGGCCGAGGCAAAGAATTGCTTGAATATGGGAGGTGGAGGTTGCAGTGAGCTGAGATCATGCCACTGCACTCCAGCCTGGGTGACAGAGACTCCCTGTCAAAAGAAATGAATAAATAAAAATTTTAAAAAAGGAAGAACTAATCCCAATCCAAAAACTGAAGAGGCAGAGGCAACGCTTCCAAACTTGTTTTATGAGGCTGTCGTTACCCTGATACCAAAGCCAGGAAAGTATACATAAGAAAAGAAAATTATGGGCCGATATCCCTGATGAACACAGATGGAAAAGTCCTCCACAAAATACTAGCAAACCAAGTTCAATATCACATTAAAGAATCATTCACCATTACCAAGTAGAATTTATTCCAAAGATGTGTTGATTGTTCAATACAAACAAATTTTAAAATGAGATACACCACATTAACAGAATTCAGGACAAAAATTGTATAACTATCTCATAGATGCAGAAAAAGCACTTGAAAAAATTCCATGTCCTTTTATGATAAAAACTCCCAACAAATTAGATATAGGAGGAATTTAAAACAATAAAGGCTACATATGACAAATCTACAGCTAATGTCATAGTCAATGTGTAAAAGTTATATATTTTTCCTCTCTCTCTATGATCAGGAACAAGACAAGAATGCCTACTCTTACCACTTTTATTCAACATAGTACTGAAGTCCTAGCCACACCAAGTAGGCGAGAGAAATAAAAGGCATCCAAATTGGAAAGGAAGAAGTTAAGTTGTCCTTGTTTCTAGACCATGTAACCTTATATTGAGAAAACCTTAAAGACACCAACAAAATACTTTTAGAACTAATAAACAAATTCAGCAAAGTTGTAGGATACAAAATCAACATAAAAACAATTAGTAGCATTTTTATAAAATAACAACAAAGTATGTGCCCCCCCGAAAAAATCAAGAAAATAATAACATTTACAACAGCTACACAAAATACATAGGAATAAATATAAATAAGGAGGTGAAAGACATGAACTCTGAAACAATAAAATATTGATGAAAGAAGTTGAATATGCAAAATATTCCATGATCATGAATTGAAAAAAAAATGATTTAAATGTTCAGACTTCCCAGTGCAATCTACAGATTCAATATAATCCCTATCAAAATATCAATGACATTATTCACAGAAATAGAAAAAAGAAATCCTAAAATTTGCATAGAACCAGAAAAGACCCTGAATATCCAAAACAAACTTAAACAAAAAGAACTAAGCTGGATGTATCAGACAATCTGACGTCTAAATATACTACAAATCTACAGTAATCAAAACAGTATGGTACTAGCATAAAACCAGACATATAGATCAATGGAACAGAATAGAGAGCCCAGAGATAAAGCCACACATTTACAGTTAATTGATTTTTGACAAAGGTGCCAAGAACATACAGTGGGGAAAGGACAGTATCTCTAATAAACAGTGTTGACACAACCGAATATCCACATAAAGAAAAATATAATTATACCTTATTTCACACCATATAAAAAAATCAACTCATAATGGATTAAAGACTTACATGTATGACCTGAAACTGTAAAAACTACTCTAAGAATATAGGAAACAAAACTCTACAGCATTGGTCTGGGCAATAAATTTTTTGATAAAACCACAAAAGCATAGGCAGAAAAAAATATATATATATATGGGATTTTATCAACCTAAAAAGTTTATGCACAGCCAAGAAAATAACCAACAAGGTGTAGAGGCAACCTACGGAATAGGAGACAATACTTACAAACTGTATATCTGAAATTAGTATCTGAAATATATTAGAAATTTAAATGACTCAATAGTAAGATTACAAATAACCTAATTAAAAACAGGCAAATGAACTGAATAGACATTTTTCACAAAAAGTATACAAATAAGCAACAGGAGAAAAAATGCTTAATATATGTTAATTATCAGAGAAATGCAAACAAAAACCACAATGAGATATCACCTCAAACCTATTAGAATGTTTACTATCCAAAAGACAAAATAGCAAGTGTTGGAGAGACGTGGAGAAGAGGGAGCCCTTGCTCACAGTTGCTGGGAATGTACAGACATTATGGAAAACAGTATTGAGGTTACTAAAAAAGTTAAAAATTGGACTGCTGTGTGATCCAGCAATCCCACTACTGGGTATATATTAAAGGAAAAGGAAATTAGTATGTCAAAGAGATACTAATATCTGCACTCCCATCTTCACTGCTGCATTATTTACAATAGCCAAAATATAGTATAAACCTAAGTGTCTGCCAACAGAAAATGAATTTTTTAAAAATGTAGTATATATAAACAACAGAATACTATTCAACCTGTACAAGAATAACAACATAATCACGTATTTTAAAATAAATAATGTAACTGTTTGTAACTCAAAGGATAGATGCCTGAGGAGATAGATACCCCATTCTCCATGACGTGCTTATTTTACATTGCATGCCTGTATCAAAACATCTCATGCACATCATAAATATATATACCTACCATGTACCCACACAATTTTTAAAAATAATTTTTATAAAACAGTGAAAAAAGAAGGAAGTCCTGTTATTTGTGGCAATATGCATGAATCTGGAGGACATTATATTAT
Source organism: Macaca fascicularis (assembly GCF_037993035.2). Classification (NCBI taxonomy): domain Eukaryota; kingdom Metazoa; phylum Chordata; class Mammalia; order Primates; family Cercopithecidae; genus Macaca; species Macaca fascicularis. The sequence goes on along the minus strand of NC_088392.1, from coordinate 11,388,395 downwards.
GTGAAATAAACCCCACACAGAAAGACAAATACCATTTGATCTCACTTACATGTGCAATCTAAAAAAGATGAAATCATAGACGTAGATAATATAATGGTACCAGGATCTGGAAGGTGTGAGGAGGGAGATATTGGTCAAATTATACAAAATTTTACTTCTATAAGAGGAGTAATTCAAGAGAAATGTATTGTATTCTTGAACATTGCTAAGTTGCTAAGTGAATAGATTTTAAGTCTTTTCACCACAAAAAATGAGAAGTATGTGAGGTAGTGCATCTGTTAACTAGGTTAATTTAGCCATTCCATGAAGTATACATATTTCAAAATATCATGTTGTACACAATAAATACATACAATTTTAATTTGTATTTAAAACTAATTAAAAATACATAAATGCATAAAGAGAAAAATTTCCAAACAGGAAATAAAAGGAAACTGGTGATCCCAATGGGAAATGTGTACAGCATATGACTGACTTCGCAGAATTATCTGTCTACTGTTGTCAGAAATTTTATTTACTTCACGCATATTTTGTTTACCTGTATGGAGGTGACACTCTTAATTTAGCTATATATATATATATACACATATATATATGTGTGTGTGTACTTTAACACTTCATTGTCATATCTAAGTAAATATAAATTTGAGTAATATAATCAGATAAAATTCAAGTGATTTTTAATAAAACAATTTTCAACATGTGATTTCTCACAGAATTTTGTGTCACGTACATTTTATCTATAATTATAAATAGTTTATATGTCTCATAATAAAGAAACTTTAGAGGCATAAATGACAGTCATGACAACTTTATATCAAGGATGGGCATGTGAATGGATGAAAAGCCATATGGAACTATAGACATTTTAATCTTCATAAGTTTCTTCTAAATACAGAATTTGATAGTATTTAGATGCATTTTTTTTACTAAAATAAGAAACAGTGCCCAGACTCAAGACATTTTCAGTAAAATAACATGTAAAGTAATAATTTTGGAAGTATGGGTTATAATTGAGAGGTCACTATGAAGACGTAGAGAGTCTAGGAGAAAGGGAACTATACAACTAATGTGTCTATTGGTGTCCTAGACGCAGAAAAAGTGCTTTTTGTTTGTTTTATTGACTTACTCATTTTTTCTTAATGTGCTAATTCTTTCATTTTGTTCACCTCCGAATGTTCTCCATTAGGTTAAAGAAAAAGTCCTCATAGAGTAAAATAGTTCTCTGTGATTCCTCAAGCTCCTTTTGAGGCAGGAGAATAGGCCCTGGAGACAGGGAACCTAAGACCAATTCAGGCTAACTTCCTAGAACTAAATCAAAAGGAAAACCTCAACTTCCCAAGCCCAAGTAACAAAAGGACCAGAGGCTACTCCATTTGCAATCCCCCCTGATTTTTTCTGCTGTAGCAGAAGAAAAATTGAAAGATCCTCTGATTGGTCCCCTCCCCTCCCACAACCAATCAGCCTGGTCATAAGCCAAGTCTTCATTGGCATAGGAGTACAACTTTGTAACTTCACTTCAACCTCTGATTGGTCACTTTCCACAACTAATCAGACTGATCGCAGGCCACTACTTCATTTACACAGGGTATACACAAAGTAAGCAATGGGAAACCTCTAGGGTGTATTTAAACTCCAGAAAATTCTGTAACCAGCGCTCTTGAGCCTATTGCTCAAGCTAGCTCCCGCTCTGTGGAGTGTACTTTCGTTTCAATAAATCTGTGCTTTCTTTTTGTTGCTTTGTTTGTGTGTTTTGTCTTATTTGTTCTTCAAAACGCCAAGAACTTGGACTCCCTCCCAGTAACACTTTCACATAAGAAGACCTTCATTGTTTCTAGTCACAAAAACTGACTCAGGTGAATATTTCCGATTCCAGTTATTCATAAATCTTCCAACTCCATTCGAAGTTAACCACATTCCAGTCCTGTTTTGCTATGAGCCAATCATGGTAAAGGCCTGAAGCTCTTCTCTCTTTCCCCACCTGATGTTTCCATTCTGCCTCGCTGACTGTGGTTTCTGAACCCTCTGGATTTCAGGTTGTAAGGAATGAGAGCAGCACTCTTGCTTATCCCCTTCTTGTGCTTGGCAGTTCTTTACAGCTGTCCCTTTCTCTGCTGAGCCGGTTTGCTGGGGAGCTGGAAATCTGCACACTTCTTCCCTCTGTCACTCCTTTGTGGTGGAGGATGGAAGATTCTGGCAGTACATGTTCAGGTGCTGCTGCTTCCCCTTCTGTTTCTCTTTCTCATGTCTATTGCACTTCTCATTGCTCTCTCAGATGCCATCCTAGACAGGATCTATGGCAACTCCACGCTGGCTTCCCCTCCCTCAATGCCCATGGGAGGCACTCACAGGACCTTTGACTTGACATAGTCAGAAACTGCACACCTGTAACGTCTCTCCTTTTCCCATGATCACATTAGTCAGCCAACGTATGTGTCTGTTTCTCAGGTGTGAGTTGAATATTGGTTGATTACGTTTTGGAAACTCTAGGAAACAAGTATCAAACCATGTAGGTTGTCCCATTGAAGCTCTTTCCATGGTTAGCCTTTCCATCCTCTTTGGTAAGTCGACACATTTGTAAGTTTTACTAAGACTTAACAAGAGGTCTTGAATCTCCCTTTGAAATGTAGAATCTATATTCTGGGTCTCGTTTGAAAATGAAGACTAAAATAACTCCATTTTAATTGCTTTCCAGATGAAAATGTATTTATTTAAGTTATATATTAAGAAGTTTTTGGTAGTGGCTTCGTCCTCCGCTTTTCTGTTCCTCCGCTGACGTCTCCTAGCTCTCGTCAGCCTACCGCCGGCAGTCTCCTTAACACCGAACACCATGCCTTCAATTAAGTTGCAGAGTTCTGATGGAGAGATATTTGAAGTTGATGTGGAAATTGCCAAACAATCTGTGACTATTAAGACCATGTTGGAAGATTTGGGAATGGATGATGAAGGAGATGATGACCCAGTTCCTCTACCAAATGTGAATGCAGCAATATTAAAAAAGGTCATTCAGTGGTGCACCCACCACAAGGATGACCCTCCTCCTCCTGAAGATGATGAGAACAAAGAAAAGTGAACAGACGATATCCCTGTTTGGGACCAAGAATTCCTGAAAGTTGACCAAGGAACACTTTTTGAACTCATTCTGGCTGCAAACTACTTAGACATCAAAGGTTTGCTTGATGTTACATGCAAGACTGTTGCCAATATGATCAAGGGGAAGACTCCTGAGGAGATTCGCAAGACCTTCAATATCAAAAATGAGTTTACTGAAGAGGAGGAAGCCCAGGTACGCAAAGAGAACCAGTGGTGTGAAGAGAAGTGAAATGTTGTGCCTGACACTATAACACTGTAAGGATTGTTCCAAATACTAGTTGCACTGCTCTGTTTATAATTGTTAATATTAGACAAACAGTAGACAAATACAGCAGCAAGTCAATTGTATTAGCAGAATATTGTCCTCATTGCATGTGTAGTTTGAGTATAGATTCCAAACCTATGGCTGAGTTTCTTCTAGTATGATCGAAAGTTTCTTCTTTCTTTGCTCTGAATAAAACTGAACTGTGGGTTCTCTATAAGTGGCATTTTGGGCTTTCCGTCTTTTTTGTAAAGCAATTTCTGCCTAGTTTATTGTCCAGTTAACTTTAGTGACCTTTTGAAAGTTGGCATTGTAGGCCGGGCGCGGTGGCTCAAGCCTGTAATCCCAGCACTTTGGGAGGCCGAGACGGGCAGATCACTAGGTCAGGAGATCGAGACCAGCCTGGCTAACACGGTGAAACCCCGTCTCTACTAAAAAATACAAAAAACTAGCCGGGCGAGGTGGCGGGCGCCTGTAGTCCCAGCTACTCGGGAGGCTGAGACAGGAGAATGGCGTGAACCCGGGAGGCGGAGCTTGCAGTGAGCTGAGATCCGGCCACTGCACTCCAGTCTGGGCAACAGAGCGAGACTCCGTCTCAAAAAAAAAAAAAAAAAAAAAAAAAAAAAAAAAAAAAAAGTTGGCATTGTAAATAAAACAAGTTGCAAAAAAGTTTTTTGGAATAGAATTAACAGAATATTCTCTTTATTCATGAGTTGGAAACTGGAAAAAGGCTTCTTGAGGTAAATGTTCTGAGTGGAATTACGAGGATGTCTTCCAGCCTCCTGCAGTGAAGGAGTACCACTGTATTGATTAGCCTGTATGTAGCAGGGCTCCCTTCATTGCATCTGAGGACTTGTTTTCTTTTTCTTTAATTTTATTTCTAATCCTCTTAGTTTTAAATATATTGCCTAGAGACTCAGTTACTACCTAGTTTGTGGGTTTTTGGGAGAAATGTAACTGGACAGTTTGTTAACTTTTCAATTAAAAAAGACACTTAACCCATGTGGGATGTCATCTTTTTATAATTAGTGTTCCCATGTGGGGAAAATTATTCACACTACTTGCATGTAAAAAAATAATTTAACTTTTATCATTAAAATATGTGGTAAAACCCCCCAAAAAAAAAAGAAGTTTTTTTTTTTTCCTCCTCTGGCAGTGTTTGCTGAGCACTTGAGTACCCTAAAACTAAGAAATTGAAGAAAGAGACTATATCCTGTGTTGTAGAATTTGTAAAGGTAAGTGATCAGGCAAAAAGTGACCTATCATCGAAATTCTGTAAGAAAATATGGTAGCTAAAAACGTCAAAATTGTAAAGTTTTCTATTTCTGTCTTAAAAGGATGATGATTTGTTTTATCATTATGACTCATACTAGCCAACTATAATTAATGAAGCACTTGGACATAACTAAATTGTAAACAACTTTTTCCTTCTCTCTTTCCAGTCTCAAGGCTATAAATGACTCTTTTGCCTTTTAGAATCAGTTTTTACAACTTTACTTCAGATAGTGCATAGATTTTTTTTTTTGCATAGTGAAAACTGCAATTAATATTAAATAGAAATAACTTCTAATGTAACAGTAAATTTATTAAAGACCCCAAAAGTTAGTTTATATTAAAGTTTGTAGGCAATGGAAAACAACAAAGAAAAATACTAAGTAATATGAGGATTTAGGGATATAATATCACTTATTCCGGCACTTTTTCTAGGCAGTGAATCATTGCTGCCAACGAGCACTATAGAAATTGAAAATGTGAAAAATGGCAAAACATTATAGAAGAGAATCATGAGGTTAAGTGAACTGGCAAATCTAAAGTGAAATCACCTCAATCTAAATGACAGACACAACTTTGCAAAAATGTGAACATTAATTCTGAACAAGTACTGTTCATCAAGTACAGTTTTTATGACTTGCATTGTAAAACTACTTGCTTTCATGAATTAATTTTGAATATTTGCATTATTCTATCATAAAGCACTTAGCATTTCCCCCCCCCATGTACTTTTCCCTGCAAATATCAAAAGGTATATTGTTCTAGTTTATAATACGATAGACGGTGACAAGTAACAGAAAACATTTTTTATTGGTTGAGTGCCATTTTAAAAATATCTCAACATGCTCTGATTAAATCTCACAATAACATTGATATTGAAGTACTACAACAAGGAATTTCATTATAAACTTCATATTTTTGCAAAGATATGATACTTTGAAACTGCTTGTTTTCCCAGGGTCAAGGACGTTTCAAGTCCTGAAAATGATGTGCTGAGTAACAGGAACAACAGAGCTGGACTCAGAAGGGCACAGAATATGCTGCTGCCTAGGTGATGGGATTTCAGAAAATTAGATCCATGCTTCTAAAATATGCCTTCCTGACTTGCTCAATGATCGCTGAAATTCTTTCCAACATAGCTAAATCCTTTCATCCCAGAGTTAATTGAAAATCTTAAACTGCAGGTAACTATGATAGTTTAAAGAAGTGATATTGCATTTTTTCTTCGGTTCAGATTTCAGCACAGGAGGAAGCTAGTGAGAGCATGAGCATCCTGAACACTTTGATGGAAAATCGAGTTTTCATGGTAAAGTAAAATAATTCAGAAAGAGACTCTGGGGTACTGATCTGGGATATTTTGCATATTTGTAGTGGAACTTTCCTTTCTGTTGTCATAAGTGATTGAAGAATGGCTAAAAGCATGATATGGAGATGGGACATTAGACCACAGAGACTATTAATGGCAGTTGTGGATATGGTAAATGAAGCGCAAACATATATTCTTACTTGTAGAAGTTAGACAATTCATAGAATTATGTCTTTATCATCATCAGTGTTATTATACAGCATTTATCCATCTTTTAGGAGGTGCCATGAATGGCATTAGGGACACTAAGGACAAAAAATGAACAATATTCTTAGAGTAATCTCAGAAATGAGAATTTTTAAAGTGACATTTAGGATAACAATGACCCTTTGTTCTCTCCTTGATTACCTCTTCTTTGTCTAAACCCATCTTTACTACATTCAACTAAATTTCAATATATAGCTATTTTTTGAGTAATAAATAAGTAAATCTGTATGAGATGAAAATGAGTGAGTTAAACCTATCTCTACTGTCAGCAATTCCCAGACTATTTGGGCAAGTGGTTGTCACAAACAGATGGCTAACTGCTTACCTACCACAATTGCAAAGGAGAAAGTAGAGACAGAGGAAGTGCTTATAAAAAGGTTCACATTGATTATTCCTGAAATATGATTAGGAACAAAGTTCTGTGGGCATTTTGAAGAGGAAGAGATTATCCAGCGTATTAACATGTTGATGTGATGAAACAGCAATATATTGCAATGGACATGCCCTCCCTGAAAGTAAATCTACATACATTCTTTCAAGTCTCCAGGCTATGCCAGGCAGAAAATGTTTATTACTTACCAAAGAGAAAGCTAAAAAATAATTTGAAGACAAATTCCTCTGCGTTTAAAAAACATATTTAAGTTGAACAAGAAGCACATAACAAATTTGAAACCTTTGGGATGTTTTTTAGCAATCTGTCAGCAAATAAAGTTTTCTCTTTGTTTTGTAATTCATGGATGTTTGAATTAGTGTTTCATCCCTGAGAAATCAAGAAGCTCAAAACTGTTATCAATTGAAAACAAAAAAACAAATACATGATGCTGAAAGTTTGATTTCATGAATTACATGATTTTTCTTTAGATATTTTAGTGGTATCAACCTCAATAACAGGGAGAAATTTTCCAAAGATATTGAATTTATTTGGGAGTCACAGGGGATTAGCAAATCTGGGGTATGTAGGCTGTAGGGACCACACACATATTCAAAGAGGTTGCAGAAAGGGAAGAGGTGATCTCACCCCTCCACTCCAGCCTAGGTGACACAGCAAGACTGCCTCTGAAAATAAAATAAAATAAAAATTAAAAAGGCCAAAGGAGAAGTGCACATAAGTTGTTTTGTGACAAAAAGAACATGGGTTACAGGGGTTTATCACAGGAGTTGATGCCAGTTCGTTAGTAGAGACAGTGTCAAGCAGTGGCTCTTAAGCATCCGGCTAGCTGTCCTTGTGACTCCTGTAGCAAGCTACAGTTTGAAAAGTCCTTGGCAAAAGTTGTTGTCACAGGCACATAAGCATAAGAGCTCTTCAGAGAGGCTACCGTAGGCATGTGTGTGAGAGCCCTCCCTTCTTAACCTTCTGGATTTATTTACTTATTTATTTATTTATTATTTTGGGGTCTAACACAAGTGATTCTGTTTTGCTTCTGACAGCTTTCACATTTCCCCCTCTTTTCATCGGGGTCTTTTTCCAAAAGCATCTCTGGTCAGTCATCCTGCAGTTAGGTTGTAATTGTTCCTCTGTGCCAAGATGGACCTGTCCCAGCTGTTGGCTAGAGGGAAGTGCTTGGAGACTAGGAGTCAGTGTCAAAATCCCTTTAGCCACATTGGAGCAACAAGGAGGTTTGGAAGGAGTGGCTTTCGGGCTAAGTCTGTCTGGAGTCCATTAAGTTCAATTTTGTTTGTACTGTAGGTGTTGACTAGCATCTCAAAGTCCTGAGCTAACACTATTCTGTGAGGAGCATTGTTTCAGCAGAGATCATACAGGCAACTGGTACAAAGTTTAAAGAGGATAATGTAAAAGAAAACCAACAGGATCATAACAAATGCAATTTGCACAATCGTTCTGCATCAAGAGCCCAAGCCTAAAGGCAATGAACTAAACAAATTAGGCCATGGGGAACCGATTGAGAGTTGTGGTCATTGAGCCTGTTCTGTAATGCAGCTGCATTAACAATCTTATAATTTAGTATTCCATAACCGGGTTAAACTAAAGCAGATAGTGTTATACAAAGAGAGCATTAGTACAATTTGAACTTAAAGTTGCATTGGGGGTGTTGCCAAAGTTACCCACTAGTTGTACTAAAGGATTTATTAAATCAGGTGTTGTCAAATTATCCACAGTAGCTGCTGCCTGTGAAATTTTACTATACCTACAACTACGCCTGTGAAATTTTACTACCACCTTATGTCAAGTGAAAATGTAAGCATTAAGAAAGGTAATAGTTTTATTATAATATGGTATCTGTTTTTATGTTTTTCTTTTTTAACTCATTTTAGGTTCAGGGGTACATGTGAAGGTTTGTTACATAGATAAACGTGTGTCAAGGGTGTTTGTTTACAAATTATTTCATCATCTAGGTATTAAGTTCAGTACCCAATAGTTCTCTTTTCTGCTTCTCTCCCTCCTCCCACCCTCCACCCTCAAGTAGACCCCAGTGTCTGTTGTTTCCTTCCTTGTGTTCATATGTTCTTATCATTTAGCTCCCACTTATAAGTAAGAATATCTGGTATTTGGTTTTCTGTTTCTGCATTAGTTTGTTAAGAATAATAGCCTCCAGCTCCATCCATGTTCCCGCAAAAGACATGATCTCATTCTTTTCTATGGCTACATAGTATTCCATGATGTATATACACCACATTTTCTTTATCCACTGTGTCATGATTGGCCTATTCATGATATGCAGTCTTGTTCCAGCATCTTGGAGAACGTTGCCCACAGCATGAAGTTCTGAACGTCTTGTCCTGGTTTGCAGTTGAAAAGTCTCTGGATGTGGTATCAGGTGATCTGTTGAACTTTCTGTGTGGCCCCTACATGAGGCACAAGATGTGTTCCTTAAAATTCATGCCGTTTCTGCTTACGAGGTCTCAGGAAGAGAGCAGTTATTTTTCTTAGTTGGAGAGTTGCAGCCAGACACTGGAGGAAACTATGGGAATTCATGATCTAGTCCAGTCTACAGGCAGATAGTAAAAACCTGCAACAATACACGAGGTTACAATCTAATAACAGCTGTTTTATAGCTTTTCCTTAGAAACATCATTTTTTTCTCCATAGTCATCCTGATTTCTACCAGAGGTAATAAAAGAAAGACAGATTTTTTGTAAAGTAAATAGAGTTTTTTAGATTTGACCTGATCATTTACGTAAGTGCAAGGAGACTAGTAACTGACCACATAAGAATCTCAGATGGAACTTTTAAAAATATGCAGGGCTAGAAATTCAAATCAAAGTAGACTTCAGACTTTGTCGGCAGTATCTATAAATAATTTAAAATATGGCCTCCCATTCAAAGCCTTGGTAATACAACTAATGTTTCCAATTGTATCCTACTATAAAGAGAACAAATTCTTATTGAACTTATAGCTTAAGATAAAATTTATTTTATAAATCTGAAAAACAAAACATTTAATTAAAGAACCAATAATGTTATACCGTAAAAGTTATATAAACAGTATCTTTATCAGATATTAAATCTCACGTAAGTTTTGTTTTAATTGATTTGATTAGTAGTTTCATGAATTCATTAGTTTCTTCATGAGAGTTTTGAAAGTGTTTACTTAGTTCATTAATATCTTAATTTGTACCAAATCAAGTGTTCAAATTATTTTTTGAAAATTTAATGTGTATGAAATTTTTTAAATACATATATTTTAAAGTCTTCATTTGTATATCAGTTTTAGATTTGCAGAGAAATCAAATGGATATTGCATTCAGTTTCCTATTATTAACATCTTCTTGGTTAGTATGGTACATTTGTTACAATTAACCAAGTAATACTGATGCATTATTATTAACTAAAGTCCATGTTTTATTCAGATGTCTTTCGTTTTTACCCAGTGATCTTCTTCTGTTCCAGTATTTCATCCAGTATGCATTACATTTAGTCCTCATGGCTCCTTAGGCTCCTCTTGGCTGTGACAGTTTCTCAAGCTTTCTTGGTTGTGATCATTTTGACAGCTATGAGGAGTACTGGTCAGGTGTTTTGTAGGCTGCCCTTTTATTGGAACTTGTCTGAGATTTTGCTCAGGATTAGACTAGGGTTACCTATTTTGGGAGGAAGACCACATGGGTAAAATGCCATTTTCATCACATCATATCAAGGGTACATACTATTCGCATGATTTGTCATTGTTGGTGTTGACCTTGACCACATGGTCAACGCAGTGTTTGTCAGATTTCTCCACTGTAAAGTTATTGTTCCCCTGGCCCTGCCTTGCTGAACTCTTTGGAAGGAAATCACTATTCCCAGCACGTACTTAAGAAAAGAGAAGTTATGCTCCTTCTTAAGGGATTAGAGTATCTACATAAAGTATTTGAAATTCTTCTAAATGGGAAATTAATAACCTCCTCCTTTTTTAATTTATGTATTCAACCATTTATTTATATTAATATGGCTTATGGATACCTATTTTGTATTTCATGGTATAAGCTAATAATATTTTATTTTGTCACTCCAACTGTTCAAATAACTTTTCTGAGAAGAGGATAATATTATTTAACATATTTTAATTTAATTATCAGTAATGATGTGATACAAAGCTACATCTGAGAGAGTCAGGTGTTACATAAAATTATTTCAATTAGATAAATTAGATTAGATATTCTGAAGGTATAAGCCCATCTTTAGTTATATTATTTATAATTACAAATGTACTATTTTAAAGTCACAGAAAAACGCACTTCCCAAACAATGGCAAAGATAGAATATTTATTCAAGGTCACCTATGTGAGTAATAACATATCAGTTTCTATATCCCTTATAATTTGACAACTAAATTGATGTAACTAAAGAAGTATTCTTATATTTAAACTAAAACACAGAATATTGAACAAATAATAACAGAATAATTGCTTTTAGAACTCAAAATTCTCTGTAGGCATATTTTGAAGGATTCGAATGAAATAAAATGAAATTATTCTTACCACGGTGATATCCAGGGTCTATGCCCTTGTTCAGGAATAGTTTGAGTATATAAATATATGGGTTATTGTTAGCAGAAATGCATTTCTCTCTTTGCCTTATCTCATTGGTCAAATGTATGATTTAACATTCAGTACAGCTGTGTAAAGAGGGATTAAATTCTCAATGCTTAATTACTTTAGCTAGTTTCCATCTGTTAGTTGATTTCAGGCCTTTTCTCCAATATTAAACTGAAAAGAAATTCTGCAAGCAAGCCTTTGGCATGACAGACATTTTTTGCTAACAATTCAACAGACTTAACGTTCACCTTCAAATTCACAGAATGGGAGCCCTGGCTGCTATGGTTTGACCAAGCAAGTCTCTCAGAAGTTACTGTGTTGGAAACTTAGTCTCCAAACTCATATGTTAATGGTATTTGGAGGTGGGGCCTTTGAAAGATAATTACGATTAAATGAGGTTATATGGGTGGGCCCTCTCCCATGATGGCATTAGTGACTTTATGAGAAGAGACAGAGAGTTTAGCTATCTGGCTTGCTTTGTCTCATCACGTGATGCCCTCAGCCATGTTATGATGCAGCAAGAAGACCCTCACCAAATGCCAGTACCATGATCTTGGATTTCCCAGCCTCCATTACTATGAGATAAATCAATCTCTATTCTATATAAATTACCCAGTCTTTGGCATTCAGTTATAGCAGCAGAGAACAAACCAAGATATTGGCCTTATGTGACCTCCAAGAATATGAAAGTGGCTTGATTTCTGTACTCTTCATATCCTTTCCACAATTGCAAACTTAACGTTTAAGAGTGTAATGTTAAATTAATTTTTATGTCACATCTTTGTACAAGTAAAATAGAATTTTTAGGAATGGTTTATTCAAAACAGAAGCAAATTGAGGTCTGACGAAACCCATATTGTGAAAATCTAACAGCAATTTGATGAAATGGCACATATGTGCTTGCTGCCTGCCCCTCTGCAAAGGTCAACCAGAGCAATGGAAATGAGTTGGATGAAAAAGCCACTGGAAATACAAAAATGTACATCAAGTGGGCAAAAATCTTGATATTTTTAACACACTGAGTCAAGGCCCAAATCTAATAGGTGATAAGATTAATTAAAAGAAAGCATTTCCATGAAATTTAAGGCTAGCTCAGTGGTATAAATTTTTACATTGAACAAGTTAGAGAGCAAATCAAATACAACATTTAGTTTATCTCATTACTTTCAATTAGGAATGCTTATGGCCTCAGTTAATCTTTTCAAAAGACATGGAGAATATTGAAGTGTCCCCTTCAAAGAGATTTCTCACTGTTTCTCAATGACCTATTCCAGTGTTTAACAATTCTTAGGCAAGTAAGAATTTTATTGGTTTGGGGCAAAGATCTGAAAGCAAACAGTAGATACAATATAATCTTTCAAAACAATTATAAGGCTAAGAACCAAAAAAAACAGAGAGAATGCTTTTCTTATTATAGAAGTAATCATTTCTCCAAGCTAATCAGTTCCTGGTATATAAGGTGTCATTCGCTCAAAATTACAGTCCCTGTGGTGTTATACCCCTTCACCAGTTCCCATCCTTGCACCCCCACTAACACAGACACACTTTCGCCATATTCGTGGGATCCCTGTTGGTGGTTACAAACCCATTTGCTGCTGGTGGATGCTGTCATCAGCATCAAATCTGACAGTTTTCATCCATTACTACTGCGGGCTGCCTGTGACCTGCCAGACAAGGCAGGTATTGACACCTAATTCTGCCTCTACTTGGTGGACCCTGCTGTAGAGGCATCACCTCAGATGCCTAGAGATGGACCAAAGAGGATCTAGTAGGTGCCAGTTTGCCCAAGGCTCCTCAGCCCCGTAATTATATTAAACATATTTCATACCCAGGAAGTCTGAATCAAATTGAAAAGCTAAATAAGATTGTGTGTAAAATTTTAATGTAAATTTTATAAAGGAAATAAAAGACCAATATCTATATACTTTAGAAAGGCTACTGATAAGTACTGAAATAATCTAAAGTATTTGTGAACTGAATTCTATAGCCAGATGTGGAGGTGACGGCATACAATTTTGTGAAAAACAGATAGTTACTTTATGGTTTTTTGTTACTATGATTAGGTGAATGTGGATTTTAATTGAGGAAGAGAAATATCCTAATTTAAGTTTATCTACCATTGTTCTACACAAAAGAAGTGTGTGTATATAGATGTATTTAAAAATGTACATATACATAGAAATTTACAACCAGGCAGTATCTTCCTTTGCTCTATTGCCAACCACATTTAATTAAAGCTTTCATCCTTTTGTATTATTTTGTTTATTTTTATTTTTGTTTTGTAGAGACCAAGTTTTACTATGTTGCTCAGGCTGGTCTCAAACACCTGGCTTCAAGCAATCCTCTCAACTCTGCCTCCCAAAGTTCTGGGATTACAGGCATAAGCCACTGTGCCCAGCCAGCAGTCATTCTTTACTAACTAAATTATTACACAGCTGCCTGTATGTCTCTGTTCTTCTCATCTCCTTGCACTTTGTGTCAGGGTGCTTTTATAAGATTATTTTCTGCTATTTATTTTCTTTAGTGACTAATCTCAAACTTCTTAGCATGACAAGAAGACCTTTGTAGATATAGTGCTCATCCTTTCTGCTGTTCTAGACACACCAATTTGCTGTTTCTATGATGTGACAGCCTTTTCTACATATTGTTCTCTACCCTTTTCTGTCCTACCAATTCTTTCCTGCCCTTGTCTGACTTCTATATGTTATTCTAAATGTATAAGCTGTCACCTTGCTGTGCAGCTTCCTGCTCTCCTAATAATAAGTATGTCCCTCCCTGCTATGCCGTCCTGTCATTGCTCATCAATATTTTCCTCATTAAAACATTGTCTATAATGTTTTAAGAACATTATGAGTTCATTACTGACACTTCTTTGGAAAACATGAAATTTGTTTATAGATAAAAATTAATAGATTTTTGAGGTCTTTAAAGGAGAAACATTAAACATACATTTGCATATGGCACAAAATATGATGAACTTGCCTAGTGAATGCATTTCCAAAATAGCATTAAAAGTTTCATCATTCTGGTGAAATGAAATTCACATTAGTACCTAAGCATTTGGGGTTTCCTGTCACTTAAAACATTTTTAAGCTATGCATTGTAAGATGCATTCTTTGTTGAAGAACCCATCCAGGTGGGGAGAAAAGCTGAAAATCTAATATACCACCCTGATTCAAAATGTGACAGTGATATTAAGGGGACTATAAATCATTTGGTCTCATGAAATCCTCATTATTTTGAAGAGATGTGAAATAAAATATTTGCCTTAATTCAAGGGGCCTTTATGTGCATGAGCTCTCATACTTATCAGAGATTACTACAGAGTAATGAAATTCAGCTCCAAAACCCATCTAGAAAAAGATAATTTTGAGTTAATAAAAACTCTTTGTTTTGAGCCAGATATGGCAATTAAAGAATGAGAGTATATTCTGGTACACTTTAGCTGTGTCCTCAGATGAACAGGGCATGTGTATATCGGGAATCTCAGAGCCTCCCCCAACAGCTTCCTTATCCCAGCAGGGTCAGCCAGATCCTTGGAGGACCATTGCCTTGATCTTAGCAGGAACATTCCTTCTTTAATCCAAGCAGCCGCAAACTCTACCAAGTGAATACTATTCCTTTTGAGGCCGCAGACCACACCCATTCTTATCTGTAGATGCAACCAAAGATGTCTCTAGAGCCAGTGATTGTGCTAAGAGCTCCCAATGAAAGGCAATCCATTTGGCGCAGGAATCTGCTCCCATAATAGCAGGGGCTGTATCTTCCATGAGTAATTCATAGGCTTGGCTCTTGTAAAGCTGACATTCATGCATTGTGGCAGCCTCACCTTGAAAATTTGTATTTATTTATTTAAGAAAGAGCCCCTGGGATGATGATATTTTTTATCACCTGAGCAAAAGGTGAGAACTCATTTTCTCTTTATCGTTTTTAAAGCACTGGACATATACCGCCCACTGCTTATGCTTTGGGGGGCAATAATCACTTCCTGTATCTTAACTTTTGTTTGGGTGCAGCATCCCACTCACATAACATTGAAAATATTTTATAATATACATGTATAATTTTTATTCTGATTTTCACCTGCATAAACTACTCGGACATCATAGATTATCATTTCAATATTTAGGAAATAATACTTTCCTGTTGTGCAGCTGTTATGTATGTGTAAAGTTCATGTTAGATGTTATGGAAATGAAGACAAACAACACAAAACACTGATTATAAGGATTTCACCATCTTTATTTATATAAGATTCAATTATGTCAAAACTACTATGAAATATAATATATCCTAATAGATAAGAGGAACAAGTGCAGCATTTACTTGATTAGGACTTCACAAAGGAAAAAGTACTTGAGCTGTATGGATGTTCACAATGAATCTTAAAGAAATTATATGAATTCAGTACGTAAAAAAGAAAATATGTCATCTGGTGTAAAAGTCATGCACAAAGACATGAAGGTTTGACAGTATGTCATGATCTGGTGGCATAAAGAAGAGAACATCAGCTGTCTTTGCAAAGATGTTGAGCATTATTTTAATTTGGTCATTTGGACTTTCTGAAACTCAGCTTTTATCATCTGTAAAGGGGAGACGATAAATATTGATAATTGATCATTGAAATGGTAATTGATAAACATGAATTTAGTGAAAATTAATGATAGTGGCCATGAACAGCTATGCTGTTGGTAGCTAAACTACTGACAGTATTAGAAGTCTGGTATGTTTGGAGGAGAGGATACTAAAATATGAATATATTTAACAGAATTTGAGAGATTTAGTTTCAACTAGATTTATGTTTTATGGTGATCCCTGCAAGTGATAGAGTGAAAATATCTACTCATAAATGCACATTTCAGCAATTATGTCATGTCCTCATTTTCCTCATCAAATTATTAATATGGCCTTAATCCTGAGAAATGACTTGAATTTATTCTCTGCCAGTTGTCCCTGAAAAAAAAATAACCTTGAATTACCCCTGAGGCAAAAGAAGGGAAATCCTATACTCTGAAACAGTGTCTTTATTTTCCCACTTCCCCCAAACTGCTTTGCAAGTTAACATAACACCTGCTAATAATCTTTCTTATGTTTATGGAACTGACTAAAGTTAAGATATTTAAACATCATGTTTCAGAAATGCATTCAAAATCAACAGTTTTATTTGAGTAAGGAATGAGAAAATATCTAAAATCAGTCTTTATAATCCATTATTATATTTGAAATATAATAAACTGTAATCTCTGAGCTGAAACACTCTGGTGAAATGAAATGAGTTAATAAACATTTGTTCTATATTTAATTGACAGAAAATTTGAAGGCTGAATTAAAGCCAAAATCGATGGAGTACAAATATGAATAGCACATTTATACCACATGAAGCCAGAGTATTGTGAATATTTACTTTGGAACATAGAGGCTGAAGAGAAAAGAAAAATAGAATTTTATCATATTTATATATTCAGAACAAATTCATCGATCAAGAACCAGCGGTGATATTGAATGTGTGTGTGTGTGCACATTCACACGTGTGAGTTTTTTCTTGATTAGTAAAACTCTACTTTTCTTCCAGTCAAAATCATGATATAGGAAATAAAACCCCATCTGTCTATTTTATTCTTATAAATCATATATCACTGCTACTGCTGTTAAGAAACCAGGAAATAAAATTTTGGCAAAAGTTATTCCAGCTAAATTACGATAAAAAATTTATATAGTATCTGTAAGTGAAAGTTTTTAGGATCCTACGGGACACAGAATTATAAAACAAAGAAATAAGCTACTGAGCTCTTTGTAAGAATAGATAATCAAATAATTGCATTTTAGGGCAGAATTTTTAATGAAATACAGGTTTCAGTCATATTTTAGTTAGAATGAATATGAATATGCTAGATACCAAAATAGTATTAACTAATCTTTTTAAGATTCATGTGATTCTAAATCTTAGAAAGAAGCAGTTTTGTATAAAATATTTAATAGATTTGATTAATATTTTTTATTTTCTCACTCAATAAAAGCAGTAACATTTTCCATTTTTATAGTTATCCTTTGTAACAGTGCAGAAAGAGTTTATTCAAAATTATTTTAAAATGTTTTCTGCAGCTACGAAATTATTGACAAAGCAAATCTTTTTTTATATTTATGTCTATTTTATATAAAACAATTTATAAACTGATACAATTATTTTTAAAATTATATTTTGTAAATATATGTTTAGTCTTTTACCATTTATGTATGTTTATCAAAGAAAATGTATGTTTTTATTTTTACTACTTTTAAATACAAGAACATATAATATTTCATTTATTCTAATATAGAGAATACTCTCTAAAATATGGAAGACTAAAATAATTACTAAAAGATAAAATAATTCAAATAATTTTCAAGAAATTTTATTTCATGGTCCTTATTTTTAAAATAGTAATTTAGAATATATATATTTCTTTTCATAATATTTTCAAGTTACAGTCACGTATGTCACTTTTCTTAGTTTAATTAAAATATTTATGTACGGTGTCCTCAACTATGCTTGGTCAGTTCTGTGATTCTTGCTTTTTGCCTTTTATTTCAGTCATGAGTAGTGTAGAGAACCTGCACTAAATTAAAATATGTACGAATTGGGTAGTGTCAAGTAATTTTTCAAAAATGTAGTAGGTTTTATTGATTCAAGCTCCCTGAATCAGTTATGTTTTCCACATTTTAAATTTCTCAATGTTTAAATAATTAAATCATGATTTTTTTTATTCCCCACAAAAGACTTCTTTATACACAAAACACATTTTCTCCTCAACAGTTTCATATAAGTTAGTTTAAGAAAAAAAATAGAATAAGGGCTTATTTTCTGACCATTCAAAAAAGAAGAAAGAAAGAAGAGGGAAAGAAAGCAGCACTGGAGCTGAGAAAACTGATTTGGCAAAGGGATTCCAATAGGAGAAAAACAGATACATAGAAATCGGTAGCTGACTCTTCAACAGAAATCCTGGAAAGTCAAATTCAACAACAAGACATCTTTAAAACGTCTAAGGAAAAAAAACCTATATTTTGAAATGTGTTGAACACATTAAAATATGAAAGAAAAATAAAAGTGATTTAAAGTCAAATAGAAGCTGAGATAATTCTTCATTTGAAAACCAACAAGAGAAAATAAATAGCTAACACTAAAAGTACGACGATTAGGCTACAGAAAAATGATACTAGATGTAAGAACAAAGTTGAAGAGGGAAAGGAAGATCACCAGAAGTGTATGACAAGAACAGTGTCTATTTGAGGTAAAAATAGTAATCATAAAAATAATGATAAATATCTACTGGACTTTAAAACATATGTAAATTATTTTATAACAGTAGCAAAAAGAGGATTAGAGTTCAAATATATAATATAATTGTCTTAGTCCATTTTGTGTTGCTGTAACAGATAAGGCTGTGTAATTTATAAAGAAAAGATAGGTATTTGGCTTACAATTCTGGTAGTTGAAAAGTGTAATATTGGCCATACCCATCTGGTGAGGGCCTAAGGCTGCTTCACTCATTATGGAAAGCAGAAGGGTAGCCAGCATGTGCAAAGATATCACAGGCCTATAAAGAAGGAAGAAGAGAAACCAGAGAAGCTGGATTCTTTTGAAGAACCCACTCTGGCAGGAACTAATCCATTCCTATGAGAAGGAGAGCTCATTCAACCCTATAGAGGACATTAACTTATTAATGATGGATCCACCCCTATGACCCGAATACTTCCCAAGAGCCTCCCCCTCCCAACACTGCCATATTGCAGATGAAATTTTAACACAAGTTTTGGCCAGAACAAAGCAAACCACAGCAATGTTTATTTGAATCCTTATGCTAAATTCTTGAGAAAATAATTTAACAGTATATAAGTAAAATGAAAGGCAACTAAGGATGATAAAATGGAATAATAAAAAGATGATAAATACAAAATCAGGTAGGAAAGTTGAAATAAAGGCAAAAAGGAAGCACAGAGAACAAATCTTAAAAGAAAGCAAATAGCAAGATATAACCCAACTCTATCAATAATTATATTAGATGTAAATGTGCTAAAATCTCCAACCACAATGCAAATATTTTTATTCTGAGTTTTTAGTGTCAATTATATGTTGTTTACAAGAAACACACATTAAATAAATGGAAAGAAGTAAGTTGAAGGTTAAAAGATGAAAATGATATACTATGCAAGCACTAAAAGAAAATTGACATTGTTATATTAATATCAGACAAAATAAAATCTAAGAAGAATTTTTACAAGAGGTAAAGAGGGATGTTTTATGATAATAAGATGCTTAATTCAGATAGGGTATATTGCAATCTTAAATTTGTGTGCATTTAAAACGTGTGTGTGTATGTGTGTGTCTGTTTGTGTGTGTGTAGTAAGTAGAGAACTAAGAAGTAGAAAAATCCACAATAATAGTTGGACATTTTAACATAGCTCGTTAAACATAACGAAACAAGAAGACAATGTAATTAACAAGTATATAGAAGATTTGAATATCACATTTAAAAACTTGATCTAATTGGCATATATAGAATATTGCAGCAACAACTATAGAATACTCTCTTACTTTCAATATACCCTAAAGAGTTACCAAAAGACAGGCAATGACAATATCCTCAAATATTTGAAAAATAAGGACCACATTTCTAATAACACATGGGTAAACAAAAGTAACAATGAGAAATACTCTTAACAGGTCAATAATGAAAACACAGTATATCACAACTCACATTGTGTGGTTAAAACAACATTTTGGAGAAAATACTTTTAAATATTTATCAAAAAGAAGAATGGCTAAAAATAAATATTAGGCTTCTTATTAGTTATAAAGAAATCTAAGAAATTACTAGCATTTTTCAGTGAGTATAATTAAATTTTGCAAGACTTTCTGTAAGTCACCAGTGTACATAAATTTTTTGTGATGTCTCATCCCTTTATGTTAAAAAATGAAATAGTAAAATAAGCTCTAAACTGAAATGTAAAAATGGAGAATTATAAAGAATATTTGATTTATTGGCCTTAAGAAAAATTAGCTGTTTGTAACTCCAAAAGCCACATTTAGTTCATGTTTTGGTTCTGACAATTATAGATAGAATGTCATAAAGAATGAATTTTAAATTCGTTGTTTAAATTTTGTTGATCCTCAATTGGACATCAATGGCTCTATGTAATCCTGAATAATAGCGATCTGGACATCCCGGCCAGTAGGTAGTATTTGGCAGGTTAGATTGGCTAGCAAAGTCTAAAAAGTTTAATCAAGGATTGGGAGAGTCCTTTGGGAGAGCGAGGAGCTCAGGTGTTTCCCAGAGAACAAACTATAACCTAGTACGATTACCATCACCTCGCATAATCCTGAAGGGGATTGAGGGGACAGACCTGCAGAGTCAGAGGTTAAAGGAGCAGTTGAGAGGGATCTGGGTATTTGGGAGGAGAAGGGAGGGTGCCCCAGCGGCTGCAGAAGAGGGTGGAGTAAATTTGCAAACATGCATGTTACATATGTCCCATGTTCATGTTAAGGTAGAGACTTAACACATAAATGCATTAAAATTAGACCCTACATGTCAAAAAACGGAATGGAGAACACAGAGGCGTCTCGTGTGCTGCCTCTGCAAGCCAGCCAGAGCTAGGCCATGGTCAGTTGTCAATCATCAGGAGGAAATGCTAGTCAGGTGCTGTGTGGAAACTGCCACAAGGGAGGAAGGTCCAGCAAGTCTTTCAGAAGGGGCTGGTTCGTCCTTAGGAAAGAAAGTCTAATGGTGGTTAGGGTGGGAGGGTGTATAAAGCAGCATGTCTGATCTCCCGGCTCGTCATGACTGGGATCTCAGTTTCTAAGGTTTCTCTGGAGTCCCTTTGGCCAAGATGGGTCCATTCAGTCAGTTGGGGGACTTAGGATTTTATTCTTATTTCTCAACAGCTACATCCAAGGAAGCCGTTTCAAGTACATGCAATGCACTGAAAACTTGGTCCTCGTGCTTACATGGGTGTCCTTTGTATCCTGTGACACTTTCGCACCTTTCATAAATTCCTAACAAAGAAAAAAAAGCTTTCTCTGCTTCTAAATAGTAGAGCAGGAGAGAGGGGGAAAAAAGTAACTTTACAATGAAGGCCGCCACAAACTGCCTCAGCCAGGTGATCAAGATTAATGATAAATCTTATTTATAATATGAACCCATGTTATTATGTGAAGAGAATGACCCTTTACCCCTTGTGGTCTTTTTTTTTTTTTTTTTCCAAAAACACATAACCTTTTATTTGACCATGAGAAAAACATTAAACAAACCCAAGTTGAGAGTCATTGTACAAAATTCCTGACCACTACTTGTCAAAATTGCTAAGGCTATCAAAAGCAAGAAAAATCTGAGAAACTCTCACAGGCTAGAGGAGAGTAAGGAGACATGACAACTAAATGAAGTGTGGCCCTTGGAAGGGATTCTGAACAGAAAATAGACTTTAGGTACAAACTTGAGGAAATCTGAATACAGTATCAAATATGGTTAACAATAATGTACCAATGTTGGCTCTTTAATTTTGATAAATGTAGCATCTGTAATAGAATGTATTACCAGTAAGAAACACTTGGGTTATGGGGTATACTGGGACTCTCTGTACTATTTTTGAAACTTTGTAAATCTAAATTTACTCTGAAATAAATTTTAATTATGCTTAAATACATTTAGCCCTTTTGATTGGAGTGGCAATATTTTCTCTAGAGAGAAATATGTTTTTTAAGACATGTTTTATTCTTTGACATTTATGAGGGGAATAATGCTCTGAAATGTCTCCTTGACTAACATTTCTTTAAAAACTTATCTGAAATACCTTGCATTTCATAGCTTTTGAAGAGCAGACAAAAGTAGCCTTCCCTATTATTTCTTCATCTTCCTATTGCTTTTATCAATAGGTATATTTTCAGAATCACATCTGCAGTTGTCATGGAAAACGCATTGCTCATTGGCTTCCCGACAATGTTTGAGTAATTGCCTCGTGTTTTCCAGCAAGTTGTGAGACCAACTCTGAGTACAGACATATATCAAAAACAGAAGGTAGCAACTGCATTTTAGTAAGGTAACCTGAATAAATGGAGAGAAGTCAGAAGAAGTAAATAGTGATCGCCTTATCTGTGACACTTTAGCAAAGGTTATCTTAATATTCTACCCAGTAACATCTGTGACTGATTCTAGTGCCATGGTTATAAATTTTAAAAGTGTGCTAGTAAAGAGTACAACACAAGAACACAAATGATTTCTTGAAACTGGATGTCTTGATTTCTTAAAACACATTAGAAATTTTGCTTACTTTTACAAATGGCATCTTCATTATGTGAATTTTGCGAAATACAGAAAGAAAAAAATAGTCATCTACATTTGTCAATTTCACATGATCTAATTCCATATATAATATTCAGTGGTAGCTATAAAACTTTTAAAAATGTGTTGAAACAGGACCAAAATGTGAACAATATAAAAAAGAGACTGTGTAATTTAATCAACCAGCATTCACAAGGGTGAGGATTTGGATTGGTCATTTTCACTTATTAACTGTGTGACCTATGCCTGTGACTTCCATCTCTCATTCTCTTTTCACCTAAAACTTGATGGTGATACTATGTTCTGTATATACCTCAGTGCTTCTGTTAGAGTCAAATACTATATAATGATTTTTATGAGATATGAAGAGCTATTTAGCTCTGTCTCTTCTTCTTCACCCTTAATACCTCTACAGTTCTTCTGGTTCTCATAATCTTTACATCATTGAAATGATTCCTGGTTGCTCCCGAAGCCACCAGACACCAAATTCCTACCTAGGGCAAGTCAACTCTCTGAAATATTATCAAGCTGATCATCTAACAAAAACACCTCACTGGTTGGCCAGTAGAAGCACATCCAGCCACCTTGTAAGTTGCTGTGTGATCACCCCTCTGTCTATTCATCAAACTCTGTCACTTATAACCCCCAATTCCTCACTGATAGAAATAGAAAGTGCTGATAGTACCACTAGTTCATGCATCTCTGTCTTTGCTCATGTTTTATTCAGTTACTAAGAATGAATCTTTTAAGTGTTATGACTGCCTCACCCTAGCCCCAAGACAGGGTAGGGGTTCATGAGCTATGCTCGCATAATACCTTTTTTATATCTTTATAAGTTCACAATCATATTTGATAGCCTTTTACCCTACTGAACTCATGGTCTTAGGGCATTTTGTTGTTGTTGTTGTTGGTTTGTTTTTTTTATTTTAGCAACTAATACAATATTAAGCAGAGGGTTATAGTCAATAAACGTTGTGCACTAGAGTTAACATTTAGGATTATAAAATTATTATACAGTTGGCACTTAAACAATGTAGAGGTTAGGGTCACTGATCCCTGGCAGAGTCAAAAATCCCCCATACAATTTTTGATTCCCAAAATCTTTATTACTAAATCTAAGGAATAGAAACATATTTACAGTATTGTGCTGTATTTATTGATATGGAAAGTTTGCACCATCTGTTTCCAAGATAAATCATCTGTCTGAAATGGTGAGCAGCCACAGTTGCATACTCAATCTGCCATACAAATCAAGCAATTCACCTTTTTCTTGTAATGTCATGACTTTTCTTTGCTTCTCAGGAGTACTTCCAACCTCACTGGTGGTGGCACTTCCTATGAGCACCATGGTGTTATTCAAAGTTTACAGTATTGCCCTAAACACAATTAAAAATAGCTGAGAACCATAAACAATCACTTTGTACTGACCATGAGAGATAACTTTTGCTGTGATACAATTTGCTAGTCAGATGAAATGATCACAAGGAGATGATTAGTGTCACGTAGCGTTTTAAGCAGATACTAGCAACATTTGAGTTCACCCCAGAGCAATAAGAGGTGGCTATGAAATTATTACAGTAGTACAGTATACACTACAGTTAATTTCATGCAGTTATAATTTAATCCTACAGCTTTATGCTTGTGTACATTGCTCTGCGAATGTGTATGGTGTTGTGTATGGTCTGCGTTTGTGTATTTTTTGAAACCAATTCACGTATAAGTGAACCCACACAGTTCAAAACCATGCTGTTCAAGGGTCAACTGTACTTTCAATTTGGTGGAAAAATTATCTTGTATCTTACAGCCTACATTATAGGCTATGTTTCTGAGAAAACTGTGTACTTAGAAAGTGTTATAGATGGAATATATACTCCCAAAAAAGACATGTTGAAATTCTATGTTGAATTTTCAGAAAATGCCCTTATTTGGAATTTGAGTCATATGTTTCAGATATAATTATTATATAAATAAATATTAAGTAACAAAAATTTAATATATTAGTACTCAATGAGTCAACAATTATAAATAAAGATGAAGGTACTCATCCAGGAGGATGCATATATACACTGGGCTTTTTTTAGTTTTCTGATTGAATAAGGATACACACATGTTCTAAGGCTGGGTTCCCATCGATATACTCTTGGGGTTAAAATATGAAACACGGACCACATATAAGTTAAATAACTGTCATAGTTATGTAATCAAAACACCTATCACCGTATTCCTTATTATTCTAAAACTAACCCCCTCTTTATGTTCTTAACCCCACCTACAATAGGCTCATGTTATAAATGTAAACACATTATCAATTGTTGGAGAAACATAATTAAAATTAAATCTCCCAACCCAGAAATCCTCTCCACAAAGGTAAGTAGAGGAAGAAAACGTTTGTATTATTGAATGAGCATTAAATTAGAATTTGATGCGTATCACAGACAATCCACTAAGAGGTGGGGAAAACAAGGAAATCTCATCCTTTTATACAGCCAAGCAAATATGACCCATTACCTAGATATTTTCAAGGTACACAATAACTAGTCCTCAAATAAGAGAACTTGACAGCACCACTAGCCAAATATAGTTCATCCTAAACTTACCAGAGTCCATCTGTGTTAGCTAATTGGCTTTATCCAAAGGAGAAAAAAACTTGTCATAT
Organism: Macaca fascicularis; assembly: GCF_037993035.2. Lineage (NCBI taxonomy): Eukaryota > Metazoa > Chordata > Mammalia > Primates > Cercopithecidae > Macaca > Macaca fascicularis. Next base: position 11,363,253 of record NC_088392.1, on the reverse strand, counting down.
CCTTATTCCATGAAGCGATTTTGCAGTTTGGATAAAGGGGTTCGCTGAAGTTAGAGTGCTGACTTTTAGAAACTGGGATATAGGGACACTATCTTTCTGCTGTTTACATTTAAAAAGATGGCTACCAGGTCCTTGAGAAAGATATTCTCGGGCCATAAAGTTGACAAAAAGCCTCTCTAGTTTTCAAAAGCATTGTTATATACACTTCAAACAGAGAAAGAAGCACCTACAATTACAACTTTTCTAAAGTAAATGTCCTAGGAAAAAAGGAGAGGAAGTCTCTTCTCTTAATTTCAAAAAGGAGAATCAAAATCTCTTACTTTTATTTGTCCTGATACAGTCTTTTAGTTTTAAACTCTTTCTCCAGTTTGAGTCTTTTCTCAAAATATATTTAAATCTTTATTTTGTAAAACAAAACAAAAAAACTTTCTATTGTAGCAATCAAAATAACAATGTTATTAATTAAAACTAAAACATTTACATTGTTTTTATTGTATAAAATTACAAACGAATTGTATCATATTGAAAAATAGAATAGACTTAAGTTCCTAATTCTATAATCCTTGTCAAATTATTTTGTTAGGACAATTTTTTGAGATGTTAATCTGTCTGTTATTCTAATCAAGTATTTATCTCCCCCATTGAGTCAGTATCCAGTCTTTGGCAGTTCCTTACAAGAGGGTCATTTCAGTTACAGGGCCAAAAACTGAAATTATTTGAATAAAATTATTTTTCTTGATTTCTGTCGGCCCGTTGAGAGGCTGAGTCTAGGTTTTTCGAGGGAGGATGCTGTGAAGGAGATTTTCCAAGGGAGGATATTGTGAAGGAGAAGCCAAGCCGGGCCTGGTTGTGCTCTTCCTCTTTGTGCGGTTCCTTTCCTCACGTAAGACGGACTGGCACTCTGCTCCCTTTGCCTACCTTGGAAGCCCTGGTGGTGTATACCTAGGGAGCTGGGTAATAGATATGTGAGATCCCAGCCTAGCTAGCATCGGTAAATGATACAGCAACTCTCACTTTCAGAGGCATGAAATGCCACCAGGTTAGCATTGAGGCTCATGGAGACCAGAGGATAAATGGAGAACAGCCCTCAAGTGGGTTCAGTAAGTCCATAGGATCATGTGTTTACTCCTCCATCTCCAAATACATAATCACGACAAATCTATTAGCAGATAGAAGAACTTCCACACTGGTTTCTTGACGTTGAATGCCATTATGGTGGGAAGGGCCAAGTAGAAATCCTTGAAAAATGTTCCTTTTAACCCTCCCCTGTCATGATAGAAATAAGAAGAAATGCTTAATTTTAGGAAAGTTTCCATAGAGAAGTAGCATGATCAAAGATGTAAACATAAACCATGCTGGAGAAGTGGCTTCCCTCGTAGTTTTTGTATCAGCAATACAAGAAGTACTTACTGACTGGTCAGTATAGAGTCAACCGCAGAAATGCAAGAGCACAGCCTGGACAGTACGTAAGCGGCTACTACAAAGCCAAGACACATCAGCGTGGCGGTTTGGATTAGGGTGGTAGCAGAAGTATGATAGAATTTGGAAGCAGTGTGAATTAGGATACATTTTGAAAGCAAAACTCATAGGACCTCACTTACATGTGTATGCTCAGTGTAAAGAAAACAAAGCAGGCCGGGCGCGGTGGCTCAAGCCTGTAATCCCAGCACTTCCCAGCACTTTGGGAGGCCAAGACGGGCGGATCACGAGGTCAGGAGATCGAGACCATCCTGGCTAACACGGTGAAACCCCGTCTCTACTAAAAAATACAAAAAAAATTAGCCGGGCGAGGTGGCGGGCGCCTGTAGTCCCAGCTACTCGGGAGGCTGAGGCAGGAGAACGGCGTAAACCCGGGAGGCGGAGCTTGCAGTGAGCTGAGATCCGGCCACTGCACTCCAGCCTGGGCGACAGAGCGAGACTCCGTCTCAAAAAAAAAAAAAAAAAAAAAAAGAAAAAAGAAAACAAAGCAGCTAAGGATGACAAGGTTTTTGATCTCAGAAGTCTGATAAATGATAGTGCTACCTGCTAAAATGGGAACCGTGGTAAGGAGCAGGATTCAGACGAGGGGAGAGTAAGGAGTTCCATATTGGACTTAGTCCACTCAGGCTGTTAGAACAAAACACCACAGACAAGGAGCTGGAAGGTCCAAGATCGGTATGCCAGCAAAATTGGAGTCCACTGAAGGTCATGTTTCTGGCTCATAGACGGCATTTTTTCGCTGTGTCCTCACGTATTAGAAGGGGTGAACGAGCCCCCTGGGCCTAATTTATAAAGGCACTGACCCCATTCCTGAGGGGTCTTTCTTCTTGACCTACTCACCTCCCAAAAGGCCATAAGACTTAATACTGTCACCTTTGGAGTAAGAATTTCAACATATGAATTTTAAGACAACACAAAGATTCAGAACATTAGCAACTTCTTAATATAGAAGTTTCTAAAAGCACCCTAATAGGGATACTAGATGGAATTGAACACATTGGTCTGAAACTCACGGACAAGGTAGGGCCTTGGATATCTACTTGGCAATCATCAGCAAAGAGGCTGCGTTCAAAGCTGTGACATTGAATGTATTTAGAAAATATGTATAGAGAAGTTGCAAGGATTGGTCCCTGGTTCTGTCTATCTTTCAAATCAGAAAGAAGAGAAAGAGCAAGGAAAACAGATGAAGAAGAAACATTTAGTGAGGTAGGAATGTGTTGTCCCCAGCCGCAGAATGAAAAGGATTGCAAATATACTAAACACTGCTGAGAAATCCAGAAAGGTGAGGATTGAGAAAAGATTGTGGCTCTGACTATGTGGAAGTTCTGAAGGTTTTTACACATTGCTGTTCAATGAAAAAGTGAGAGAGTAGTTCAAAAACAGAACGTGAAATTAATGTGTCAAGTATACAAAACTATTTTGAGTTGTGTTGGAAAGACAACAAGAGAGAAGAGATGGCCGTTAGTGAGAGAGTAGTTCAAAAACAGAACGTGAAATTAATGTGTCAAGTATACAAAACTATTTTGAGTTGTGTTGGAAAGACAACAAGAGAGAAGAGATGGCAGTTAGTGGGGGTAATAAGGTCTCCACAGTTATATTACAGTATGATATACAATATGACATATCTATAGCCACACATAAATCTATCTGTGTTGGTCAATATTCATTTTTATAATTATACATCGATGATAAAGAGGCAAGCCCCAAGTAAAAGATATGACCTTGGGAGTAAGCCTGAAATCTGGGTAGCGGAAATACGGTCAGAAGTTCAAAAGTTAAAAACAAAAACAAAAACAAGAAGCTGCCATTCCCCACATGTGTGTGTCTGTAAGAACATGCATGTGTCTTCCTTTCATTCATTCTTTTGTTCTTTCTTTCTTCCTTTCCTTTCCTTTTCTTTCTTTCCCTTCCCTTCCCTTCCCTCCCCTTCCCTTCCTTCTCTTTCTTTTCCTTCATTACTTTTTTGTTTTTAATTGACAAATACCAATTATACATATTTATGGGGTACAATGGGATATGATACATGTATACATTGTCTAATGACTAAATTGGGGAAATTAGCACATCTATCGCCTCAAGCACTTATCATATCTTTGTGGTGGGTATATTCAAAATCCTCTCTTCTAGCTATTTTGAAATGTAATAGCTATTGTGGAGCTTACTGTGCAGCAGAACTCCAGAACTTATTCTTCCTTTCCAATTGTAACTTTATATCCTTTGACCAACCTCCTCCATTCTTCCTTTCCCTCTACCCTTCTCCATCTCTCCCCTTCCCCATCTCTAGAAATTACTATTTTATTCACTACTTCTATGAGATCAACTTCTTTAGATTTCACATATGAGTAAGATCACTTGGCATTTGTCACTCTGGGTCTGGCTCATCTCACTTAACATAGTGACCTCCAGTCCAAGCATTTGTTGCAAATGACAGGATTTCATTCTTTTTTATGTAGGAAAAACATTCCATTGTGTATATATACCATATTTTCTTTATCTGTTCACTCATTGATGGACTTTAGGTTGACTCCATATCTTTGCCATTGTGAATAGTGCTGCAATAATGTGGAAGCAGGGTAGGAGGCAGGATTGGACTCTGGAATATATTTAAGCCTGGCAGAAATAGGGAAGAGATATCAAAAGCACTTCTCAGCCTGGCATGGTGGCACAGGGGCTCACACTTATAATCTCAGCATTCTGAGAGGCTGAGGCAGGTGGATTGCTTGAGGGCAGGAGTTCAAGATCAGCCTGACCAACATGGTGAAAGTCTATCTCTACGAAAAACACAAAAATTAGTTAGGCATGGTGACAGGCACCTGTAATCCCAGCTACTCAGGAGACTGAGGCAGGAGAATCACTTGAACCCAGGAGGCAGAGGTTGCAGTGAGCAGAAATTATGCCACAGCACTCCAGCCTGGGTGACAGAAGTAGACTGGGTCTCAAGAAAAAAAAATGAAAAAAAAAAAGCACCTCTTCATAAGATACACCCGCCAACATCATGACACCATTGTCATGACAATGCCTGGAAGTTACTCCCGTTTCCACGGCAAAGACCCAGAAGTTACCACCCCTTTTCCAGAAATTTCTAAATAACCCATCCATTAATTTGCATGTAATCAAAAGCGGATATTTGCATGTAATTAAAAGCACTACAGAAGTGCCCCTGAGCTGCTACTCTGGGCACACTGCCTATGGGGTAGCCCTGCTCTGCAGGAGCAGTCTTGGGGCTGTAACACTATCACTTCAATAAACCTGCTTTCTTCTACCACTGCTGACTCTTGAATCTTCCTGAGTAAGGCCAAAATTTTTCCTGGTTAAGCTCCAATTTGGGGGTTCATCTGCCCTGTAACCAAAGTGCAGATATTGCTTTGACATACTGATTTCATTGCATTGGAATATAAACCCAGGAGTGGGATTGCTGGATCATATGGTAGTTTTGTTAACATTTTAATTTTTTGAGGAAACTCTATAATGTTTTCCATAATGACTGTACTAATCTATGTCACCACCAACAGTGTGTAAGGGTTCCCTTTTCTCCACATCCTTACCAACACTTGTTAACTTTTGACATTTTGATATCACTATTCTAACTGGAGTGAAGTAATACCATTATGGCTATGACTTGTATTTTCCTGATGGTTAGTGATGTTGAGCATTTTCATATACCTGTTGACCTTTGTATGTCTTATTTTGAGAAGTGTCTAACCAGGTTCTTGATCCATTACATCAGATTATTTATTTGGTGGTGGTTGTTGTTTTGTTTTTCTATTGAGTTTTTTTTTTAATTTCTTGTATATTTTGGATATTAACTCCTTACCAGATGTACAGTTTGCAAATATTTTCTCCCATTCTGTTGGTTGTCTATTTACTCTGTTGATAGTTTTCTTTTGCTGTGCAGAAGCTTTTTAGTTCGATGTGATGTGATATTTTTCCTTCCTTCCTTCCTTCATTTCATTGTTTTCACAGTCTCTAGGGAGAAAGTAAGTTTTAGTGAACTTTTCAATATTCTCTAAATTGAGCTATTAATATCTATAATGCTTGAGGAATGGTCTTTAGAATTTGATTTTCAACAATCCCCTCAGTTAACCTTAATGAGAGGATTTTGCAATGGGATAGGCATAGAAATTATGAAACAGAAAAGTTCTAGTGAATATACTCATACAAAAAGTGCACCAGGCCAAAGAGCTGTGAGTTGATGCAAGGCCTTTCTTCTGGCTTGCTGCATGTGCTAAATCTTGTCTCTGATAAAGACTAAAAGGCTTTTGCTATAATTAAATCATATATGAGGATTTTATTCCAAAATGAGGCAATAAGTAAGTATAAAATTAACTAATTGGTTGACCACGCCAGCTGATGCCAGTTGCAGGAAAAAGTGGAGATGCTTAACCTTGTCTATAAGCTCAAAGCACCCTGCTGAACTGCCGGAAGCCATGCATATAACTGGGTAAAATAATAGGGCTCCTGAAGACGAAGGACAGCCTGGGGACAGTGAGTCCTCGCATAAGACATGACTCATTTCTCCAGTCCCATATCTTTTAAATGACTTAGTAATTAACAGCAAGACTATCATATATCATGATACAACAAGCATCCAGGGACCAGAGGACTATTATAAAGAGAGATGATTTCTTAGTTCTTACGGAGACATTAATTTCTTTATATTACTCCTTTTTCTTAAATAAAGACATTACTGATATCATGCAGAATGATATTTTAAAGTTGTACTCTACTATGAGATTAGGCTCTAACCCTAAGGGATAAATTCCATAATTCTCTAAAATTAATTTATTTTCAAAACTATAATTAACAGTTCACTAAAATCTCCAGCACCATTATAGCAATACAAGAGCTCCTAAAGTCCCAACTACATGCTCATAAAATTTTGATTACTTCTTGTAATCGTGCCATCTGGTAGCTTGGTTACAGCTGCATCTTAAAACTTATTGGAGATTGGCTGATTTTTGAATTTTTATGGTATTTTGATAATTCAACATTTTGGAAATAAGAAATACAGTTTTTTAATCTTTTTTTTTTTTTTTTTTTTTTTTGAGACGGAGTCTCGCTGTGTCTCCCAGGCTGGAGTGCAGTGGCGCGATCTCGGCTCACTGCAAGCTCCGCCCCCTGGGTTCACGCCGTTCTCCCGACTCAGCCTCCCAAGTAGCTGGGACTACAGGCGTCCGCTACCACGCCCGGCTAATTTTTTTGTATTTTTAGTAGAGACGGGGTTTCACCGTGTTAGCCAGGATAGTCTCGATCTCCTGACCTCGTGATCCACCCGCCTCGGCCTCCCAAAGTGCTGGGATTACAGGCTTGAGCCACCGCGCCCGGCCAGTTTTTTAATCTTTAAAAAAAAGTATAAATTAGTTGTTCTTGTATAAAAATAATAATTTGGCTTTTCGCTTAATATCAAGTACTACTGTTAGTACTGCACATAACATTTATTAAATCACTATTAGGTTAAACATAGGGAAATCATGCATCTAAAGTGTGCAAATAAGGGCATTTGGAATACTACAGTATCATCTTCTATCAAGTAATATAATTGTAAATAAACTTAAATGTAAATGTCTTATTTTTAGTTTCATACAAGCTTAAATATTTTATACAGTCTTACATGCCTTAAAATAACCATAGAGGAAAGAAAGACTGCATTTCTTTCTTTTTTAAGAGACAAGGTCTTGTTCTGTTGCCCAGGCTGGAGTGCAGTGGCACAGTCATGGTTTACTATAGCCTCAAACTCCTAGGCTCAAGCGATCTTCCACCTCAGTCTACCTAGGAGTAGCTGGGATTGCAGGCGTGCACCACCATGCCCAGCTAATAGTGAGATAAGAAGTCTCACTATTTTGCTCAGGCTGGTCTCAAACTCCTGAGCTCAAATAATCCTCCTACCTCGACCTCCCAAAGTGCTGGATTACATGTGTGAGCCACAAGTCTGGCCAAGACTGCCCTTCAAGAGAACCTGGAATGTATCTACTATTCTCAAGTCAGGCTATTAGAGCTACTAAGCAAGCAGGGCAAGATGACTAACACTCCAGCTACCTCCAAGAGGATAGTTGCAGATCTTTAGATCATCTGAGAATCTAGGAAGTGGCACTTGTGGAAAGCAATGAACTGTGAAGCTTGGTGAGATTGATCCCCAGGGATCCATAGACACCATGACCACCTCAACCCTGGGAGGAGTCTGACATTGCCTGGTCTTTTTAGCCTCTGTCTGCTGGTGGGAGTCAAGACCTGCCTCTCGCCTGTTCTTGAGCAGCAGAAAAACTTCCTCATGGTGTTCCAACCTTGAGTAGCTCAGGGAAGCACACAGGGAAGACCATGTCCTAGTCCTATGTGTAGATCTGACTCTATGCAAGGTACTCTTGCACCTGGACCACAACCCCAAGGAGCATACAGAGGAAAATAACCCATTTATGGGCCTATCATAAGAGAATACAAGGTGAATACTTAAATCAAGTCTTTCACAAGGCAGAGATAAAAGAGGAGCAAAGCAGCAACTACAATAAAATATTTTGACCTTTAGAATTTTTCAAACATCACAAAATTTTGAAACTCCATTAGGTATTTTGGAGTACAAGATGGTGACTAAGCTAAAACAAAGCTTAGAATAATAAGTGGGGAATTGCTTCAAATCATAGGAAAAATGTAACGGTAAAGTAGAAGAGGAAATAAAAATACCTAAAAATAGACAGGAATGACCTGGTTAGCATCACTCTCAAAATATTTGGGAGACTGTAAAAAATAATAAGATAAGAAAATAAAATAGGCCGGGCGCGGTGGCTCAAGCCTGTAATCCCAGCACTTTGGGAGGCCGAGACGGGCGGATCATGAGGTCAGGAGATCGAAACCATCCTGGCTAACACGGTGAAACCCCGTCTCTACTAAAAAATACAAAAAACTAGCCGGGCGTGGTGGCGGGCGCCTGTAGTCCCAGCTACTTGGGAGGCTGAGGCAGGAGAATGGCGTAAACCCGGGAGGCGGAGCTTGCAGTGAGCTGAGATCCGGCCACTGCACTCCAGCCTGGGTGACAGAGCAAGACTCCATCTCAAAAAAAAAAAAAAAAAAAAGAAAAAAGAAAATAACAACTGTAGATATATTAGTTTATCTAATATGATTTCTATTTAAAATTCAAAAGATAAATATTTATTGGATTTAAATATTTTATCAAATGACTAGTTTTAAGATAGAAAAGAGAAAAGTGTACTTCAGCACAGTGACAATGTCAATTATGACATACTTAACATACTTAACAATACCATTAACAGAGTCCTGTACCAGTATAAAAGTTACAACTACTATTAACAAAAAAGATATAAACAAATGAAAAACATTTCATGAATGCAGAAACCTAAAATCATGTAATGTAAATTATCCCGAAACTCTATAATTAAATCCAATGTAATTTTAGTTACAATTCTGATAGCTTTTTTTTCAATGTAAAATAATATCCATTTTTTTCCATAAGTATTTGTTGAAAGTCAACACCATGCCTGGCATTATTTATGTCATTAAGAATGCAAAGACAAACAAAATAGGCATGATTCTTCCCTCATGCTATTTATAGTCTACCAGGGAGAAATTCATTTCAAAATTGCATAGCATAATGTCAGGTCAGGAAAAGAGCTACGAGGAAAAAGCAAGAACATTTGCCAAATGAATTAAAGAGATTTTGTTTCAGATATGGTGGTCAGGAAACAACTTTCCTAAGAAGTACATTTAAATTGAGATGTGAATACAGTGTGTTAAGCTATTAACCTCTGTAAATACATGGAGGAAAGGAATTATCCACAGTAAGTACCAATGCCCGAGGTAAAAATGTAGTGTGTTTGAAAAACAGCAAAGCAAAATGAGGAGAATGTCAGGAGCAGAGGTTCAAAATACAGCCAGATGCCACACTTTGCAAGGCCTTGTGTAAACTGATGAGGGCTTTGACTTTTATTCCACATGTGATAGGAAGGAATTTGATGGTGAGGGCAGGGGTAAGAGACTGGCTTGGTGTGTTACATGTATTAAGCCGTATTATGTTTTAGGGTGTGGAATGAATGGCTGAAGGGCAACAGTGAAAGCAGAGAAGCAACGGGAAGGTCCTTGAGCAATTCAAGCAAGAGATGATTGTGGCTTAGAGTTTTGGTAATAGAAGAGTGACAGTAGTTTAAGAAAATATTTTCAGGGTAAAGCCAACAGGTGCAGTTTATGGAAAGTAAGTTGACTGTAAGCAAAAGGGAGAAGTCAGAGATGACTATGTCTTGTGTTGTTTGGTTTTTATAAACTGAGCAACTCGATCATCGTACGTTGTATTGAAAGGTGTGAAAATCAAGGAATATCCGGGAGAAAAATGAATTCAAAGATGTTGTGGGGACATTTTTTTGCCAACCTAGATATCAGAACCTATTGAAATATCAATATTGTAAAATAAGCGTTACACCAGCATGCCAGTAGACAAATAGGCTGATGAATCATAATATAAAGTCCAAAAATGACACTCATTATATATGAAAATTTATTGTATGACAAATGTGGTATTGCAAGTGTGAAAAGCATGAGGCATTTAATAAAATATGTTGGCACAATTAAATATCCATCTGGATAAGTATAATTTGAACTCTCCAACACATTATTAAAAAATAAATTCCAGATGGTTTAATGATTTAATTAGGTGTAGAGAAGATCATTTTTACTAATACTAAAACTTATAAATTATAAGAAAGAAGATATATATATATATCACATATCTAATACTGTCTACAAAAGTAATTTGAGAAAATTTTCAACTCACATGATCAAAAAATATGGTTATTATTTACATACTACTTGATCAAATTAATGCAAAAATATCAGTACCTTAATAAATCCATGGACAAAGCATATGAATAAGCAATTCATAAAAGGCTTTTGTTAATTTAAATATATATGTATATATCTCATACTTTAACACAGAAATTTTACTATTTATAATTTGTTCCATAGAGAAAAAAATTGGATTGTATGCTATGTATATGTAAATACACATAAATATATCATATATGAATCTAAATGACATAAGGATATATAGAAATATGTATATGCTATATTTATGTATCATGTAATATATCACATATATGTATATGATATATAAAATATATGTATATCATATATTTATCTTACACATAAAATTATATTTAGTGCAACATTGTATGTAGTGGGAAAATCTGAAAATTATTGGATAGTTATTGCTCCAATTTGGTGGAATGTTATACAACCAGTTAATTAATGGTTTGTATAGCTTCACTAATGGACTTAAAAGGGATTTTGTGGATAATTAGTCAATGAATAAGGCAAATATAAACCAGTTCATATGAATCTACTTTTAAAGCTAAAGTGAAACAAAAGCCCTCAAACATTTATTTGTTTGTATTTTCATATGTGATAGTATGAGTAAAATCATAAATATTTCCATATGCTGGCATTACCAGACAGATTATATGATAACTATACACTGTATTTAATATATAAGATAAATAAAATGCCAGCCTTAAAATATGGGCATCAATTAGAACCTATAAAGAATGAACAACTACAAGAAATATTTTTTAAAATCAAAATTGGAGATGGTAAAATGGGCCAAAAATAATCAACAAATTTGGAAGTATTTAAAGTACAGAGAGTATAAATATAATTACAATTCAATTAAGTTGGCAGTGAGTAGGAAAAATCACACATGAACCAACAAAACTTGGGAAAAAACATTTAAGTTTGAGATTCAATGCAAGAAAACACAATTCTGAATTACGAATACATGAAAGAAAAAATAATGGCCATGCAAATACCAATGTATCCTTACTTTATGCTGGGCACTATAATTAGCAAGGAGGATGATGAACCAAAAAATCAAAACTTCCTGCTTTATAAGGCTTTGTTTTTTAAGGATTTTATCCTAAGCCCTTTATATTTAACCCTCATAGGACCCCAAAGAGGGAAGAACTGTTCCCTCCTCAGTTTACAGTCAAGACAACAGGAGCCGGAAAAGATAAAAGACTTGGTCAAAGGTGCAGCTCCTTTTTGGCAGACCAGGAATACTTTGTGGTTTTTTTTTTTTGTTGTTGTTGTTGTTTTTTGAGACGGAGTCTCGCTCTGTCGCCCAGGCTGGAGTGCAGTGGCCGGATCTCAGCTCACTGCAAGCTCCGCCTCCCGGGTTCACGCCATTCTCCTGCCTCAGCCTCCCCAGTAGCTGGGACTACAGGCGTCCGCCACATCGCCCGGCTAGTTTTTTGTATTTTTTAGTAGAGACGGGGTTTCACCGTGTTAGCCAGGATGGTCTCGATCTCCTGACCTCGTGATCCGCCCGTCTTGGCCTCCCAAAGTGCTGGGATTACAGGCTTGAGCCACCACGTGAACTGAATGATAAAGACAAGGAACGGCATAACAAAATTAGGTGGAATAAAAGCTTATTAGAAACATTCTTATGCAAGTGCAACAAGAGACATGTAGATAACAGGATGTAAATAACAGCAGTGCTCAAAACAACAAGCAGACAGGAAACAAGGCAAATATCCATCAATAATAGATTTGATAATTTCTGGAAGAATTAAAAAATGGCTTACTCTACATCAATTAAAATGAATAAACTACAGCTACATTCAGTATCAAAGAATCTTTTTTTTTTTTTTCCTTGAGATGGAGTCTCATTCTATCGCCCAGGCTGGAATGCAGTATTGCAATCCCAGCTCACTGCAACCTCTGCCTCTCAGGTTCAAGTGATTCTCCTGCCTCGGCTTTACAAGTAGCTGGAACTACAGGTGTGTGCCACAACACTGGGCTAATTTTTGTATTTTTTTTCTAGAGACAGGGTTTCACCATGTTGGCCAGGATGGTCTCGAACTCCTGATGTCAAGTGATCCACTGGCCTTGGCCTCCCAAAGTGCTGAGACTACAGACGTGAGCCACTGCACCCAGCCAGAATCAAAGAATCTTATAAGGATTATGTAGAGTAAAAAACATATATATATATACGATAAATATAGATGATAAAAAAATATATATATATATCAAAGAGAGATTATAATTACGTTTCTATAATTACAGGCTCGATAAATGTTGATTAATACACATAATTCTTAAGTTACATGCTTATTACATTGCCAAGCAATAAAAATAAAAGAAAACATATGAAGAAAAGAAAGAAAATGATTACCAAAAAAAGACAAGAAAATGGTTACTTGTGGGGTGGAGGGAACGTAATGTGACTAGAAAGACACACATGGTTAGGAAGGGGACTTGAAAAGTACTGACCATGTTGTATTTCTTAACCTATGTGGTTAAGTGTGTGATGTATAAATATTTTTGTATTGCACTTAGAAGTTTCTTTTTATGCTATCTTTTCCATGGTATCTAATTTTAAAAAGAAAAATTTGAAGAGAATGTATTGGGCATCTAACCTTTATAACAAATTTACCCTACAACTTAGTGGCTTAGAACATAAAGATACGTTGTCCTCACAGTTTCTGTACATTTGAAATCCTGAATCAGTTCCACTGTGCCGTTCTGGCCCAAGGTCTTCCATGAGGCTGCAGTTAAGATGTTGTTGAGGATGTCAGTCATCTGAATGCTTAACTGTGGCTGAAGATTCTGCTTCCAAGGAGGCTCACTCACATGTGTAACAGGCAGTGCTAATTGTTGTCTGGCTTCAGCTTCTCCCAAGATAGGCCTCTCCGTGGGTTTCCTTCCTGTCCTCATGACATGGTGCCTGGCTTTCCCCAGAGGAAGCACTGCAAGTGAGCAAGGTAGCTGTAGCAAAACCTTTGACCAGCGAGGCAACGCTGGCTGCATTCTGCTAGTTAGAAGTGATTCACTAAATCTGTTCCATATTGAAGGGAAGGAGAATTGCATTCCACTTTTTAAAAGAAAGAGTGTCCATCAATGATAGACTGGATTAAAAAAAAATGTGGGACATATATACCATGGAATACTATGCAGCCATTAAAAAGAATGAGTTCATGTCTTTTGCAGGGACATGGATGAAGCTGGAAGCCATCATTCTCAGAAAACTAAACATTGCGTGTTCTCGCTCACAAGTGGGAGTAGAACAATGAGAACACATGGAGACAGGGAGGGGAACATCACACACAAGGGCCTGTCAGGAAGTGGGGGGCATGGGGAGGGAGAGCATTTGGACAAATACCTAATGAATGCTGGGCTTAACACCTAGATGATGGGTTGATAGGTGCAGCAAACCACCATGGCACATGTATAGCCATGTCACAAACCTGCACTTTCTGCACGTGTACCACTGACCTTAAAGTAAAAAAGAAAAAGAAAAAGAAAAAAAAAGAGTGCCAAAGAATTTGCAGACGTATTTTAAAACTACCCCAGGGAGGTATACCAGATTTGATGTCAGGAGAGGAAAGTAAAATGTTCAGCTACCTCCATAGACTGGCATTCTTTTTGCATAAAAGTTAAGTGCATCTACTTCAGAAATATTCTGTGGCAGATGCTGACTTACACTTGAGTCACAACTCCAGAAAAAAAACTTTAAAATTTGTATGATGAGGTCAGGCACGGTGGCTCATGCCTGTAATCCCAACACTTTGGAATGCTGAGGTGGGCAGATCAGGAGGTCAGAAGTTCAAGACCAGCCTGACGAACATAGTGAAACCCCGTCTCTATGAAAATTACAAAAAAATTAGCCAGGCGTGGTGGCGGGCACCTGTAATCTCAGCTACTTGGGAGGTTGAGGCAGGAGAATTGCTTGAACCCGGGAGGCAGAGGTTGCAGTAAGCTGAGATCTTTCCACTGCACTCCAGCCTGTGCAACGGTGCGAGACTCAGTCTCAAAAACAAAAATATATATATGTGTGTGTGTGTGTGTGTGTATACCTGCATATTCTTATGGTGAAATAAAATAAATCTTATATATGTAACATATTTATTAAAACTACTAATATATGTCTTATTAATTATTAGTTAGATAATGTGATGGAAGACCTTAATAAATACTTTTGTTGCAGCAATAGGAAACATTTTCAAATTTATCCTTTTTATGGAGATAGATTTCATTGAGTAGTTTTCAGTGAGAGTTTTGAGCCTAAATATGGGGTTTTGTATTCTGTCAATGATAGACTACATCACACCCCTCTCACCCAGATTTGCACCAGGTGGGAAAATAATTCACATCTAACTGCCTTGTTTCCATTTACTTTTAATGGTTTCAATACTACCTAATATTTTCAAAATGTTGTATGTGAATGAAAACTAAACCCTTATTTGCCTCACTTTATCTTCTCAATTTGTATTTTTAAAGTGTATTGAAAATTAGAAATTTATACCAAATTATGATAATTTTGCAAATTTGCACCCGGTTGCAAAAAAGCACGAGAAAGAAAAACACACAAAGACACAATTAGAGGATAATAATTAAATTCCTACCAAGTATGATGTTCTTGTAGAGAAGCCACTATACTTCATAAAATTTTACATTTGCATGTATTATAAATGCACAATATGTTATTATAATTTTAGCTTTAAATAATAATACCTTATTAAGAAAGTTAAGAGAGGAGAAACATATATGTGCTATTTATGTATTATTTATGAACAGTTATGTATGTACAAAAACAGCACATGAATGTGTACACATATATGCACACAGAGCTATGTTTATTTTAGGTACTTTTCATTCATTTTTGTAAATCTGAATTTTCTTTTGGTGTCTATCACTCCAGTAAACAATAAATTTCTTCAGTGTTTCTTGTATTTCAGTTCTACTAGTGATGAATTCTTTCAATTATTTGTCTTAAAATATCTTTGTCTAAAAATCTCATTTTTAGATTATTACTTTCCCACCTGGTGAAAATCTCGTTTATCTGTCTAAAAACCTCATGTTCTATTTTGTACAATAGTTTTGCTGAGTAAAGAATTCTGGGTTGACTGTTTTTAGTTTCAGCACTTTAAAGTTGATTCATTGTCTTTGGCCTTGTATAAGATGATAAGTCAGCAATTATTTGTATCATTGCTTCCACATATATGATATGTTTCTCCCCTCTGACTGTTTTTAAGACTTTTTTAAATCTATGCTTTTCAGCATTCATGCTGTGCTTAGGTGTGGTTATCTTTATAAATCATCCACCTTTGCAATTACTGAGGGTCTTCGATCTGTAAATGTATGCTTTTCACCAAATTCATAATATTTTCAGACAACATTTCTTCACATCCATATTTTCTACTTCATTCTTTCTCTCTCCCGTGTTCTCATAGGCCTTGACATGCCTCAGACAGCTCGTCATTCTGTAACTTAGTTACCAAGTCTCTGTTCAGCTGTTAGTCTTCGTTCTTCAGATTAGGTAGTTATCTAGTGATCTATTTTTAAATTCACCGGGCCTTTCATTTTCCATCTGTAATCTTCTGGATTAGGCAACTAATTTGCATTTGAGATACTGAAATTTTCCATTGGTTTTAAAGTTTTAAAGCTATAACTGTTGTATCCCTATGTAAAGAAGTTACACTTCTTTATAAGTCTAGTAATTTTTTTTTTTTAAATGAAATCTCACTCCATCGCTCAGGCTGGAATGCAGTGGCAAGATCTTGGCTCACTGCAACCTCTGCCTCCTGGGTTCAAGCAATTCTCCTGCCTCAGCCTCCTGAGTAACTGGGATTACAGGCGCCCACGACCATGCCTGTATTTTTAGTAGAGACGGGGTTTCACTATGTTGGTCAGGCTGGTTTTGATTTCCTGACCTCGTGATCTGCTCACCTTGGCCTCCCAAAGTGCTGGAATTACAGGTGTGAGCCACTGCACCTGGCCAAGTCTAGAAATTTTTATTGCATTGTAGACATTGTAGATAGTACATTTGGGGGGATTTAGATTTTGTTGCCTTTTTTTATATTAGTACTATATTTCACTTGTTGCTTTTGGCAGGCAGTTAGTTTATTGTTATGTCAGAGTTATCCCTTACATTTTCATTTCAAAGACTTTTAGGGCTGAACTAAAGTAGTAGTTATTCTAGATGGTGTTTTCTATCTGAGTTAACTGAGTTCCTGTGGCTGGCTTGTTGGAACTCCTAGTTTTTAGGCATTGTGTGACCTCCAACATCTTCATTCAGCTCATAATTTCTGAGAAGCTATTCGATGCTAGGCGTCGGGTTCTGTGCAAACAGATCACTGGGGACTCAGTCAAAGTTCCTTAAAAATTGTGTGTGTATTTCCTTTCTCTCTGTTATTCTTCCCTGCAAATTCCAACTCTTAAGTTATCATCTTTTAACTTAGAGTCCACATCCTAATTTCAGTGAGGACTTTGTGCTTAATCGTGCTCTACCTTTGCAGGCAAGTGTGGAGAAAGTGCCCACTCGGCAGTATTTGGAACGATGAGGGCTCACTCTGTATGTTTTCCTTCCTCCGAGAATAACAGCCCTGTATTATCTATTGTTCATTACCCGAAAATATTCTCCCACATATTTTATCTAATTATTAAATTGTCAATTATGGGAAAGTTCATGTGGTATTAGTTACTTCACCATGGCTGGAACCTAAAGTCATCAAGACATTTCTGATGATACCATTTTTCTGTCATCCTTGAGTTGACCTCCATAAATGGTAGCTGTATAAGAACAAACATTAATATACCCAGGGTATTGAGATAATGTTCAGTGAATTACTGTTTCAGCATGATTTTTTAAAGGAAGTCGGGTACTTTGGGATACACATCAATAATACATAGTGCCCCAATAGCCCAAGAAAATGTGAAATGTTTCCCAATAGAGATAATTAAAATTTAAAAGAGGTATAGATAGTGGAGCAAATGCAGCTCACACCATTTTTAATTTTTTTTCTTTTATCCTATCGAAAACACTGAAAAAGAACATCAGACATAGTTCATGTAAGTTAAAAATTATCTTCAAAATGTTAAATCATGAGGTAACTCACCTATTAGAATAAGTGTAGGATCTCAGGTGGGCATGGTGGCTCACGCCTGTAATCCCACTACTTTGGGAGGCTGAGGTGGGTGGATCAGTTCAGGAGTTCAAGAATAGCCTGGCCAACATGGTGAAACCCCGTCTCTACTAAAAATACAAAAATTAGCTGGGCGTGTTGGCACGTGCCTGTAATCTCAGCTACTGAGGAGCCCGAGAACAGCCTGACCAACATGGTGAAACCCCACCTCTACTAAAAGTACAAAAATGAGCTGGGCGTGTTGGCAAATGCCTGTAATCCCAGCTACTCGGGAGCCTGAGACAGGAGAATTGCTTGAACTAGGGAGGCAGAGGTTGCAGTGACCTGTGATGGGGCCACTGCACTCTAGCATGGGAGACAGAATGAGACCCTGTCACTGAAAAAAAGAAAAAAGAAAAAAAAAAAAGGTAAGTGTAGGATCTCTATTCTAATTTTAAAAGACATTTTATGTAAAATAAAAAGGAGTACACCAATAATTTTACAGTAAGAATTCCTGTATGTATACTGAAAACTAGTTAATAAACACGTTGTTTATTTCTTACTGAGATTTAAAGGTAAGTATGCCTGTTAGAGCTCTGTGAAAGAGAAGAAAAATGGTATGGTTCAATGCATAATAATTCCACTGAAGGAACAACATTGTCATTTTTTCATAACCCACAATGT
Organism: Macaca fascicularis; assembly: GCF_037993035.2. NCBI lineage: Eukaryota > Metazoa > Chordata > Mammalia > Primates > Cercopithecidae > Macaca > Macaca fascicularis. Next base: position 11,345,194 of record NC_088392.1, on the reverse strand, counting down.
GTACTTAATTTTAAAATGATTCTTTCCTCCTTTGAAAATGATGACAATGTATGCTTTTTGTCCAAAAGTTATATATTTTTAGGTAAAGTATGTTAATGTAAAGATGAGATAAATCATGATGATAAAATATTATCATTATAGAGCACCTCAATCAATCATTTCAAATAGATTTTTTACTCATTTACTTAAATCAGAATGCCCAAGTAATCATAATTTATCATAAGAACTCAGACAAAAAATAAATAACAAAGTAGACAGCATTTGTAGGACAATACAGACCTGATTCATATTGACCAAGTGTTAAGCCTGGTTCAAATCCTCATGGTAATAACATGGACATAGTCTAAACCATATATGTGTGTATTTCAAGTCAACATTACACAATTAAATTTCACAACATGACTTGGAATATTCTACAGAAAGAATATATAAACAATGCATGCCACCAAAATTTTACAGTTTGGCTAAAAATAAGGAGAAATTTATCTTGTTACAATTTTCCAACTTCATTTTCTAGAGTTCTGGTTCCAGCTGCCATAGAGCATGTGAGAAGAGAAATGGGCCTCTTGTTCTCTTCAGTAAATTCAATTCTATTTCTAAATTTTAATATATACCATGGTTTCATGTGAGATGATTTTTTAAAAAATATCTAAAAAAAGATTTTTGCTGTAAAATAAATGAAACAATGTAAATTTTAGTAAATATAAATTTAAATATGTGTGTGTTGAAGTAACTGATTAAAGAAAGATTATTTAGGTAGGGTTTTATTATTGAATGACTACCTTACCTCTGTAAGCTCTAGGAATGTAAAAGTTTTTTAAAAATAGTGTAAGTAATGTGAAATAGGATTAAGGAGATTAATGCATCTTGGAAGAGGTAATTAGACTGTAGATGGAAACAAATGAGAAGCAACTAGAAAAATATATTTAAGCCAATGCAAGACAGGAAAAAATATATAATATTTTGTTGTTAACTAATATTACAAACAAGTTTTACACAGGTGATCACTTTGACACAAAAATGTACTCATCCCATTTCTAATTAAGTAAAATTCAAAATTATGTCCAGCTACTGCCACAAGAGGTGTAATAATGGTTATTGTGCTCAATTTTTAGACTTTCTGAGTAGATAATACCTAATCTTCCTTTATTTATTTATTTTTTTAATTTTTTAAGAGACGGAGTCTTGCTCTGTCACCCAGACTGGAATGCAGTGGCATGATCCTAGCTGACTGCAGCTTCCAATTCCTGGGCTTATGCGATCCTCCTGCCTCAGCCTCCCTGGGTCCACAGCTATGACTACCAGTTAATTTTTAAATTTTTTTGTGGAAACGGGGCCACACCCAGCCTCTATTATTCCTTTAACTCAGGTCTGCTAGATACAAATATAGTAGATCAAATAATATATTTAAATATCCCTTGTGTCAATAAAATAATTAGAGTAAAGAGAGAATGTAATAAAAAATAATACCTGTTTGATAAGGGGGAAATTTAGAATCTAGTCCATATGTAATGTTATACAGGAAGATAAAGATATAAGGAAAGACGTTCTCATGGGCATTCTTCTTCATGTAATCTGGTTTGCCAGTATTACGCAAATCAGTTCTGCATCTCTGTATTTCAAGTTCATAAATGTCAATGAAGGCCACATTGCTACTACTTGAGTCAAGTGACATCCATGTACCTATTAACCTCGCCCAAGGGTTGAGATCAGATAAAAACATGTCTCACCATGGCACCGTGGCTCACTCTTGTAATCTCAACACTTTGGGAGACTGAGGCAGGAGGAGTTCTTGAGGCCTGGAGTTTATGACAAGCCAGGACAACACAATGAGATCCCATCAGTTAAAAAAAAAAAAAAAAATTAACCAGCATGGTGGCAAGTGTCTATATTCCCAGCTACTTAGGAGGCTGAGACAGGAAGATTGCTTGAGCCTAGGAGTTTGAGGTTACAGTGAGCTATGATTGTGCCACTGCACTCCAGTCTGGATGACAAAGAGAGACCTTATCTCTAAAAAAAAAGAAAATATCAGATCTTACTGTTAATGAAATCTATAAACAATGGCAGGTGAAAGTTGATTCTCAGAAGATTACACAAAGGAAGAAAAACAAAGACAAAACAATAATAAAGGGTAAAACAACAAAAAACTATAATCTGAAAAAATTGTCTAAAAATTGTGTTTTGGGTATGGCATTAGTATGTGCTATGAAATGTCATTTTGGTGGTGATGAGAGAAATGGAAGAAGCTGTTTTGTGGAAATTAATTTTCACTTTCATAAACAGTCTTACAAATGATACATACCTTTAAACGGCAGACAATATATCTTTGGAAAATAGGTAAATTTGCTTGCCACATTAATAACATGTTCCACATTGATTCCACAGATTTATAGTTCCATATAGTTTTCTGGTATATGAGTTTTCTGATACTTACTATCAGAAACTAATAGTCATTTTATTATTTACCTTAACATTATGTATTAGTTATATTACTAAATTCTGAAGCAATTCATAATTATTAATTTTATGTAATAGAATTTCACTTTAATATGTATGTAATCCAGTAATATCAGTGGGTATTTTATAATTTTCTGGTCATTATATAAAGCCAGGTGATTAAATCAGTTGACAAAACTAACTAGTTTATAATATTTAATCTTCCTATCAATGTTATAAGGCAGAATTTACACACCATGTACCCACTTAAACTGAACAATATGATGTTTTAATAAATGTATACACCCATGAAACTATTACCTCAATCAAGTTAAAGATTATTTCCATTAACTCAGAATATCCCATTTTGATCTTCCTATCTCTGTTATGGAATGTGGGTCTGGAGGTTTCCCTGTGGAAAGGCTTTTGCTTATGCAATTACTGTAATAAATACAGGGCCATGAATGTGATGGTTAGTTTCAGGTACCAACTTGTCTGTATTAGGGAACACCTGCGGATAAAACATTATTTAATCTAGTTTTCACTAGGTCTCAGCTGATATGTCTCAGAGATATACAATATGACAGTATAAAATTTAGAACTTTCCTCATATCTACCAGGTAATTTTAGGTTTGAGGAGGTACTAGTATATTTCCTAGAAAACCAAATACAGCTTTTCCCTCATCATAGACTCTTGTATACTAAATGCATTCCCACCCAGCCTCCTGATGTATAGGAACATGCACCACAAAACCATGAGGTGTCTGATAACCTGTTCTGTCATCACTCAAAGAATGAGGTTAAATATTTTAAAACTTATAGTTTAAAAAATATTTAGGAGTATGCCCATTGAAGACTTGGGTGAACTTAAATTTCTAATCTGAAGTTCAGCATCACTTTGCCCAGAAACAAACAGCAACAACAACAAAAAAAGTCTTTTTAAACTTATAGGTTGGCTAATGTCATTATTCACAGAAGAAATTGGACTTCTAGCTGGATGCAGTGGCTCACACCTGTAATCCCAGCATTTTGGGAGGCCGAGATGGGTGGATCACGAGGTCAGGAGTTCAAGACCAGTGTGGCCAATATGGTGAAATATAAAATCTCTACTAAAAATATAAAAATTAGCCACACGTGGTGATACATGCCTGTAGTCACAGCTACTTGGGAGGCTGAGGCAGAAGAATCACTTGAACCCGGGAGGGGGAGATTGCGGTGAGCCGAGATCATGCCACTGCACTCCAGGCTGGGCGACAGAGCAAGACTCTGTCTCAAAAATAAAAAAAAATTGACTTCTAAATTTTATGTGTGTGATTTATAATGGGGAAGAAATATTGCTCGCTTTTAAAAGAATCTTTTTAATGGCATACATAACAGAGAATAATTTAGACTGATTTTCTTAAATGGGAATCTTCTTCAGATGTTTATTTAACTCGTGCCATGTAATAATTGTTTTAAGGTTAAGATGGGTTTTTCTTTTCCAAGATTATCACAGTTTCACATAATAGTCTAATTAAGAATTGGATGGGGTACATGAGTCTGCACTTAATCAAATTTGATTCTTTAGGAGAAGAAAGGTTAAAAACTTGAGGGCACTATTCACTCATGAAAAAATTATCAGGAGCCCTTGTACATATGAAACTCTCCTATGTTGCAGTTGTGTGGTGATTACAGTGGTGGTGGTAGTGAACATGTGCCTTGATGTTTATGAGGGATTTGCTTCTGCCAGTGGAAGAGCCAATCTATTTTGTGCTTACTTCAGTTTTATTTGCATGCTATGTTCATGTTCAGATAAAGGCCATTATAATAGTGGAGTCTGGATAGGATAGATATGTGAAACGTCGAGGATCACTTGTTATCTTGACAGCAAGAGTAGTCCTATGGCCAGCGGCAACAGGGACATGTATTCCAGGTGACTGAGGTGACTTGAAATTTGTCTGCTGTGATTACAGGGCTCATATTTTCATCCAGTGCCTCCCATACCTTGATGTTTTTAAGGAACTGCTTGCTGTTAATGTGGGGTTCTACTATGTTCCATGGTCAGGTGTGGTGGTAAAGTGAAATCTTTTGGAACATTTTTGGTATCTTGCATATGATTTATTCTCCTGTTAGAAAAATAAAGCAATGGTGTGACTATAAATTGCATGGGTTTTCTTTTATAAAATAAGTAATCTAGAAGAAACCAGTAGTTTAATTAACTATTAACTTGTATTCTAATGGAGTTTAAACAAAGTAAGGTACATACACACACACACACCCTTTACAAAATAAGTTGTGGAGTAACACGAATGTATGTGACATTAGTCCATGCAGGCGTTGCCATCTTTTAGACTGTATCCTCTACAATGGTTTTACTATTTTCTAAAGCACACTTATATCACTTTCCAGCTCAAAATCCAGCTGATACTCTGTTCCTTCTTGAATCAAGTTCAAGTCTCTAGGAAACCTATACGATCAAGTATTTCCACAATCTGGCTCCTGCATAGATTTCCAAAGCTATAGTCTTTATTCCTTTTAATGCATTTTGGGGACAGGTATTAAATAATCCATTGTCAGTATCTACATATTTCTTGGCTTATTTTTTACCTTTCCCATTTTGACAGTTCTTGGATTACATTTCTACAGTCTAGCATACTGCCTCATTACCATTGTGAAGAAATGGAAACATCTCCCTAACGTCTTCCTTACTTACTCATCATTGGACCTTACCTACTTTTCCAGTTTTATAGTACTTTCTTAATATTCCTTTCGTGAACGTTATTACTTTACAACTTACACCGTTTTACAATCCGAATTCTTTTTGAAAACAGAACCCATAACTGTTTTTCTGTACATATTTTCCATAACCTGATGCTGAAAACAGAGTAAGTTGCAAAGAAATGTTGGAAAACTTTGCTGTTACTTTTTGGCCATAAATATTCATGGCAAGCACACTGGAGATCTTTATTTTTAAATTTCATACTCTGTAGTTACATACAATTTTCCCTATTGTTGTTAAATAATTTGGCTTTTCCTAGGTTTCATTAAACTAAATCATCTAATATGTTTTTATTGAGAATTTTTATTAATATGTTCCATCAGAGTATCTCTCAATAAATTTGTATTAAAGGCAAATATAACTATTCTTTTTACTTTTCTTCTTTATTTTTTTTATTTTTATTTTTTTGAGATAGAGTCTTACTCTATCACCCAATGAGGAGTGCAGTGGCATGATCTCTGCTCACTGCAACCTCCGCCTCCCAGTTTCAAGGATTTCTCCTGTCTCAGCCTCCTGAGTAGCTGGGATTATAGTTGTCTGCCACCACACCTGGCTAACTTTTTGTATTTTTAGTAGAGATGGGATTTCACTGTGTTGGAAAGCCTGGTCCCAAACTCCTGACCTAAAGTGATCCACCCACCTTGGCCTGCCAAAGTGCAGGGATTACAGGCATTAGCCATAATTCCCGGCAGCAAATTTACTTTGAACTAATTTCAATAACCTCTTCTTGATTCCCTACTCCCTTTAGAATCCTTTAAGATAAATATTTCTGGACACCAAAATACTCAACATGAGGATATAATGAAATAAAAATGCAAACTTTACATGCATATTATGGAAAATAATAATTGAATAACTCTCTAAAAACAAAAATAATTATTTTTTATCAATTAAAAATGTCAAAAGGTACATATTAGGTGTATGTATATATGGGGCACAGTAAGACACTTTGAGAATGGCAACAATACAAATAGTCTAATTATAATCTTTCAGTTACTTAAAAATGCACAATAAATTATTGTTGAGTGTAATCACCCTGTCACCCTATAGGATTTTTCCTATAGAGTTGTTTGTGCTCCTTATATATTCTGTATTAATCTCTTGTCAGATCGATAGTTTGCACATATTTTCTCCCATTCTGTGGGTTGTCTCTTCACTTCATTGCTAGCTTCCTTTGCTGGGCAGAAACTTTTTAACTTGATGTGATCCTGTTTCTCCATTTTACCTTTCATTGTCTGCGCTTATGGGGTATTACTCAGAAAAATTTTGCCAATGCCCCAGAGAGCTTCCCCAATGTTTTCTTGAAGTAGTTTCATAGACTGAGATTTTAGATTTAAGTCTTTAACCCATTTGATTTCATTTTGTTATATAGCAATAGATAGAGGTCTAGTTTTGTTCTTTTGTACATGGATATCCAGTTTTCCCAGCACCATTTATTGAGGAGACTGTCTTTTCCCCAGTATATGTTCTTGGCACATTTGTAAAAAATGAGTTCACTGTGGGTGTGTACATTGGTTTCTGTGTTCTCTGTTCTGTTCCATTAATCTATGGGTCTGTTTTTATACCAGTACTATGCTGTTTTGGTTAGTATAGCTCTATAATATAATCTGAATTAAGGTAATGTGATTCACCAGTTTTGTTCTTTTTCTTCAGGATAGGTTTGGCTATTCTGGGTCTTTTGTACTTCCATATAAATTTTAGGATTGTTTGTTTTATTTCCATAAAGAATGAAATTGGTATTTTGATAGAGATTGCATTGAAACTGTAGATTGCTTTGGGTATACAGACATTTTCACAATATTGATTCTTCCAATCCATGAACATGGAATATCTTTTCATTCGTTGGTATCCTCTTCAATTTCTTTTATCAGTGATTTACAACTTTTACTATAGAGACCTTTCACCTCTTTGATTAAGTTAATTTGTAGATATTTAAATTTATGTGCTGTTATTGTAAATGTGATTGTTTCTTGTTTTCTGTTTCAGATTGTGCACTGTTAGCAGATAGAAATGCTAGTGATTTTGTGTGTTGATTTTGTATCCTGCAACTTTGCTGAATTTGATTATTCATTCTAATAGTTTTCTGGTGGAGTCCTTAGGTTTTTTCCAAATATAAGATCATATCATCTGCAAATAAGGATAATTTGACTTCTTCTTTTTCAATTTGGATGGCTTTATATCTTTCTATAGTTTGATTGTTCTAGCTAGGACTGCCAGTAATATGTTGAATAACAGTGGTGAAAGTTGGCATCCTTGTCATGGTCAAGATCTTATAGGAAAGGCTTTCAGATTTTCCCCATTCAGTATGATACTAGATGTGGGTCTAACTTATATGGCTTTTGTTGTATTGAGGTATATACCTTCTATATCCAGTTTTTTGAGGGTTTTTCTTTGAAAGGAATGTTGAATTTTATCAAAGGCTTTTTCAGCATCAATTAAAATTATCATATAATTTTTGTCCTTTGTTCTGTTGATATCATGTATCACATGGTTTATTTGCATATGTTGAACCATCCTTGCATAGCTGGGATAAATCCCACTTGGTTATGATAAACCATTTTTTTAATATTTTGGTACATTTGGTTTCTGTTGATATCATGTATTACATGGTTTATTTGCATATGTTGAACCATCCTTGCATAGCTAGGGTAAATCCCACTTGGTTATGATAAACCATTTTTTTGATATTTTGGTACATTTGGTTTGCAAGTATTTTGTTGAGGATTTTTGCATCAATGTTCATCAGGGATGTGTGCCTGTAGTTTTCTTTCTCTTTCTCTTTCTCTCTCTCTCTCTCTTTCTCTTTCTTTCTTTCTCTTTTTAATGTGTCTTTGTCTGGTTTTGGTATCAGAGTAATACTGGCCTTGTGGAATGATTTTGAAAATATTCTCTCCTCCTCTATTTTTTGGAATAGTTTGAGTAGGATTGGTATTAGTTCTTTTTAAATGTTTGGTAAAATTAGTCAGTGGAGCCAATGGGCCTGAGCTTTTCTTTGGTGGGAAAGATTTATTGCAGCTTATAGCCCATTACTTGTTATTGGTCTATTCAGGTTTGGATTTCTTTATGGTTCAATATTGGTAGGTTGCATGTGTCTAGGAACTTATCCATTTCTTCTAGGTTTCCCAATTTATTGTCACATAGTTTTTCATAGTAGTCTCTAATGATCCTTTGAATTTCTTCAGTATCCATGGTAATATTTGTCCGTTTTCTTCTCAGATTTTGTTTATTTGGGTCTTCACTCTTTTTTTCTTAGTTGGTCGGGCTGAAGGCTCGTAACAATTTTATCTTTTCAAATGCCAACATTTTGTTTCATTGATCTTTTATTTTTTTATTTTAATTTCTTGTATTTCTGCTCTGATCTCTCTATTTTTCTACCAATTTGGATTTGGTTTGCTGTTGCTTTTCTAGTCCTTTAAAACACATGAATAGGTTGTTTCTTTGATGTTTTCTTGTGTATTTTTTTATGTAAGCACTATTGATACAAACTTTCCTCTGGGTACTCCTTTTGCTGTATCCCATAAGTTTTGTTATGTTGTATTTTGATTTTCATGTGTTTCAAGAACGTTTAAATTTTCTTTCTTAATTTCTTATATATTGTTTAATTTGTGTGTGTTTGTGTAGCTTCCAAATTTCCTCTTGTTATTGATTTCTAGTTTTATTCCATTTTGTTCAGAGAAGGTACTCAGTATGATTTCTTTTTTTAAAAAAAAAAAAACTTTAAAGACTTGTTTTCTGAACTAACACATAGTATATTCTTGATAATAATCCAAGTGCTGAAAAGAAGAATGTGTGTTCTGAGGCCTTTGCATGAAATGTTTTGTATATATCTGTTAGATCTATTTGATCTATAGTGTAGATTAAGTCCAATGTTTCTTTGTTAATTTTCTGTCTGGAACATCTATCCAGTACTGAAAGTGGTGTGTTGATGTTTCCAGCTATTACTATATATTGGGGCCTATCTCTCCCTTTAGTTCTAACAGTATCTGCCTTATATATATCTAGGTGCCCCAGGGTTAGGTGCATTTATAATTATTATATTCTCTTGCTGAATTGACTCCTTTATCATTATATAGTGACCTACTTTATCTCTTCCTATAGTTTTTGTCTTGAAATCTATTTTGTCAGATGTAAGTATAGTGACTCCTGCTCTTTTTTGGGTTTTATGGGTATGCAATATATTTCTTCATCCATTTACATGTGTCTTTATAACAGATGTGTGCATCTTTGGAATCTTTTAAAAAATACATTCAGTCCTTCTATGTCTTTTGTTTGGAGAGTTTAGTCAATTTACATTCCATGTTATTATTGATAAGGACTTACTCCAACCATTTTGTTATTTGTTTTCTGATTGTCTAGTGGTTTCTTTTTCTTTCCTTCCTTCCTATATTCCTTTCAGGGAAGGTGATTTTCTCTGGTGGTATGCTTTGATTTCTTATTATCTTTTCTGTATCTCTTGTAGATTATTTTTATTATTTGATGTGACCATGAGGTGTAAATTACATCTTATAACTCATTATTTTAAAGTGATGACAGGTTAATACTGGCTTAAAAAACAAATAAAAAAGTCAAGAGAAAACTAATAATAACTCTGCATTTCAGCTTTATTCCACCCATTTTTAAACTTTTTGTTTTGTCTATTTATACCTTATACTACGTCTTGAAAAGTTGTTGTAGTTAGTATTTTTGATATATTTATCTTTTAGTCCTTCTATTCAATATATGAGTAGTTTACATGCCACAGCTAGTGTTACAATATTCTGTGTTTCTCTGTGGACTTAGAATTACCAGTAAGTATTATACCTTCACATGATTTCTTGTTGTTCATTAGTATCTTTTGCTTTCAGACTGAAGAACTCCCTTTAGCATTTCTTGTAGGACAGGTCAGATATTGATTAAATCCTTCAGCTTTTGTTTGTCTGGGAAAGTCTTTATTTCTCCTTCATGTTAAAAGGATATTTTTGCCAGATATACTATTCTAGGATAAAAGTTTTTTTGTTTTTTTTTTTCTCTTCATCACTTTAAATACTTTAAATATCTCATGCCAATCTCTACTGACCTGTGAGAGGTTCCCACTGTGAAGGTTGCTGCCAGATATATGGAACCCCTCCGTATGCTATTTGTGTCTTTTCTCGTGCTTTTTTTAGGATCTTTTTTCTTTTTCTTTAGATGAGGTCTTGCTCTTTTACGCAGGCTGGAGTGCAGTGGCACAATCATGACTCACTACAGCCTCTACCTCCTGGGCTGAAGCAGTCTTTCCTTCACCAAATATCTGGGACTACAGGCACATGTCATCACACCCAGGTTTCCACCCCCGCCTCCCCGAGATGGGGTTTTGACACCTTGCCAAGACTGCACTCAAACTCCTGGACTCAAGTGATCTGTCTGCCATGGCTTCCCAAAGTGCTGTGTCCAGCTCCACTAAATCTGGCTCTGAGAGTAGATTAAAATTGGAGGTATTATGACATAATGTTTAAAGTTGTATTTCTGTTGTTCATAGAAGTAAATATAATGGCCCAAAATATGTGCTAGCTCTCTATAAATATGTATATCTGACAGAAGACCTTGTATCTAGAATGTGTAAGTATTTTTTCAAATAAATTTTAAAAACAAAACAATAAAGGGGAAATATGCAAACACATAATTTTAATAAGATACATGAATTACCTAAAGGCACACAGAATGCTGCTCAACATCATTAGAATACCACTTTCTAACCACTAGAAGGTTAAAGTTAAAAAGCCTGACAACCCCAGGCATTGGCTAGGTATGAAGCATCTTAAAGTTTTGTACATTCCTCATAGGAGTATAAAAAAGTTAATCACTTACAAATTTAAACATATATTCCTGTGACCTCACAAAAAAGACTTGTATATCATATCTCAAATCTTAAATGACCAAAATGTTCATTAACATGGCCATAAATAAACAAATGCTTGTATATTTATACAATAATGTAAATAAAAGGAATGAACTACTGGCACACACAATACTGACAAACTGTGACATGCTATGCTGAGTGAAAGAACAAACACATAAAAGACATACAATATAATTTTATTGTTATTCTTTCTAATTCAAGGCCAGATAAAACTAATCTATCGAGGTAGAAATCAAAACACTGGATACCTGTGAAAATGTGGGAATTAACTGCAAGGGACCATGAGGGAACTGTCTGGGGAGATAGAAATATTCTATATCCTAAGTAGGTGGTTGTTATGCAAATATATATGCTACGGTCTCAATGTGTCCACTAAAATTTATTTTTTGAAAACTTAATCCACAATTCAATAGTGTTTGAAAGTGGGGTCTTTGGGAGATGTTTAGGTCATAAAGGCTCTGCCTTCATAAGTGGATTAATGCTGCTATAAAAAGGGCTTTCAGGATTGGGTGGGCACTCTCTTGCCTTTCTTCCATGTGAAAACACAGCAAGAAGAACCTCACAAGATACACACCAGTGCCCCAATCTTGGACTTCCCAGCCACCAGAACTGTGAGAAATACATTTATATTATTTACAAATTACCCAGTCTCAAACATTCTGTGATAGCAGCACGGAACAGACTAAGACAGTATACGTTTGTAAAATCCCACTGAATTGTGTGCTTATGAATTATTCATTTATCATATGTAAATTTTACCTTCATTAGGAGAAAATATAATGAAATCTCCCTTTTTATATTAGTTGTAAATCTACTATGAATTAGACTTTAGAATATTTTTATATTCTAATAAATTTAATGAATTTTCAGGGCAACAAAAACAGTAAAATTACTATTACTATATTTCTCTAGAACTTAAAGAAATTTAAAGAAAGTGTATTATTATTAAATAAACATTCTTATTCTCTAATATAGATTTAAGTCTTGAAATTGGAAATAAAACTACAAACTGTAGAACATAACAGCAATCTAATCTGAAGCTGTTAAATCTGCATATCAATTAAAAATCACATTGAAATAACTTTTAATTATCAACTTACAGATTAAACTATAGAGTCACTATTAAAAATTAATAATTATTTCTACAAGCTTAAAATAATTTAGTTATATTTAGTAATTTTTTGGAATACAAAGGCAACAGTATTAATTTTCACATCACTGATAAAAGCAATTTTAATTACACTAGCATTGAAATTTCACTTTTAAGTTGTAACGTTAGTGATAATTAATCATAATGTAAATTTGTTAGTGCCAATTGAGTAGGTTGATGATGGTGCTCTTTTATGAATGATATAGAATACTTTTCAGTTGTAATAAAATATATTAAGAGTTTTTTTACTTTCATGGGTTTTAAACAATATGAATCATTTTTCAAGCTTTTATTAGGCTCAATATACTATGATATATAATCACTGATATGACCAAGATTTGCTGATAAATAATTCCAAATTAATATTTCATTTTAATGCCTATTTCTTAGGCCTTAACTCCAGGTTCCAAATTTAGTACTAAGTAACAATAAGCTATGAAATATGCATTCATCAAAACCGTTTTAAAATATCCAATGCCTCAGTATATTAGAAAGGGAGTATTTTTCAGCCTATAGAAAGTTAACTATAAAAATTAAGTTTTGAATTTTTATATATGAACTTAATTTCAGCAGATACTTTTAAGGACCCCTCAATGTACTATATATAACTACCAGTAGTCCAATTGTCATTGTGGTTTAAATAATCAATAGTATAAAGACAAGAAGTCTAACTAGCCATCTGGAGATGGAATGCAGAACAGAATTGGATTATGTTCTCTTTCCTCAGCCCAGTAATGGCCAGGGAAGTGGCAACAGTAGTTGTGTATCATTGCTATAGGCAGCGGAATAATTATTTTCTTCCTACTAATCCATTCCACGCTAAATCTTATGGCTGGGCTACACTGAGGAGAAGAGGGAATAAGGTCCTTGCCCTTAGCTGCCATTCATTGTTATGGAAGATACCTTCTTTCCAGGTTTAACCCTCAACAGCAACATGCTAGTAATATAATTGTCACCAATTCTGCACGGATAAAATTTTTGTTAAACAATCTTTCCTTCTCAGTACATCTGGTTCAAATGTTTGACTCTGCAACTGTGTGGGATATTGGGAATATTAGGAATATTCCCACCTTCCTGAGATGATTGGAATGAGGATTGTTGTAAATTATACTAACAAGAATCAGCAATAAAATATCTGTGGAAAATATGCAAAAAATATTCTTACAAAGGCTTAGAAATAGACATAAGAAGGTGTATATTTGCATTACAAATGTATCAGAGTTTTTCTAGTTAACTTTTTTATGTAAGAGAACCAATGTCACTTTTTCAGGAAACTTGACAACATATTATTTTAAAGGTTGTCTGAAATACTAATAAGAGGCAAAGAAAAAAAAAAGCCAAAACAAATAGGAAGATAAATAATTAAAGCTATGTGGTAGGAGTTAAACCAAGCAGGGATTATAAAATATTATACAACAAAAATAGCCAATTTATCCATCAATAATACATCAAAGTTAAAAATGGCATTTGTTACACAGGAAAATTTAATATATTAAAAATAAGTCATTTCAAATTAATTGGAAAAGAGAGGTTATTTAATTATTGTTACACAAGTATTTTGGTTGTTATATAGGAAAAAAATTCAATTGAGTTTATCTTACAGGTGAATTAAAGAGTGAAACATGCAAACGTATACCTTAAACAAATACCCAAACTCTTCTAGCTGCAGTCTCTCCGCTTATGACTATGTTGGCTGTTCCCAGTAACCCTCATGCTGGTTATTTCCTCCTATAGCAATTGGAACTTGTAATAGCACAATTCTAAGATGGTTCCCAAGATTACTGCACCTTTGTTAGGGAAACAGGAGCATAGAGCCAGAGAGACACCATTTTAAAAATCAACTCCATCTTGAAACTAGCAAGGCACATTCTTTGCCAGTCACATGGTCATAAGATGTCCATGGCTAAGGAAGCAGCTTAGTAATGCCTGCAAAGACAAATTCCTGAACAACCAAATATTCAAATGCCCTGATATGGCATAACAGTACATACTTTAAAGGTGACAGTCATGCTTTGATGTACTTATGCACCCAAATGCCAACGATAACTTTCTTTAAATCAATGAAGTAATTAATTTGGACACGCTGTGAGCCCACCCACATGTAGACATAGCTTAGCTTTTTTATCAGTAAGACCCTTATATAAGAACAGTTTAAAACAAAGAGCATTCCTCCTCCTACTTTCTGGGGATGCCCTACTCTAGCTGACACCTTTAGAAGTTTCTCTAACAGTCCTGGTACTGAAATGGGACCAATCAAACTTGTTCTATCTGTCAAGGACCTGCCTCTATTTTATTACTATAGCCGTCTTTTACAGAAATTCCCTGTCTATGGCGCTCACTTGTAGTTGGGTGAATTATCGATGCTTTTTCCCCTAAGGCTACTCATTTACTTGTCAACTGGATCTTTTCCAACCTTGCCTAACCTATAAATTTCCCTCTCTCTCTTGCATAATCCTTGTTTTCCTATTTAATTAAACTATTCCCGTTACCTCTTGGACATACTGAAATTGCTCCCATCTAAAAAAAAAAGGAAAACCTTGTTCACTGACCTTCCACCTCCTCTCAGTTACCACTCCAAATCTCAATTCTTTACCACCGAATGCACTTCCTGCTGCCCTTTTTCTCTTTTGCACGCTCCAATCAAGCTTTTATCCCAGACAATTGATTAAAATTGCTCTTGTGAAGGTCTCAAATGATTTCCACATCACCAAATCCAAGTCAGACTTTATCTCACCACCTATCAGCAATGAAGATCACAGGTCATGCTCTCCTTATTAAAACACTTTCTTCATTTGGCCTCCTGGAAGCACTATCTTTTGATTATCCTCTGACCACACTGGCCTTTACTTTTCAGTCTTCTTTGATGAATTCTCATCTTGTGGGCCTCTAAATGCTGGGGCGCCTTAGAGCTCTGTCTTTGTACTAGTCCTTTTCTCTATCTGTTCTCTCTTACTAGATAATATCATGTAACCCATCACCTTAAATTTCAGATATAAATGAAATATGTACTGAATACTCCATGGGAATGAAAGCATTTTCAGCAAGGCTATAACCTATTCCTTCACTACTTAGAAATCTGAGAAACAATAAGATCTCAATAAAAAATCTTTCTAAATCTACTAAAAAAGAGCTCTTGGCAAGTAAATATAGTAATGGTATTTACTAGAGGAGCAATAATGGTAAGTCCCTATCTGTATGAAAATTTTTGCATGATATAGCTGGTCTGAAAATGTTGCTTCTTGTATTAAAAAGTTGGACTATGTGCATTTATAGTAAAAATTCCTGGATGAAGAATGGCAAGTAAAGGATATAATTAACAGGTGTGAAATGATGAGTTTAAGATGAAAATATTCCATGATAATTGCTTTGTATATGAAAAATAACTTTACGGCCATTGCTCAAAAACCTTGTCTATTAACCTGAAATGAAATTGCATCCTAATACAGAAAAGTTAGAAAATGATTTTACGAAGTGTCCAGCAGAAGTCAACCATGTCAGTGTAATAAAACTGATGCTTATTATTTTGCTAAAAACAAGAAGACCTATATATATATATATATATATATATATATATATATTTTTTTTTTTTTTTTTTTTTTTTTTTAAATACCTAGGAGGTGGCAAGATGGTCAACTAGATGCAGCCCGGAGGAACATCTGTCACTAAGGGACTAGGCCATAGGGAAGACAGGTGCACTCCAAGCAGATCTTCAGAGAAAAGGCGTTGAGAACAGACAGAGGGAAGATGCTGGGCTGAAGGGAGAGGAAGCTGGGAACCATGCACAGGGCTGCTGGGCACCAGGACTCATTCCTGGGCCCAAAGGGCTCCTGGGGAAGGGGATGAGTTGAATAGGCAAGGAGCAACTCACTCTTGCCATGGTCCTCTGGAATCCCAGCAGGAGGAGACTCCACTCCCACCACGGGCACTTGAATTGGCAGTGAGAGCTGCTTAGGGAAGTGGTAGGGGCAGAATTCCAGCCAGAGTGGAGCCCAGAGTGTTTGGTGTGAGACTGTCAGGACATAGCCATAAAATCCATACCCCTAGGCTTGACTTGTTCTCCTAGGAGACTTTAGCCCTGTGGGAGCTGTGGGATCCGAACTTTGCAAGGCGGTTTTCCCTATGAGATGAGGTAGGTAGGATGTGAGCACTCCTTGGTCTGCTGGCCTCTCCTAGCGCCCCAGCCTGCTTGCAGTGCAGCCCCTCACCCCAGGTAACTCCTGGGGGCTAACATCATAGCTCCTGTGCTGGCAGACAGCTTCTGACCCTCAGAGGAGTAGAGAGTGGCACCTAGAGACATACATCAGCCCCCTGGCATTTCCCCATTGCAGCCTCCCGCATGCTACTTTGCCTGCAGGCACTTACTCACAGCCATGCCCCACATCACTTTGCTGGAGCGTGTGTGCCTGAGCGGACCTTGCTTCCCCTTCCCCACCACACGCACGTGTGCGTGCCCTCTGCTGTGCCACTGCTGCAGGCGTGAGTGCACCTCTCCTCGCTACCCGCATCGCAGGATTATTGCCTTTGGAGCACTGCTGGGCACTAATCTCACCTGCTCAGCCTCCTCTAGCACCCCGCCCCTGCGTCCAACATATAGAAAACATAACTGACTTGATATAGCTTAAAATACACTATAAGAATTTCATAATGCAATCGCAAGTATTAACAACAGAATAGACTAAGCTGAGAAAATAATCCCAGAGCTTGAAGACTGGCTTTCTGAAATAAGACAGTCGGACAAGAATAAAAAAAGAAAAATGAAAAGGAAAGAACGAAACCACCAAGAAATACGGAATCATGTAAAGAGACCAAATGTATGACTCATTGACATCTCCGAGGAGATGAGAAGAATGGAAGCAACTTGGAAAACATATTTCAGGATATCATCCATAAGAATTTCCCCAATGCAAACACATGGAATCCACCGAAATGCCTACTAATGATGGATTAAATAAAGAAAGCATAGTACTTATACACTATGGAATATTATGCAGCCATAAAAAAGAATGAGATCATGTCCCTTGCAGGAACGTGGATGGATCTGGAGGCTATTATCATTGGCAAACTAATTCAGGAACAGAAAACCAAATGGAGCATCTTCTCACCTATGAGAAGGAGCTAAATGATGAGAACACATGGACACAAAGAGGGGAACAACAGACACTGGGGCCTATCTGAGGGTGGAGGATGGGAGGCAGGAGAGGATCAGAAAAGATAATTATTGGGTACTAGGCTTAGTACCCATCTGACAAAATAATCTGTATAACAAACTCCAATGACACAAGTTTACCTAAGTAACAAACCTGCACATGTACCCCTGAACCTAAATAAAACTTTAAAAATAAAATAACAATAGTTGAAAAGAAAATATTTTACTGGAGCTGGTGTCAGATGATTTCAGACTTCTCCAAGTAAAATGCTCAACTTTTGCCCGGTGTTCTGCTGTGACCCTTTTAGTATCAGGTTGGTGCAAAAGTAATTGAAGTTTTTGCCATTACTGTTAATGGACTGGTTCTAAGAGAGAGAAAGGCTATAAACACACACACACACCCACACACACACACACATTTACATTGTTAAGTTTGATATTGGGCAATTTATATGAATTTTCTGAGTCTGACTTTAAAATTTGGTGCTGTGTATCATTCCTAAAATTATTTTTCAGCTCAAATACCTTCATGGAACTATAGAATCAATTGCCTAATTCATTTAACTATCTAATGGCCTCACTCAGTTTTACATTTAAAAAGAATATTAGATTTGAGAACAGGTCTTATTAGAGTCTTTCCCATTTCAGTAAATGCCCATTTCATTTATCCACTGCTTGCACAAAAATTTTAAAGTCCAGAATTCAGTCACTATGTAATGTAAGTTCTCGAATTATCTAGTTTGAAGCATTGAGGTTGCTTTCTACCTAATCTCCTTTCTGTTTCCCACCCCCCAGTAAGGTATTCTGCACACAGCAGCCATTGTATATTTTTTCTCTTAGGTTCAGATTTCCCATAGCTTCCCAGTCCAGTCAGAATAATCCCGGGATCTAGTCAGGCATCATGTCCTACAGGATGTACTTGATACGATCACCTGCTTCCTCCATTACCTGCTCTCCTACTACTTATTCATGGGATACCTTGGCTCTTGAAACACTGACCTGCTGAAGTTCCTTGAACACACTTAGATGGCTCACACCTCAGTAACTTTGTACTTGACACTTCCTATGCTTGTAACATTCCTCTCCCAGGCACAACATGGTGCACTCCCTTCCTTCCCTCAGATGTCTGCTAAGATATCCCTGCATTAGCAAGGCCTTACCTGATCATCGTTACAACATAGCACAGACTGAAAGATCGCGCATTTGTTATTTCTTTGCTTATTTTTATCTCAACAACTGGAAGCTCCTTAAAAACAAAGACTCTGTCTCTATTTCACTGTCAAATCCTCAGCTACTTGAACAGTTGTTTCATGAGTAATTCTTTTATATGACTTGCCATGAAAATTCATGGTCACAAGAAATTAGGCTTAATATGTGCAGAAAACCTCAGCTAAGTGAGGCCATCCATTCTGGGACGCCCTCACTTTTTACACTCAGCTAGTATGTAAAGTACACACAGCCTGCTCAGGCGCCTGTGACTAGCCCTCATTCTCCAAGGCAGGGGCATCCTACCAAAACTGGCTACTCATTAACTGACAACACCTGCTGGTCTAGATACTGATTTATCATGGATCTGTATAGTAAATCCTTAATGACTCCTTGAGTTAATGCTGGAATGCAAATCTATTCCTCAGCAAATCCTCAGGTACACCTCAAATTGGAGTAATGACCTTAGAGCCAGCTTTCTGCTTTTTCCTTCAATGTCTATTTGTTTATGCAGGAAGTAAAGATGTTTGCTTGAAATTATCATATGTTTCAGGATGACTTAACCATGTCAACCAGAATATATATATGTATATATGTTTATTTACAGCCTTTCTCTCTCCTAGTACCCAAGTGTGAGTCTACACTGCCGCTCATGCATGGATTTCAGTGAGAGTCATCACACTATAGGCTTATTGACTGTATCCCTCTGATATCCTGCTGTGTTAAGTTAATCAAGTTAGACATCTTTCTCCTCATTAATTTATGTAAATATAAAAGACATGTGCAGTGTAGGTGACTCTTGGACAGTTATTATACATTTAATTATAACATTGCTCTATATTTCTAATTGTACTCTTTTAGCATTAATTTTTTTCTGGATATTAGAAAATCTTTTTGAACTACATTTTTATATATTTTTAATCCTAGTAAAGTGTCTTACAATGTAAATTGTATCCTTGTTTTCAACTGTTATTGCTTCCATCATTCTTATATGTGATTTCTCTTTTGTGTCTGTATAGTATCACTTTTCTTACTATTTTCCTATATTCGTCCATGTTCCTGATATTCTAAAATATCTCAACTTGTTCTTTCACATTTTATATTTTAAATAACAGTTTTATTAAAATATAATTCACATAAAATAAAATTTACCCCTTTAGAGTCTATAATCCAGTGGTTTCGATTATATTTACACAGTTGGTGAAATCTGCTGCTTATTCTAAAAAATCTGATAATGGTAACAAGACAGTATATTCAAATAATGACACCTAATTATCAGGAGCAAACTAAGAAAAATAATGGTACCTGTAGTCATAGAAAGGAATATCAGTCAGAAAGAAGTAGAACATATATCACCCAAAATAGACATACTGGTTGACTGTAAAAAGGAGTTAAATAGAACATTATCTATAGCATTATATAATACCAGTTTAGCACACATCCATACATATGCACACACACACACACAGATACATTTTAGAAAGTAAAACATAACTTACTGATTCAAGAATTGAGCGTGTACCATGCTGAATACAAGAAATGTCCTTTTTGACCCCAAAATTATAGAAGGAAACATCTGAATATACCAAATAAAACTATAATGCGAGTAAAAATGTGGGGGTGAAAAATATACATGTTGAATAAACCTTGGAAATGTATTATCCCAAAAAATAAAAGTTAAATAATTAAAAAATGGAAATTGGTGAAAGACAGGAGGTAAATAAACAAAAACAATTGTTTTGAGATAAACAAAGCCTGCAAATTAAAAGGTTTCCCAAATTCTGGCTGGGAAAATGGGAAAAGACACAGGCTAGCCTATACTCATAAAGAAAAGAAGTCACTATAGCCTTACCCCTCTCATCTGACACTGATAATTGGAAGATAAAGGAATACTACCTACAGGCTACTGAAGGAACAGGAAAAAATGAAACTCAATAGTTCTATATTTAGAGAAGATATTATTTCTCCAGGAGGAAAAGAGATAATTTGGAGTTACAAATAATTAAGATATTATTACATTTGTGTAATTCAAATGAGGACAATCTTGGAAAATGTCAACCTTAATATTAAAAATAATAAAAAATCAATAAAATAATGGAGAAAAATAAAGAAAAGATTGTGATGCTTATGAATTATTACGTACAAATGGATAATGACAGCATACAGCATTCTGCTTACACAATGGCACAAGAACAGGAGAAATACTGCAAAGTACATTTGAATAATGGACTAGAACCTAAAATACTAATAATCATTTAATAATATGAATGAAATGTAGACAGTATGTCAATCATTGCATGAATGTGAATGGATTGAATTTTCCAATTAAAATAGATGTATTAAGAAAACAACACTCAGTTATATACAGTTTACAACAAACACTCTTAAGGTTGTAAAAAGAGTTGATAGTGAAGAAAAGGGCAAGGGGATATAAAGCAACTGCAAACAAAAATGAACAGAAATGATAATGTTATTATCTTGTAAGTGAAATATATGATTAAAAAGCACTAATTGAAGAAAGGACAGATTTCCTTTTTTTTCTGATATACACTCTAAGGTGAAGATGTAACCATTATAAATTAAAAACACATGTATCAGAAATTATATTAAATGTAAAAGGACAAAATAATTGATTTAAAACACTAAGATCATCAAACCACATTACATATTGCTTACAAAAGACAGGCATTAAATATAATGATGCAAAAGGTAGAAAGGTAGAAAGTAAAAGGAATAAAATGTAATATCATGCAAGCATTCACAAAAGAAAGCTAGAAAAGCTATACTAACATCAGAATAAATCATATTAAGCAGTAAGTTCATAGTAATAAAATAACCAAACAGGAAAATAAATCTAAATTTACATGCCCCTAATAACAAAGTCATCCTACACTTTACATCAGCTGTAAAGCGGCCATTATGGCAGTAATGAAGGTTTTGCCTTACTATTGCTACTTATGTGCACCTGACCTGGCAGAGACCAGCACTGAAATGCTGTTATAACATTACTCTCTGCAGGGAAAGTAGCCATTTGGTGCCAAAATGATTACATGGGACTTCTCCTATGAGGGAGAGGTAAAAAATTACACCCCTGGAAAAGACATGTACCCTGGATATGGATTTATCTTTTCTGTAAGTAATGCCCATGCCATTATCTCTAAACTTAGGAGTTTTTATTTACCGTAATGGTATTCCACACTGCATTGCTTCTGAAGAAAAAACTTGTCTCATAGCAAAAGAAGAATTATAATGGATATCACTGGTCTTACATGTACCCCATAACAGAGATAGAATTAGACCCATAAAAATGGAGTAATGGTCAACTAAAGACTGAGTTACAGTCAGTTGTCAGGGGAAATATGACATTACATCTTAAAAGGAAAATATATGTTTTGAATTAGTAAGCAAGTTACGGTGTATTCTTCCCAAAATCAAAATATACATGCCTGAGGACCAAGGAGGAAATGTGGAGCTAGATCATCTCAGTATTGTAGAGCATAATCCACGCAAATACTTTTTTTTTCTTCTACTTTCTCTAACTTCGAATTCCATTGATTCAGAGATCTTGGTTCCCAAAGAAAAAATGTTTTCACCCAGATAACAATGGTTTGATTGAATTGAAAGCTAAGAGTTTCTGCTGGCTATTTTAGATTCCTCATGTCAAACAAATGCACAAGCAAAGAAAGGAGTTAGTCTACTAGATGGGGGGCTTAATACCAATTACTAAGTAGAAATTAATGGGGAGAGAAAAGAGTAGGTCTGTTATGAAAGTGAATCCAAAACTACTGCAACCAATAGCTGAAGGCAGAAACCCTTCAGGAATGAAGATTTGGGTCGCTCTACCAGTAATGTCTTGGCTTAAAGCAAAGAAAATGTGGAAGTGTAGTGGGACTAAACAAGTTAAAAATACCCATTACAGTCTCATAATAAGTTAAAGAAACGAATGCTACAGCAGCTATGCTTATTCTCCCTACATCAGTATGTATGTGTGGGTCAACTATTTTCTTCTCTCTTCCTTCCTGTCATTGTCTTATGCTAGTATTGTTGAATGTGATCTAAAACAATCTGGCTTTTTTTAGTTAACAGAATATTAAGCTGGGACTGTAAGTGAATTTTAAGGTAATAAAGATAACTCAGAAAAGATAGTGCAACTCGTTTCAGAGATGTATGAAATGATGATAGCTATTTTGCATCTACTCAGTTCAATAAGAGAAAGAGAACATCTTAATTTGCACAAAAGTTTGTTTTATATTGTTTGATGCAAACACAAAAATGTTTTTCTTGTCATAGATATGAGATCTTTAGATACAGGGTTCACATGTGTGTAGAAGGGTGTGGGGATGCTTAACAGCCCCAAGTGCACCATGCCACTTAGAGGGTTATTGTATCTGCTTCAAACTAGATACAATAGTTTGTATTCTCTAAGATATTTTACTAGTTTTATGCTATTTTTCAATTTCTATTTTCTTTAACTATTATTATGCTGCTTCATTTTTTTAAGGAAATTAAGACCAAAGTGTGACTGGATTAGGCCAAGGACAGGGTAAAAGATTATTAGAAGCAAGGTCACTGGGATACTATGGAGCCAGATCCTATAAGGTCTTATTTATAAGTTTTGCAAATCTGCTATAAACCATCTGTATTTTATTAAAGATGAGGATAATGTTAATGATTACATGGGGCTTCTATTATCGAGGGTAAAATATTATACCCCTGGAAAAGACACGCATCCTGGATATAGATTATCTTTCCTGAAAGTAGCACCCACACCTTCATCTCTAAACTTAGGAGATTTTTGTTTCCTATAGTGCTATTCCACATAGTAATTTTAAAAATTATACTTAAATATAATTTATTGAATATCTGCACTAGAAAGTAGAATTTCTGTTGTAATGAATGTTGTAAAATGTAGACTAAACTTTTATAAATATAGAGAAATAAAAAGTGTGAATTCTCTTTAAAATCTTAGTAGAATGGTGCTTTCTGATAGCTTCACTGTCCCATAGTAAAAGGATTAATCAGACTGAAAACAAAATTTATTCTAAAAGCCAGAGAAAGAACGGTCCTTTCAGGCTACCTTTAAGAGTATGGAATCTAATTCCACCACTTACTAGCTAAGTTAGCACAAAAGCCCAAATTGCCCGATCAGACTCACACATACGAGAGATTTTACCCAGTATTAAGCTTCTCTAATAAATTCAAAGATACAAAGAATCAAGACACATGCATGAAATGGAGGGTTCTGGGACATCAAGGTATTTTTCCTGGTCATTTTTTTCTCTCATTTGACAAGAATCTTTGCCCAGATTAGGAGATGAGACCTTTAAGAGAGATGTTACTTCTTGCACCAGGACACATTTCACATTTGGGATATCAAGCACATTTGTTCTACACAGATTGATGTTTAAGTGATGTGACATTTTCCAGGGAACCGTGCCTCATGAATCTATAATTTATAGTTTTGTTTATCATGATCAAACCTATACTGGAGACAGCTTGATAAAGGATTACCCAACTAGAGACTTGATGGAAGCATTACCAAACCACAGGCTTTCCTTCCGATTTTCAAGGACATTTCACTACCAGTGGATTCATAAAAAAATTAGACTGAGTTAACTGATGTCTTTCCTTCCCCAGGAGCACTCCAAGCCCTGGTAATCAGTAGAGAAAGGGATCCCAAACCAACTACTTTAACTTTTTTTTTCCTCCCTAACTATGCAAGTGTGGGCAATTTACTTAGCCTAGATATATATATCTGTTTTCTTGTCTTTCACATGGTAATAAAGGGACTCTAGGCATAGAGTTATATTATTAAGTGAAATGCAACGTGCAACTTGCCGAGCACAGTGCCTGGCACAGAGTAAGTACTCGATGAATATTAGCTATCACTAATAGTATTGTTTTTTATTGGTTTTCTGTATGAAAGGAGATAGTCCCCCTTTATCAGAAAGAAAATCAAATAAGGGAAGAAAAATCAGAGACATATTGAGTCTTTGATAATGTTGAATACATGAGGCACTTTATATGCATTTGATTTACTGTTCTAGGAAGAAATAACAGTATGTCACACTCAGCTATTCAGGTACCCCAAAACATTTCCATTTCAGTAACAGAAGCTTGAAGATTCATACACTGATGCAACATCTCTAAATAATATGTTTTTAAGTTGGTTGCTGAGAAAATCCAGAAATATAGCTCAGTATCTAGTAACACTAGGGACTACTGAAATAAAATAAATAAATAAAAATAAATTTGCATCTTCCTTTGAGACTTCTGTCTTGGGAAACAATAAATGAAATGAGGGACTCATTTCAAAGGTGAGACTTTTAATGAAGCAGTATTTTTTTTTCTTTCACTTTGTACTAACTACCGTCCTATTGGGACAATTTAGTGGGACACTATGTTGGCAAGATAGGCGATTGGTAAATTCATCCTTTATCTTAAATTACCGTAGCAGTGAATTTAAGAGAAAGATCTAATAATTACCTTAAAAAACTTAAAGTTGAAGTGACATGTTAACCAGGCTTAGTCATATCAGCCACTTTTCCATGAGTGGATCATTCATTCTCTCAGAAAAAATCTATATATCTGTTGAGTTCACATCAACTATCAGAGACTATTGATCGGGCTGCTGGGGATGCTTTGCCGTGAATCAGACAGTCTCAGTCTTCATGGAGCTTTTATTTTAGTGAATGAGAGGAAAACATTAGAAGTAAGGGTGTGACCTGTTTGTAGGGAGTGATGTATACAGAGTACAAGGATGGACTAAAGTGGCGTGAAGTATAAAGAGTGAAGAATTTTTAATAACCTACAAGACAGCTGACACACCCACTGAGTCAAGGATTTCTTTTCCTTTATGTTCATTTTGGGAGGAGGGGAATTGTTTGGGGTTGTTATTGTTAGTATGCTGTCTGCCTTCCACATGATGTAGGACAATGCTTCATATATAACACTGCATCATCAATGTTTGTTGAATGAATTCTTACAGCATTAAAAATGGGTAAGAGGAAGGATATAATGGTCATAGTTATACATCCAAGAATAGATATTAAAGACCAGATGGCTGATGAAAGACTGGCAGATAAAATTGCAGGAAATGGTAGTGAAAGCCATGGAGTTGTAACACATAGAATTTACTATATATTCTAAAGATTCTCTTAGCAATTTCTTATTCCTTGAATGAGAAAAGTATATCTCATCAAACAACATCCCTTTGTTTATTTGTTTTGTTTGGTTGTATTTATCTTCACGATCACTGCGCAATTTTGGCAAGTCAGTATGACTTTCAATTTATGGTGTAAAATAAATTTTCCTTTTAAATGAAAAGTTTATTTTTGATTTACGGAAATAGAGTTTTGATTTTTAAGAGATATATTAATAAATATAAGTACAATATGTACTTGTTTGGTGAAAAATAATACAGGAAGTACACAAATAACTGAGGTTTATGAAACCATGTTCAGAAGCACTAGCAGTAATAACAGTGTTTGTATTATTTATTCATTTAAACTATAAATTGTCATTTCGGTTTGTTTTGTGTTCTCTAGAAGTATTCATCTATTTGAGTTCTGTTGCAAAGAATACAGATATTTTAGTTAACGGTGTTAGATAGATTTGCCATCGAAGTACAGAAGGCAAGGGAGTTGCAGTTTTCCACAAGGAATACTAACAATCGTGAACCGTGAAGTCTTAAGAGTGATAAACAGAAAAGGAAAAGGATCCAGGAAATATGTGGATAGGAATAACCTATCCAATTCTTGTCAAGGTTAGCAGCTTCACAGAATACCGTAGAAGTATTTCTTTTTCTATGCTTTGCAACTGTTTAAATAAGTATAATGTTCTCGAAGATGTGTAAGAATTTAACCTGTTAAAACTATTGATCTGCTGCTCTTTGGAGAATAGAACTTTCCTTATCTTTTCAAATTTATCTTTATTTTTTTCCTATTGCTCCAATAAGTTGGCTTCTCCTTAATCTGTTTACTAATCTTTACTTTTCTTAGTTATAAGAAACGAAGTTTCATCTATAATTTCAATTGATTTTACACAGATTTGTTTGAAGTGATCCATAGAGTTATCTTTGGTCTTATTTGTTTCTGCAATTTTTTTCTCTTTTTTATTCCTCAGATTTGCTCATGTTTTTTGCTTGAATTTCCCCCTAGTTAATACCTGCTAAAATCGGTCTTTTCCCAGGACACTTTGTAATTGTATGCTAAAGTTTTATCATGACTGTTATTTTATTTTTATTTAACTTTTATTTTATATTAGTTCTTCATTATTATGTATTTTTAAATTATTTTGTTACTGTTCTTCTAATACCTTAATGTGAGTGTTTTTGGTTACCTTCAGTTTGTTTTTTGTTTTTACTTTTAATTGACACATGATTGTACATATGTGTGAAATACAGTATGATGTTTTGATACGTGTATACATTGTATAAAAATCAAGTCAGGGTGTCCGGTATATCCATCACCTCACACACTTATCATTTCTTTGTGGTGAGAATATGCAAAATCCTCTCTTCTAGATATTTTGAAATACACAATATTATTAACCATAGTCACTCTACTGTGCAATAGAACACCTAATTATGATATTTAGGTTTTTAATTCTCCTCTAGGCCTCATAATTATGATATTTAATACTTTCATTTCATTTACTTTTAATAGAAGTTAACTTGATTTTTTTAAAACATAACTTAAAATATTTAGAAGATTTTATTTAACTGCAAGATTTAAAGATCAGAGGGCAGCTTGCACTATTAATTTTTCATAAATGTTATAATATTCAAAGAGTGAGAGCTGTATGACTTCTTAGCTTTAGACTTCATCATGGTTTTTTTTATGTGTTCTAGTAAATGGTCAATTATTTTAAATGTTTTATGAATAATATCTTGTTTCTTGTGTAAAGCTTCTTTTTTTTAAGTTTACATTAAGTTAAAATGCTGATTTCCAACCACTATTTGGATTTGATAACATATTTTTCCAGTTTTTTTAATATCCTATAACTTCCTCTTTCTTGGATTTAATTTTCCATGTTAATGGAATACTGTTGTTTTTCTCCAGAAATAGTACGTGGTGAAAAACGACTTGGCTTTACACATGTGAATAACTCTTTTTCCCTCATCATCAAATGCTTACTTGGATGGTCATAAAATGTTAGATTATACATCATTGTCTCTCAGAATTCCACTATTTTCATCTAGAAACCTGTATTACTAAGAGTACCAGTGACATTTAGCTAACTCTTATTTCCGAGTAACAACCTGCATGTTCACTTCGATTTTTTTTTCTTCCTTTAACACATATATATATCTAGGTGTCCATCTTTCTTTTGCTCAGAGAATGCATTTCTTTCCTGATCTCCTTTACTTCTTTCAGAAATCTGTTATGCATGTGGCAAACGTAGATCTCTCCTGTCTAAATTTATTCTGCTCTTTTATTGATGATTATCAGCAAGTATTACCTTTTATTTTTAACAGGTTTATTGTGGTGATAGTATAAGGAGTGTTTGCATATCTACACAATCATCAAACTGTCTTTCATTTTTAGAAATAAGATGTGTCCTTTTTCGCTACATTTTTAAGAGATTCCCTCAGCTCATTCAGTGTAGGTGTGTTTGTTGTGCTTATCAAGTCCATTCTATGGAATATTTTTTTCAGTGATCATCAATCATGCTTCTAATTTGTAAGAATGCAGGGGTTTTTCCACCACACACATTGTTTTCTCCAATGTCATATTCTCTCAGCTGCTTTGAAAGGTACTTACTACACTTACTTAGAAACTTTCTCCTTTTTCTAAAAATTAACTCTATTTCCACTGGTGTAATTTTAGTTGAAAAAATAGATTCCTCTCCTTTGTGCATCTGGATTCCTTCAAATTCTTACAGTTATTGTCTCTTCTCTATTGATGAGGTTTTGATTGAAAGGGTCCATGGACATATAACTGGGCTTTGCATGAAGATTTCCTGTAAAGTCCACAGCAATCTTTACTGAGAGTTGGGGAATGAAGCTTGAGGCTCCCAGTCACTTATAAGGCTTATCAGAAACAGCTCAATTATCAAACCATTCATTTTCTAGGGGTGAACAAAACAATTGGTGCCTTGTTTTATTGGCCCTTTCACAAGCAGCTATCCTGACTTTTTTTAGGATGATTCTATCTATTCCCTACTGGCTCTGATTTTGCGATTATCCCAAGGTGAACTGCGTGTAGGATTGTGAGCTACTTCCTTTCTGCTACATGATGCCAGTCTGATTCTTTATGCTTTATATGGATCCAAATGTTCTCATCTATAAGTCCACTTCTGGCATTCTCCTGGCTTTCTAGAGCAAATATTTATTCTTGCTTTTATTTTATATGTTAATGGAATTATGGAAATCGAGATACATAATGATATAAAGGTATGTTGAATTAGAGGCCAAAATGCAAATTTAGAGAACTTTGTTAGATCTCAAGAAGCTAAACACATGGCTGATGTAAAGTATAGTCTTTAAAAGTATTAGGAGGTTAATTCAGAAACATTTATAACATGCTACCAGTACTTGGGGCTTTGATATTGCATGACATCCCACAGTTTTTAAGATCTTGGAAATAAGTAGTCTTGTAGGTGTTAAATTACAAAATAAATAAAATGTAAAAGAGAAGAAAAACTTGGACAAATGTAAAAGAGTGGCCCACAGAGTCACTTAACTTTCTTACTGGCATCAAGACAAAGTTATCTTCTTTATGAACTTTAAAAC
Source organism: Macaca fascicularis (assembly GCF_037993035.2). Taxonomy (NCBI): domain Eukaryota; kingdom Metazoa; phylum Chordata; class Mammalia; order Primates; family Cercopithecidae; genus Macaca; species Macaca fascicularis. The sequence goes on along the minus strand of NC_088392.1, from coordinate 11,315,885 downwards.
CAGTAGACACTGAGATTGCCAGCACAACTTTTACAAATGTGGGGGCCAGTGAAAGGCATCATTCCACATATGCCAAACACAGAGCAGAAATGAGAAAAGTTTGGTTAATGAAACAACCCCATCGAAAAGTGGGTGAAGGATATGAACAGACACTTCTCAAAAGAAGACATTTATGTGACCAACAAACATATGAAAGAAGCTCATCATCACTGGTCATTAGAGAAATGCAAATCAAAACCACAGTGAGATACCATCTCATGCCAGTTAAAATGGTGATCATTAAAATGTCAGGAAACAACAGATGCTGGAGAGGATGTGGAGAAATAGGAATGCTTTTACACTGTTGGTGAGAGTGTAAATTAGTTCAATCATTGTGGAAGACAGTGTGGCGATTCCTCAAGGATCTAAACGAGAAATACCATTTGACCCAGCAATCCCATTACTGGGTATATACCCAAAGGATTATAAATCATGCTACTATAAAGACACACACACACACATGTGCTTATTGCAGCACTATTTACAATAGCAAAGACTTGGAACCAACCCAAATGCTCATCAATGATAGACTGGATAAAGAAAATGTGGCACATACACACCATGGAATACTATGCAGCCATAAAAAAGAACAAGTTCATGTCCTTTGCGGGTACATGGATGAAGCTGCAAACCATCATTCTCAGCAAATTAACACAACAACAGAAAACCGAACACTGCACATTCTCAGTCATAAGTGGGAGTTGAACAATGAGAACACATGGACACAGGCAGGGGAACATCACACACCTGGGCCTTTCGGGGGATGGGGGACAAGGGGAGGGATAGCATTAGGAGAAATCCCTAATGTAAATGACAGGTTGATGGGTGCAGCAAACCACCATGTCACATGTATACCTGTGTAACAAACTTGCATTTTCTGCACATGTATCCCAGAACTTAAGGTATAATAATAATAATAATAAAGATTTAAAGTATTTCAGTTGAATTTTCCAAACCAGTGAAAGCATGCCTCAATGTCTTGATTCCTCAGAAATTATTGTAATACCATTTCAATCTGTTTGAATCTATATGTCAACACAAGAGTTTTTACTGTAACTTGTCTTGTAAAGTAGACTGATCGTAGGGAAATAGTACGTTTTAAATTGTGAACAGGCTTTGTAAATTAATATGTTGGCATCATTTGTGATCATTATAATTTGAATGTAGGGGTGAGTCATTTAAAATTATATAACATATTTAGAAAATCACCAGGCACCCAGTGATTTGGGGTGGGGGTGTAAATGTTAAACATTACCATTAATCTTTTCTTATTTTGTCAAATTATATTCCTTTTTGATGCTTACTGACCATGTTACCCTACAACTTGTCATTTTCTCTAGGATCAAAGAGATAAAAGAAACTTGCAAGAAAAATATTATGTAAGCCATCTTGTACTTTTTATGTAAATTCTTGGAGCAATTGGGAAAAAACAGCTATATATTACTGCTCTGTAAATGAAGCTATTTCATTTCAAGCATCAAATAGAAGAGTGTTTCATTTGTTTCCTTTAGGTATTTAAAATGCAAATAATATATGCAGTGAAAGGAAAAAAAAAGTATGTGCATATATAAAAATCATTTGATTCATGAGAATTTAGTGATTTGACCCTGAATTTCAGATAGTAGTGGAAATAATTTACTTAGAAACAAATCAATTTCTATGCAAATTCACAAAGAGGTTTTGTTTTACAGCTGTAATTAGAAGTGTAATGGAATAATCAAGCACCCTTCAGAATTTGAAATTATTTTAAAATATTCTGCTCATGAAAATTTTACGGTGAAATCAGCCCATTTTATTTATAAAATGACATATTGTCAATGCATATTCTCTATAAAATATGCTATTTCTTTAAATTAATTACAAAAGTCTACATGATACTTGCAATGTGACTTTATAGTTATTCCTTTCACTGTGATCATATACTGGGTTAGACAGAAGTGGCTTTTCTCAGCCTCATTTCGTAATTAATCACTAAGAATTTAAACAATGAAGAGTTCAAAATCCATATATTTGGGACAAGTTAGGGATTATAGTAATGGATCACGGGTGAATTATTTGCTGAAGAGTCAATGCACACACACACACACACTTACTTTACCTTTGATAAACATAATGCAATGAATAACAGCTGTAAAATACATGAGTAAATTGTTTACATAAAGTTGCATAAGCTTTCTTTCATCACCTCATGAAGATCCTGCTTTCGCACAACTGAAGACAGAAACAACTAATATTATTACTGCAGAGACAATAATACTGCAGTGGTTAAACACACACACACACACACACACACACACACACACACACACACACACACAGCTTCCAGAGCCAGCCAAGGTTTAAATCCCAGCTCAGTCACCTTACAGCTGTGTGAACTCATGTGAGAATGATTGTCAGTCTCTGACTCAATTTCTTCTACTGCTGCAAAATGAAGATAATATGGCCACTACCGTTGTTACTACCATTAATCAAAGCTCACATTTATTGCTTACTTATTTAATCTTAGGTATTGGACTGAGTACTTTATATATCTCATTGAATCCTCATAATAGCCCTGGGAAATACATGCAACTTTCATCCTTATTTTTACAGAGAGGACATGGACAGGTTAAGTAACCTGAACAAGACCACACATTTAATACGTGTCGGAGGCAGGAAATGTATGAAGGAGCTATTGAAGAAGGGTCTGTGAAATTGAGTTAACGTGCAACCCTGCTACAGCCTATCTCAACCTATGCTTCCATTCTTACATAACACATATCTACCAACTCATACTTTACCCAAACATCCTAGGGGATTGCAACATGGAGCAATTATCAAAACTAAAACCCAATCGGGGATAACATGGCATGTACATCTTAGCTGCCCACAGCATGGACGTTTGCCACCTGAAGCTGATAGTCCCCCTAACGACATATTGTTTTATAACAATATGTCCTAAATCCCACCCTGGAAACAATGTTGATCAATACTATTGTTTGGAAACAACACTCCTGTCACATTTGCCATCATTTCTAACACTACCACAAACAATATGTTTATTTGTTGATAGTGTCAGTGTCCCCTAACAAACTATAAACTTCATAAGACAGTGACTACCATTATGATTTTTTAAAATGTTTTGTTTCCCTGGAAAATAGTGGGTGCTCGAAAATACTTATTGGCTATAATTGAATATACTGAATTGAAGATATTATGAATGATTTACTTGAGACAGACAATGGCACTCAAGAAGCAGGATTCTGTCCATCAGGCAAAAAAAAAAAAAAAAAATCCTCATCAGCCAATGACTGTACACAATATAATTGTTAGAAATGTGTTTGCATCGGATGCGTTACTTGTTCTGTTCCAGAACAGGCTATGTTACGTGTGGTTAAAAGAAAAGAAAAAAATTAGGCTGGGCTCAGTGGCTCACGCCTGTAATCCCAGCAGTATTGCTTGAGCCCGTGAGCTCAAGATCGGCCTGGGCAACATTTCCAGACCCTGTCTCTACAAAACAAATTTTAAAAATTATCTGGATGTGCTGGTGTGTACCTGTGGGCTCAACTATTCAAGAAGCTGAGGAAGGGGTATTGCTTGAGCCCAGCATGATTGCACCACTGTATTCCAGCCTGGACAGCAGAGTAAGACCCTGTCTCAAAAAAGAATCAATCCCAAATGTCAACAGCTGGAAACAATTATGGTTTATTTCTCATTCACTACACCTGTCAAACACTAGTCATCTGAGGAATCTGCTCTGTATTTTCACACTGCTGATAAAGACATACCCGAGACTGGGTAATTTATAAAGAAAAAGAGGTTTAATTGACTCAGTTCCACATGACTGGGGAGGCCTCACAATCATGGTGGAAGGCAACAGGTACATCTTACATGGCAGCAGACAAGAGAGTAAGAACCAAGTGAAAAGGGAAGTACCTTATAAAACCATCAGATTTCATGAAACTTAGTCATGACCAATGAGGACAGTGTGAGGGAAACCGCCCCCATGATTCAATTACCTCCCAGCAGGTCCCTCCCACAACACGTGGGAATGATGTGAGCTACAATTCAAAATGAGATTCGGGTGGGGACACAGCCAAACCATATCATATTCCAATAAATCTCCACTAGAACCACGGCTGATGGGGCAAACCCTGTCTGCATTCCTTTGCTAGGGCTTCTGTAACCAAGTAGCACAACCTGGGTGGCTCAAAATAACAGAAATTTATTCTCTCACAGTTCTGGAGGCTACAAATCTTACACCAAGGTGCCAGCAGGGTCATGCACCCACCAAAACCTGTAGAAGAGAATGCATCTTTGCTGCTTTTAGTTTCTGGTGTTTGCTGGCAATGTTTGATGTTCCTTGGCTTGTAGCAGCATCACTCCCAGTGATGTCTTCCTTATCACTATGCATTCCCCCTGGTGTGTCCCTCTTCTCTTCTTATGAGGACATCAGTCATAGAGGATTAGGGGCCCTCCCTACTCCAATATGACCTCATCTTAACTAATTACATCTATGACTACCCTACTTTGATACCAGGTCACATTATGAGATCCTGGAGGTTCACACTGCAGTATTTTTTTTTCTTCTTAATAGAGACAGGGTCTCTTTCTGTCACTCAGGCTGACGTGCATTGGCATGATCAATACTCACTGCGGCCTCAAACTCCTAGCCTCAAATGATCCTCTAACCTCAGCCTCCCAAGTAGCTGGGACTACAGGCATGCAATAACATGTCTAGCTAATTTTTAAATTAATTTTTAAATTTTTTGTAGAGATACAGTCTCACCATCTCGCCCATGCTGTAATCCCACTCCTGGGCTCATGCAATCCCCCTGCTTTGGTCTCCCAAAGTGTTAGAATTACAGGCATGTGCCACCACGCTCGGCCAAAACTTTAGTATATCTTTTTGGGAAATACAATTCAATTCATAACACCATCAGAATGTTGATAGTTACTGTGATGAACTGGATGTTTGTGTCCCTCCAGAATCCGATTGTTGATGTCCCAACCCCCAATGTTATGGTATTTGGAGGTGTGGTTTTTGGGAGACAAGTAGGTTTGGATGAGGTCACAAGGGTTGTGTCCTCATGTGGGATTGTAGAAAAGGCAGGAGAGCTCGCTGTCACCACGAGCATGCACCAAGGAAAAACCACGGGAGGACATGGTGAAGAGGCCGCTCTCTGCCAGCTAGCAAGCAGGCCCTCACCAGACACCAACCCTACTAGTACCTTAATCCTTGACTTCCCAGCATCCAGAGCTTTACAAAATAAATTTCTGTTGTGTAAGCCACCCAGGCTATGGTATTTTGTTGTAGGAACCCAAGCTGACTAACATGATTACATAGGAAAAGGACAATGTAATGAACTGTGCACTATCTGTTAATTATTTAACCCAGAAGGGACACACAGGACTTCCACTAGGGTTACATTGCTAGAGCATAATGCCATCATTGTTCAGTCAAATGTTCTCAACACTAACCATATCCATTAATGCTGGTCCTACTACAACCAATTCTGTCTCTTCATCTGAGGGCTTTCTCTGGCAAATGGCTTCTGTTCTGCTTCAGCAAAACAGACGTTAAGGGAATTTATGCTCCCAGAATAGGCTCTCAAAAAATAACTGATCAAAGTTGGTGAGTAATGTAAGGAGCTGACTTGCTATTTTGTTGAGATAACTGTGAGATGCATGTGCTATGCTGCATCTCAAAGCTCCCCAGTGGAATTAAGCCCTAGTTGCCTGCGATGCTAACATGCTTGAGAATTCACCTCTTAATTTCTTCTTTCACTTCCACCATCTTGTTTTTCTCATTCCCTTCCCCTGTTCCTTCAGAACACCTCCAAATAAACTGTTTGCACTTGTACACTTGTCTGCAGGTCTGCCTCTTCGGGAATCCAAACTAACAATCAGACAAAGCAAATCACATGGCCAATCCAGACTGTGAAGGAGATAAGGACCTGCCATTCTCATATACATCTAGAAATAGGAGCACAAGAATATTTTGTGAACTACCACAGTGACAGTTCTTTCCTTTCCCGCCAGAACTTACAACTCTTATGTTGTTTTTGTTTTTTCGGCCCTTTTAACACAATGTTGAATGGCAGTGGTATTAATTAGGATCTGTATTTGTTGGTTTTCAAGCTGCTGATAAAGACATACCCGAGACTGGGTAATTTATAAAGAAAAAGAGGTTTCATGGACTTACAGTTCCATGTGTCTGGGGAAGCCTCACAATCATAGCAGAAGGCAAAAGGCTTGTCTTACATGGCAGCAGACAAGAGAAATGAGAACTAAGCAAAAGGGGTTTCCCCTTATAAAACCATCAGATCTCATGTGACTTACTCATTCCCACAAGAACAATATGGGGGAACTGCCACCCTGATTCAATCATTTCCACCAGGTCGTCCCACAACATGTGGGAATTATGGGAGCTACAATACAAAAGGAGATTTGGGTGGGGACACAGCCAAAATAGGATCTTTTCCTTTTTCTGGTTTCAGAAATTATTCTAATGATTAACAATTATGGCCGGGCACAGTAGCTCATGCCAGTAATCCCAGCACTTTGGGAGGCCAAGGTGGGAGGATCACCTGAGGTCGGGAGTTCGAGACTGGCCTGGCCAACATGGTGAAATCCTGTCTCCACTGAAAATACAAAAAGTAGCTAGGCATGATGGCAGGTGCCTGTAATCCCAGCTACTCAGGAGGCTGAGGCAGGAGAACCACTGGAACCCGGGAGGCGGAGGTTGCAGTGAGCCAAGACCATGGTATTGCCCTCCAGTCTGGGCAACAAAAGTGAAACTCTGTCTCAGAAAAAAGAAGACAAACAAGCAAACAAACAAAAACCAATTATGTTTTTTCTGTTAGATATGCTTTATCAAAATAAGTAATTTTCCTCTAAACCCATTTTACATAGCTTTGATTCCTCTCTCTATTCAACACTGTCCTTCTGTCTTCCACTCCTGTCTTAGCTTTGATACCATAGAAAAGGGAACCTTGGAGCAAAGTATATATATTAATACTTTTTGGATGAATAAAATACCTGTGCAAGCACACTGAGGGAAAAAGACAAGTGAAGCGGGCAAAAGAGAAAAAAATGTGTGTGTGTGTGTGTGTGTGCGCGTGCACATGTATGTGTTACAGAACCAGCTATACAACCTCAAAATAAACAAGCTAGGCACTTGATCATTTTGGATAACTCTCTAGAAGCTTGATGGAAACATCCAACTGCAAAAGAGCTGGAGCCGGGGAAGGAGGAGGATTTGTCCTCCAAACCTGTGACACCTACTTCCCACGCTCCAGCCGGTAGGTAAGTCGGAGCCTCTCTGGATTCATTTGGAAGTGACCTGGTCAATGGACCTGCCCCAGATGCCCTGATGAGGCTTGTGAGAGACTGTGTTGAGCACAGCCCCTCAGCCCTTGGGGAGCTGAGAAAACCATATTTGAAGATGAAGCTGTATCTGCAGCTAGAACCTGGAGAGGCATCGATTTGATCTAGGACACTCCTCCTTACTCTCATCTTCTCCTCCTTTCATCCACTCCCACATTTTGAAACATATAATTATATTTTTCTTTGCCTTCCATTAGAGTAATATTATAGTAATTTATTATAAACAAAACTGATACAATATTACAATTTATTAAGTACTTATTGTAAGCCAAGTACTCAGCAAGGCACTTTTTAAATTTTATTAAATTAATTTTATACTAAAAGGACTTTTATGCAATAGAGATACAATTATTTGCATGGTGGGTTCACATAAATTATTTTACCTCAACTCAGTAGTATAATTATGCCACAAATATAACTTGGGGGGGGCTGAATAATATTTTTCTTTTCATTGTTTTAGCTTCTTTCACTCGTTGATTTTAAAGTTTAACCACTGCTTATACAGAAAACAAGGCACCATATTCAGTTAAGTCAAGCTATGTGTCCCTTTATTTTGTATTTTTGTATATTTTAATGTTTTTATCCAAGTTATATAATCAGAAACAGTCAGTTCTGTGTATATTTAACATCAACTCACTAATAGTTGTACCATTTTTATTTTTCAGACAAAATAGTGTTTAGAAAACTTTTTATATCACTTTGCTTCCTCAATACTACTTCGTGGAAATACCTCTTTTTAGCTGGTTTAGCTTACTTATATTTAATGCCTTCATATACTCTTGAGTGTATTGTAATTAGTATGAACATCTCAGGATTGATGGGTATTTACTTGGTTTTTTGCTAGGGATTAGTATGAACAAATTGGATACAATCAATTTTATTTATATCTACTCCTGTATTGATGATAGTATTTCTAAGGGATAGAACCCTAATAGCGGGATTGCAGTATTGCAAGATATCCATGCATTTGATTTCAATGAAGTTGCCAGAATCGAATTTGAGTAAATACTCAATCTAAAGGCAAACAAAGATTGTCATGTAGCTGGTTAATGAGGTTGAAGCAAGTCCTCGTGACAAACCTTGGCCAAACTTTGATCAGGTTTCTGAACCTTCTCCTAGGCCCATCTGTGCATTTCCTTGTAAAATTCCATTATAGCAAAGATCCCTGCTAAGTCAGTTTAGCAAGAACACCTCCATTTTTAACCCCTAATTATTCTCGATATCTGATTAAGTTCCCCATCCTCCAGTATTCCACATGTGACATCTTATAAGCCTGGCCTCTTTGTAACTGGAATCCCCCTCACTCCGATGTGTTTTCTCTAATCAATTTCCTATCCATTGACCCCCACACTGCTTCTAGGCTGTAAATTCCCACTTGCCTATATATGAATGAAGTTGATCCCAATCTCTCTCCCACTGAAAGATCCCACTGCAGTGGCCCTTAAACCTATAGTATGGTGCTGAGTAAAATCTTCCTTACTGTGCATTAACAAGTATCACTGAATACTTTTTCTTTCACACTGGCAAGACTCAAACATATTGGGCAGTGTAGTGTCAGTATGGACTCTGGAAGCCAGCTGCCTGGGGCCATGATTATGATCCTCCCACTCTTGGGGTGTGATCTTGGGCAAGTTACACATACTTACTTATCTTTCTTCTACCCCAGTTTGCTCATCTGTAAAATCAGGATAATACAAGTACTATTTCATTCAGTTGTTGTAGGAGTTATATCAGCGTTTTTGAAAAATGCTCAGAAGAGTACATGACACAACAAAAATGCCACATAAGTATTTCACTACTGTAATGATCATTATTATTACTATCAGCATCATTGTCATCATGTTGGACCCAAATGTCAGACTTCTTTTTTATGATTTATTTCCATTCAATGTGAAAAGATAATAACTTTTTTTTTTTTTTTTTGAGATGGAGTCTTGCTCTGTCACCCAGGCACGTGTGCAGTGGCATGATCCCGGCTCACTGCAACCTCCACCTCTCAGGTTCAAGCAATTCTTCTGTCTCAGCCTCCTGAGTAGCTGGGACTACAGGCACGTACCACCATGCCTGGCTAATTTTTTGCATTTTTAGTAGAGACAGGGTTTCACCGTGTCAGCCAGGATGGTCTTGATCTCCTGACCTTGTGATCTGCCTGCCTCGGCCTCCCAAAGTTCTGGGATTACAGACGTGAGCCACCGTGCCTGGCCAGATAATAACTTTTATCTCAAATCTGAGTTTGTTTTAAGCACCTTCAGCACTACCACCAATGTTTCCCCAGATACAGTTAACGTCCTGTTATGTATCCCACAGATCTCCCACAGACTTTGCCTATAGCCATGGGAAGCTCACAAGTTCCCACCCCAGTTACCAGCATCCTTATGCTTCTCTTGAGCTTAATCAGCCCAAGCTCAGGAAGTCCCAGAACTGCAGGGAATTTGCTGTCTCCTCAAGAGTAACCCTTCACCAGTGAAACGTAACATATAGGCCCCAGATTCTTTGACCCCAGGAGGAATAATTCTGAGGCCCGTTTTCCATGGTTCTTAAGAGAGCTCCCCAGGATTGCATTCAAGTTGCCAACAAGAGTAACCATCTCCATAACATACCCTTGGTTGGTTCCCCAGATCCCCCACCCCCTTCTCACATTCTCTTCTCCCACACCTGAGCTTTCTGGGATCACCTCCCAAGTAAACTGCCTAACCCTAAGTCTTTGACTGAGGTCAACTTAAAGAGTGCCTGAGGTAAGAAAACCTCAATGCTTGAGATAAAACTTTTTATTTTTTGCCAGAAAGTACATGCTAGATTACCTAGCTTTTTTTTCTGTGGGTTTGTTTGTTCTATTGATTTTAAATGTGTGTGCATATATTGATAGATGGATATCCTTAGATATATATATAGGTATGTGTATTTGTATACATACGTATTTGTGTGTTTATCAATCTCTTCAATATTTTTGCCTGTGCTTTAGGACTTTTGTTGTTGTTCTTGTTTGAGACAAGGTCTTGCTCTGTCACTCATGCTGGAGTGCACTGGTGCCATCTCAGCTCACTGAAACCTCTGCCTCCTGGGTGCAAGTGATTTTCATGCCTCAGCCTCCCCAGCAGCTGGTATTACAGACGTGCACCACCATGCCTGTCTACTTTTTCTATTTATAGTGGAGATGGGGTTTTGCCATGTTTCTCGGGCCAGTCTTGAACTCCTGAGCTCAATAATCCTCCCACCTCAGCCTCCCAAAGTGCTGAGATTTCAAGCATGTGCCACTGTGCCCAACTTTGCCTATGCTTTAAATAATGTTTGTATTTAATCTACCAAACACTTACAACATAAGAAAACAGTGACCATACTTGAACTTATCAGCCACTTATTTAGTCAGAAATTATTTGTTTTTTACTCCCTAGAAATAATGTTTGTGTGTATGTGGATTCCATTTAAATCTCTTTGGGCGTTCTCACTATTTTTCTCAAGCTGCTTACTTCTTCCAGCAGCTTTAATCTGCTCTGCCCTCAGGCTATCTGAGAGAATATTTCTCTGGAAATCCATTAAGGATGAAGTCCAGAGAGCACCCTAAGTGCAATAGTTCATCAGTGGTAGGAGTCCACACAAGATTCTGGGCAGGGGCTGTAAGCTAGGGGTTATTAGACTATCTATCCAAATTTTGAAGCCCTTCCTATTCTCAGGATGTTTATATTTTCCCAGGCTTGGCTCCCATAAGCTCCGTCTTCTCAGTGTCCTCATGACCAGAACGATCAGACACACACACAGTGGTTTGAACTTGACCTTCCTTTTTTTTTGATGACACAGATCATTGTGGATAAAACTCTTCCCAAGATCTGTAACTTCCTATTCCCTTCCCAGTGTCTTCCAATACCAGTCTCCAGAGATTTATTTATCCTGCAAATAGAGGAACAAAAGGATGATACCAGCTTTTTCCAAGCAACCCACAGAGATGATCTCAAAGCTTCACTTGCATTTAGTAACCCCTAAGCCTTGACCAAAGATTAGCCAGGAGATGAGAGAGATCAGAGTTGTCATGAAAGGGGAGGAAGGGTCAGTCAGTGCAACATAGTTCCATCATGCCCTCCTTGAGGACACTGGGCTTTTATTCCTTTTTGTTTGTTTTTGGCAACATTATTACAAAGCAAACTTTCTACCAGGGCAATAGAACATAGTTGTTAAGAATTCAGTCTCTAGAGTAGGATTACATGGATTCAAGTCACAGTTCATCTACTTACCATCTGTGAGATCTACACTCCATAATTTAAACGCTGTGTTTCTGTTTCTTCTTTAAAATGTGAATAGCAGTAGTTACTGCTCACAGCCTCCCATAAAATATCCTAGAATAAAGATCACACCTCTGTAGCAGATTCTAAACAGTTTGAGAATAAATTACCACTATGTAGGTCAAAACATCAACTTATAACTGAAGGTCGGTTGAAGTGTGTATCTTGGTAAGAAACAGATGTCAAGTAAACCTCAGAATTAAACACATTTAACGGCCATTTTTCAGCAAAAGAAAATATGGCATCACTGTGGGCAGCTGATGCTCTAAAGGACAAAAAGGTGGTATTGAATGATGCACACCTAATTATGTTTCCCAAGTTTCCCAGTTGATTAAGTTTCTCCACCTCTCTGTGGGTGGAAAGAGTATGTGCAGTGGCTTTAAGTCATTTAGTGAAAACCTCTCTTCATGACCACAAGAGAAAGCAAGAAAAAGTGTTTCTGCTGTCACACTGAGGTTAGCATATATCTGAGACAATTTCTGTTCTGGGAATTCTTCGTGCCTAACCATTTCCCTGTTGTAAAAAGGAACATGGCTCTTCCTGAGGTTGGAAGAGAGCCTGGCCTCCATCTCGCATTCATTAAATTGTTTCTCTTAAACTCAGCCCTGGTCCTGTGGATGCCTTTTTGGGACTTGTTCTGGGGAGATTAGATTTAGCCCGTGATATGGTTTGGCTGTGTCCCCACCTAAATCTCATCTTGAATTATAATCCCCGCAATTCCCACATGTCATGGGAGGAATCCGGTGGGAGGTGATTGAATTATGGAGATAAGTCTTTCCTGCACTGTTCTCATGATAGTGAATGAGTCTCACAAGATCTGATGGTTGTAAAAATGGGAGTTTCCCTACACAAGCTCTCTCTTTGCCAGCCACCATCCGTGTAAGATGTGACTTGCTCCTCCTTGCCTTCTGCCATGATTGTGAGACCTCCCAAGCCATGTGGAACTGTAAGTCCATTAAACCACTTTTTCTTCCAACTCTAAGGTATGTCTTTATCAGCAGCTTGAAAACAACTAATACAGTAAATTGGTACCAGGAGTGGGGTGTTGCTGGAAAGATACCCAAAAATGTGGAAGTGACTTTGGAACTGGGTAACAGGAAGAGGTTGGAACAGTTTGGAGGGCTCAGAAGAAGACAGGAAAATGTAGGAAAGTTTGGAACACCCTAGAGACTTGTTGAATGGCTTTGACCAAAATGCTGATAGCGAAATGGACAATAAAATCCAGGCTGAGGTGGTCTCAGATGGAAATGAAGAAATTGTTGGGAACTGGGGCAAAGGTGACTTTTGCTATGTTTTAACAAAGAGACTGGCAGCATTTTGCCCTTGCCCTAGAGACTTGTTTTGAACTTGAGAAGGGTGACTTTAGGGTATTTGGTGGAAGAAATTTCTAAGCAGCAAAGTATTCAAGATGTGACTTGGATGTTGTTAAAGGCATTCAGTTTTATAAGGGAAACAGAGCATAAAAGGTTAGAAAATGTGTAGCCTGACAATGCCATGGAAAAGAAAATCCCATTTTCTGAGGAGAAATTCAAGCTGGCCACAGAAATTTGCATAAGTAATGAGGAGCTGAATGTCAGTCTCAAAGACAGTGGGGAAAATGTCTCCCAAGCATGTTAGAGGTCTTCACAGCAGCCCGTCCCATCACAGGCCCGAAGCCTAGGAGGAAAACATGGTCTCTTGGGCCAAGTCCAGGGTCCCTGTGCTGTGTGCAGTCTAAGGACTTGGTGCCCTGCGTCCCAGAAGCTCCACCCATGGTTAAAAGGGGCCAAGGTACAGCAAGGGTGCAAGCCGCAAGCCTTGGCAGCTGCCATGTGGTGTTGAGCCTGTGGGTGCACAGAAGTAAAGAATTGAGGTTTGGGAACCTCCGTCTAGATTTCAGAGGATGTATAGAAATGCCTGGATGCCCAGCCAGAAGTTTGCTGCAGGGGCAGGGCTCTCATGGAGAACCACTGCTAGAGCAGTGTGGAAGGGATATGGGGGGTTGGAGCCCCTACACAGAGTCCCTACTGGGACACTGCCTAGTGGAGCTGTGAAAAGAGACCATCATCCTCCAGACCCCAGATTGATAGATCCACCTACAGCTTGCACTGTGGACCTGGAAAAGCTGCAGACACTCAATGCCACCCATGAAAGCAGCCGGGGAGGCTCTACTCTGCAGAGCCACAGGGGCAGAGCTGCCCAATACCATGGACACCCATCTCTTGCAACAGTGTGACCCAGATGCAAGACATGGAGTCAAAGGAGATCATTTTGGAGCTTTTAAGATTTGACTGCCCTGATCACAAGGTCAAGAGATCAAGACCATCCTGGCCAACATTGTGAAACCCTGTCTCTACTAAAAATACAAAAATTAGCTGGGCATGGTGGTGCGTGCCATAGTCCCAGGTACTCAGGAAGCTGAGGTAGGAGAATTGCTTGAACCTGGGAGGCAGAGGCTGTAGTGAGTTGAGATTGTGCCACTGCACTCCAGCCTGGTGACAGAGCAAGACTCCATCTCAAATATATATATATATATATATATATATATATATATATATATATATATATATATGACTCCCCCACTGGATTTCAGACTTGTGTGGGGTCTATTCGTTTTGGCCAATTTCTCCAATTTGGAATGGATGTATTTACCCAATGCCTGTACCCCTGTTGTGCCTAGGAGTAACTAACTTACTTTTGATTTCACAGGCTCATAGGCAGAATGAACTTGCCTTGTTTTAGATAAGACACTGGATTGTGGACTTTTAATGCTGAAATGAGTTAAGACTTTGGGGGATTCTTGGGAAAGCATGATTGTCTTTGAAATGTGAAAACATGAAATTTGAGGGATTGGGCAGGGGTGGAATGATATGGTTTGGCTGTGTCCCCACCCAAATTTCATCTTGAATTGTAACTCCCACAATTCCCATGTGTTGTGGGAGGAACCTGATGAAAGGTGATTGCATTATGGAGGTGAGTCTTTCCTGCCCTGTTCCCATGATAGTGAATGAGTCTCATGAGATATGATGGTTTTAAAAATGGGAGTTTTCCTACACAAGCTCTCTCTTTGCCTGCTGCCATCCATGTAAGATGTGCCTTGCTCCTCATTGCCTTCTGCCATGATTGTGAGGCCTCCCCAACCGGGTGGAACTATAAGTACATTAAACCACTTTTTCTTTCCAGTCTCACGTATGTATTTATTGGCAGTCTGAAAATGGGCTAATACAGCCCCTCTCAGGTCTTTAACATGTATCAGAAAAATACATTCTGAAAATCAGCTCCTCAGACACCTCATTTCCATTCTATTCCTTCTTGTATTAAACTCACATCCAGTCACAAAGTACTGTGAGCTTATGAGTAAGCAGTAAGATAAGATGCATAAACACAATACATAAATTCTAATTAATAATGTCAGTTGAGATATTCCCCCAGTTTTAATCCCAGGCAATGTAAAAATTTCCGGGAAGAAATTAAAGGTTAAATATTTAAACCTTTTTCAAGTTAAAATCTAAAGATAGAAAGTTTGAAGCAATTAAAATCAATTATCTTGTTTTTAGAAGCGTAAAATCTACAATTTAAAATTCTTGTGTTATAATTAAGTCAAAATATTATCCTCCCAAATTTCTTACTCAGTTTCATCTCACTAACAGGCATTCCTGACGACTGCCTAAAAGTGTTCCTTGCAGTAGCCAGAGACAGCTTTCGCATCTCTCATGCTAATGGATACGCATCCTACAAGGCCTGAGAGATTAGAGATGCAACAAACCTCTCAAGAGTTTAAAGTTTTCTTGTTTTGTTTACTTTATTTATTTATTTATTTTTGTAGAGATGGGGTCTTACTATATTGCCTAAGCTGGCCTTGAACTCCTGACCTCAAGCGATCCTCCCACCTCGACCTCCCAAAGTGCTGGGATTACAGGTGTGAACCACTGTGCCTGGCCAAGTTTCATATTTATTGACTGAAAAAGCATCCACAAAGTACACAAAATTATTAATTTACCATATCCATTACTATACATGTTTTAAAAACATATCATTAGCTTTGATAACAATATTCCTGGGCATATTTACATTCCCAGAACCAAGCATTTAGTTTTACCAAAGTCCCTAGCAGAAACTAAAGGAAAGGGGGGTCTGCAGAGATAATCTTCATGGAGTTATCCTGGCTAAAATGACAATCAGTTCATTCCTGTTACTCAGAATCCATGCCCTATAAATTTACATTTGTTTGGAAGCAATAACCCTGCAAAGCAATATTTTTGGCACTATACAATCATGAAATCTGAAGGAAGGTTCATTTTGTGTATCTATGTCCGGTCTTATACACTGGCATTGAAATGCTTCTAGTTTCTTGGAAGTCAAGAAAGTTCCAAAGAAAAGGGCATCAGTCAACAGGTAATATTTGTGGTGCTTTTTACTTTATAATCAAAAGTGGTAATTGCTATTTATCCCAACTCACCTATATCTGCTCAAATGTTATACCAAGGTTATCATCTCTCTGAGACAGCATCCACTATTTTCCTGAGCGGGCTTTTTCATTCCTGGGCTACAGTGGCTCATTCCACTGCCTCTTACTATGGGATAAATTAAAGCCTGTGAAACCTGCCTGTTAATAATTGGCTCTCTTTCATCCCTTTACTTGTCTCAGTTGGAAAATCTCCTTCAGACTTCTGATCTGGAGCTGCTGTTTCATGCTTTTGAAACCTGTGCCAAAAGGAACCTAAGAGGAACTAATACCCCTACTTGTTTCCTTTAAGACATGGTCCTTTTCATCCACTTCTTCAATATTCCAAGCCTTAAAGTACATTATTTTACATTGCTACTTTTTTCCTCTACAGTCCTGAAATGTGCTTCTCATGTTTAATTTCTCTGCCATTTCCTTATTCTTTTCAGGAGGGTTCAGCTGGATCCCTATGAATACAAACATTTCCAACTGAGTCACCTTCCCTCTCTAATATATGCAGATTGTTTAAATTTTAATTGTATATGTTTGTGGGATACACTGTGATGTATTGATACATTATACATTGTGGGATAATTTGTTTTTCCAGAATGGAGACTTTTTTCCCTTTAACTTTTTGTGTATTTTGTGCCCCATAAGTTTGTTTTCTCAAAATATTCTTTCACATTTTGTCCACATAGTAAAATGGTTCCAGATCTTTCAAATGCTTGTGGGTGGTGAACCTTTGTTCAAACCGATCTTGTTTTCATCATTTCTCTGGGCTAGGTAATGCCCTCATGCCATCATCTATCCAAGTCAGAACACAATTTGCCATTGCCTGCCTTCTCCCCTTTTCACCTTGTGTGTACTTTAGAGTATTAGTTCTATAAGCATAGTAGGCAACTTGCTGAGGGTAAAACTATAGGCCTAGCTTCAGTGGCTATACTCTCCTGAAATTACCTAAGAAGACCTTGATTCTTTTTCACTGATACTTCTGGACTTCTCCCTCAGACCTGCACAGAGAATTTTTGGTAATCACTTGGCAAAGCCGTCACAATGTTTGAGGGATGGTTCCTCATTTGGTTTTCTTATGGAATCCCTGTTGTAAAACCCCTTTTCAATGATGTTCTGAATTATTTGGGGAAAAGCCACTCCCATGTGTCTTCTTTGAGGACAAATAAGCCTTAGGTTTATGTGGGTCATAGGTAAAGATTTTGTCTTCTAAAAAATAAAACACATATTTTACTCTAAAAATTCTCTAAAAGATTCTCTAAAAGAGCAATTGGTTATGGGGGCATTTTTCCCATATTTATATCATCTCTGGCCTTCAATATCACACCAGATTTTTCTCTTCGAATCTGTTGTCTTTATTTTAGGATCTCCACCTATTTGCAAATGGAATTTCCCTCTCTTAAATATATTTTCCATTGTTTCTATTGCTCACATTATTTCCCTCCTCTTGTCCTGATAGTAAGCATATTTCTCAAACTACTTGTACCCACAATTTGCATAATTTTTTCAGATTGTTTCTCTAATACCAAAATGAAATACTGTAAGGGCCCTTATTCTTTTCTATTTAGGTATTAATAAAATCTATTACCTCTGTATCAGTGATCATAGTTGAAATCTTGAAAACCTGAGGAATTCGAACTGCTATAATTAACAAATCCCCAGACACTTCACTGTGGTACGTATGCCTGTGTATGTCTGTGTTTGGCAGGGACGGCCACCACATAAATATGACTGAGCATAGATGAAAACAGGATGTGATGGGCTCTGCCCTGAGGTCATTGCTTTGCTGATAATATTCTGACATGTGGACAGTGTTTGCTTGTTGGGTCAGCAGACACCAAGCTTCTGATAGGTACTGACAAGACTGCTGGGAAGCCCAACCCTAGCACCTCTCTTGTGGCCTGTCCCCTTTGGGAGGACATAGTGTGTTGTCCTGAAAAGGAGGCCACCCCTCACCCCATGGAAAACAAAACAAAGCAAAACGACATGGTTAACTGCAATCACAGGTCCAGGTCAAGAAGCAAATGGCTGACTCAGATCATTTCATCTAGGACACAGCAGTCGAAAGACCACTTCTCAATGCCAAATACTCACTTGACCTAATATAAACCTCTACAGATTCTTTGGGTCAAAATACCCTGCCTTACTCTGAAATTCGAGATTGCAACCTCAGAGCTCAACTCCTGGCCGTACCCAAAGCCACCCACGTGACTACCATAGCCCCCTAGATGTTTAGAATTTGTCCATTTCTAGCCAATGTATGTAATGGTGGGAGTCTCCAAAGTGCTCCTCCAAAAGTACACCCTTCTTCTTTATCACTATCCTGAACAAACTTAAAAATGACATAAATATAAAACAAAATATCTCATTTTTTTCCTAAAAGACGCTAAGTCAAAGAAGGTTGTCTGAGAGTATGAATCAGGTTGCAAGGCCTCTCGCTTGCAGGCTTCTTGGGAGCACAGCAAGCAGCTCCTGGCAGAGCAGAAGGAGGCTGCAGCCCAAAATCCACACTCAAGTTCTCTCCTCTCTGTTAATGATCGGGTGAGTAAGACGGCAGGCAGAAGCCCTCTGCGTCTAGGGAGACGCTCCTGCTCCCGGAAGCCTGCTCTCCATCTGACTCCACCTCAGATGTGAGGAGCAAACGAATTAAAAGTTACAGTAGATTTATTTAGACAAGTTCCAGACAAATAATAAGCATTCTATAAAATCAAACTGTTTCTTTTGTTTGTTTCTATGTTCTGCAGCATTAGACAAACTACTGCTTCTTGAAACAATAAAATCAAGGTTAAAATGCTTTGACTTGCTGTAGCTTTCAGGTCTATCTTTGATTACCTTTTAATTCCATTAACAGACATGGCCTCTTTGAAATTTTGTCTTTTTAGCCTTATACAAGAAGGAAATCCTACCATTTGTAACAATTTGTGTGACCAGTAAGATACTAGGCTGAATGAAATAAGTCGGTCACAGAAGAACAAATACTGCATGATTCTGCTTATGTGAAGTATCTAAAATAGCCACACTCATGGAAGCAGAAAATAGCATCATTGTTGCCAAGGGATGGGGCAAAAGGAAATGGTGAGTTGCTCAAAGGGTATAAAGTTTCAGTTATGCAAAATGAATTGAGTTCTAAAGGTCGGCTGTGAAACATACTGCATGTAGTTAACAATAAGAGATTGTGCACTTAAAATTTTGTTAAGAGGGAAGGTCTCATGTTAAGTGATCTCACCATACACCCAAACACACACACAGAGGGACACAAATAAACTTTTGGAGGTAATGGATATGTTTATTAAGTAGATCGTGGTTGGATTTTAGGGATACATGCACATGTCCAAACTCATCAAATTATATCATTAAACGTGCACTTTTTTTTGGTATGTCAATTATACCTCAGTAATGCCACTAAGAGACAAAATGACAGAAAAAGATTCTGTCTTTTCTTGGAGCAAATTAGTAGTTTCTTAGACAATTATCTACATTGTACTATACTTAGACTTTCAGACTCTTGACATTTCTTGTGGGGAGCAACCTTAGAAGAATTTGTTTTTGGTCTACCAATTTTGTTTATATGTTGTTAATTTTACATTTTTAAAATTGATATCTGTGCTTGTCTCTATTAATTTCCCCATTTGACTTATTTATGTATTTATTTTGTTATTCTATTTCAAAATAATTGAGCTAAATTCTCATTTGTATTTTATTATATTTTCTAAAAGTTTGCAATTAATGCAATCTATTTTCCTCTATGCATTGCTTCTATCACATAGCAATTTATAAAACAATGTACTCTCATTTTATAATTTATATTGAAAGAGTAAAAACTGGTCCAAAACTAAAAGATTGAAGATTAGCTTGGATTGGAAAAGAAAAATGAAGTCCCACCATTAACTAGCTTTGGAGACAGACACAGACAAGGCCAGAGGCAAAGTCCACAGGCAGCTACATACCTCCCAAGATCACTCAGTGGCTATGAAATGGCGTAACAGCCTGGAGTGAATATACTTTTATGTCAATGATGCCCCCAGACACACTTTGTTCTTCCTATTTAGTGGAAGGAAGTCTCAACTGTCTCGACGGAGGGAGGAGGGAAACAAAGAACAAAATGGACTAAGATGGCGTATTTCCGGGTTCTTCATCACCAACTTTCCCGCGCCCGGGGAACGACACAGGTCAACTGCGCAGGTGCAACCTGACGTCCGACCGAGGAAACCGAAACTTACCTGGCCGCGCCTACCACACGGCCCCCGACCCGCCCATGTCGGGCCTACTGCCCTCCCACTCCCAGGCCCAAGACATAAAGCCGCTCCGGGCAGACAGGCGGCGCGAACTTCCTCGGCCCCTCCTTACGTGCGGACCCAGGAACTTCGCCCGAGAACGCCGGAGCGACTTCCTCGATTTCCTTGGCCTCCACTGCGGGAGACCGGTGAACTTCGCCCTTTCTTCTTTCACATTGGCTAGCTAATAAAGTTTCTTTTTACTTTGCCTACTTGCCTTTTCTCTGGCGCCTGCTCTGGTGGTCGCACAAAACAAATCATCAACTAGTTGGAATTATATATGATTCTAATATAATAATTCTATATAATTATTCTAATATAATAATTCTATATATAATCTAAAATATATTATTGCTTTGTTTTCACCATATCAATGCAATTGTCTTCCAAGTATTTCCCCTTTAAGAAGCATAAGTCCTAAATCAAAGTATTGAGTGAAAAAAAGCTCGTTTCAGAATGGAAGTTAGTGCTTGCCATTAAAAAGAAAATGGTGACACAATTATATTTGGATTATTTTATTATTTGCCTAGAATTCACTGTTTAAAACTTATTAGTGTATACTGTATTTTTTACTAAAAAGAAACTTGTGATCCCTCATCTTGAAGTTCTGGAAAACAGCCCTGGACAGAATGACTATTTCTTTACAATTGCATCGAACCCACTTATGGAATATAGAGGTAGAACTGTAAGCGGAGAAGAGGATGACGTTTGAAAAGTCTAGAGAGATTTGAACTTTTCAGCTTAAAAATCAGCTGCAGCTTTAGAAAATTGCCAGAACAAATATTGCCAGAGGCTTCCTGTAGCCTCCAGAGCAAGCCAAAGGAGAATTCTCTCACAGAAGTTGTTATCTGAGTCACAATTCTGATCTGACTTCCTATATTGAACCCACAAAACATAAGGCTCTACCACACGCCCCCTCCCCCACCCTTTATTTTTATTCAGGGTTGCTATGGCAATCTTCCAAACTCTAATTTTAATCCTAATACATAGACTGTCATTATAAACATTATCAAATTTGAAGTTGTAAATCCTTCAGTCAGAATCACCAGCTGGATGCCCAAAATGAAAGTAGTTTGTAACAGATACTCAAATTTGTTGAAGAAATGAACAAGTCTACTGGTAACATAGTTAATATCTGGGCTAGCTACAGACCTGTACATGATCTATTCCCATCCACACGTCCTCCAAACCAGGGGTACCCAGTCTTTTGGCTTCCTTGGGCCATATTGGAAGAAGAATTGTCTTGGACCACACATAAAATTCACTACTGCTAATGATAGCTGATGAACTAAAAAATATGGCAAAACATCTCATAATGTTTTAAGAAAGTTTATGAATTTGTGTTGGACTGTATTAATAGCCATCCTGGGCCGCACTTGGCCCATGGACCACAGGTTGGACAAGCTTGCTCTGAACTATAATCCTGCTTCATTTGGTTATACATGAATTACCATATAAAGAATTGCAAACTATATCTTATTTTCTTCTCTTTTGAGCTTCTTAATAAGCAGTATATTTTAAAACTACTTTGTTCCTCATACACATGTCTTTTTTACTCAATGGATGTTGTTTTACTGACTCATTTCTTACGATTTCTCTTTTCCTTTACCCTTCTTCCTCTCCACAACTTTTCTTCTACTTTGCTTCCTTTTCCCTTCTGGTCTTGGACCTCAGTAGCAGCTAGCCCTGCTTTATCCATAACACATCTAGACTATGCTCACCGACATTTTAACGGAGTAGTATGAATACTACTGTCTCAACTTGCTCAAACTCAGGCTGGCTAGCAGGAAAGCCCACAGGAAATGGGGAGAAAACTATGTTTCTAGTTGATGTAGATCTGCTGAACAGACATTCTCTCGTCTCCAGTGTGACAGTCCCAGTATGCTGGTCAGCATTAGACCTTTGACTGGACAAGTACATTCCCAGATACCTATACAAACGCATTCTGAAGTCAATATCCAATATGTTGTAATAGCTGGTAATAATGGTCTTAGAATAATTCTCTACCATCTTCCACAAACTAATGAACGTTTTCTTGTTTTCAGGATGTCTTCTGTTTTATTAATTTATTTTCACTACGACAAAGAACTTCAGCATTAAACATCTTTGCACATAGCATTTATTACCAGTTCCATTATTTCTTAATTTTCATATCTAAAATAATGGGTCAAAGTGACTGTGTATTTTCAGTTTTGTCACATGCAGCCACATTGTTCTCTCCAAGTGTTAGAGTTAATCCCATTTCCTCTGGCAGGATATCAGAGGAAGGCAGGGGGAGGGGGCGTTATAATTAGAGGGAGATAAACCCAAATCATGTAAGAGACTTTGTAGGCCCACGAGAGGAATTCAGGTGGATTGTAAGTTCAATATAAAAGCATTGAAAGATTTTAAACAGAGGAGTGACATAATTTTAAAAATATTACAAAAGCACTCTGACGTAAATTGTAGGGGATGGTTTGGGGAAGGCAAAGGTAGCAGCAAGATAATATAAGTTTGTCAGTTATTCGGATCATGAACATATTTTGAAATGAGTTCATAATGATTTAACCTGCATAATATACCATATGTTTGTTTTTAATAAATGGATTACAAAATAAATGTCTATAAAGCATAAAATGTTAAGTTACTCTAAACAAACAAAATGAAATGCATTTACCAGGGCTTTCCTAGAGGAATCTGTTCGTTATAACTCAGTCTGAAATAAATCTTTCTCTGTGTTATGTTCTCATGTCAAGCATCCTGCTTTTATTTTACATCATGGCACTTCTCTGATTTTCCTTTGTCTTTATATTTTCCTTTGTTTTCTTTTGAATCATTTCTGGGTCCGTCCTCCTGTCAGACCCAACCTCCAAGGCTGTCTGTTCCCAGTGTATACACAGGATAGAGACCAGTGTGAGTGCAGGACGCACAATACACACGGCTAAGCATTTGTTAAATTAATAAATCAATATCGGTATCTAAGAGATTAAAGAGAAAAGCCTATTTGTCTTCATTTTCATAGCTCTTAGAGAAAGACATTGGTGGACACTTTTCAGATATAAATGAAAGAAATTACAGAATCCATTGACTTAGAAATACATTTTAGGCAAATGAATGCATCGTTCTTCTATCTCATAAGCCTGTATATTAGTCTTGGAAAATGGCGAATGCAGATCTATTTTAAGCTGACAACATGTTTATGGTATATAGTCATTCCTTTATTATTATTTGAATATAGTTTGTCTATCAAAAAATAATTTATTTTCTAAATGACTTTTGCCTCCAGTCAGCATTCTTCTAAACAGCTTGTCCAAATGGTTATAGGGAGATAGGAAATTATTATTGCCTTTGAGAAGTAAATAGAAATTAAAATATGTTGGACATATATATGATTGAATATGAGGACAAGGGAAGAGTTCCAATGAATTCTGATATTGTTAAAATTGAAATAGAGAACTGGGGAGTAAAAACTTTGCCTAATAAGCCTATTGCTAAAATATCAGAAAAGTTAGAATATTCATGTCTGTAGAACATTCATGTTGGTTGCTTCCTGATGCTTTTAACGAGACACCATGAGATAAGCTGAGGCGACACTTGGCCAGTTACCGAGAAAGATGAAAAGGAAATACTTTTGCTAAAAAAGGCTCTCTCTTTTCTAAGGATCCAATTAAAGTGACTGAGAATCCAGTAATTTGCGGCGTCACAAAATTGGAAAAACCAACTGTATGTTTAACCCAAGGAAGAGGAGATATGATTCTAAAAGCCATCCCAATTGTACCAATCTAATTAAGAGTGTCTCCTTCTTGCCCTAGCCTCTTATTTCATATGACCTCAAGATGCATACCATTAAATTGGGGGGAAGAGGATGGGCAAACACAAAACCCAGGAAATAAGAGAGGGGATTCATCAGGTTTAAGAACTACATATATGATTAACTTGATGTAGAGTTTGCTAAAATAAAATAGACGTTAGCCTGCAAAAACTTAAAGTTGTGTTGACACAAAATTACAAACTTTTATAAATATTGATTGTTCAATTATTAACATTACCCTCTGCCCTATTTCTGCACCAGCACCCACGTGGCATCTCTGTCATGAACTTCAGATTAGACCACTGAGGATCATGGATAAGGAAGAGGCTCTCATTGTCTAAGGAAGACAACAGACAAGTGAGTTATTCATACACAGCAAAAAAAGAGGAAGCTAGAGGGAATTCAACAAGGAGGCAGTGTTCGCTAACTGCCATAGATTGCGGACTCTGTCTCATTCTTTCTTTTTCTAAAAAGATGTATGCTTGTTCCTATCCCATCACCATGTAACCAATGCCATGTTCAGTTCTGACACACTGGTATAAAACTTTTAGAGTTCTTGCTTCCTACTGATGAGAACTAAATACAATCAACAAATAGGAAAAATTCCAACTACTTATAGACTCTGAAAAGTAAGTAAAACAGATTGTGATGAGGAGTCAGAATTTGGAGAACCGATTGCATGGATGTTAAATTTCTTGTTAGGCTTTTTTGGTTTTGGTTTTGGTTTTATTTTTACCCAAACAGTTTTCTCCAGAGGTGGGTCCCATTAACATAGTGGCAGGCTGGCAGTGATGTCTAGAACTTCAGGAGAAGTCTCATGTCTGGTCAGAGAAACCAGCAAAGAAAGACCTTGCATTCCATAGAGTACAGGAGAATCCAGAGCACTGAGAAACAAAGAAGGGCAACTCTAATTTTGAATATGAACATGCTCCAGTCTCAGTCTCCCCCTTAAGCTACACATCTATAAGACAGACACAAATCAACACAACGAAAGCTTTGAGAAGTGATGATTCTTTGAACCTCAGGGCAAGTATTAAATTAACACATGAATTATGCATGTACAGAGCAACCCAAGCCAAAATAGCAAAAGTTAGTAGAAGTGAGATTTAAGCCACTCACAAGGTCTCACATTTTTGTTTTTGAATGTACTAAACAGCAAACATTTTGAGAACTGACCAGAGATTTGAACTACCACCCACAAAATGCAAGACAGAAATTATGGTCTAAATCTGACCAGGTTGGCTTCTGGCTAAAACTGAAATATCAACATTTCCAGAGGATTCTAACAGAATGCATCATCTTAACATAATATTCAAATGTGTAGGATACAACTCAAAATTACAGAATGTACCAAAAACCAGAAAAACATGACCAAATCCCAAGGGAAAAGACAGTCAGCAGATTTCAAATGTGAATAATAAAGATGTTGAAATTGTAACAGCAAGATTAAAGAGCTTATCAAACTATGCCACCTTTGGCTGGGCATGGTGGCTCAACCCTGTAATCCCAGCACTTTGAGAGGCTGAGGTGGGCAAATTGTGTGAGCCCAGAAGTTCGAGACCAGCTTGGGCAACATGGCAAAACTCCATGTCTACAAACAATAAAAAATTTTTAAAAAATAGCCAAGCATGGTGGCATGTGCCTGTAGTCCCAGTTACCTGGGAGGCTGAGGCAGGAAGATTTCTTGAGCCCAGGCAGTGGAGGTTTCAGTGAACTGTGATTGCACCACTGAACTACAGCCTTGGTGACAGAGTGAGACTCCCCAAAACTGTCACATTTAAAATTAAAAATAAAATAAGACTTTTCAGCAGAAAAATTGAAACTACAACAAAATAATTTAAAAACTAAAAAATACAATATCTAAATTTTTTAAGTCTCTAGTAGCTCTCAATAGCACAACAGGAGTAGCAGAGAAAATAATCAATGAACTTGAAGATAGTACGATAGAAATCATGCAAACTGCATAACACAGAAAATGAAGCGACTCAGGGACCTGTTGGACAATATCAAAAGATATAAATGTGTCATCATTAACAAAGAAGGAAAACAGAAAGAAATTGGGGCAAAATTCTTATATAAAGAAATAATAACCAAAGTTTAACAAATATAGTGAAACATTCACGTTTACTGATCCAAGTTGCTCAGTGAATCTCAAAAAAAAAAAAAATTAAAAATTAAAACCCTGCATACGTTATACTCACATTTCCCAAAACTAAAAATAAAGGGAAAAGTCTTAAAAGCAGTCACAGAAAAATGGCACTTTCTAAACTGGGTGACTGCAATAAGAATGATCACAAATGTTTCATGCAAAGCATGGAGGCCAGGAGACAGTAGCTTTCAGGGAAGCGGGGGAAAAACACTTTTAACCCAGATTTCTGTATCTAATGAAAATATACTTCAGGAATTAAGGCAAAATAAAGACATTTTTAGATGAAGGTAAACAAAAAGAATTTGAAACCAACTGACCCACTCACAAGAAATTCTAAAGATCTGCAGACTGAAAGGAAGCTATACCAGAGGTCTAAGGATATCTTCAGTAATGGAGGAAAAAGAACAGCATTGATAAATATCTGCTCAAGTAAGGAAGCCTACTTTTTTTCTCGTAAGTCCTTAAAAATACATGAGCTTTGATAACAAAACTTATAGCATTGTCTGTGGGGGCTTCCCATGCGTGTAGATGTGATATTTATAAAAGCTATATGTAGAGGTCAGTGGGAGTGGCCATAAGAGACTATATGGTTACAATTTATTACATTTTAATAAACTGATAACTATTAATTCTAAATTTAACTGTGAAAGGTTACGATGCCTGTTGTAATCCCTAAAGCAACTGGACAAATATAATATGAAGAGTTCTCAGCAAAAGAAACAACAAATAAATTAGGATGAAACATTAAAAAAATTCAAATAATGTAAAGGAAGGCAGGAAAGGCAGAATAAGTTTTGTAAAACAGAAAGTAGTTAATAAAACGGTAAAACTAAATCCAACCATGTTAGTACTTACAGAAATGTTAATGATATAATGAATAAAAAAAGCCTGATATATGCTGCCTACAGAACAAATTGAATAAAATGAGACAGACAGATTGAAAGCAAATATCTGGGAAAAAAAGTGTCTTGTGCAAACCATAAGTGTAAGAAGGCCAGAGTGGTTGGAGGAGCTATATTCATATCACATAAAATGGACTTCAAGATAAAGTGTGTTATCTGAGATAAAGAATTTCATAATGATAGAACGGACAAGTTACTAAATTATTATAACTATTTATAAGTATATGTGCATCTACTAATAGAACTGCAGAATAGATTAAGCAAAAATTGACAGACTTTTGAAAGGAAGATAACAGAAAGTTTTAACTCCCCTCTCTCGACAGTTGATAGAACAATTAGATTAAGAAAATCAGAAAGGACAAACAAGAACTGACAACTATTGAGTACCTTAACCTTAAAACAAATGTATAAAAATGTATAAAAGATTTATACCTAAGTTAATAGGTAAGCTCGTGATTTGACACAAGCATTTTCATAAATAAGTAAATAAACAAAGGCGGGGCTGATAAGGAGTGAGCTTAGAAGAGATTGTGAAGAAAGAAAGTAAAAGCAGAATGCGGAGCTCAATTTCAAGAACAGAGAAACAAAACGGCAGCTTGAGGGGGCTATGAGTTCAAGAAAAGGTGTTTGAAAGATGAAGTCTATTACTGTCAGTTTTTGTGTTGATCAAAATTATATAACATAAAGGGAAAAAAGTAACAATGCTAGGAGAGAGTTCCATTGTCAGGAACTACTTTCCTAAGTGAAAGAGGATGAGACCTATTGCCCAAAAGAATAGTTTGATCTCGGATGGGAAGAAGGGCAGCTCCTTCTCAGTTAAAGGAAGGAGGGGAGAGCCAATGAGCTAGATTTCAGCGAGGTCTGTGCTGCAGAGGGAGCTTTTGCCAGTCATCTTCTGAATGCTTCTCTTTTCACAGTGCTATAGGAAATGAGTTTATGGGATGAATATGAAGATGAGAGAGAATGTGTGGAATTTTGAGAAGAAAGAACACAATAAATTGTCTCTGGTGAGTGCTAGTTTGAGTAGGATAATACAGTAGGATTCCTGGGACAGCACTTAAAACTCAATTACTAGTTACAAATTTAGAGTCAATCCAGATTCTTATTGCTGCCATAACAAATTAGCACAATTATAGTGATTTAATGTAACATAAATTTATTATTTTCCAATTCTATAGGTCAGAAAACTAAAGTCTGATCAAATTCTAGGTGTCAGCAGGACTGTGCTTCATTCTATAAGCTCTAGGGGAGTATCTGTTTCCTAATTAGTGAAATTGTTGGCAGAATTCAGTTAGCTGCAGCTGTAGGACTGAGTTCCTTGTTTTCTTGCTGGCTGCAATTTGACAACCAGTCCCAACCAGTCCCAGTTTCTACAAGTCGAGCATCTTCAGCTTGTACCTCTTTCCTCCATCTTCAAAACAAGCAAATTGTCAAGTCCAATTTACATCTTTGTGTCTCCCTAACCACAACTAGGAGAGTTCTCTGCTTTTATAAACTCACATGACTAGATTGGGCCCACCCAGATTAGTCAGAAAAATCTCTCCACCTCAAGGTCCCTAACTTTAATTACACCTACAAATTACCTTTGCCATGTCTCACATTCACAGATTCCTACAACTAGGATTGAACATCTTTGAGGGCCAGTTAATTAGTCTGCCACATCTGGTCAGGATAACTGTGTGTTTTTGCAAGCTGCATTCATCTGCATTGGTAGAGTCTGCAAAGGTAGAAGTGTATAAAATGATTTACATTCAAATTACAGCTGGGTAGGTGTGTGGCAAGCAGAGTGAGTCCTGGCAGAAAAAAGATATGTTCAGAATTTTCTGGAAACCTGTATTATTGAAGGGGCTGTTTTAAAATATGTAGGTACAAAGAAAAAAACCTCAAAGTATAATGCTGTAACTGGTGGCAGTAGAATAATTCTACCTCTAACCTTGGAAAATGAAGAAGAAAAGATTAGCAGAATCTATGTTCCAGTAGAGTTGGAGCGCTTGAGAGAAACAGGGACCTTTGCCCAAGGGGTATAAACAGTTGAGCATGACATCCCAGGAAGTGAATTGGGAGATAAATATCTGACTTCACTCTATTCTCTTCTTATGTTCTGCTGGGATTACCGTTGGCTAAGCCCACCCATAAGCTAGCGAGTAGTAGAGGTTAACCTCCCTGTAGAGATTGACCTCCCTGGCAAAAGAAGGACAGGAAAGAGTAGAGAATGGGTCAACGTGGACTGAAGGTGGGTGCCCAAAGGGGAGATGTGAATATGAGTGGGATTAGGAGGGTGGGGCAAGGGACACTGACAGGGTGATAGATATAAAACGTGGGTCCTAGTAGGGCTAAGAGATTATCGGAATAAACTGGAAAGAGAGACAGTGGCAGTTAGATAATAGGATGCTTGAAGTGACCCTGTGTTTAACATAATCATATTTGTATTACACAATCAGAGTGCCATTTGCCTTTAACAATGGAAAGTAATGTTCCATTCAAAATATATTCTGCATGTTTTTACATGCTAATATAATGTTTCAAAATTAATTCAGATTTTCTGTATATTTATACTCATCAACTATAAGAGAATTATTATTGAATGAACTTTTAAATGTTCAAGTATTACATAAAATCTCACCCAAAATACTTAAAAACATTATGATTATAAATTTCAAAACATGACAAGTACAGCACTTTCAAACTGTACCTCTTCGGTTGCTCTATTTCTGTGTTCAGTTCAAATTCCAAGACTCCTGTATCAGCTCATCTCTCCCTCCAGAATGCCTCAGGTCTTGTCTTCCCTAGATTCCATTTCTTATTTCTAATACTTAGACCTTTTGTAGCTCTACAGGTGTATCTAGCAATGTGGTGCTATAATACCCTTCCCTCTCTTGCCATTAATTATTTTTATAATAAATTTACAATTATGCTTTATTTGCCTGTACTTCTTTTTATAATATCCTTATAGTATCTTTATAATATCTCCTTTATAATACCTTTATAACATCTCCAGATTTTCTTCAGCTTAATTTTATCCTTTAGTCTTTGAAAGCACTCAAAATAGCTTATTCTAAAAACATAAATTCTTTGGTCGATAGTATACATCTCAAAGGCTCAGGATGATGTGGAATGCAAAGTTAGTTCAGTTTTCCCCTTGAATCTTGGTCTCAGGACTTTGACACATACGCCCACCCTTTGAAAATAAATGCTTTTGTATGTGTTTATAGTAAACATAAATGAACACAATTAGGAAATAATGCTTGCCATTCAATATGTCAACCCCATAATTTAAAGGCTATTTATGAGGAATTTCATATACCTACATATTTTCCCATGGTGAATACCTTGGTTTTGGTCCACTGCCTCTAGTGAAGAGGTGGGGCATTTTCTCTGGTGGATCCTTGATGTGAGAAGCTTTAGATAAATTTGGGATGGCTTCAGGGACAGTTGGAAATATGATTAGAAAAGGACACATAATTTGAATACTGTTGCGAGTATGAACACCTACTTCATCATTTTGCTGAAAGATCTGACCTTTTTTTCATGACCTTTCCTGAATCCTCAGCTCAATAACTGTATCATCCCACCACTCCATCCCCTCATACTCATTTCTATAGTCATTCTCTCTCTCCTTTTTTTTTTTTTTTTTTAAAGACGGAGTCTCACTCTGTCACCAGGCTGGAGTGCAGTGGCACCATCTCAGCTCACTGCAACCTCTGCCTCCCGGGTTCAAGCAATTCTCCTGCCTCCTGAGTAGCTGGGATTACAGGTGCATGCCACCATGCCCAGCTAGTTTCTGTATATTAGTAGAGATGGAATTTCACAGTGTTGCCCAGGCTGGTCTCGAACTCCTGAGCTCAGGCACACCACCTGCCTGCCTCAGCCTCCCAAAGTGGTATTCTTTATCTTAACAGGCCTCTTCCATTTATTATGGAGCCAGAGTTGCATAAGAAAGTATACTGTGGAAACTTTCTTTAAATCAAGGTGGCATTTAGAATTTATTTTTATATTGACTCTAGCCAAAAGCCATATTCTGATTTTCATCATAATACCGAAAGCTGGAATGCCTTACTCCTTTTTATCATGTTTTCCTTTGGAAGAACAAGGCTAAATGCATTCACAATTTACTGCTCTCTTAAAGAAAGCAGTAATGAGCTTTCAGAAACAACCTTCAGAGCACACTTAAATATTTAGCAACATTAAAGCACTCTGGTTTTTTCCACTATAATTTAATGTCCCTACTATAAGAATTATCCATATACAAATGTTTAAATGTTGAGTACCTCTACATTAGTCATTGAATAAAGTTCAATTCAATACATGTCTATGGAATCCTTATTATGTGACAGAGTATTCGAGGTGCCAATTAAAAGGCATATAGTTCATTTAAAAATACTAAAATTCAAGAAAGAACATGAAAAACATAATAAGAAAGTCTATATACTTCCCTTCACCATCACCACTATCACTGCTAGTCTTACTGTCCTAGTCCATTATGGTTCTACTTCCACACCTTGGATCCTCCAATTGTCAGATCTGACAACTTGGAAATAACATTTTTCCAATCTCTGCTCTGATCACACAATGTTGACAACATTAGTGAGTATCTGTGTCACAATTGATGTCACTCCCGCTTCTCTGAAGTTTTCCCTAATATACATGCATTAATGCATGTCTTTCTTTTTGGTTTCCAACAGTAGTGTTACACTCGTGTTGCTTTTACAATTAAAAATTAAACTTGCTTGAAACAATTAAGTGTTACCAGGAGGTTGTATCCAGTGAGAATTATGAAGAGGGCAATGGACTTCATAATTTCTCAGGGGAAAAAAAAGGGTGTAAGTAAGCACTGCAATGTAATTAACAATGTCCGCACTGCTGAAGATGGTACACAGAAGTATCCTTTACATGTGAGACAGGAGTCTAGTGGATTCAATTATCTTCATGGTTCATCACAGGAACCATAACAAAAGAAAAGGAAAGATAGACCTGTCCTTACATCTGTCCTCTGAAGAGCTCTGGACTATATAGAGCATGTGGTAGGAACCCCAGTGCCCCTCGCTTTCCCCACAATGTGCTCAGAAAGTCAGTATGGGGGCTGGGCACGGTGACTCACGCCTGTAATCCCAGCACTTTGGGAAGCTGAGGTGGGCATATCATGAGGTCAGGAGATCAAGCCCATCCTGGCCAACATGGTGAAACCCCGTCTCTACTAAAATACAAACAATTAGCTGGGCGTGGTGATACACGCCTTTAGTCCCAGGTACTTGGGAGGCTAAGGCAGGGAAATTGCTTGAATGCGGGAGGCAGAGGTTGCAGTGAGCCAAGATCGCCCCACTGCACTCCAGCCTGGTGACAGAGCAAGACTCGATCTCAAAAAAAAAAAAAAAAAAAAAAAGTCAGGATGGCGTAAGGGAAATCATAGAGTATGTAGCAGGATTGACAAGTAGAGACCTTGACCTAGTTCCTTCACCCAAATTTGGCTTTGTGAATTAGTTTGTAATAATAATAGTTTTCTTGTGAGATTGTAAGGGTAACTGAATAAAAAGGCATATGTGAAGTATCTGGAAAAGGTGAGAACTCAGGATATGATAGTTTCGTTTCTTTCTCTTTCTCATTTCCTGAGGGAAGTAACGTTCAGTCCATTTCTTGCTCTGTTGAATGGATGGAGTTGTCATTGGCGGGAAAACTAAGGAATGGAAGAAGAGGTAGAAAAACCCTGCGACTGGAAGGGGTAGCTTGAGCTCCTGGCAAAGGCTGCTGGTTAGAGACCTGGGCCTGCCGCGGAAGGTCCTTGCTGAGACACTGAGGAGTGGGTAGTGTGACATCCACATACTATGCTTTAGCAATGTGTGATATCACCTGAGAATTAGCAGTGTGCTTGTCACCCTGGGCCTGTGGCAAAGACAGTCTTAGTGTCGGTGGCGAGACACTCATATTAATAAAAACATAAACTGAGGGTCAATGCAGGGAGCCAGAGTTGAAACACAGAGGCGGAGTCCTTACACCGGGGATGAACATTATTTGTGGTAGGCTTTCTCCAAAAGACCGGATGCGATGGCACAGTGGTTCTCCAAACCGCTGCAATTGACAAACAGGGTTTCAATCTTTAACCTATTTAATGAGGCTTACAAGAGGATCCAAGGCTATTAGAAGTCATTTAAAAGCCATTTTTGTGACACTTAGCCTTTATTCAGCTTAAAATTTAACTGGGAAAGGATTATAAATTACCTTTTTTGTTTCCAAGTGGATATTTATCAGTTTTTTGTGATCACCATTCATGCCCCGTTTATAATAGCAAGCCAGTTCTCAGTGATGGAATTAACTGTCTCCCATCGTATGCAAATCAAAGTACTTCTCTTCCTTTATAGATGCTGAAGGGGTCGGATCTTAAAACTGGGCAAAACAGGCTGTAGCACAATAGCAACCTCAATGACTAGCAAAATATCGCCTCTCGAAATCATGTTGCTAAAACCGAAGGAAAGGTGAATACCTTTCCTCTGACGAGCAGAGGCTTATGAGTGCTAAAACAGTGCTGTTCTTCATACTCCCCGCACACCTCGGTTTCTAACCAACACCAGGACCCCCAGCATTCCATGAGCTCCCCAGATCTTTCCAGTAGATTATATTAGCAAGAAAGAGTTCATGATGTTTGCCTTTAGCGCTCCTCATGTGATGCATCCTCCAGCACGGACGGTGGGGAGAACCCTTCCTGCAAGCAGACAGGTTGAGGAAGAGCACTTGTGCACGTGACTGGGAAAACCAGTGACTGAAAAATCACTGCTTCATGATGCAACCACTTCTACGTCTGGATTTCACTAATTGAAAAAAAAAAAATATCTTCCCAATATTATACTGAATCTTCTTCCCTGCCACTTCTTAATCAGTAACAGGTTATAATACTGAAAGTAATAGGTCATTTGTGACTTAGGAAAAACAGAGTTCATTGAACTCCTGGGTCAGAAATCAAATTGCAAAGGGCTGGAGTGAAAGAGGTGTGGGTTTGGGAGGAAGTGAAGGTCGCTGATGAAGTAGGAGAGAGTCATGACGTGCTAATGAAGGTGGCAACCAATCACAGGATATATCTTCCAACACAGTGAAAGCTAGGGCATTTTGAGGTGAATTCGATGGAGTTGATAGGAATCGGCTGAAGAACAGCAGGGGGATGAAGAGGATGAAGACGTTACAGAGAGAAAAGAAAGCTCTTATGAGAAGAAAGTACCTTTGCTCATGAGGGTAGGGATAAGACGAATGAAGATACAAGACCATCAAAGAGATTTGAGAAACCTATGTGAAATGTCTTTGATTCTTGTAAGGTTATTCATAAATGTATGGGTCTGTAAGCATCTTAAAGGCATCGAAAATAACCTCCTGACAAATGTATGCATTTCTTCCTCAACATTCAGCAGAAAGAGTCAGAAAGTCTGTTCCTGAAACTTTTAGAGGTAGAGAAATACCATGTTATGAGATATTATAGGCTGTTTCTGAGTAGCTCAAACTGTACACTGTAGTAAATTGGGAAAAAATCCTCCCATTATACTTCTATTGATCTATCTCAATTTAATCCTCTAAGACCACAAAAATTATAAATCATTCTACTATGAAGACACATGCACACGTATGTTTATTGCAGCACTATCCCCAATAGCAAAGACTTGGAACCAACCCAAATGCCCGTCAATGATAGACTGGATAAAGAAAATGTTGCACATACACACCATGGAATACTCTGCAGCCATAAAAAAGGATGAGTCCATGTCCTTTGCAGGGACATGGATGAAGCTGGAAACCATCATTCTCAGCAAACTAACTCATCTGTTTTTCAAATATTCACTCCAAATACTTACTTACTTGAAGATAATTATAATTCTTACTTTGGTAAAGAAACTCATCCAAACATATCTTTTAAAATATAGCCTGCCACATCACAATCTGTTAACAGAGACGCATCATCTGTTCATGTCATCTATTGTTTTCCATTGGACTGGAATAGCTTTGGAGTCTCCGTCTCCCTCCCTCCTACTCCCCTTTCTCTCTCCCTCTGTCTCTCTGGGTCTGTATCTCTTTCTGACTTCTCATCTGTCTCTTCATTTCTCTCTTCTTCTTCTAGTGTATTCTGCCACGCCTATATTATTAAGTATGTGAATGTGTGTATAGTTAGATGCTTTTCTTCACCAGGGAATCAGTAACTACCACATTTTTGGTCAGGCATGTTCCTTTTGAACAATGTACATATCTACATGCCAGTATTTTAGATCTCAGGATTTAGTGATGTCTATGATTGTGTTTTTATACTTTGATTTGAATCTCAAGTTCACATTATCTCTGACCTAAATGTTGTACTATCCAAAGTCATGAACATGATACCTAATACACTTGACATTAGTCTATCCCAGAAACTGCTGAAACTTCCTTCTATTTATTTTATCCCTTAACAGACAAGATGTCCTAGATTCTACCAATATTACAGATATATCAGATCTGTTTTTCTCTCCCTCCTTTTAAACTTACATTTCTTGTCATGAAATCAATAAAACTCAAGGAAAATAGATATATTTATTAAAATCTTCATAACAGTCATCTGGTCTCAGAGGAGAATCCATGTATTTTACATTAAACTATATACCAGAAAGCCAAATCCTGCTATTCACATTATACTTCAAACTTTGTCAAATCCCAGCTTCACATGAAAATAATAAATTAAAGTTTAATATTTAACCTGAGAACATTTTGACTGTTATCAGGATTTCATAGACATATTTGATACTTATTTTTTATTGCTTATTCTCCTTTCTATAAAATATTACCACATTGATTTTTCTCTATAAATTTTGTTAAGGACTTATATTCAAGTCACTATGGTAAATTGTATGTGAAAAGGCAAATAGAAGACTGTGATTATTCTAATAGGGTGCCCAGTATACTGCATTGGATGTGTAAGTCAGTGATTATATTAGAAATACATCTATGCAATCATAACAATTATTTAATTATACAAAATAAAAAATTGCTGATTTTTGTCTGAAGACATAGAGATGTCAAAAACTGTCTCAAGAATATATGTCATTTTAGTTGAGATCCCAAGAGATGATAGTTAGACTTTTTTGTAATATTATATAGATTTGCCATCTGCAAAGAACGAATATCTTTGGATTGTATCATGTTAATACACAGCCACTTTCCATATCTTCAATAATGATTCTTCAGCCATCACAAAATAAAGTATTTCATTGAACCTATAGGAATAAGCAAAATGCTCTTTCCCTAATTGTGTGCCTTAGATCTGATATATTATGGCATAAATGAAGAATATTCCTAAATGATCAGATACTTTCTTAAACATTTTCCAATTATTCTGTTTTCCTTGCCTTGCCTAAATTACATGTTAAACACCTGATATTTCCCTGGGTTCTGATAAAAATCTGTTCCAACTGATATTTAAATTTAGAAAACATTAGCAAGATAACCTCTGACACATTTTCTGGCTCTCTTTTAGTTATTTGAATTGCTGTGGTATTAAGAGAGGATTGAAGAGGGAAGACACTGTCAAAGCACTGGGGTTTGTGAAAACTTGGTGAGAAATTTCTTCCTTGAGTCACGGCAGACCCAGGGTCTTCTCTGGACACCATGGAGTTGCCTAAAAATCTTCTATGATGCGTTAAGCCAGCTAGCCTGTCAGTGAGCCTTAGTGTATTTTGGGGTATCCTCAGAGGAAAACAAAGATCTTACCATTGTCTTTTTAAAGCTCAAGCATAAACTTCCCATAGCTCTTCTCTTTCTTGAAAATCCATATTCCTTTCATTTGAAAGACATGTTGCAAATACCCCAAAAAAAGGGTTTTTGCATACTTATATCAATACCTATTTTCGTTTCTTTACACAGCTACCTGTGTTCAGGACTCCATACTGGATGCGTTAATATGTTTCTGCACATGAACAAGAAGATATCAGTGATATGTATCTGAGTCTGTTGTTAGAGAGTTAAGTGCAGAGTTCGGCAAAGTGAACGTTCTTTTTCTTTATATTCTAAAGATTTTTAAAATCGTTTGTAATAATTGAGGTTATAGATAATGCACTTTAGATTTATGTGCTTTAGGATTATACTGATTTCATTCAACTGTCATTTGATCCTCATACCAATTATATGGAACATTTTATTTGTATTGAATACCCACTTCAATTTTACCAAAGAAACCTAAGACTAAAAAAGATAAATGACTTTCCAAACCTTCCCAGTTTACAGAGCTTGTAGGTTCCAGAAACGAAATTCTAAATGAGAGTGTGTGATTTCAAATCCTAGAGCCTTTATTCAGTTTCAAGCTGATTCCTAATTGTATACATGGTCATTTTAAGCATAATGGAGCTCCATAATGAGCTATGATATTAAAAGCTGCATTTATTCCACTAGCATTGGTAAATCTTGTGTATAAAATATTAAAAGACTCAAAAGTAAAATATCCATGAATAAACTAGAGCAACAATTTTGACTATAATTAATAAGTTATACAGTTGTGTGTGTGTGTGCGCACATACATACAGATATGTATACATATTTGGACTAATCATCCGATTAAAATAACTACGCTACTTATATAAAAGTTTACTTATTATATGATTTGGAAAATAATGAGAGTAGCTGTGATACATATGTAGGACACCTTTTGCCTGCAATTTAAGATATAATGTTTCACGATATTTGGAGAGGATAAATGTGTACAAAAAAATTCTTTAAGACAGAAGACGACCCCTATTATTTGTTCTATATAATCTAGGATATGGGCACTGTGCAGGGACATCATATCACCTAATGCCAAGGGACATCTCTGAATTATTGATATTCACCTTCATTAGTTGGGAAAAGCTGAGGCTCTTGTAAGTTATATTTTGTCATGTTCTGATGTTCATGCTATTTCTACAACAAAGAAGTTTCAGAGATGAACTGTGAGCAGCAGAGATTAATGATGTTTCTGAAAACCAAAGAAGAAGCTGAGCGTCATAGGTATGAGTTAGCACCAAATATATATATATATATGTACACACACACACACACACACACACACACATATATATATATATATAGAGAGAGAGAAGCTATTAGAGACAGAGAGACAGAACAGGAGCATTAAAAAGTTTATCATGGACAAGACAGATCTGCAAACACAGGGTCTACAAAGTCCTAATGTGAAGTCAGCCCTCAGGCATTGTGGGACTCCAAGATAGGAGTTTCCCCCATCTATCATTCTCTGTCCATGTTTTCTGTTCTAAGAGATCCTGTGCATCTGCTTTCTAACTGAAAAAGAACTTTCCCTTCTTTTGGTTCTCATATCTGCTATACCTCAAAATATCATCTCACATGGACAAATCACTGGATTAAAATAAAAACTACTAGAGGGTTGAACACGAACTATCGGTTTTATGAAATTACGTATCTCTAGCTAAAAAGAAAGACATTTTTGGACTTCCATTTGATGAACTCATTCTATTTCTCTTGAATGACATGTCTTATAAGTATGTCAATCAATATTACATATCAATGAGGATGCCAATTAACATAGATTTTTAATTCCAAATTATTTTTTATAATTAAACATTACTTTTTAATACCTTGAACCTATTTGCTTGTTTTCATGAGAACTAGAAACAAGAGGTACAAATATTTTCTTCCATGATAAGTAAAAAATTATTATATTTAAATTATAATAATAAATCAACATAAATTTGAATAAAATGTCAACTATATCTTTGACAGAAAAAAATATGTTGGAAATAACCAATTTACCCCAAGTTATATTTTAAACTTTATTTAGATGGAGAGGACAAGTAAAAGTTTGCTAAACACTATCTTAAGA
The DNA here is from genome assembly GCF_037993035.2 of Macaca fascicularis. Lineage (NCBI taxonomy): Eukaryota > Metazoa > Chordata > Mammalia > Primates > Cercopithecidae > Macaca > Macaca fascicularis. The sequence goes on along the minus strand of NC_088392.1, from coordinate 11,276,827 downwards.
GTGTTTAGTTTGCTAAACACTCTTAAGAAGGAGAAAAATCAAAGATAGTGTTTCAGTTTATCTCTTTCAATTATTAAAATACATACCAACATGCTTTTGAAATATTTGAAACAATAAGTTATTTTATATATATATACATACACACACATATATTTATATCGTTGGAAGATACATATATCTTTATATATTGTGTATATTTATATATAATATATTTGTATACATTATATATATCTTTATATATATTTGTATATATTATGTATATCTTTATATATAATATATTTGTATATATTATGTATATCTTTATATATAATATATTTGTATATATTATGTATATCTTTATATGTATAATATTCCTCAATATTTTGGAAGATACTGTATTTTCTAAAATACTAATGAAGATAAAAGGAACACCTGCCTAACCATCTAACAAAGCATTAAAAATAACCATGAAAATAATATGAAAGAAAACAGAAAATATTAATGTAGAAAATAGGAGTAAAAATAATTAGTCATAAAAACAAAGGATTCTAGGACTAGATTAATAATAAAAACCCAACAATTTTTAAAAAAACTTTAACAAGTGTACCAAAAAGAACGTGATCCACATACATAAAAACAAACAGAATAGATTAATGTCTACCTCTTTATAAGTACGAATGGGAAAAAGTCTTAAAAAATATCAAGCAAAGGAGAACTCAAGGCAAAACATGTTAACACAGTAACTTTGTTAACAAGTGTATATTTTAAAGGATATAAAACAGACCTAATTTTATGCACTGAATATCATTGCATCAAAATGTATATGGCAAAACAAAATTTAAAAAAAGCATAAAAGTATATCTGGCATTTGTTGAGTAAATATTATATGTGATAGTCTTGGAAATATATAGTACTCACACAACTGTGAAATATTAATACTACTTACATTAAATACAAACATGTGAGGCTAAACAAAGTTATACAATCTCAAACGCCAATGTTTGTGTCCTCTTCCTCATGAAAAATCTTAGAGAGAAATTTGTGTTGCAATACACACAAAAAAATTGTCAGAAACAATAGTTGAAGTTAATACACTCAACTTTTTTTGTCAGGATAGACAATATATGATGATATAAAGACAATATATGATGAATAATGAATTAAGATCTATTTGCAACATGTGCACTTATTGACAATTTGTTTTCTCAAAATAAACCCATGGAAATATTTTGAAACATTAATTATATTCTCCTAAGAGAAAATATCAATCAGTATTCATTTTATAGGATTATAATGATATAGGTTAGCTTAATTTAATAGAATTCATTCTCTGACAAAAATGCAATAAAAATTGAAATTAACAGCAAAGTGTCATCTAAGACTGAAGTTTTCAGGTTTATTAAATAGCTCTCAAATCAAAAAAGAAATCAAAATCTTAACATCTGTTTATCAATTACTGTAATCATAATGAGAACAACGCAATATAGCGAATATGCACTTAACTGATCTTAGAAGAAAGTGTGCATAGCTTTAAATAGTTTCACCATGTAAAAACAAACAAACATGCCAAGTAAGGCAGCTCATGCCTGTAATTCCCACAATTTGGGAAGCTGAGGTGGGTGGATTGCTTGAGCCCAGGAGTTCGAGACCAGACTGGGCTAAATGGCAAAACCCCTTTGCTACAAATAATACAAAAATTAGCTGAGTGTGGTGATGAGAGTCTATCGTCCCAGATACTGGGAAGGCTGAGGTGAGAGAATCACTTGAGCCTGGGAAGTGGAGGCTGCAGTGAGCCATGCTCACACTACTGCACAGCAGCCTGGATGACAGTGAGACCCTGTTTCAAAACATAAACTAAAAAATAAACATAGGTAGTTAAATAAATAAATGTTATTTAAGCATCTAATTTAAAAGACAAAATAGTAAAAATAATAAATTTAAAGAAATTTAGGAAAGAAAAATAGAAAAAAATACTCCTTTTTGAAACGGTGAACTATTGTGTCATCTCCATCCTTTTTCTTCTAAAATGAGAATAAAGAAAACTATTTTGGAGGTAGGCATTCACAATAGTGAAGAGAGCTGGTGGGGAGCCATCAAGAGATGTTATCTGAGCACCTCTAGAATAAAGAAAGTGGATGGAAAAGAGCTGATGAGTGAAGGAATGCAGATAAAGTTGCGGTAAAAATAAATAAATAAATAAATAAATAAATAAATAAATAAGGAAGTTGTTGCATTGGAGAAGAAAGTCAGTTGGCTTGGCACCATTCCTAAGAAGCTCGAGTTAGAGGCTAGAACAGAATCTATAGTAGAAAAAGGAAATAGAATAGAAAATAATTGAAAGATTACATAGGGCAGTCATCGCCTCACCCACCTACTAACCTATTCCACTGAAATCTGGCAATCTGGCATTATACCCAGGGGCAAAAATTCAGAGGGCTCATCTCTAAAAAAATTGAACTAAATGGGAGGAACAAAGCCAACCACTGTGAGTGCTCTTGACTGAGTAAAGCTCTCCTCATTTCTCACTGGGAATGGTGCCAACATAAAGAATGGCTCCCCATGCTCTAATCTTAAAGGTAAGTGCTGCTCACACATGCACATCTGCCAGTCTGCCTTCCTATTCCTTAATTTAAAAAAAAAAAAAGTCCACCAAGTGTTACTAATTAGCTGAAAATTGCATGAATCATGAACTAGAAAGACAAAGTTTAAACAACAAATATCAGAATCAGATGAAACAGACAATGCAAACAGCAGAAGAGAACTTTAAAATGTAATGAACATCCGCAGAGAACAAGGAAAAAATTGCATCTAAAAGACTACGCAGACTGCTCCTTGGAGGAAAAATCAGAACAACAAAAGATCTGATTGATAAGAAGTATCATGGCCAAAGTAAAAGTAAAATTATTAAACAATGGAACGGATTAAATATAACAGTCCAGAAAATATCCCAAATTAGAAAGCAAAAAGCAATAGGTTAAAAAAAGTGACAAAATTGAATTAAAAAGTATAACTTCCGAATAGTAGGAATTAAAAAAAAACACTAAGATAACAAAAGAAAATTTCTCACAGTTGCAGAGAATCTGGTCTTCATATTCAATGTGCTCTCAAGTTCCTGTAGAGAAAATTGAGAAAACAAAAGGAAAAACTAGAGGATTGGGGCTCTCTCTTTTGCTGCTTACTGCCCCAAGCTCATATTTTCTGAGCCAAATGGCTAAGAGCTAAGAGCCGGGCGCAAGTGCGGAAATTTTCTCCTATTATAGGCTAAAAAGATTAACTGATTGTCACACTCTCCTCTGAGGTCTGAAAAACAGCAAAAAGATAAGGTTGGAAAGCCACTGATCAAGAAAGGTTGTGGTCCAGAGAGATATACATACCTCAAAGGGAAAGACAAGATTCTTACGATTTATTAATCTGTAACATCTAGACAGAAGCCGGTCAAAATAAGTGGAAGTGTCCAGAAGTCAATGAAATACGGCAAAGCAATCAGAATAAACCGCATGAAGCACAACTGATGCAGGAGATGAATGAGTATCAATCAGATAATACAAAGAGCACCTGAGAACCTCAAAGGGACAACTTAATGCAGACAAAAGACTTTCAAGAGATATATACAGAATTTCCCAATTACATGTTTAGAATATGAATTAAAAGAGCAGAATTACTATTGACATCTGAGCGTATGATCTGAAAGATCAGGTGCAAGAAATGTCTCAGGGAAGAGAGTCAAAGACATAAGGAGACAGAAAAAATAATAAGGGGAAACAACGAAAAGCGTTCTGGATACAATAAAAATTCCAGAAAAAGACATAGGATAATATGCGTATGAGCAGCAAAAATTGAAGAAATAATACAAATAATAGAAAGTATTTCTATAATATTACTAATAAAACAAAACTGTTAAGTTCCCGAGCATCTTAATTAGAAAGCACACAAGGCTCTGTTGGTATATTTCTGAAATTAAAGGATGAAGGAAAAATTTACAAGATACAAAACAGAAAGAAAAAGTTACATACTAAGGAAAAGTCAATCAACATTGCATTTTTTACCTGCACACTGTAGATTGAGGACAACGAAATAACATATACAAATCACCGAGATATAGTACTGAAACCCAGGAATCTACACTGTAATCAACAAGTTATTCAATTTTCAGGGAGAAAGATGTTTAAAGAGGATGCAAAAATCCAAAGTCTGTCAGTCACACACCCATTTCAGGACAGACTCTGTTCAAAAATAGACACAGAAGACCACAGGCAACACCCAAATACCTACAATACAGGAACATAAAACTTAGAGAAAAATATGTTGAGTACCTTAAGATATGTATGTATATGTGTGTGTGTGTGGGCGTGTGTGTGTATATATATAAATATGTGTGTATATATATAAATATATCATATTAAAATGTAGGAAAAGGGCCTGGAAATTTGTCATACAGTGTCAGTTAAGGGACAAATTATGAAAAAATTCATCTCAGAAAAAAAATAACTTATAGTTGGGGGAAAGGAATAGATAAGAGAAATAACCACATTCTAAATCTCTATTGGGGGTAGGAAAAAAGAGAAAGTGAAAATAAAACTATTCTAAAATTATTTCTTTGGGACTTAAGGAAAAATAGAGTATCTTGGTGGGGGAAATGGTTTTGCTTGGGGAGTTAATTAGTGCGTCCAGTAGATTAATCATATATGTTTGCCTAAGAGGCAAGAAAAAAGATTTATTTCTATAACAGAAAATTACATTTGACGTTGTAAATTAATGAAGAAAAATGAATAACTAAAAAACATGTCAGTGCAACAAACACTGAAAAAAGTGAAAAACAGTTCAATAAATAATAAAAATATATATGAAAGGAATAAAATCTAGCATAGTTATTATAATTGTGAATTAAATGAATTCTGTGAATTAAATTATCTCATAAGTCAAAAAATGTCAAGTTGGGTTAAAGTATAACACTTGTTTGAAATAAACACACTTAAAATAATGAAAATAAAAAGTTTGGAAAAGAGACATATAACAAACATAATAAAGGAGCAGTAAGAGTATATATTTGAAGGGTAAGAGCACCAAAAGGTATAAAGGCTATTAAATGACTTTAAAAGGCATAATATATGATGAAGCTATAACATTCATAAATCTGGATGCAGTAAATAACAGTGCAGTTAAATATGTATGCAAAATCTATTGAAATCTAAGAAAAATAAACAGAAATTAAGTTTTAAAGAGTTCAATTTAACTTTCTTGAAACAAGATGGACATAAGGAAAATATAAACTCAATTTAAAAAATTAATTGTTGAACCTTCACCACTTAAGTACTTGTCCACATATGAAAACTTTATTTTTTAAAAATAGAGATTTTTTATTAGTTGCATTTTCATAGTGTAAGCCAAAAAATCTATTATGAATTTACCAATTACTCTAGCATAGGTTAAGTTCCAGGAATATCATAACCTCTCTAGAAAACGATGAAAAGGAAGACTCTTTTATACTATATATGTGTGTGTGTGTGTGTGTGTGTGTATGTGTGTGTGTATGTGAATATATATATATATATGTGTGTATATATATATATATTTCTTTTCTTTTTGAGACAGAGTTCTGTCACCTAGACTGGAGTGCAGGGCTGGGATCCTGGCTCACTGCAGCCTCGACTTAGTGGGCTCAAGAGATTTTCCCACCTCGGCCTCCTGAGTAGCTGAGATTATAGGCTCATGCCACTATGCCTGGCTAATTTTGTATTTTTTGCAGAGACTGGGTTTTACCATGTTACCCAGACTGGTCTTGAACTTCTGTGCTCTGGCCATCCACCTGCCTTGGCCTCCCAAACTGCTGAACCACAGGCGTGAGACACCACACCTGGCCTACAATAACATATTTCTAAAAAGCACATAAAATAAATAAGAAAAATTATCTGATACTGACAAAATTGGACAGGTGAAGGGACTCGAACAATTTCCCCTCTAAAGAAATGTGTTGAATTCTGAAGTTATGTAGCATGGTTTAAAAGGTGACGTCAAAAATTTCTGAAAAGTAGCATGCAACTTCCTCATAGTCTTATTGTTTTTTAGGAGTCAAAGATCCTTCAGGTCTTTGAAAACACAGCAGATGGGGAAGTGTTTAAAGCCATAGTGAAAGTGGTGACATCATGTGTAAGCAGTCATTTCTATTCTAAGAACATTTGGCTATATTGCTCTAAGTGGAGACCGAGAATTTTTAGGTTACTCCCATTGGTGGTCCATAGGTATGGAAATGAGAAACCAAGTGGAATTTTTGGAATGACATGGGGCCTAAGTAACCAACTGGAGACTTGCAAGTGCTTCGAACACTGTCTCCTCCTCAAAACATTTGCCATTGGATAAAATTCAACCTCTATTCATATAAAATCTACCCAAAAACCAGCAATAGAAATTTTTGCATAACAAAGTTATTTATGAAGTTAATATCTTAATTAATGTAATATTAGATTTCCCCAAAGTAAGTGAACAGGCGAGAACATCCAATCTTACCAATTCCATTAAACTTTAAATAGACCCTAACCAGAGCAGGAAGAAGTAAAACTATTTTTATTCAGAGATGACATCACTGTATATGTAGAAAACTCAAAATAATTTGCAAATCAACTACTAGGTCTAATAAGTGAATATAGCAAAGTCAATATATAAAATCAACTGTATTTCTATATAGTAAAATGAAAATATTTCAAAAACATTACTTATATTGGCAGTAATACATCACATTTAAATGGAATAAATGTAAAGGAATAAATGTAAAGAAATACGTGAAGGCCTCTGCAGCCATAAAATATTTTAGGTAGCATAGTGTATTAGTTTGCTAGGGCCATCATATAAAAGTACCAAAGACTGGGTGGCTCAAACAACAGAAATTTATTTTCTCATGCGCTGAACGCTAGAAGTCTTGAGAACGAAGAATCAGCAGGGTTAGGTTCTTCTGAGTCTCTCTCCACAGCTGGTAGACGGACATCTTCTCCCCGTATCTTCTCATCATCTTCTACCTCTACCTGTCTATCTCCAAACTTCCTCTTCTTCCGAGGACAACAGACATACTCAATTAGATCCCCTCTCCCCACCAATACCTCATTTTTAACTTGACTCCGTTTTTAAATACAGTCACATTTTATGGTACCATGAATGAGGGCTTCAATATATAAATTTTGAGTAAATGCAATTAAGGCTATAATACACAGTGAAACAATAGTGGCAATAAAGAGAGTGAAAGAAATAATATTTGAAGGAAGTAGGAGAGAGATGTTGTGTGTGTGATGTCCATGGCCCAGGGGTTGGGGACCCCTGTGTTAAAATGTGTTTGACTCTAGGAAGTGGGGCTGTATCTAAGAAAAGACCTAGCAGGAAACTAGTTATACATTTTATAAAACATTTTGGACAGTGGTGTGTATATGTAAAAGATAAATGAAAAAATACAATTAAATAATAAAAATATGAGTTGATTAACGAGAAAAAGTAAACCTAATCAAAAGAAATCAAAAGAAAGAAGAAAGGGAATACAAAATTTTAGAAATGAGACTACCACTGTAAACATCAAAGAGGTATTTAAAATTCTGTATATAACATGAAATAATTAATTTTAAAATCCTAAAGATATTTGTGATTCTGTATTACATAAATCACTAAAATTAGCAGAGAAAAATTTTTGTACACTTGGAAGACTCATTGAATTCAGATGAGTTAAAAGCAATAAAAGAATTAACTTGTCAAATATATGGGGCCAAAAATTTTGTCCAACTTCTAAAGACCAGATCATTTTTTATTTAAAATATTTCTGAATATAGAAAAAGGAATGCCATTTGCTATTTCCTTTTTACAAAATACACAGAACACTAACTACATGGCAACCATAATTACATTAATCACAGGTAACTTATCCCATCAAATTGAATACATTACTTATTAATCTTGATTAACCAAATTGTATTTTAGGAATTGAAGATGGCCAACACAAATAAATACATTAATGTACTTAGTTTATCAAATTTAAGATACAAATTATATTATGATTTTCACAGATACAAAAGACACATTTAGTACTTTTTTTTTTTTTTTTTTTTTTTTGAAACGGAGTCTTGCTCTTGCCCAGGCTGGAGTGCAGTGGCGCCATCTCAGCTCACTGCAAGCCCCGCCTCCCGGGTTCCTGCCATTCTCCTGCCTCAGCCTCTGGAGTAGCTGGGATGACAGGCGCCGCCACCACGCCCGGCTAATTTTTTGTATTTTTAGCAGAGAGGGGTTTCACCATGTTAGCCAGGATGGTCTCGACCTCCTGACCTCGTGATCCGCCTGCCTTGGCCTCCCAAAGTGCTGGGATTACAGGCGTGAGCCACCGCGGTCGGCCCACATTTGGTAAAATTCAATAAACATTTTGGTTAACAAGTACTTTACAAAATAAGACTTGAAAAGAAGTATTTTATCTGAAGAGTTAACGTTTTAATCCTTAATCACTCCTCAAATTCTTTAGCAAAAATGTTATTGAATGACTGCATTAGCAGCTGTTACTTCACATTGTTCCAGAAGTTATATCCATTGCAAATAAAAAATATTATAGTAAAAATACTGAACAGGAGATAAAATTATTTTTATTTTAACAAAAAATGCAAGAAAATCAATTAAAAATCAATTCTAAATAGTAAGAGCTTTCCATGAGACTTCTATAAGAGCATTTCTAATAATCCAATATTATCATCAGTGATAAAGTTTAATAAAGGAAACAATATTATTTATGACAGCGAAAAATGTGCCAAAGAATAAATTTAAAAGAAATATGTAAACATGATGCATATTTTTAAAAACTGCAATATATTACCAAGTAGTATGATTTATGGAAAGAGGAAGCAGAGTCATAATCTAAATAGGAAAATACAAAATTTGAAGTATATGCATTTACTCAAATTTTAGTGAAAAATAATCATATAATTGCAAGCAAGTCCAATGGGAAATGGGAGTGTGGGAAGTATGGGAGAGATTTATAAACGAAAACTTTGGTATCACAAATTTTGAAAAGAACAATTATAATACATACATTGGGATGGGAAATGAACTTGCATTGACAGATGTTAACCACCATTATAAGCATATGAAATCCACATTGTAATTATTATAAATGACTAAAATATGTGGTTCTATAATAAAAATTGACTATTCTATTCAGCTGAATAGAAGGTACAAAAACAAAAGCAAATACATATTTATTTTTAGTAGACAATATATGGGCTATTCATATTAAATAAATAAAGATCTATTCAAGAAGTGTATATTAAACATTAACAGAAATGTAGTCATGTCGGTTTTCCCTCAAATAAGTTTAAATAAGTGGGTTAAATATTTATATAAAAATCTTCAATCATAAATACAATATCTTATAAAGATAGAAGTGGGTGCTCTGTAAGATGGTGTTGGGGTGGGTAGCAAAATAATTTGAATATCTTAAATTCTGTCAAATAAACAAAGACAGCAACTGGGATAGAAAAGGAAAAACATCGATAGAACTTCTTAATTTAACTAAGTGACAAGATATGCCACAGAAGCTAAAATCAGGGTGGGTATGGCTAATCACCAACAGCAACAAGGATCTCGGGGGATAAGTAGTTGTATAGGAGAAACTAGAGGAGAAGAACAATCTATTACTGCCCTAAGAATTTATATATATATATATATATATATGTATATATGTGTGTATATATATGTGTGTGTGTGTGTGTATATATATATATATATACAGTGATACACTTTCTAGAGGAAGATTTCCTACTTAGACTAAAGGAATAAGTAGACCAATCTGAGAACAATTAATTTAAAAAAATATGTAGTTTAAAAGATTGGGCTTCAGATGTCCCAAACTTCAAGTGGTTGTGTGGAGACTATAGGTAGAGGTGCAAGTGTATGGGAGTTGCTTGAGGATTAGCACTCTGAAATATGAAGTCCCACATTGAGGAGAAAACTGTTAGACATTAGAATAAAAATGATCCCGGACAGGAATCTGTCATTATGAGAAGATCAAGATATTTGTGGGTGAGGGACCTGAGGAGGTAAATTTCAGGAAGTCTCAAAAGGCATACTCAGAAGTTGTATCTTTCATTACCTCATGGTACAAGGGAAAACGGATGCCAAGGGTATCCTAACTCAGTCTCTCGCCCAGTAAACTAAACATCCCTAAAATAGATTTTCAAAAAGCATAATTCCTTAAAAATGAGTGCCAGAAAAGATCTAGAGTATGTTTTTAGGTTTCCAGTATTTTGAATTAGAAACATGAACTAAGTAATACTTTTAGATGACATTCATAAGGAAGGAGCATATTCATTTTGCAAACGAAAGGAAAAAAGGAGAGAGCAAGACATACCTAGGGAATACACTCGCATGCTTTTGATAACTTATTCTTGAAAATGACATCCTATCACTTCTGCCAGACTGAGAATTTATTCAGTAGTCCAAGCCACACGCAAAGAGGTGATTGTAAGGAGACGGGAGGTTGTAGACCCATCTTAAAAGCTGCCTCCCACAGGCTGCTCCCTGACCCTCAATGCTTCATGTTCCTCATGTGCAAAATATGCCAACCCCTTTTAAGACCTTCAGATTCTCACTCACTACAGTCTGAACTCAAAGTACAAAATTTTGTTATATGAAACAGAAATGAAGCTTCTCAAGTGTAATGCCTTGGGCACAGTTTTTCAACTGTAGATCTTTTTTTCAAACATTTGAAACTAAAGAGACAAGTCATCTGCCTACCATGTATCCAACAATGGTGGGACAAGCATAATACAGCCACTATACACATTCCTGTTCAAAAAGGGAGAAAACAGAAGGAAAACAATTACTGGTCCATGATAATTCTGAAATCCAGATGGAGAAATGCTGGAAGTTCCAGACTAGTTCTCAGGGTGAGGGTATAATCCTCCAAGGTTTTTGCTCTCCCTTCTAGGCTCTTGGTTCCTCCCTCTGAGTAATATTTATTTATTTATTTATTTATTTATTTATTTAATGTGGCATGTCTCTGCACCTGACCTATTCTCTCAGCCTGCTTCTTGTTAGTAGAATATCGGGAATCCACGTGCTTCTCCTCGTTGTAGATTATCTTTGTCTGGCAATGCTTCAGCATAATAAATCTTTCAAGAATGTTGTGGGTTTCCTGTGACTCTCTTTATTAGATCAAATCAAGAGCAGTGCCATGACAATGTGGGGTAAAGATAAAGCCAAGAGTGTGGCCATGAAATAATTGATTTTCTGAAATCTTAAACAATATATTTTATTGTCACATCCTTGACATTATCTTTACACTAAATATTCATGGCAGTCAGTGCCCAGGATGAGATTTTTGTTCAGCTTCCATTTATTAATTTGAGCATTCTGGTCTGAAGAAGGTGAGAATATTCGAAACCATCAGTTGTTGGCTCCCTTCTGTTCAACAGTCCTTCCCTCAGTGTATCTCTCTCCTTTCTATTTGTACTAAGTGGGGCCAGGCACAGTGACTCATGCCTGTAATCTCAGCACTTTGGGAGGCCACTGAGGCCGACATGGACAGATCACCTGAGGCCAGGAGTTCCAGAACAGCCTGGCTAACATGGTGAAACTCTGTCTCTACTAAAAATACAAAAATTAGCCGAGTGTGTGGTGGCACATACCTGTAGTCCCAGCTACTCAGGAGGCTGAGACAGGAGAATCACTTGAGCCTGTGAGGCGGAGGTTGCAGTGAGCCGGGACCTTGCTACTGCACTCTCCAGCCTGGATGACAGAGTGAGATTCCGTCTAAACAAACAAACAAAAATGTACTAAATGGAAAGAAGAAACAGTTGCACTTCAAATACTTTGGATGGAGATTTTCTTATCTAGATCAGGGAGTTTATTACATGCATTTTCTAGTTTCCACATAGCTGCAAGGAACACTGTTACTAAGTTTCCTGCCACTAAATAACCAGAATACTCCTTTCAATTTTCAATCATATTTTCTTCACTTTGTTGTGTGAGCTTACTCAGTGCCCTCAAAGTTCAAAATGCTACAAACAGCACGTTGAAGATGCTTTCCGTCTTTACTAATACTCTTCTCAAGGCCACTCATAAATTCCAAAATCATTCTCAAATTTTAGGTTTTTTTTTTTTTCCATTAAGACAACACCCTACTTCCATATACCAAAGTCTATTTTAGTTATTAACTTACAAATAACTAAAGTTTCCTTTGTTGAAAAACAACTAGGAGCAGCCTAGCTGGTTGGTCTTGGCTCAGGCTCTCTCAGTGACTGCCAGGGTGTGGCCATCTAAAGTGACTGGGCGGATCTGTTTCTGAGTTTACTCGCATGGCTTTTGGAAAGCCTCAGATGGACACCCTCCAAGCTCATTTGCATGGGCCTCTCCATAGGATTGCTCATATTGTGGTAGCTGGCTTCCTCCAGGGTAAGCAATCCAATAGAGACGACCCAGCATGTAAGAAGCCACAGTCTTTTTATAACTTAATTCAGGGAGAACACCCCATCACTTCTGCTGTATTCATTAGAAGCTGGGGGGGGGGAGGGGAAAGTCCATCCCACACTGAGAAAGAGGAATTATACAGGGCCAGATATCAAGTCTTACGGCCCAATTTAGAGGCTGCCTACTGGAGTAATAAAATGTTGAATTGCACGCTTTTTTTTTGTTTTGGTTTTTTGAGGTGGAGTCTCGCTCTGTCGCCCAGGGTGGAGTGCAGTGGCGCGATCTCGGCTCACTGCAAGCTCCGCCTCCCGGGTTCCCGCCATTCTCCTGCCTCAGCCTCCTGAGTAGCTGGGACTACAGGCGCCCGCCAACAAGCCCGGCTAATTTTTTGTATTTTTAGTAGAAACTGAGTTTCACCATGGTCTCGATCTCCTGACCTTGTGATCTGCCTGCCTCAGCCGCTCAAAGTGCTGGGATTACAGGCGTGAGCCACCGCACCTGGCCGCCTTTTTTTTTCTGTAAGACAAAAATAGGTACCCATATATGTCTTTCCTTATATTTAAAAAAAACTAAAAATAAATAAAAGGGCAAACCAAAATCCAATTTCTTACAAAGAGAGGAAGGGAAAGAAATGAGAGCTATCTCTCTCAATGTGCCTTATTTGATATATCTGACTTTGGAAACTTGTAAATATTTCACACTATATAGTGAGTATCTCAAAGGAAAAATAATCCTAAAATATGGAATATGTCAACATTAATTTGAATTGAAAATATACTTTGAAAGTGAGTTTTTTTCTTTTAATATATATTTCTGAAATTAAAGTTTCCTTGCTTTATAACTGAAAAGCATAAAACTAGTAGCAAAAAACACCACTAACAACCAAATTATGGGAAATGAATTTCACTGAAAACAAATTAAGATTCCAAAAGAAATAATGAGTTCCAGGTCTGCAGTTGGAAATGTATTAGATAAGCATGGGATACCTTGCTATTGATCACAGCCAGGCCAGTAAAGTTCATGGCTACCTGTTCAAAATGCAAAAATGTCTATGGAAGCAGCTCCTTCTCATCTAAGATGGGATAGTTCAAACACCAAAAAGAATGATGACTGTGATGCACTGAAATACATCAAATATACAAAACTACAGTTTTGGAAATGATATTCCAAAAGCAGCAGGGATTCATTTCGAGTTTGCTAGAACCCATTCAAGATTTCTAAAACATGGATGATAATGGTTAAGAATCAAGCCTGCCTTTCTTATAGAGTGTCTGTTTCAGGGGAATTCTCTAATTTGTGAGGGAAAGTATTTTTGTTTATTTGTTTCTTTTTTAGAAGAGGGTATATACTCATAAACTCAAGAATAAAGTTAAATTAGAAAATCACAACTTTGCAATCCCTAATGAAGTAATGTATGTAAGCAATGATCATCAGTGACACAAAAACCACTAGTTGGAAGGTTGGTGGAGAATTTGATAATTCTACAATTTCATAGAATTTATATTTTATGATTTTATAATGTACAGATGAGTGTTGACAACACTTTAACCTTCCAATCAATGGAACAGCTAGATGTTTTGTTCCTTTGGTACAATTCAGTAGAATATACACAGCATCTTTTATTATTTTGTTAAAAAAGGAGAATGCAAGTAAGTTTCTAAGTCACATTAGTAGGAAATGTGGGACTTGGGTGAACATATTTAATTGAGGCTATGCAACCAGATCCCGAATTGGGAAAATTTACATGACAGATAACCTAGGGCTTTCAAGAGGCAAATAAAGATCATAAAGAGAGGGACACGCATACATAAAAATTGCTGTAACACCCATTTAAAAATAAAAGATAAATGAGAATACTGAAATCATGCTAGGGTGTTACAAAGACGTTGATAAACATGAGTGTCGGCACAGTAATCATATACATAATCATTAAAAGCCATGATCAGTGATCACACCTGACTGTTATGTCAGCACTAAGATTGTTGCTGAGACAAAACTAATCCCTGACTTCAAAGAACTGATAACTGACAACTGACTTGTGAAAACAGGTGATTATATAAATAGGAGAAGGAGTCTGTGGTCATAGAAATCATTGTAGACCTCAAACCAATCTTGAAACCTGTGGCTCTGCAACTGAATGTCTCTGAGCGTCGATTTCATCTAGTAACTGCCAAGTATTCTTCATTTAACATATGTGGTTGCAAAGAGGGCTGAAGAAAATAACTTATTTAAAGCATTTACAAACCTAAAGCAGTCTTTATATTTTTTAAAAAATGGCCATGCAGTGTATGAAATAGTAAAAAGTGGGTGGAATAGACAAGCTGTGCCAGGTATTCAGAGGAAAGAATTACAAGGAGTTATCAGAGAGTTTATGCACATTTTCTGAGAAGGTCAGAGCTTGAGCCCATTCCAGGGAGTTTATGCAAATTATCTGGGAAGGTAAGAGTTTGGGCCCATTCCAGAGTGACAGCAGAAAGGATTTTACCGTGTTATTCTTAGTATCTGATCTGTCCCAGCATCTGGTACTTTGCACGGTGGGAAGTTTTTTTATTTAAAAAAACAAACAAAAACAAAAACAAAAACAAAACCCAGCTAGCCCACATTAATAAATGAATAGGAATAGCGTGCTGTTAAAGCAAATAAGAATTTCCATTGGTTTACATGGGCTCTAGATGGAGACTTCTGCTATGTATGAGCCAAAAATCTCCCATGGATGCTGTCTGGTTGGAGTGAGGGACGTGCTACCTTGTTCTTCAAGTTTTTACATTCCCCCCTCAACCCCATTCAAGTTCGGTTTCCTTCCTTTCTTAGTATTATTGTGTTTCAAATAGGGGTGGGAAATTTTAAATGAGAATCTGGAAAAATACTGCTCACTGTAATAAACACCATCTTTTGATTAAATATAACTCTTGCAGGAGTCACCTTAAAAATTGTCAACCTTTATACATTTTACTAATTAGAAACATCCTTAGCAAGTAAGTACTAAATGTTCTAGCCTATAGTAAAAATCCATATATTGCCTCCAGTCAAAATTCATTATCCCTCTTTTTCCTCGAATCTTTCACAAAAATATAATCTTAAAAATTAAAATGTCTTTACAATAATGGAAAACCTACTTTTAAAATACCATGTGTTTCTACATTAAGGGGAGAAAGTTCTTCATTTTTTGTTTGTGCAAGTTGAGCATTTCAAGAAGTCATTGGCATCCATTGATAACAACCACATTCTCCATTTTCCCAGAAGAGCCAGGAGCCACTTTTAGTCCTAGTTAACGAAAACGCATGCATAAATCAACCATTCGGGTCGGTCTTCTCCACTCCTTCAGCAGAGGACGTCGGCGCCCGGCTGCCTCACCCGCTTGCCTGTTTCTAGGCTGCGGGAGGATTAGACACATGCGCACGATTGGTCTCTTTGTGTGCACCAGGAAGGGTTTGGCGTCGATTGATTTACACTTCCTAACGGGGCAAAGACCTGGAACGACCGCGTGTGCTTGGGAATAAAAATGTACTGTAAACAAGGCCGATGAAATAAACAAGTGTCTCGCTCCCGCTGGCCTTGCACGTTGGAAGTGTCCCCACCGCCCTTTCCCCGGTGCCCAGCTTGCGAGTGGAGATTTAGAGCCCGGGAATGAGGCGCCGTGTCCTTAGGAATCTCGCGCCCGGGGAGCGCTGAGGGACCGGGAAGCCGGGTGGGGAGCCGGGTGGGGAGCCGGGTGGGGAGCGGGCCCGGGGCGCGCGGCGGAGGAGGCGCTCCCGCCCGCGCGGAGAGGGATGGAGCGCTTCTTGCGAGCGTCTCCGAGCCCAGCCATCCCGCGGACCAGGGGGAGGGAGCGGGGCCGGCGCATCAGCCCGCCCCCCCGGCCCGCCCCCTCCCCCCGCGCCGGGGAGCCGCGGTGGTGCGCTCCGGCCAGCTGTGCGCCGCCGAGCGAGGCGCCAGCCCGTGGGTGCTGCCGGGGGCGGCGGCGCGGTGGGGGCGCCCGCAGCTGGCGGCTGCGCGGGCCGCGGCGCGGGGCGAAGGTGAGCGCCGGAACGCGGAGGGCTGGTGTGGCTCACGGCGCCGGGCCCCCTTCCCTGTCCGCGGCGGCCCTGCAGGCGACCCGGCGTCCCCACCGGCGGGAGCTCGTGGAGGAGCGGGCGGCGGCGCTGCTGCTGGCGGCGGCCGGCTGGATGCGAGACCCGCGCAGACCCGGCGGCGGACGGCGGCTCTCGACTCTGGAGAGCGGATCGCGGAGCGCAGGAGCCCGATCGCGCTGGCCATGGCCTCCAACTTTAACGACATAGTCAAGCAGGGCTACGTGAAAATCCGCAGCAGGAAGCTAGGGGTGAGTGGTTCGCTCGGCTTGCTCCTTCCCCTGCGCTCGTTCGGCCCGGCTGGCTGCCTGGGGGGCAGGGAGAGGTGACCCGTGCGGGTATTGGGCAGAGAGGGACCCGGCCCTGTTGCTTGGCCAGGTGGGGGCCCGCACCTGCCGGGGGGGTTCTGCAGACGGACCTGCGGGCTCCGGGAGCGCCTGAGTCCCCATCCTCGAGTGCACCGGGCTGTCTTCGACCGTGCGGGGAAGTCAGTAGACGAAAGGGGTTGTCAGTTCCAACGAGGAACGTGCCTTGGAGGAGGTTTCTGTGCGGTGCTATCCACGATGGTCTGTTCTCAAAAGTGTGCGCCTTTCGGGTGGAACTGCTGTGTGGCGAAGCTCGCGTGTGTTTAGAATCACCATTTTCTGGTCCCCGCTTCCCAAGCTCAATTCGAAATTCCCGTTTTATGCCCTCCCAGCGCCGCGCGTCCCTGCCGGCTGTAGCGAGCGAGTTTAGGGCGTCTTCGCCGTGGCGGAGGGCGGCTCCCGCGCCCCGCGAGTGCTCCCCGACCCGGGGACCCGCGCCCGCGTGCAGGCAGGTGTGTGCCCCGCGCCCGCCGGTGGACACTGCTCCGTAACGGCAAAGTTGATGGAGACCTTTCTCTACTTCTTGAGAGATACGCTGCCTGACTTGGGAGGGAAACAGTGTAGAACCCAAGGGTTCAAAACTATTCTAGTGACCAGACGAGGCGGTAGGAGGGACTCAACGGGAGGCAGCGGGACAGGAGGGGCGGGCACCTGGACGGGAGCGGCCTAGACTTGGGACGCGAGGGGGAGGATGGAGGGACGGGCAGGAGGTCCCCAGGGAGCGCGCGAGGTGGGGTGCCCTGGGAGGCTGACCCGGGTGGGGTGGTCCGGAAGAGCGAGGGGAAACTCGTCTGGGAAAGAAAGTGCCCGTGCTCCGGACTCTGGTTGTGTCTGCCTCACTGTCCTCCAAGTTCCAGTTCTACCAGGCTCCTGCATCCCGGGGCAAAAGAGAAGAACCTTCTCTTGAGCTAGAACCTTCCCTGTGTTCCCTGATGGCTGGAAGAATCCTCCAACTTGGGGAAGGGGAGAAAGAGGGGAGAACTTTGCTAATTTCTGTGTAAAAAAGAAAGCAAAAGAAGAGTAGTGTTAGAGAGTAGAAGAAAGGTACAGTAGAATCCCTGAAAGAGGGCAGAGCACCAAGCACCAGGAGTCGCTTTGTCGGGAGTTGGCGGCGCCAGGTGTTGGGGACAGGAGGACGGACGGCGAAGGCCGACTTGACTCTTGGTGCTGCCTCTGCTGGGTTTCGCATTAAAGATGCATACTGTACCCCAAGGACAACAGGGGCCCATTCTGGAACTTCAGCAGTTCTGTAGTAGACTGGGAGGCTGCAAGAGCGAGTGCGACAGCAACGCCCCCCTTCCTCCAGCCTGGAGCCAACGTGCGCTGCCGTGAGCCCCACCAAGGCGAAAGAGAGCAGGCGCCAGAGTCAGATCCTCGGTCAGGATTCAAGGGCTTTTCTTGGGTAGGAGAAAGCGCCTCATTCTTTCCCAGGGATATAAGGACGAACCCACAGAAAAAGCTGCGGTTCTCCAGGAGTCTGGTTGTTCCTCGCAGCCGGGACGCAATGCTCAAGTCTGTCACCACACAGCTGTCAGCCAAGGGAGGTGCAGAGATGGAGGTGGAAGGGAGTCATATTCTTAGCTTGACCTTTGAAGCCCTTTGCTTTACGACACGATGCTTGTTTATTTTTCTCGGCCTTTGTTCTTCTTGAAATCGAGATTGTGTGTGATGCTTCACACTATATATAACTAATGAATGAGTTAAGTCCCACACAAGATGTGTGTCTGCGTTCACAGAGTCACCTGCATGTGAAAATGAGACTGAAGAATGTAGCCTGAGTATCCCCTTCCTGCGCACTTGGCCCTGGAGTCTATAGGATTCCCCCCCACCCCATCCAAGCCTGCCAGGATTTCACACAATAAAAACTGAGTATGTAACCCACGGTCCAAGGAAAGTGCATTGAATGCTTTTTGGGTAACTGGCATTCACGGCGTTTGAAATGTCATCTTGAACACCATTTCTGCCTACCGATGTGTGCAAACGTATATTTACACTTACAAAGCCTCTTGCTGTGTTCACTGTTTAGAGCTTTGCCTTTGTAAAGTGCAACCTTCATAGAAAACAATGAAAGTGTGTTTATATAAAAATTAATTGCTTTTGTCCTCCATTTCTACCTGAGAAACGTAGACTTCAAAGTTAGATATTGAAACAGTTTTGTTTTAAATTAAATCAAAATACTAAATTCACCTTGACTATTTTGGGAACTTTTTTTTAAGTCAGATGCTTTTCTATTCAGAATATTCTAATATGCAGAAGAGTGAATTTAAATGGCAGAACTTCACATGGCTGGTTCTGTGACCTTACTAAGTTAAGTGAGTCCCATAAGAGAGTAAAACTCTAAGCAAATACTGTGTGCCTTAAAGAGTCATACCCCAAATCATAAAAATTGAAATTATCCAAACATTAATATTTCCTTTGCATAGTTAATAATACTTATTCCTAATTTTATGGACTCGAAAGTATGAACTTTTCCAAGTAACATATTTTTTAACTCTAAGGATAAGATGAGTTCGTATGATTTATGTCCAAAACTAAATTTCAAAATATAAATAATTTTAATTAAACATGCATAGATATTTGATTTATTATGGACAGGACTCATTCTTTCAAAAATCGAAGTCTGTGATATTCTAATGGAGGAAAAAAAGGCCTGGATATGAGGCCAATTGCATCAGAGATAATTACTGACATGAAACATAAGTTATGATGAAATGTTCTAATGTGCACTTTGCTCCTCACAGATTAGTGCAATTTTGAATGAGGGCTGTAAGGCATTTCTTGTCCTCTAGGTAGCAAGTCAGCCCTTTCAGAGGGGCTTCCAGTTTTACGAGGTCAAAAGGGCCCTTGCCCTGTGTCTCACTGGGGAAGCTAGCAACCTTTTGAGTCCAGTCCCTTACCCACTGTTTGGGCAAAGAAGTAAAGTTTAGTAAGCAAGGCATATATAGCAAAATATCCAGTCGGTTTTTGGTTTGCAGCCAAACTAAGAACTCAATCACTGAAAGCATTAATAATCCAACAGTTTATGTATTGACCCTAAAGTTATCAAAAATAGATGCAGCATTGTGGAATGATACCATTATCATCATCATCACCACCATCATCACCATCATCACAGTCATTGTCATCAACATCACTGTACAAATTTTAGACTGCTATACCTTGACTTATTTTAGACACAGACCTCACATCATTTTTTTTCAAGAAATTCATTCAAATACATCAACATGACTATTCACAGACACATTGTATGCAGGCAAAATAGTATCTTCTACAGACATTTTATATTTCTTACTCAAACTCAGGTGAGAGGTTGGTATTGATATGTGTGGGTTCTGAAGGAGTGTTTTAGGATAGGGTGGTGTGTGTGTGTATGTATATTCAGGTACACACTCAACACGTGATCAAATTATCCTGGAGTGTCCACAGTTTGAGAGGCAGTATACACTGGTGTTTGTGTGTGTATTACAGAGTCATACTGTGTTAAGCCTGAATTATTTATAAGAAATAACCCCTGCATCATTGCTACTCAGAGTACATCGGACCAGGCATTGTCACTTTGCACCAACTTCGCTGTAGGAGAAGCAGGGAAATGTGGAGGAACAGATTTGGGGTTTTGAAGAGCACTAACTTTATGAGCTGAGCACCTATTGAGAATTTCAGTTTTTGCATATTTTTCTTTTGTTTTAACAACTTATTGTGGATTCACCTACCTCTTGCCCTTTCTCCCTTCTTGATTAAAACCTCAGGACAACTCCATTCCTGGCTTAAGGATAATTGATATCCTTTCTGTAAACACTGTGAGTTTTCCTTTCCTCTCACAACAGCTTTCCTCAGAATATTTGTTCATGAGAGAGATTGATGAAAATTTACCCTTTTATAGAAGCTCACTCATTAAAATAAATACAAATGGCTGGACACGGTGGCTCAAGCCTGTAATCCTAGCATTTTGGGAGGCTGAGGCAACATGGTGAAACCCTGTCTCTACTAAAAATTACAAAAAGTCAGTGGGGTCTGGTGATGTGTACCTGTAGTCCCAGCTACTCAGGAGGCTGAGGCACGAGAATTGCTTGAACCTGGGAGGTGGAAGTTGCTGTGAGCCGAGATCGTGTCTCTGCGTTCCAGCCTGGGTGGCAAAGCGAAACTCTGTCTCAAAATAACTAATACAATAAAATAAATAGAAATGTGCATATGTACATTTGTATATTTTGTCCTTTAGACCACTTTACAATTTCTTTGGTCTCCAAGTCTGTAAAAACTAGTTTTTAAAGAGAGATTATATCTCATATGGCATGCATTACCAATTTGCCAAGAATTAGATGCATAAATATATTTAAGATAAAACATATAAATAACTTAGTCATTCTGACCATTTCAAAGTTCTGAAGAACTTTCAGAATCATTACTTCATATATGAATTCCCAATCTATGGATTTACAGTGCAGAAATTATAATGAATATGTTTGAATCTTTACTTGTCTAGAATATTGTGAATCCTGGACATTGTTTTCTGAAATGGATCTGTGATATCTGTGTTTATTTATCATTTGTATAGTTATCATTTCTCATTAAATACTAATTTAGCATGTGACAATTTCAATTATTTGAACTCTCTATTTGATTCTAGATTTTTATTCATGTGACAATTATGCATATTCTTTACACTATGTGTACATTTGCCACTTATTTCTGTATCTATCTATATATTCCTGCAAATAATGCTAGTTCTTAGAATTTTCCAGTAAGAAAAGATCTTAAGTATCTTCTACCCAATTCCTATATTTTACGTTATCTTCAGCTGCCAGTTTGTGTGTATGACATCTGATGTATGCTTAGAAACTACTATCTCTATTGGCAATTTTTTTTCCTTTTAAAAACATGCCTCTATCTGCATATGAACATGTCTGATGTTCTTTGAATTTTTAAAATTAAGCCAAAGACAGTGAAAATTAAGGTAATTTTTACAGTAAAAACCAAATACGGACATTATGGCTGGATTTTGCTATTAAATTATTATGCCCATATAAGGCCTTGGGAGAGGCTGGTAATAAGAGAGAGTTATCAAGATTCACGTCTCAGTTTTTATCTTGATAGATTTACAGATGACTGCTGGCAAGGTGAACTTTAAAAGTGACATTCCTTTTCTTAGAAAACAAAGATAATAATACTTAAAGAGATCTTTCAAATGACTGAAATTAACAGTGAGCAGGGAAGTGCTACAGTGGTCAAGTATCTTTGTACGATCTACATTCCCAGTTTCCTTAAATGTCTTTCAAACATGCACAATAATGGTGAATATTTTGGATCACTATACAATAGAATACGGAATACAAAATTAGTTTAGGCCAGGTGCAGTGGCTCATGCCTGTAATCCCAACACTTTGGGAGGCCGAGGCTGGCAGATCACCTGAGGTGAGGAGTTCGAGAGCAGCCTGGCCAACATTGTGAAACCTCGTCTCTACTAAAAATACAAAAATTAGCGGGGCACGGAGGCCGGCGCCTGTAATCCCAGCTACTCAGGAGGCTGAGGCAGGAGAATTGCTTGAACCCAAGAGGTGGAGGTTGCAGTGACCTGAGATTACGCCACTGCACTCCAGTCTGGGCAACAAGAACGAAACTCCATCTAGAAAAAAAAATAGTTTACTATGAAGCATATATATTTGACATAAATGTCATCTTTTTGAAGTATTTTTATTAGTTAGCATTGCCCTGTTTGGATCATAAACCATGTAGATACTGTTGAGTAGGACAATTCAGTATTTGTATCTTTGGACTGTTTCTATTTATATCAATTTTAGAAACTGTAGAAGATAAAAGACATGCAATACAAACAAAATTACAGTTATCTGTAGTCCCACCATTTACAGATAATCTCTAGATTTCACACATTTTTAAATGCAGTGCTGGTTTTGAGGAAGACATAATTTCTATCAAATAAGATCAAATAATTAAAAGGGACCATACTATAATTTCTTTAGCCTCAGTTTTATTGCTTGTGCCTCACTTTAGTCACAGTATTTTCTGTTTTTCTTCAAGGTCTTGTAACTTTGTCCACAGAGCCCACAAATTCTAGATAGGGAACATTTTCATTAACTTTCTACATAAATCCTCATTAGATTTATTTTAAGATACAGAGCAGTATTATCCTCTAAGTAATTCATTTTTATATTGTTACACTATTACTCAATGAGAAAATGAGAATATTGCACCTGTCAGTCAAACTGGATAGAATAAGAAATGATATTTTGCTATAAGCAAGAGCAGAAATTAATAAAACTACTGTTTGCATGGTATTTGCAATGATTAGTGATGGTTGTAACCTTTCAACATGGGCAAAATATTTTGTCTGCCATTTTCCTGAATTATTTGCAACAATTCTTGTTTAATTTTTATTTTTGGCTTAACAGTAAAATTACTGGGAGCAAAGACATATTAATGCTTAGTTTGAGACTTCATAATGGTAACATAATCTCACTACATTTTGTATGTATTGTGCATTTTACAGCTTGTAAAGACTTATCACACATATTATATAATTCTTATGGTAGGATTTTAAATGTATATTCTATTTTTAATCCCCATTCTGTACATAAACTAGAATGCAAAAGGAAAATCAGCTGGAGTTACTGAGATACAGCTTGGGTTTGTGTGTTTGTATATACAAACCTAGGTTTATAGCTTCAAGTTCAGTATAATAGCTACTATACAACAGCTACCACTTTGGAGTATATATAGACAAGTTCAACACAGTCATGTGTACCCTTCAAAGTCAACGTGCTTTCTTTGGTATCTTGGTGTAAAGCTGATATGATCATTCACTTTACTCAATGCTAAGTTATTAAGATTGCAGATAAAAATGCTATTTAGTGAAATAATTTATGTCACAATAAGGAAGCACTAAGTAGATACTTGTCCAGGCCACACTGAATTGATACAATTTCATTTTCATTGATACCAAACACAAATTCACTAACCTCTCCTTTTAGAAAAAAAAATAGAGCACCTTTCAAAATTTAGCTGACAGTGTCTGGGTAGGACTTTAAAAGTTATTTAAATAGTTAAATATATTTATTTTAGCATTACCTTTATTTATGGAAGATTATATTTTATTTAACATAGCTTTATAAAAGATTATGTTTAAATCAGCTTACTGAAAGGTGAGTTCATTTAAAGAAAACCTAAATATAAAAACTATGCAGATTAATGGGGATCCGACAAATCAAAAGGTAGTATATGGTGACATAGTCATGCACCATATAGTATGACAGCGTTAGCTAAATGCCCAAGCATTGACAGTACTCCACCACAGCATGATCTCAACTCAAGAGGCTGGATTATTTTGTTTGTTTATTTTTGTTGCTTGTTGCTTTAAAGGGGCTTAAATCAAAATAGATGTATTTAAATTATGTTCCTTTATTTAACAACTATTAATTTTTTAAGCTGCCTGTATGCCAATCTCTTATTCAAATGTGTACATTTATATATAAAATGTATTACATGTTGATATGCTTTGGCTGTGTCCCCGCCAAAATCTCGTCTTGAATTGTAGCTCCCATAATCCCCACGTGCCATGGGAGGGACCTGGTGGGAGGTCATTGAATCATGGGAGTGGTTTCTCCCATGCTGTTCTTGAGATAGTGAGTCCTCACAAGATCTGATGGTTTTATAAGGGGCTTCCCCCTTCACTGGGTACTCATTCTCTTTCCTGCCGCCCTGTGAAGAGGTGCCTTCCACCATGATTGTAGGTTCCCTGAGGCCTCCCCAGCCGTGCAGAACTGTGAGTCAATTAAACCTCTGTCCTTTATAAATTACCCAGTCTCTGGTATGTTCTTACAGTAGCATGAGAATAGACTAATATACATGTAGAAACATGTGTAGTACTTTTTTCCTAATGATTTTTCCATTGTAAATATGGAATTGCTTTTTTCTGATTACTCACTACCCTTTAGCATGTTTATGTCTGTATGTATATATGTACACACATATATACATATATAATGTGTTATATATTGAATATGTATATATTCAGTAGAATATGTATGTATTTCCAAATGGCATGTTACTACCCATACATATGGAATTGCTATCTTTCCTGAGCGGATAATTATCTATATTACCTATCCCTTTATCTATATCTATATTATCTATATTACCTATCCCTTTATTAAAAAAAAAATCACTCTCAATGACAACTGCATATAGGAGTGACCTGCAGAGCTTGATCCTTCGGCCTGGGCTCTCCTCACTGAATTGGCCGGCCTGGAGTTGAGTGTGGGTTTGCCTTAAAGTTCCCTCAAGTGTTTTTAATGTGACACCAGAGTTGATAATTGTTGCCATAAAATGATAATTTTTTTAGGAAATAGAGAAAATATGTAACACGTTAGACTCCTCTAAACTGCTAACTACACTGTTGTTCGTGCAAAGACCTCTGAAATACAAAGTTAATTATCTATTAAATCTTTTATGTAACCCTCATTTCCTGACAGTCTATAATGCTTTATAATGTGAACACAGAAGGAATACAACAAAAAATTTCTTTGACATACAGAAATTCACTTCATAAACAATGAAATGAATTTGAGTTAATCCTTTCTGAGGACTTCTGGATCATGCTTTCCAGGCTGTCTTGATACATGACTGATGCTTCTACCAGCAATGTGGATGCTCTTAAAAGATTTCAATTGTCTAATTTGTGTATTCTCATCTAAGTAATTAAGATACCACGGCTATTTAAATTGTACTTAATTTAAGACTCACTGAGTTCTGAACAATGCAATCATGATTTTCCCAATGGGAGATTCAGTGAATGAGACTATATTTTAAAAAACCAGTAGCTCAGAGTCAGTTTTGTATTCTTCATAAACGTGGGCTCATGGCTGTGAAAGACAGCTGCTACCTTGCAACACCTTGCTCCTGGTATCTATGAGGTTTATGTTTTATGTTCTTTTCTTTCGTCCTTGTTTCCTACTTGAAGAGATAGGGCATAGCTGAATGGATGGGGAGAGAGAAAATTGAAGCAGTATATAGCCCATACCTCTCGAGTCCAAGCAGATAGTAGGTACCCTTGTGGTTTTTAGAGAAGGTGACCAGAAAGCTGACAAGTCGTGAATTAAGAAGGGTTTGTTAAAAGTTCTATGCATAAGACACAACATATCCAGGTAACAATATGTGTCTAGATGAGATGAGTTGGAGTAATGAGAAAAGATCCAGAATAAGAGTGCTTGTAGAGTTCTAGGAAGCTGGGAAATTGCTGATGGGTTTCACAAGAGGGGTTAAATGTTCATTGTCAAATTAACAAAACCCCTGAGGCTGGGGCATAGAATAGATTGTAGTGAAATAGGACTGTTGGCAAGGAGCCAACCAGAAGTGAGTTTCAGTATCTAGGAAAGGTACTGGGTGATTCTACAAGCTAGCCAGGTTGGAGAACCATTGCCACAGAAGTATTTTGTTTTTCTAGCTCTTAGGAAAAAGGAATCTTTCACCTACCATTGTTTGCATTGAGAATCCATCTGGCAGTCTTATTTTTGCCTTTTGAAAATGATTAGTCTCTTTTCTTCTGTCTGCTTTTAATATGTTCTTTATCTTTGGTTTTCAGGAGTTTTGTTATGACATGTAGAAATATAGTTTTCATTCCGTTCATCTTTCTTGAGGTTTATAGGGCTTCTTGATTCTATGGCTTGATATCATTCATCAGTTTTGAAACATTCTCCACCATTACCTCTTCAAGTATCAATTCTGTCCATTCTTTCTCTTTGTCCTTACTCATATGTAAGAAAGCAGAGATATGGCAAGTAATTACTACCATATCTCAAAGTGTCTTTATGCTTTTACTCTTTCATCTGTTTCCCTCTCAAATCTTCAAGATAAATAATTGTTCTTGCATTTCTTTCAGTTTGCTAATTTTCTATTCAGCTGCAAATAATCTACTGTTAAAACTATTCATTGCTATCCATTTTGATGTTTTTATTTTCATGTCTGGAATTCTCATTTGGTTCATTTAAAAATTATTATAAGAATAAATTATCAATTTTATCTTTGGTAGTTTTTGATGCCTTCAAATATCCATACTTTTTGTGTATGTGCAGCATTTGTGATCATGAGCATGCGGGCTTTCTTGAATTACAGAAATGGAACTTCTCACTGGTTAATTGCTTTTTGTGGAGGTAGAGGTCATGTGATCCTCCAGAACTCCGCTGAGAGACGGGAGAGCTGGCTATGGCTTTTCCGTCATTGTGAGACCCTCTACCTGTGATGATTTTGACTTGGAATATTCTCAAAACAAGTTGTCTACCTCCATTGTAGCACTATGGCTTGTCATAACGATGGTGAAGAAAAATAATTATTTTACTTTTGAGGGTTATTTTTTTCTCTTTTATTTGTTTTGGTAACAGCAATGGCAAGATCCACTCCCAGAGATTCTACGTGAATTGATTTCCGGGCAAGAGAATTATTTGTTTCAGGCTTGGTTTTTATCTCCAGTGATTCTAGAATAAATGAAGTACATTTTACCAGAATAATTTTTAATGCAAGTTGTTTATCACCATATATTTCCCCTGAACCCTAGAGAGCTATGATAAATAAGTTAAAGTATGCCTCCATAAGTAAAATAAAAATAAAAATAAAAATAAACACTATGAATGTCTATATCAGCCATTTGTCATTTCTTTATTTCAGCCGGAATTTGAGTCTCTTTCCCATATTTGGAGAGTACTCCCACATTATGAATGGTGAAGGTAGTAAATAAGGTCTTGCCTCATAAAAGATGAAATGCCCAAAATGCTTATCTCCCTTGCAGCTAGAGCACAAGATCATGAGCTGGTTTTTAGAAATTATGGGAACCTAGGACCGACTTTGAGTTAGTGACAAAAGAGGCAATTCAGTGGAGGAATCTTCACAGGACGACAGAGTAGTCATTTCTATTGGATCAATGTAATGACACAAGAGCAGAAACAATGCAAATTACTGCATCTGTTGTCTCAAGTGAATACACTCAATTAAGCCACTTTAGTAACTTTAGAGAATATTTATGGTTGCTTAGTCTTGAACCTGGTTCTCCAGTCCTCTATTCCTATTTTGAAATAATAAAAACTTTAATAAATGCCTTTCTGTCTAAATCAGCAAGTGTCAGCTTCTGTTGCTTGCAACTAATACATATAACTGATAAAACAGCATTATTGGAAGTGATTCAGTTAAGTTTTAAAATATTTTAAAACCATCCGTGTTTTAGATTAGTGAATATTAAATAGTTGTCTTTAGCAATAAGTAGATAGAATTAATTTCTCTTTTGTTTACTCCTAGCTTAGACATTAGAGCATCATTAGTGAATTATCCTGTTCACACTTGGGGATTTGTAGGAGCTTTGATATAAGGATACATCCAGATCATATAATTAAGAAAAAAGTTTGTTTTAAATAGGGACCCACACAAATACATATAACATATTTTAGGCAAAGGTGGGAAACTAATTTGATAAAGAGGAACGCCTTTTCAGCAAATGTTACTGGAGTAATTGAACATCCATGAGCAAACTAAGTGAAGCTTCACATCAACTTCACACCTTGTAACTCAAAACAGATCACAGACTTAAATGTAAAACGTAAAGCTCTAAAAATTTTGGAAAACCATTAGAAGAAAATCTAGGACTAGGCAGAATTCTTAGACTTGAAAACAAAATTATGTTCCATAAAAGGAAAGATTGACAAATTCATCCTATTGAAATTAAAAACTATTGCTCTATGAAAGACCCTATTAAGAGGATGAAAAGACAAGCTATTAACCGGCAGAAAATACTTAAGGACTATACATCTGTGATTAAAAATAATAATAATAATCATAATTAAAAAAACTAGTATAAAACACTCTAAAAACTGTACAGTAAAATTTTTTAAAAACATAATTTAACCAGAAGACAGACAAAGGACACGAACATACATTTCACCAAAGTTGACATATATACAAATAAGCACATAAACAGGTGTCTGACATCATTAATCATTAGGAAGATGCAAATTAAAACTACCAAGAGATATCATTACACACCTGTTGGAAAGGCTAAGAAAAAGTGACAACCCTAAATGCTGACAAGAATCCAGAGAAGATGGATAGCTGGATCACTCGTACATTACTGGTGGGAATATAAAATGGTTCAGACACTCAGGAAAACAATTTGGCAATTTCTTAGCAACCTACATATGCAAAAATGAGACCTCGCAATTGCACTCCTGGACATTCATGTCAGAGGAATGAAAACTTCTCACATACAAACCTATTCATGAATGTTTGTGGCTGCTTCATTTGAAATAGTAATAAACTGAAGATAAACCAGATGTCCATTGTTAGGTGAATGATTAAACAAGCTGTAGTTCACCAAATTATGCAATACTACACAGTAGTAACAAAGGACCAAACTAATAATAAATCTCAGAAAATTACGGTGGGTGTCTGTAAAAACACCAATCATCAAATGTTACCTACTGTGCAATGTCATTCCACTAACATTCTTATAATAATAAATCGTAGAAATTAAGAACAGGTTGGTGGTGTCCAGAGGTTGTGAACAGGGGAGAGGGAATGGGGTTTGTGTGTGAGGTAGAAGTGGTTATAAAAGCACAGTATGGGAAATCCTTTTGATGGTTGAAATGTTCTGTATCTTGACTGTAGTAATGTCAGTATTTTGGTTATGAAATGAGACGGTAATTTTACAAGAAGTTACTATGGGGAAAATTGGATAAAGACCATGCAGGGTTGTTCTGTGCTGTTTTTCACAACTGCATGTGTAACAACAGTTATCTTAAAATTAAAAGTCTAATTAGAAAATGTAAGAGGGAGTATCAAAACCTAGCCTCAGTTTACAAACATGATAAGCTATCCATTGGGGCACAATTATAGTGGAAGTAGTGTAGAAAAATGGAAAGAGTTTACTCTTTTAGAATCAATTGAGGGATTTAACTAATAACTTGTCAATTATGAATTGTGTAACCTATAGAAAGTTTCAAATACCTTCAGGTCTCACTTTTCTTAATTATGAATTGGATAGAAGAACACCAACCTCATTGTTGAGTAAAATAATATTTTACAAGATCTAAAACAGTGCTTAGTCTATGATGCTCCAACCATTGAATGGTAGAATTGATTGACAGATACCAAAAGCCTCCTGGGACAGACCTTTGAAAAGGAACCTATTTGTTGGCAGCCCTTCTGAACTGGGGTTCCATCAGGAAGAAACTCTTAATTCCTTGAGTCTTCCAATGTATGTAATGAGTTAACTTCCTTCCTATATGGAAAATGGTAGCAACTGTTCAATGCTTGTGAATTGAGGAAAATAATGACGCAAGTCATTTTTTGTAAGTCTTAATTCTCTTTTGTAACTCAGATTGAGAAAGGCCAAATTTTGATAGATGGGCTGTCAATTTCTGCATATCATCAAGAAAACAGATAAAGGGGGGAAAGGTGTCGTTCTGTGATGATTTGAATTATGAGACCCCTCCCCCACCTTCCAATCTGAATCTTAAATGATTATTACTATTTTAAAGATAGGCACCAGATATTTGTTTTACCACAGTTTTACCTCAGTAGCTAAACTCACAGTCTGATACAGTGAGTTCATGTAGATAGCCATATTGATATATTATGTAACATTTTGGCTTACTCTTTGCAAACATCTGTGCAAGCATGCATTATTTCATTTTCAGCACCTAAAGGTCAATGCATTCATAAGATAAATTCTGATTTTGGAAGAAAAATCTTAAAAAAGAAAGTCATATTTTGAGAGTCACAAAAGAGAGGTCAAAAATATTTACCCCAACCTTACGATTCATATATTAAATTGCAAGATTACTAAACATGTAAAAGATTAATCTATGCCTTACAGAATTTTAAGGGATTTTAGGTTGGCTGTATCTTCATATAAACATTTCCAATGAATATACTCATCGTTTACAAACCCATCATGCAGTTAGCTTATTTATCTCATAATTAAGGGCACATTTAACAATACTGTCTTCTGTAGCTCCTCCATTTTCTTCTGCTTTCCAGATCTCTAGACAATGTTTTCGAAAGGGAGGGAGGGAGCGAAGGAGGGAGGGAGGGAGGAAGGAAGGAAGGAACGAAGGAAGGAAGGAAGAAAGGAGAGAGCGAGGAACAAACATGTCCTTAAAATGAATGAATATGTTTTTGCTGAACAGTCTTTTTTTTTTTTTTTTCTTTGTTGAGACGGAGTCTCGCTCTGTCCCCCAGGCTGGAGTGCAGTGGCCGGATCTCAGCTCACTGCAAGCTCCGCCTCCCGGGTTCACGCCATTCTCCTGCCTCAGCCTCCCGAGTAGCTGGGACTACAGGCGCCCACCACCTCGCCCGGCTAGTTTTTTGTATTTTTTGGTCAGAGACGGGGTTTCACCGTGTTAGCCAGGATGGTCTCGATCTCCTGACCTCGTGATCCGCCCGTCTCAGCCTCCCAAAGTGCTGGGATTACAGGTTTGAGCCACCGCGCCTGGCCTGCTGAACAGTCTTAATAGGACAACAGTTGTTCTGAAACTCAAGGCACCACGGCATAGAAAAGCTAATTTGCGTTTTGCATACAATTTAACTATCTGTGTAAATATATGAACACACAAGTATGATTTAATGGAATGACTCTCCACATTGCCACCTGTGAAAACATAAAAATGTCTTTTCTTTTGGAGACAGTGAGAATTGTTCCCTTCAAAGTGAGGTCTTTACATCCTCTCCCACTGTTCTTCCTAGAAATACAGCAGAAAGTGAGAGAAACATGTCTTATGTTCTTAATAATTTATAGACCCCAGTATGCCCCATTTACAAATCTCACCTATTTAAGAACATGTTCAAATCTTACTCCTTCCAGACTGAATCACCTATCATCCTCAACCTAGAAGTTTTCTACTGTGTCTGAGCTCACGGAGAATAATTTGTAACCTAGGCCCACCACATAGGGCCGCGAGGGCTGT
This sequence comes from Macaca fascicularis, assembly GCF_037993035.2. Classification (NCBI taxonomy): domain Eukaryota; kingdom Metazoa; phylum Chordata; class Mammalia; order Primates; family Cercopithecidae; genus Macaca; species Macaca fascicularis. The sequence goes on along the minus strand of NC_088392.1, from coordinate 11,245,033 downwards.
GCTCAGCACAAATCCAAGGGACTGCATTTATACAGACTATGATGTGATCACTTTGTAGTTGTATATGTAATCCTGGCACTGTTTGAATGTATTGTTTTCATGCTTGCATGTTTGTCTTTGGTCTCCTAAAAGATTTTAGGTTGTTGGAATGTTATGGCAATTATGCTATTTTTAATTTTTAAATTTTTTATGTTTATGGATACATAATAGTTGTCCATATTTATGGAATACATGTAATATTTTGATACAATAATGCAATGTATAATGATCAAATCTTGGTGATTGGGACATTCATCACCTCAAACAGTTTTCATTTATTTGTGTTGAGAACATTCAACTCTCCTCTTCTAGTTCTTTTGAAATATACAATGAATTATTAACTTTACTATAGTCACCTTATTGCGCTATCAAACACTAGGTCTTACCTTTTATCTAACTGTATTTTTGTGCCCATTAACCAACCTATGACTTTTCCTAGCCTCTGGTTCCCACCATTCTATCCACTGTGTCCATGAGATCAATATTTTTAGCTCCCACATGTTGCAAGACATTTGACGTTTGTCTTCCTGTGCCTGGCTTATTTCATTTAACATAATGACCTCCATTTTCATCCATGTTGCCGCAAATGACAGGATTCCATTTTTTTTTTAATGGAGGAAGAACATTGCGTTGTGTATCTATGTACCACATTTTTTTTTTCATTCATCTATTGATGAATACTTAGGTTAATACCATATCTTGGTTATTGTGAATACTGCTGCAATAAACATGGCAGTTATGTATCTTTTTGATATACTGATTTCCTTTCTTTTGTATATATACCCAGAGATGGGATTCCTGGATCATGTGGTAGTTCTGTTTTCAAATTTTGAGGAACCTCCATACTGTATTTTAGATGGAAATAATTTTTATTTCTGTCAACAGTGTGCAAACATTCTCTTTCCTGTGCATCCTCGCCAGCATTTATTATTTCCTGTCTTCTTAATAGTAGCCATTCTAACTGGGGTGACATAATATCTCATTGTGGTTTCTATTTGCGTTTCCCAAATGATTAGTGATGTTGAACATTTTTTTCATATACCTGTTGACTAATTGGCTTCTTTTGAGAAATGTCTATTTAGAACTTTTGCCCATTTTAAATCAGATTGTTTGTTTATATTGCTATTGAGTTGTTTGGGTTATTTATATATCCCACTTGTTAATCCCTTGTCACTTGAATAGTTTCACATATATTTTTTCCTATTTTGTAGGTTTCTCTTCATTTGGCTGATGTTTCCTTTGCTGTGCAGACGTTTTTAAATTTGATGTGATCCCATTTGCCCATTTTTGCTTTGGTTGTCTGCTTTTGAGTCCTTACTCAAGAAATCTTTGCTCAAACCAGTGTCCCTGGAGCATTTCCCTAATGTTTTCTTCTAGTAGTTTCATAATTTTAGGTCTTATTTAAGTTATTAATCCATTTTGATTTATGTATATACTGAAAGACGGGGTCCAGTTTCATTCTTCTGCATATGGTCTAGATAGTGTTTGGTGTTTGTTTTGGACTTTTGGGATTATTTCACTTCATTTTAAGTCAAATGCAAATGGATGATCTTTTATTATAATATCTGATAAATTTTATATTTTCATCTAAGCCTGATGAATGATAACAGCTTTTCTCAGTAAATTCTGAGAAATATGTAAAGTATAATTTTTATTTAAATATTAAACAGCTTTCCTTTGTAGAGATAGGGCCTTGCTCTGTTATCCAGGCTGAGGTGCAGTAAGTGTGATCATGGTTCACTATAACCTTGAATTCCTGGGCTCAGGTGATCTTCCTGACTCAGTCTCCCCAGTAGCTGGGACTACAGGCTTGTGCCACTTTGCCCAGCTAATTTCTTTTTTTGTGCGTGTGGAGATAGGGTCTTGCTATGTTGCCCATGTTGGTCTTGAACTCCCAGCCTTAAGCAATCCTCCTGCCTCAGCCTCCCAAAGTTCTGGGATTACAAGTATAAGCCATTATGCCTAGCCCGAGAGCTTTAAAATAAACATACAGGGAATATTTATTTAATGCCAGTCAAGAAATGGCTGCTTCTTAAATTTCATATGAGAGTAATAGTAAACTAAGAAATAATAGTGAGGAAAAAACTTTTTTTGCCTAAGTACGTATATTTCAATTATTAGCTAGGACTTTTTCATTTTATGGTCCTCTCTTTTGAATTGGGGAAAATATAAATGTTAATCATTTGGCAGTTGCAGTTTAGTGTTCTCTGTAAAATGAGGTTTATATAAGCTACATTTGCTCATAGAATACCTTAATTACTAGGACCCAAGTGGTTTTGAACACTCCATTGACTTTAAAAACAAACAGCAGTGCAAAACTTCTGTGTCTTTGATGTTGAGCTCTAGAGCCATCTTGACTAAATTTTAGAAGGCTTCATTACTTAGAAGATAAAGTTCAATGCCTTTTCAATGAAATTCTATTTAGTAACTGCAGTAAAAGAGAGATCACTGAACCGCATACCCATCCGAAGTGTGCACATAGCTATCTTGATACTCATGGTTTCAACTAGTCACAACTCCCTTTTAAATGACAATAAAAGTGTGCAGAATACAAAATAAATAAAGTCCCAAGGAAAGCATCCAATAAGTTTAAGTCATTATGCTTTCTGCTGACAGCTTAATATCAGTATCTGACTAGAGTGTAAAGGGGAAACAGTAAAATTACTTTTCAAAAGAAAAGTAATAGCACCTAAATAGCACCTAAAGAAATAGCACCTAACACATTTGGATATTCATGATTTACCCAGGACTCGGGCACAAAGGTGAAATAAATCATTGTTTTGCTCTGCAGTTACAATCTGTAATGTATCTGATTGGTTTTTCTTCAATTACAAATATTAAGGATGTGTTAGTATGTGTTTAATATGTGTTAATTGAGGATATGCTAATAGGAAATACACCAAGGATGAAGAAGTAAAAAGATGGCATTAATACCAACCCCAGCATTTACTATAGACAGGAGGATACAATGATATATAAGACCCTTTACCAGACTAGTCCAGCCTGGCACAAAAGAGGACAGTCAATAAATGTTTGTTAAATTGTTAAATAAGTTTACATTCAGAACTGCTCCATTATGGTTTTCTTTGATATGTACAAGAATATTGGCACCGCCTTCATAGAGGCACTTTGTAATATCCACCTTTGTAATTAGCTTCAACAATATCAATTGATTGCAATGTAAAGCCAGTAATTGGAAATATGCCAGTCAGAATATATTTTATATCTTACCTAAGAGGTGTTGTTCCATGTTTAATTTTTACAAACTACATTTTATAACTTCAACTATATTTATTTTTTGACAATTTTTTGTGACCATACTAAAATTTAGCTCTTTTTAACCATAAAACATACAGAAAACACAGCAAAGTACATTGTTGTTTTGGAGAGAAGAGATTTTGTTTTAAAGGCCATCTAAATAAAAAAAAATTAGTCTTGCATTGTCTTTAGATGTATTTGTTATATTGTGATTTTTTCAGTTACTATTTTGACTATTCTTTATGTATATATTTATCTTTAATATTTAATAGGAAATTTCAAATAGTATATACAATAAAATTGTGCAGCAACTTTTACAGCAAGTGAAATGTTCTATTAGGAATCATCCCAACAGCATGAATTCTTGAATTCTTTTTAAAGAATTTTTAAGAATTTTTCATGAATTTTTCAAACGCAGTTCACCTTTAACACAGCTATGCTGTTCAGTGGGCAGGTCAGATATAATTTTCCTTTTTATACAGGAAGACCATGAAGTTAAGGTAGCTGAGATAACACACTGAATCAGAAGGCTCAGATCTGTGACACTGATTTCTAGCGCCTTCTCAGAACACCTGTTTCAACCACTGCACACAATTTCATGACAGTGTATTCCACCCTTACCCCAGGAGGTTGGCATATCTCTGAGGACACTGATTGGTGTGCCACCCTAGGTTAGCACATGATATGCTTTTTCTGTATAATCTACAGTAATTCTAAGGCTCCTATTTTATATAGTTTTTCCCCAATTTAGTTGAAACCATTGACTGTATCTGTTTCAATTCACAGTGCCTGATGAGTGCCTCAACTCATCTCAAAGGTAATGTCACTAATGATTCCTCAGATCTCTTTATCACTTTCCTGGTTATGTGTGCAGTCTACCATCTTTGAAACCCTAAGATGCGTGCATCACTTTAAATATACTCAAAGATTAAGACAGGTTCTCAATTGTACTTATTTTAAAACCGGAAAACCCTTTACAAAAACATTCTCTATGCAGCAGTATGAGTCTGAAATGGCTTTTCTTCCTTTTCATTGATGTTGGTTTTTATAATGTGATTTTATGACTTAGCTGGAGCTTATCAAAGACTACATTGTTTTTGTCTCTGAAACAACTCTCCACAGAATTCTACTTCAGGAAAACTCAGTACTTCAGATTATTAACGTTATTTAAGCTCCAGCTCAAGAGTACCAGTTTCTGAATATCACCAGAATGTAGTGCAGACAAAGAACTTTGGAAATAGAGACATTTGGTTGAGGCCATTGACTTTCCATCTCCATACCTCATCTGTGAAATGGGCGTGAAGTGTCAAATGGCCAACTCCCATAGGGTTATTGAAAGATGTAAATGAGATAAAATTTGCAAAATGCCAGGTGCGTGGTAAGCCCCATACCATGTCACCTATTGACATTGGTATTTCTAAACAAGAAATACGGATTTGACTTGCCGTAATGAAGGAGTATCTTTACATTTAATTTCACCTCTTTGGGGATGACTTCTTTTTTGCCACAGGGAAAACAATTTTATATCTGATACCGTCAAAGTAGAAAGGTGTAATGTTTTAACTTGATTACATGTGGTTTTAAACATATTCATTGGACAAAATTGTGTGCATGGATTGATGTGTGGGAAAGACACAGAAACTGGTGTGGGGTCACCAGGCTGATGATGTCTTGACCACACTCTGCGTTGAGGCATCCCAGCTTCCTCACCTGGAGTACTGGGCTTCCTCACCGTCACCTGACTAGTTCTTCCCTGTCATTAAAACAAAGCAAAGCAAAACAAAAACAACTTTCAGTTTCCCTTCAGTTTGTATCACCCACCAGAAGTTCAGCTAGAATCACCTAGAAAGCCCTCAATTTCTGAACCTTCCATCATGTGTACCCTAACAGTTTCCAGCCTTCCTCTGCTTCTAATGCCTGACGGTCCCATCTGTCTGGAGGGCCAGGAATCCACACAGGTGGGTTTCCTGCTAACTGGCCCACTGGACCTCCTTCCCTGGATTCTCCTCCTCCTCATGCCCTCTCTCCACCCACCACTATAAGAGTTCTGCTTTTAAAAAAACGTATCCTCTTTCCCAGAGAATTCCTCAAGTCCTGAGCCCTACAGTTTCATTAGTGCTTCTCAAAAGACTTCTCTGAAATAAACCTTTTATACTTTAATCTCACTTTCGGTGTCCAGATTGGCATACTCAAATTTTTGTAAAATATTTTCTGCTTCCTACTCATATTTTACTCCAGGCCAATGAGTCTAAATAGAATATATTCTGTTCCCTCCTGAACCAGCTACTTTGTCACGTAGAAACACATATTAAGTAGACATTTCTATTAACGCTGCCACTCTTTTCAAAGTTATTCAATATTAGACCTCAAAGGCAAACCTGTCTTGTCTTTATCTCAATGAGAACATCCAACTGGATGCTGTATCTTATTGGTGCTTCCTCAGAATGTCTCTGCCTTCTGTGGTCTCTTTCCAGTTGATAAATTCTCTTTGTCTAACTTAAGGCACAAGTGTTGGTGTGACTGACTAATGGCTCTTTTTACTGCTCACTCAATTATCCTTGTACTCCTGTTCGATTAATTTTTCAAAATTTCTGTTTGAAACAATTATTCCTCTTAAAATTTCCCATGCTTTTTCATTACCTAGACTAATAATTTAAACTTAAATTTGCAATTCGGAACTCTTTGCAACATCTACCGTTGTTGCATTTAGATTTTTTAAATATAGTATTTCAAGCATGATGGAAATTGCAGAGAATCATATTACAAACCTCCAAGCACACACTACTATATTTTAGAAAGTTATTTTTTTCCTTTAAATTTTTTAACATAGAAAAATGTGGCCAGGCGCAGTGGCTCACGGATGTAATCCCAGCACTTTGGGAGACTGAAGTGGGAAGATCACTTGAGCCCAGGAGTTCGAGACCAACTTGGATACATGGTGAAACCCCATCTCTACTAAGAATACAAAAATTAGCCAGGCATGGTGGTGAACACCTGTAGCCCAGCCAGCTCGGGAGACTGTGGTGCGAGGATCACTTGAGTCTGGGAGATCTAAGCTGTAGTTAGCTGAGATCGTGCCACTGCACTCCAGCGTGGAAAACAGACTGAGACCCTGTCTCAACAAACAAACCAACAAACAACAACAACAACAAAAATATTGGGAGTTGAAGACCCATTTGAACCTTTTACTATCTTGCCATTTTCACACTGAAGAGTTGCCTTCGGTATTTATCTGTGTTACTGCCTAAGACTAGTCTGTGCACTTCAACCATTGTATTGTCCTCTGCTGCGTACGTTAATCCCTCTTCCTCTATTCATGGACATGGACAGGTATTGCTGATTTTGCTACTACAAACCGTGCTTCAACAAACACATACATAATTATCCTTGATTGCATATATACATGTTTCTCCAGGGTATGTGGATAGAAGTACAAATACTGGTTTTTAAGACGTGTTGTTCACTTTACTAGATGTTTTCAGATTGCTCATAATTGTTTTCGTTTATAAGCCTAGAACTAATGAAATGAAAACTTCTTTTATCCTCAGCAACAACTGCTATTGCGAGATTTTTTCAGTTTTGATATATTTCAAACATCCAAAGCGCATAAAGTTTTCTTAAAACCTAATTTGCTATATGTGTTTCAGATTTTTAAAAAGAAATAAAATGAGTATAATTGAAGCCTGTTGTATATCCCAATACAGTTATTTCAGAAGTAAACTCGTGTTTATAATTCTATGTACAGTTTTTCTACATTTATTAGATTTTCGTATTTCTTTAAATAATATTTGCTATTGCATTACGTAGCTTCAACTTTATGTAATTGGAATCGTACAGAATGTGATTTCCTGTTTTTGCTCAAGATTATGTTTTTGAAATGTAATAGTTTTGAGATATAGAGTTGCAGTTCATTCATTTTTACTTCTGTATACTATTGCTTTGGATAAATACCTACAATTTGTATTTCACTGCAAATGTGCAGGAGTTTGGTTAGGTTATATGCTTAGAGGTGGATTTGCTGGACATAGGTTGGCCACAGACTTACCATCTCCTGCAAGTTTGCCAGATGGTGTATCCAAATGCAGCCAAGTACATTCCAGAACCTTTTGTTCTACCTTCTCAGCAACCCGTGACAGTGTGAGACTTTTGCCCCTTGGATAAATGAGTGGGTAAAACTTGCATTTCTCTGCCCTTTGAACATATTTTCATGTGTTTATTGACCAATTGATTTTCTTAATTATTGAATTATTTCTTCACGTCTATTGATTAGTTTTCTATGCGACATCTTTTCTTAATGGTGTACAATAATGCTGTCTATATTTTAAATATTAGTTATTTACAGTTATACACAATACAGCTGTCTTATGTTATCGCTTGCCTTTAAACTTGCTTATAATCTTCTATGTCTTACTAACATTTTACATTTTAATACAATCAGATTTATTTCTTTGTGACTTGTAATTGTCTTACTCAAGAAGGCTCCCTCTACAACAACAAAAAGCTACTATCTTCTAGTCTAATGATAGAATATTCTGTTCTAATTAATCCACACGTAGATCTTTAATCAATGTCCAATTAATCCTTATTTAGGGTTTGAGTTTGGGATTTATTTGTTCCCATGTAGGTAGTCTGTTTTTCTCCTCCATTTATTAAAATTCTTGTGCATGAGCTTGTTAAACGTGCACAACTTTTCATGTTTTCATATATGTATTTTCAATATTGTGCTGGATTTACTCAGGCATATAGAGCAACATGAGCAGGACAAAGGCGTAGGGGTCACAGGATACTTGCCGTCATGCTTCAGTGCTGCTTGCGTGTAAACTGTGCCAGATTAGGGCACATTAGTTAGGTCAGAGTAACACACTAATATTTGTACATGCACAGTGTAGATTATTGTGAGCAGGACTGGAAGCAGGAGTACTATACAGAAGCCAGGCCAAAAAGTGCAAGGAAGGGTCAGCATGAGCAGCAAAAATAGAGAATTGTGTGTTGTAGTCAGAGTTGAGCCTTATGTGCATTGTATCATTATGTAAATATGTATCTATAATTTGCCCACTTCCATTTTTTTATATTTATGTTTATATAATAATTTTTTTCTTCTCCCACTATCGCAGCTCGTCACAGTGCTACCTGCCACTTAAGAGCATTTAAAAAGCTGTCTCGTTTACAAGCTTTTTCTAGATGTCCTAAACACCATGTGGTTTCTGCTTCTCCCCCTTTTAATTATTTATGGTGCTTTGCTTGACTCTTAATATACCCTTTTTCCCTGCTTTTCATTATATTTACATGTTCATGAAATTAATTTGTTCTCAATTATCCCACAATGATATATTTACTTTTTTAAGATCTCACTAAAATATATTAATTGAAAATTTGAATGTCTTATAAAATATTTTGTTATTCGTTGCATCATTATTAAAGCGATCATTTTTTAATTTTTAGAAAATAATTTAAAATAAAAATACAAGGTTAAAGCAATCTTTAATCAGATATTTGCAATTTTAAATCAGAGTATTCTGATTTAAAATGTTGAGAAAATGTTGCATTCAAATTAATCATATAAACTGGTAAACATTATATTTTATCTCCTGATTACCTATATTCCTTGACTTTATTTCACTCTCTGTATACTGAGTTGAAATATTTCTCTAAATATTAAGGAGTGGGCAAGACCGTCTTAAAGATGATTTTAACACTAGCATAATAGAGCTAGATATATGTATTTATATTATTTTTATTTCTGGAGAAATTTTTCACTGCCCTAAAATCACAAAGATATTCTCTTACATTTTATTCTAATTGTTTTACATTTTAATTTTTACACGTAAGCAATCCATTCACCTGGATTGTTATTGATTGGTGAGAGATTATGATCAGGTTAATTTTTTTCATATGTTTAGCTAATTTTCTCATCACAATTTGTTAAATAATCTATCCTTTTCCTTCATGTTCAATGCTACTTCTTCATATACCATATTTCTGTATATGTGTAGGTAATACATGGGCTCCCTTATTCTGCCCGACTTGTTCATTTATGTATAATGGACATTGCTATTCCTCCCCATATCCAAACACATTTTCCTTCCTCTCCAAAGCTGTCCAGGATCTTCCTAATCCTTTACCTTGTCATTTGCATTTTAGAATTTGTTAACTTGCATCAAATACTTTGCTAATATTTGAATAAAAAATTCTTTGACTTTTAAAATTAGAAACGTAATTATAAACGCATTTCAGGCATTACATGGTTCAACTTAATTTACCAGTGCTGAAATGGGATCTCAAAAGGGTAAACTCAGATCACCTATGAAAGTCATTTTGGGTTTAATTTTCTAGGGGAAGATATAAATGACTAAACTTTGGGACATATTACTAAACACTGTAGATCATGAGTATGCCATTAAAAAATAATAAATTGAGAAACACAAGAAAATCTCTAAAATTAGATAATCAATACAGTGAAGTGATTTTAAAAGTGTCAAAAATGATTGTTTTAACAAACATTCATACCCATTTTTTCACTTTGTAGAATATGATATGTGTCACATTTTGACTATTTTCTCCACCTAGTCATTCTTGATCCCTACTAGTCTGATATTACCCTACCTTTTTTTCAGTTGTTTACTTTTTTGTACTCTACTTATTTCTTTTTAACTTTTTTTTTTTTTTTTAATAAATAAGAGCTTTTATTTGATTATCACATACTTGAGATTTTCAGAAAAAACAATTCTTCCAAATATTTTGTGACAGGCTTCTAGTTCTAGTTTTCTTTTGGATTTCTGGAATTTTCCTCACTTTCTTATTTCTTTCTAGTGGCTTGTTTGGTTTAGGTGTTTATTCTGTAGCTTAAGCTCATGTCACACTTCTCTAGCCAGGGTTTGCTGAACTTTGAGACTTCTGAATTCTTGTAGCTTTTTGATTTATTCCACTTTGTAATCTTTTCTTTTAAACACAGTCAGCAGCTTAATCCTCATGTTCTATGCGTATAGCTCTTGAGTGCAGGGCTCTGGGGGGCTTGGTTTTCTCATTTGCTAGGAACATTCCACAACAAGAATATGAATATAAAAATTGCATCTGGCTTCACTCCAGGGTCGTTTTTCTCCTACAGGTGCCAGTGAGATTGTTGGGCCATGTTTTCAGGGGTACAAGTGCAGGTTTGTAACATAGGTAAACTTGCGTAATGGGGGTTTGTTGTTCAACTGATTTCCTCACCCAAGTATTAAGCCTAGTGCCCATCAGTTATTTTTCCTGATCCTCTCTCTCCTTCCATCTTGCACCTCCAAAAGGTGCTGGTGTGTGTTGTTTCCCTCTATGTGTCTATCTGTTCTTGTTATTTACCTTCAATTTTTAAGCTAAAACGTGGTATTTGGCTGTATGTTCCTGCATTAGTTTGCTAAGGATAATGGCCTCCAGCTCCATCCACATCCCTGCAAAAGACATGCTCTCTCTCTCTCTCTCTCTGGCTGCATAGCACCCCAACAAAGGTCTAATACCCAGCATCTATAAGGAACTTAAAATTACAAGGAAAAAACAAACTACACCCTAAAAAAGTGGGCAAAGGACAGGAACAGATACTTCTCAAAAGAAGACATACCTATGCCAACAATCATATGAAAAAAATCATAACATCACTGATCATTAGAGAAATGCAAATCAAAACCACAATGAAATGCCATCTGACACCAGTCAGAATGGCTACAGATGCTGGCAAGGTTGTGGAGGAAAAGGAACGCTTATACACTGTTGGTGGGAGTATAAATGACTCCAGCCATGTGGAAGACGGTGTGGTGATTCCTCAAAGACCTAAAGACAGAAATACTCTTCAACCCAGCAATCCCATTACTGGGTATATGCCAAAAGGAATATAAGTCATTCTATCTTAAAGATACATGCACACGTATGTTCATTGCAGCACTGTTCACAACAGCAAAAACATGGAATCAGCCTAAATGCCCATCAATGATAGACTGATTACAAAAAATAAAGAAAATGTGGTGCATATACACCATGGAATACCCTACTTTTTTTTTTCTTTTTTTTTTTTGAGATGGAATTTCACTCTTCTCGCCCAGGCTGGAGTACAATGGCGTGATCTTGGCTTACTGCAACCTCAGCCTCCTGGGTTCAAGCAATTCTCCTGCCTCCGCCTCCTGAGTAGCTGGGATTACAAGTACCCACCACCACACCCAGCTAATTTTTGTATTTTTAGTAAAGGTGGGGTTTTACCAGGTTGACCAGGCTGGTCTCGAACTCCTGTCCCCAGGTGATCCGCCTGCCTCAGCCTCCCAAAGTGTTGGGATTACAGACATGAGCCACCCCGCCTGGCCTGGAATACCCTACTTTTAAAGTGACTTTACTTTCTTTATAGTTCCTCATGATCTTAATTTTGTCTTCATTGTACTGTACTAATAATTAAATTATAAAATATAGAGAATATGGTTTTTATATAGAGGGAAAATAGATGATCAAATACAGGCATATAGATTATTTCTATAGTAATCTGCACTTCTTTGTTTTGTGCCCGCACAATGTGGGCTCTGTATACAAATTTGATAAATTAAAGATGTATTTAAAATCCTGCAGTTTATGTCTTCATTCATTCATTCTATGATATAGATTTAGCATTTACTTGGTGCCAGATATGATTCTAACCATTCTCAGAGATTTAAATTCTTACAATGGCCCTTTCAAGAAAGATTTCTTCTTTATTATCTGAAATTTGAGTTTCAAACAGAAATTAAATAATTAATATAAAAATAAAAATTTTGGGCCCCAATAATGTTTAATTCTTAATCCTTAAGAGGATGACTCTAGAGCTTCCTCATGAAAAATTATTGAGTTATGTAGGTCAAAGAGAGAGTGATTTAGAATATAAGCCTCTGATAGCTCCCTTGCTGGATAAAATACCAAAAATAATAATAAAATCCAAATAGCTTGACTCGGATTGTCTAACCTGTTCAAAAACAAATCAACTTTTTCCAACAATCTCTCTATTCTCCTTTTATAAACTCTAATAAATTTTTAAAAACTAAAAAGGACTTGCTGAAACAAAATACTGAAGTGTCAGTGTGGTACCATATTTTATATCAATGATGAATAATCGTCAGAATCATTGTCTTTAATTGTGGAATCATCATTCACGTTTATTAGTGTTTCCTTATAGGCACCTACAGTGATACGTAGAAAAGAAATCTGCAAAATCAAAGTGTTGCTTTAGTGCCTCTTGCTTTTCACAAATGAATGTACTCATGATGAAAGGCCTAACAATACGTGGACTTCTTCAGTCTGGAATAAGAAGAAATCTTGCCTGTTCAGAACAGCCACAGGAGAAGTAATTAATTGAGGGCTTTGGAATCAGTGTTTTATAGGAAATGATTTAATTAGTTGTTCTATCCATTTGCTTCAAAAGTTTTGTTGTAATATATGCTTAAATTTATCCCTGTGACTCTTATGATTTCCTTATGTATATAAGGAAATTATAAGAGAATTTTAGTAGCATGGACATATTCCTGTGAATTGAAGATGTGATGAAAACTTCTAATTTAAGAATCTTTAAATATTCTTTGGAGAACATGTGGCTCTGCCCTTTTTTAACTGCATACTAAAATGATTTAATTCATTAAATTTTAAGATGATCTAAAATTCCAGAATTTAAATATGATTGGTTTTTCCTTATTTACTGCACATGGATATTTTATATTTCTATCAAAAATATATTGGAAATAGTTTCTTACATTCCTGTTTGTACTTGAGATTTTATGCTTAAATATATGTTGAAAACCACAATGTATTCAATCAAAGTTATATTTATTACAAACAACATCTATATCTATGTTGATTTTGCTACAAGGAAAATATTGAGGGATATATATTATATATGTGTATATATATATCTTATTAATACAACTCAAGGTGTTCCTTTTCTTCCATACCACCTCTAATGCAGTGTCTGTAATTTGTGATGATTTTTGCATTCTCACAGTTGTAATTTCTAAGCCTAGTATAACAATTTAAACCTGTTAAAAAGAGAGAAACTGTTGTTTTCATTTAGATGCAAAGTATGAGATTCATTGCTCTTATCTCTGGAATTTTTCCAAAGATAAATTGGTCAAACTATTCATTATCATTATGAAACATTGATTATTATTGATTATGAAATGCTGATAAATTAGCCATTTTTAGCTAATGAAATTTCCTTTTTATGAAAGTGAACCATAAAAACAATCTCAGTGCATAGAGGGTTATGCAGCTGCTTCTGAAATAAATTTCTAAGTGGGCGTTTTACATCATTGATCTCCAAAACTCTTAATTATCAAAAAGCTTTTAATCTATAGAGGGACAATTATAACCATCAGATCTGCCTGTGTTGGAAGTTCTAGGATTGACTTGATTACAGAGGAGAAGAAAAAGCCATTTCCAAAAAGTCTTAAGTTGTCTACATCAACACTGTTGTCTTTTTAACATCCAATTTTAGAATAATTGTTATGCCTGTATCCTCAGTCTAAGCATTCAGAAAGGGACTATGGTTAATGACAAGGGAAGTAGGTCATTTTTGGCTTATTCAGATTTAAGGTACATTTTATTTCTTTCTGCTTTCACTTTTTTATTATTTTTTGAGAGCAAGGAACTATTCTCTTCAAAATATACAAAAGTCTTTCATCCTAAAAATGAATTGCTCATTATTAAAATAGCAATCACACAACACAGAAAAAGATAAAGAAGCTCGTTGGACTTCCCCAAAATCTCCCCCGCTTCCTCATTAGGATTAGTATCATTATTCATTCTTTGAATGAATCTACTTAGAATTTTTTCTTTCCCTAAGTGGAATACATACATAATTTTATTTTGCAAAAATAGCAGAGTATATGCAATACTTTATAGGATTTTTTTTTCCCCCACTTAAAAATAGATTACTGGCCAGGTGCAGTGGCTCATGCCTATAATTCCAGCACCACAGAAGGCTGAGGCTGGTGAATCCCCTGAGGTCAGGAGTTTGAGACCATCCTGATTAACACGGTGAAACCCCGTCTCTACTAAAAATACAAAATTAGCCGGGCGTGGTGGCGGGCGCCTGTAGTCTCAGCTATTCGGGAGGCTGAGGCAGGAGAATCACTTGAACCCAGGGGATGGAGGTTGCAGTGAGCCGAGATCGTGCCACTGCACTCCAGCCTGACGACGGAGTGAGATTCCGTCTCAAAATAAAAGAAGATTATTCATGTTTTCCAATGTCAGTTTTCCTAACTCAGTCAACATAAGCCCACCGTTGACAGCCTCTACTGTGACAAAATCAGGTTTATTACCTCAGTTTAATGAAGGAGACTGCACAGCAGAGAAACTTTAGGAGTTCTCACCAAAGTAAGGAAAAAAGATAGTTATTGCAGTGTCTGAGGAGAGATGGAGCTTAGGGGAAATGTAAATAAAACGGTACTTTCAGCAGGCACAAAGCAGGACTATTTAAAGGGATTAACATCAGTTCTGGACTGCAGTGTAAACTGAGAGTCCTTTTTCCTTGGAAACTGCTGAGTTGAGATAATTACAGAGAACTGTGTCCAGAAACCCCTTATCTGAATCTCTGCACCTGAGTTGTCAGTTGCTGTAGCTTCTCTGAGTCAAAGTAACTTAGCAACTCTAAGCAAGAGTGGGAAGTTTCATTCTTATTTACATAATTTCAAACATCAAAGTTTCTGACAGCAAACAAGGTTTCTCAGCGAGTAGAAAAACAGCACTCATTCATAAAAG